>NC_140585.1:666638583-667321441 GCF_964204655.1 Triturus cristatus
TCTGCTGGGATATCATGATTGAGAGAAAAATATTTTCTCATGCTTTTCCCACAGAGTTTTGGAAGGGGATCTATAAGCTAAACTGAGAGCTTATTTTCTGTAAATTCACATTATCTTTCTCAGTCATGTGAGAATGAAGTCTGACATTCTCAGTAAAACATGTACATCCAACAAGGGCAGAGACTGTCAGTTGATTCCTTTGTGTTCTACTGCAGCTTCCCAGAGTGTTCCAAAGAACTACTAGAGCGCTAACCGTCCTACTTATGATAAACGTATGGCACACCTGAAGCCATCTTGCTTGGATTAAAGTGGTAACTCTTAAAACATTTAATTTAAAAAGGAACAAAATGAGGAGGTTCATTTTTCCATAAAAAGTATGATTAGTGCTGCAGAAAGAAAAATTAGGGCACATTTTGAGTGACTTCTCAAATCCTCTTCTATTTCATTAAAAAATTCTGACATGCAGACTGAAACATGCACTTTCAATACCAGCAGCAGTTTTCCCTGGTGAGCAGTAGCTTTACTACAGTGATCTAATGAGCAAAAAGAGTGCTAACATTCTGATTTTATGGCAAATGTGTGACACATCTGAATGCCTTCTTGATGGAATCAAAGTAAAAAACTGAAAGTATTTCCTACTGAGGAGACTGCAGTAAATGAGGAAATTAGGAAACTTCATAACAAATAAGTCTCCCAAGATGGCCACCAGAGACAAAAGAGCCCAAATGTAGCCCAAATATCACCCAGATGTAGCCCAAGTATAGCCCAATGACAGAATGTCCAAGAATGTTCTTAAAAACAACTAGAGCGCTTACTGTCTTCATTATGACAAAAGTATGGCACACCTGAAGCCATCTTGATTGGAATAAACTGGTAACACTTAAAACATTTAATTTAAAAAGGAACACAATGAGGGGGTTCATTTTGCCATAGAAATTATGATTAATGCTGAAGAAAGAAAATGAGGGCACATTTTGAGTGACTTCTCAAATCCTCTTCTATTTCATTAAAAAATTCTGACATGCAGACTGAAACATGCACTTTTAATACCAGGAGCAGACTTCCATGGTGAACAGTAGTTTTACTACAGTGATCTAATGAGCAACTAGAGTGCTAACATTCAGAATTTATGGCAAACGTGTGACATATCTGAATACCTTCATGATGGAATCAAAGTAAAAAACTGAAAGCATTTCCTACTGAGGAGACTGCAGTACATGAGGAAATTAGGAAACTTCATAACAAATAAATCTCCCAAGATGGCCACCGGAGACAAAAGAGCCCAAATGTAGCCCAAAATCACCCAGATATAGCCCAAATATAGCCCAATGACAGAAGTGTGCAAAACACTTATTATTTTGTGTTTTTGCAGTGTTATATAGTGCAGACTTGTCAGGTATTGGAGTGCTTTACATGAGCATTGGTTACATCACACAAGAACAAATTCATTTTGGTTGTAGACATGGGGAGACTAAGTGATTTGACCAGAATCACAGAATGTCGAGCTGAAGCAGAAACTTCAACCTGGTTCCCCAGTTGCAAAGTCTGCAGTTCTGGAAGTAACACCACATCCTCTCCCCTAAGTGCAACATTTAATCAAGTGGTCAACTGGATAAAAAAACATAAAGATAACAAATAATTTAAAAGTGCTTTGTCGCTATTTGAACCCTCTCATATATGTAATTTCTAAAGGAAATGCTCTAGGTATTACAGTTTTGATTACATCAAGATGATGTCAGGCGTTCTACACTTTTGTAATAAATATAGAATGTTAGCAATCTAGTTGTTCATTAGGATACTGTTGAGAGGCAGAGGCCAGGGGCACGGACTCTGAAAATTGAAGGCAGGTAGGAGGGTGCAAAGGCAACAATTTAACCACACTGAGCAGGCAGGAAGGGCCGTGGAAGCACAACAGACTATGGAGGGCAGTGGAAAGGGGGGCAGGGGCAACAAACCAAGAATACAGGACTTGCAAGAGAGGCTGTTGGAGGGAAGATCTATTACGGGTCAAGGAAGCTAGGGGCGGTCCCCAGAGCCCCGGGAGCTACCACAGAACTGAGCAGGAGAGTGAGTCAGGGACAAAAGGGGCACCTTAATTTGAGCCGGGGTGCCTAGGATCGCTTGCTCCAAAAATGAAGAAAACAGACATATGAGACATGGAATTGGAGGCAGAATACAATGGCAGTTTAATGAGAAGATGCAACTTCAAAGAAACCGCAGAATAGAGACATAAAGTACAAAATACAGAATACAGATAATCATACAGCTGTCATGATATTCTCTGTATCTCAATTAATGTACTGACAGAGAGAGAGAGAAAACACATCTATAAATGCATCATGAGAAACAAGTTACATCCAGGAAAATGTTACCTAGGAACACTCACGTTTACTCTTAGAGCAAGCATTCCTGCAATTACAATACAAAATCTTTTAAATGCAAAAGTAAAGAGAACAATGGTTAAACATAACATGACATTTCATATAGGTAAAATAGAATAAGATACTTCAAGCAAAGCAGAGCAAGACATTTTAAGCAAAGGAAGACAAGAGCTCCCAGCTCTTGGGGAAAACCTGCACAGCCTGTTAACCTACATACAGACGGCGAGGTAGTCCGTCGATATCTGTGGGTGCTCCCTTTTAATATCATTTTGTGGGCTCCTTTGCATGCTACATATACCTACGTATGCTACCCAAAAGCTTCGTCTGCAGATTTTACCAGACATTTCGTCATTTACCCACTTAATGCTGACAATGGACTGGGTGAAAAGGTCAGTCTCTCAGGCCAATCGCTTATCGTAAGTTCCATAGAGCAAGCAGAAAATAATGGGTATTGTACGGGAATTCAATATATTCATGTATAAAATCTCCTCAGTTCTCCTAACTTGATGCTCTGCGGTTGCCACTTCCTTAAAAGCGGGAAACCTGCCCAGGAAGCAAGTACCAGTCCAGGATGCAGCCTACTGTATGTCGACAGCTTCAGGGGGATGTTGAACTTTGATACCGAGCACGGAGCACTCGGGTAGGGTGGGGGCTACTAGTTTGGAGCAGAAGGCCTCGCAGACCTGCCTTCAGACTGCTATACACTAAAATTGCAGAGCTATGGTCAATTTAACAAAGAGGCCTACATATTGAACAGAAGGGCCTACACAGGGGTTTTATGCTGGCTGAGTGGTAAGGATGTCTCAGGATAATTATATAGCAACACAGGACCCGCTGGTCAATTTAATACGGCCTACAAATGCGGCTGGCAGGGCAAGGACAAGGGTCTCATACTTCAGGTGTGGACAGAACGGGCCAGGGGCCCCCTGTGATACAAAATCTACCCTCCTTCAAGGCTGTGGCAATGTAATTGACCATTGTGGGCAGAAGGAAGAGGCAATGGTAGTACAACCATACATGCCAACAGACCCGATTCAGCCAGGAAATGTCCAATGTTTTTAAGCTCAAATGGGCTTTATTTGATCTGTCTCCTGTCTACAATATCCTCTTTTTCAATGTAACTCAAAGGGGAAAATCAATGCCCCAGTTTTTTTTCAAAATCTCCCTCTTACCAAGTTCAAAATGTTCGCAAGTATGGTACATTGGATCATGGAAGGAAATGGGATAGGGACATGGACTTGGATAACAGAGGACAGGAGGGACATGGAGAGGTGCACCAAACTGACCCTGCAGGGCAGGCATCAGGGTTTGCAGCAGCATAATACACCACACAGGGCATGCAGGACGGGAGTGCAGCACAACAATCCATAGAAAGCAAGAGGGAGGGGACAGGACCATGCACATGGACAACAGAGAACAGAGGGGCAAGAGGCAATGGTAGCTAGCTGACCATAATGGACAGACAGGAGAGAAAGCTGCAGCATAACAGACCATAAAGGGCAGGAGGGACGGATCAGGGGCATTACAATGGAACAGACAAGCCAGGAGGGAGGGAGTAGGGGTCTGCACATGTAAACAGAGGGCTGGGGGCAAGGGGGCAGGGCAGGAGCAGCAAGATAGCCATGGAGGTCAGGCAGGATGGGCACTAGAAGCAAGACACACCATGAAGAGCAACAGTGAGACTGTGATGGCATACACACAGACCATGGAGGGAAGGTGGGAGTGGGTCAGGGGCAGCTAACTGACCACACAGGGAAGGTGGGAGGGGCCATGGCAGCATAGAAGACCATGCATGGCAAGTGGGAGGGTTAGTGGCAGCACAATGGCTATGATGGGCAAGAAGGAGGGTGCAGGGGCATGCACAAAAGACGATGGAGGATAGAAGGGAGGGTCAGGACCTGTGCACAGACAAGAAAGTTCAGGGGAAGGGGCCTCACAACAGACCACACGGGGCAGGCAGGAGGAGCAGTTGCAGCACAACAGACCAGGGAGGGCAGAAGGGTATGGCAGTACAATGGACCATGTAGGACAGGAGGAAGAGGATAGGGGCATGGCATGTGGACAGGCAGGGTGGAGGTGGCAGGGACAGGTTACAGTCATCTGACAATGCTAGGCAGGTGGGAGGGGAGTGGCAGCTCAACAGAACACTCAGAGTAGATAGGAGTGGCAGGTCCATGGGACATGGTGGGCAAAAAGGATGGAGCAGGGGCATGCACAAAGACATCGGAGGGCAGGGGGAAGGAGAATAGGGGCAGCAGGCTAAGCACAGATTTTAAGCAGGAGGTCAATATGGGGCATAGAATTGGGCAATGGAGGGCAGGAGGAGTGGACTGGTACATCATACTAAATTGAGGGCAGTGGCAGCACATCAGACCATGCATGGCAGGAGGGAGGAGGCTAGTCCATGGATTCACACAACAGAGGATAGGGAGGAGGGGGATGGGGCAGCAAGCTAACTGTTCAGAGAAGGCGGGTATTAGAAACTTTATTGTTTTTAAAACATTTTGTCTGTGCAAACTACTTAAAATATGAACAAGTATGCAGCATAATCTCACTTTTATTCAGGAAGAAGAAGACGTTAGTGACTGTGACTCCGGGCTCACTTGGCAAAAACACCCCCTGACCCTCCACCCCCTATCGCAAAATGTAATGCCCGTGAAAAGGGTAGGTGAACACAGTGTTATATAGAACATAGTCCTGAGAGCACGATTGAAAATGAAAACTAGATATAGTGTATGGTATAAACTATGCACCAAAAAGTGTGATATAAGATGAACCAGGCGTGAAATATAATATGTAGGCTGTCCGGAATTCGGTTTTAACCGAATCTAACCGACAGTACCCTACCGGACGAAAATCAGCGTACTCGGTTTAAACCGAGTGTCACTGATTTTCGTTGCTGTTGCACCACTTGGCCGCTTGTTGGTGCCAAAGTGCCTAATACGACTTAATCCTCCAGACTCCCCTTCTCAGTTAAAGTTGCTGCAACTGCATATTTACCATCGATGTATTTTGTGATATGGAACGCAAATCCTAATGGCAAAAGGTACAGTACCACTCGTCATATAAACTATCATTGTCCGCATATGATTTGAATGATATTCGCTTGTAAATTGTGTTTTTCTTATGTACTTTGTAATCCTGTAATTTAGACATTCTTTTCAGGTCCCTTTTTACAGGACCCACTGTAATCCGAGGAGGTGGTAATACACAGGGAAAGGCATGCCACGTATATGGAGAGCACTGGAATCTGCGGATAATTCACTTCTAGATCTGATGAGATCCATTACAGCGCTCGTCAAGGGGTGGGTCCTTAGAGACGCTCAGTTGCGTTTGTAGAACACTAGATCTCGTTATCTGCCAATGATGATATTTTCTGCTTGCTGAAGACCCTGCAACATCGGTACCTCGACGCATGGGCACAAAGATATGTTTTTCAACATTTTACTTGTGCTGCTGTTGAATATTGCCAAAGAAATACATGTTAAATGAAAGATTCTTTCCCACAGTTTGTGTGCGCTTTGGACACTGAAAGAATACAATATATAGAATAATCCTCAATGGATGAGATGTCGGTGTTAAATAGTTCTGTGAAGGTATTTTATTGTCCGACCTACCCGGTGGAAAGGGCTTTATGTAGTTGTGCTTGGAGTAGGAACTGGTATCATAAATGCGGAGTTATTTAACAAACGGCGGTATAAAGTCTGTCCCTGCCTGCATCTCGAAACTTTAAGGTTTTATGCGACTTTAAAGAAACAGTAGAGCAAGAGCACGTTTCAAATTTCGTTTCACAAGACATGAAATAGTCACATGTTTTTAAGGAGCAGGTATTGGTATTGTTTAACGTGCTAATTCTTCCAGCAATAGTCAGAGTGGCGATGCAGGGGCTCTAGATGGTGTGAAAACCTAACAAAGCCTCGTTAACAAGGAATGGTCTTTTAAAGACCTGTGAAGTACTCGGGGGCGGCTGTGTGCGTGCCCGGGGGCGTATGCACTGCCAGCAACCTGCCAGGCCAGTTTACAATACTTACGTCACCCTCTCTCTGTCTGCCATTGCGCTCCATGAAGAAGAAAACGTGCATTTGTGTTTCAAATGTCCGATCCTGCAGCAGCACACTTCCAAAGCCCATACATGAGAGTAACCCGATTCAAGGCCCCATTCTCCCGATTTTTTCTAAAAAATCTCCCTCTTTGCTCTTCTGAAATGTTGGCATGTATGAGTCAGTGTTCCGCGGTCGTAATTCCCTAAATATACCTAGTGCAACTTCACCCTTATCTGACGAGCAATATGGAGAGCACCAGTCCCTTGCGCCCCCCAATAACCATCTCCACCACGGATTCTCTCACTAGCACCCTTTAGCAGTGACCAAGTCTCCATAACCACACTCTCTCAGATGCATTGAATTAGTTATATAGCGCCACTCATACCAGCGTAGGGTGTCCGAGCACTTTGCATCACACACACATTACACAGAGACAATCAATCATACGTGTGTAAATCAGTGTAAAGGAATGTTACTTAAGCCAAAGGACTGAAAGTGTAGGAGTCACATGTCATCCACACTGGTAGGCAGTATAGTTTAAGAGTGCTTGGTGTGGAGAAGCACAAACTCAGAGTCGAAGAAGAAACAGCATAGTTGGGAGTTTTCTTTAATAATAAGAATCGATTTCTAGCCAAATTAACTCTTTTTGCAACATTAATTAATGTTCTAATAATGTATACTTTGCAGTGTGTATGCAGTTCTGGGATGAAAGTCAATAACTCACTATTCTATATTAGGACTTTAAGTTATAAATTGCAAGTAACAAAAGGATGTCTCTTTTGAAAGCTGTAACCTGCTGATCTGTTTACATCATACGCACTCTGTAATCTACTTGGTACACGTTCTTTGCAGCAGGCATATTAACCCTCTGCACTAACTTCGCCTAAGTCAAAACCTCAACTATACAAAATGCTGATCTCTCTCCAGGAACATAATTAATCACACGAGTTTTCTTGACATTTATGTGAGGCCTGGTAATTGCAAGAAACGCTGCAGCAGGTGCTTCAAAAGCTTAATAAACTTTCAAACACGGCGCTCCCAGGAAGCCAGCACCCGGTGCCGTTGCACCGGTGGCACGGCCCTAAAGCCGGCCCTGAGTGCAGCATCTCCTTTTGTGAAATAATTTGTAATGGGTTTGTGGTCTTATACCCCCAATGTTGCATCAGCATTAGAGCGTTTTGCTTGGAGACCACATTGTGAAATAATGTTTTAAGGCGGCAGTGCCCGGTGTTGGGATTGACAATGCAAGAGACTGAAGTTAGTGTGGAGATACTAATCTCCAGTGTTTGTATTGTAAATATGGAGACAAGTCTCCCCCAGTTGCAACTCCCTGAATGCATGAGAAATGGCTAGCTATGATGCATAGAAATGTCTCTTCACCAACTATGGCGTTTGAAGCCAATGAAGCCTCACTTTGGTACTCTGCGCAAGTGTAAAAATTTATTTTAACCTCATATACACTGTACATAGACTGTCTATATTCCATGCACCAATTAAGAAAGCAAACAATAATAAAAGCAAAGCGTCCCATAAACACCGGTAAAACACCGTTTCAGTTGTTTTTTATGGCGCGAAAATTAGTAACCACTGAAAAGCACTGTTTTTTCGAGGTATTGAAATCACTGGAAAACACTGAAAAAACACCACCAGAATTTACCAAAAATAGAAACTGAAAACAGGAAAGCTTAATAATATGCAATACATTGTGCGCAATGACAGATTCATTGGAGAGCGCGAGATAGCACAGGCACTAGCGTGTGCTATGCGATATGCGCCTTGGAGTGTAATATGCACAGGGCAGTGTTGTGTAACCTAACTAGTCTCTAAAGTTGTAATATAAAATATGTGCTGGGGAGTGTAACGTTGCATATGCACTGTGACAAAGATATGGATCCCAGATTGTAAATATTCACGGGGTGGTGTTACAATGCACATGGGCTAGAGAGTGTCATAGCATATGCACTAGCTGGTGGAATACAACACAGAGGTGTGTGGCACTCGGCAGGCAATGGTGGGTGTAACACAGCATTGGGCTCTGTCAGGAGCGCGCTGTGACTCGCAAGTGATGTTCGTCCCCTTTCCAGAGAGTAAAATAAAAAGTATTACACATCTGGCAGTGGATGTGTGTTTTATTAACTGTGAGGGGGGTTTCTTGCATAGTTTTGGTCGAATTTTTGTCGAATCCCCTTTGAATGGCTTGGTGTGCATGTGTATTAAATGTGCCCGTCAATAGCTACCCATGTTTGTATAAATAAACGACAAGGGTGTCTACCGGGATTAGGCACGGTAGAGCATCAGACATGTCAGAGCTTCACTAGTGGTGTAAATACATTCCACGTGGATTAATTGCATGCATAGTCGCCTTTTAATGAATATCACGCAAATCGTCATGGTGATAGGTACGTACGGTTTGTCCAGCATGTCCTAGGTGTGTCTATAAATATATATTTTTTAAAAATAATAAAAAACAGTGGCCGGCCCTGGGGATTGGGGTCAAAAAAATATAATTAGGAGACAGGCCCTGGGGGATGGGGTCATCAGGGCCAATAAATTAGAATAAGAAGGGGAACCACACAGCCCCCCTTCTTAAAAAAATAAAATAAATAAAAGACTGGCATCGTGCCGGAGGCCATGCCCCCTCCATGCAGCACTCTGCAAACGCGCCCCCAACAGGCATCTCCAGTATGCGCCAGGGAGCTGCGCTGCAGACAGGTGTTCTGAGGCCAAGCCCCTTTTTACACCTCTCTGCAACGCAGCTCTGTGGCGCTTACTGGAGGTACCTAGTGGTCTAGTGTGACCCTAGGGACCCTTAGGATTCAAGGGGACTTAATCTCTCAACTTAGAACAGCCACAGGGCGCGTTTACACAGTGGTGAAGGGAGGGGACGGGGCCTGAGGTGACGTGTGCAAACACGCACCATGGCACGTTTTAAATTGGGGATATAATTTCCCTTCAATACTGAGGGCCCCTGGGGGCTAACTAGCCCACCAAGTGCTTCCAGTAAGCGCCACTGAGCTGCATTGCAGAGAGGTGGTCCAGGCCGTGCCACTTTTTACACCTCTCTGCAACGCAGCTCTGTGGCACTTACTGGAGGTACCTAGTGGGCTAGTTGGACCCTAGGGACCCTCAGGACTCAAATGAACTTAATCTCCCAACTAAAAACGGACACAGGGCGTGTTTACACAATGGTGAAAGGAGGGGACGGGGCCTGAGTTAACGTGTGCAAAAACGCCCTGTGGCCTGTTTTAAGAGGTAGTTTTAATCCCCATGCCCTATTATATACTAGGGGCTTATAGAGGAGGTAAGGCTAATCACAGGGGGACCCCAACGCATAATGTTCCCTAGTGTATGTAGGTGTTTTCACTGTATTCTAAGTGTCTTTTAACATAGCACTGGCTCTAGGACTGGTTAGTCAGACTCAGTTACCACCAGTATCCGTCTGAAAAAGTTGAGGGTACAGGATGATTTTGCAACAAGGCTTCTTTCTGCTCTTCTTTTTGTTCTTTCTGCACGTTATCCTTCTTCCTGCACTTATCTTCGTATTTGAGGACTTCTGTTGCTTCTTTCTGCACTTCTTTTGTTTCTTTCTGTGCATTTTTTCTTCTTTCTTCACATGTCCTATCTCTGTAGGCATAGTTAGAAATTAGCATTTAAAAAACCTTTGAAATTAACAGAAAAACCATAGGTTTCAGGCACGTTATAGTTAGGAATTAGCATTTAAAAAACCTCAGAAATTCACTGAAAAAACCATAGGTTTCAGGGGTGTTATAGTTAGCTGGACTTTTCACTTGTACAAAACCATTGAAATTCCCCCGTTATAGTTAGTTCAGCTAACTATAACTCGCGCGCCCGCAATGCACTGCTGATGACGTCACATATTACATCACTCATGACATGGTCAGTGACATCACTCATGACATCACTGATGACATCTCAAATGACATCACTGATGACATCACTGATGACATCATCCTTGTGATAGAGTGGCAGACCTCCTCTCACCCTAATATAACCTTTGATACACACATTCAAAAATAGAGACTAAAATTTTCAAAACAATGGACATACCAATACCAGTTACAACAACCTCTTCAGTAATTCTAAGATCCACATACACATCCACTCATTCACCAACAGTCCAATACAGTCACTCATACATGTACTCACTCATCATATGTACTCATACACCTATACATCCTGTTACACAATGCCACTCATCCATAGTTACTCACACACATAGTCACTCATGCTAATAAAGAATCAAACATACATTTACTTGCATATACAGTTATACACACACCACCACACTTACTTCTACGGAAACTTACACATACTTAGTCTTTTAAACAATCACTTATAGAAACACATACTTATTCATACAGGAACTCTTTCAATCTCTCACTCTCACATATACTCACATATATACACCAATAGTCACATATACTAGTTTAAAACATATGTAGTTACTCATAAAGACACTATTGAGACAGTCATTCACTCACTAACACACCCATACACACACTCATCCACCCATACAGTCCTGCACACATACTGTGTTCAACACATACAAACAGTGAGTCACTCATTCATACACCTATGCACTACGTAATACCCCCACCGAACCATGCAGACACTCAGACTGATACTCAAAAAACCAACTAATAACCTATATAGACTCACCAACCCATGCAGCCACTTATACACAAAGTGAGAGACTGATACAGATATTTACATATTTAAACATTACTCACTAAGCCATGTATTCACTATGATACACTTAATCAGTCAGTTACACAATCAATTTTTCAAAAACAAATCATCCATTTAGACACTTATCTACCCATTTATTCTTCCATCGACCTTGAGATATACATATATAAAACATATTTAATTTTCAGAATAACACACATTCACTGGATGATGTCATCAGTGATGTCATCAGTGATGTCATTTAAGATGTCATCAGTGATGTCATGAGTGATGTCACTGACCATGTCATGAGTGATGTAATATGTGACGTCATCAGCAGTGCATTGCGGGCGCGCGAGTTATAGTTAGCTGAACTAACTATAACGGGGGAATTTCAATGGTTTTGTACAAGTGAAAAGTCCAGCTAACTATAACACCCCTGAAACCTATGGTTTTTTCAGTGAATATATATATATATATATATATATATATATATATATATATATATATATTAATAAACAAAGTGCCCGAAAGCATTTGGAAAGGCACTCGACATCACCTTCGCCTTCCGGCCTAATTATGCAGCTTGGTCTCATACCCCAGCCATTACTGTTATCGCCGACGCGTTTCGAGGCTTCACGCCTCTTCTTCTCGGGCTGCTGAGGAAAGGCATCACGGGCTCACAGAAATGTATTTCCGGCATCTTTTATTTCATTTCAATTGCCAGCACCTGGACTCGCTAAGTGGAGTGTCAGATCGGTGCATTCTGGGATTTATAGTTCCAACTGTGAGCTAACAATGAAATCCTTGAGTAGGTGTGGTGCACAGTCCCAATTAAAAAGCTGGAGGAGCGAAACTTGTTCGTACTTTGCTCAGCACATCACCTCAAATGCGGATTGAGCTGGCATATCATACTCCACATCCTACTAAGGATTATAAAAAGCTTTTTAATTGGGACTGTGCACCACACCTACTCAACGATTTCATTGTTAGCTCACAGTTGGAACTATAAATCCCAGAATGCACCGATCTGACACTGCACTTAGCGAGTCCAGGTGCTGGCAATTGAAATGAAATAAAAGATGCCGGAAATACATTTCTGTGAGCCCGTGATGCCTTTCCTCAGCAGCCCGAGAAGAAGAGGCGTGAAGCCTCGAAACGCGTCGGCGATAACAGTAATGGCTGGGGTATGAGACCAAGCTGCATAATTAGGCCGGAAGGCGAAGGTGATGTCGAGTGCCTTTCCAAATGCTTTCGGGCACTTTGTTTATTAATCTTTTCGCAGGGCAGCCCTGTCCTGGGAGGGGCACCATTTCCATCGTATTGGAGAGGCTGGAGGAGCGAAACTTGTTCGTACTTTGCTCAGCACATCACCTCAAATGCGGATTGAGCTGGCATATCATACTCCACATCCTACTAAGGATTATAAAAAGCTTTTTAATTGGGACTGTGCACCACACCTACTCAAGGATTTCATTGTTAGCTCACAGTTGGAACTATAAATCCCAGAATGCACCGATCTGACACTGCACTTAGCGAGTCCAGGTGCTGGCAATTGAAATGAAATAAAAGATGCCGGAAATACATTTCTGTGAGCCCGTGATGCCTTTCCTCAGCAGCCCGAGAAGAAGAGGCGTGAAGCCTCGAAACGCGTCGGCGAAAACAGTAATGGCTGGGGTATGAGACCAAGCTGCATAATTAGGCCGGAAGGCGAAGGTGATGTCGAGTGCCTTTCCAAATGCTTTCGGGCACTTTGTTTATTAATCTTTTCGCAGGGCAGCCCTGTCCTGGGAGGGGCACCATTTCCATCGTATTGGAGAGGCTGGAGGAGCGAAACTTGTTCGTACTTTGCTCAGCACATCACCTCAAATGCGGATTGAGCTGGCATATCATACTCCACATCCTACTAAGGATTATAAAAAGCTTTTTAATTGGGACTGTGCACCACACCTACTCAAGGATTTCATTGTTAGCTCACAGTTGGAACTATAAATCCCAGAATGCACCGATCTGACACTGCACTTAGCGAGTCCAGGTGCTGGCAATTGAAATGAAATAAAAGATGCCGGAAATACATTTCTGTGAGCCCGTGATGCCTTTCCTCAGCAGCCCGAGAAGAAGAGGCGTGAAGCCTCGAAACGCGTCGGCGATAACAGTAATGGCTGGGGTATGAGACCAAGCTGCATAATTAGGCCGGAAGGCGAAGGTGATGTCGAGTGCCTTTCCAAATGCTTTCGGGCACTTTGTTTATTAATCTTTTCGCAGGGCAGCCCTGTCCTGGGAGGGGCACCATTTCCATCGTATTGGAGAGGCTGGAGGAGCGAAACTTGTTCGTACTTTGCTCAGCACATCACCTCAAATGCGGATTGAGCTGGCATATCATACTCCACATCCTACTAAGGATTATAAAAAGCTTTTTAATTGGGACTGTGCACCACACCTACTCAAGGATTTCATTGTTAGCTCACAGTTGGAACTATAAATCCCAGAATGCACCGATCTGACACTGCACTTAGCGAGTCCAGGTGCTGGCAATTGAAATGAAATAAAAGATGCCGGAAATACATTTCTGTGAGCCCGTGATGCCTTTCCTCAGCAGCCCGAGAAGAAGAGGCGTGAAGCCTCGAAACGCGTCGGCGATAACAGTAATGGCTGGGGTATGAGACCAAGCTGCATAATTAGGCCGGAAGGCGAAGGTGATGTCGAGTGCCTTTCCAAATGCTTTCGGGCACTTTGTTTATTAATCTTTTCGCAGGGCAGCCCTGTCCTGGGAGGGGCACCATTTCCATCGTATTGGAGAGGCTGGAGGAGCGAAACTTGTTCGTACTTTGCTCAGCACATCACCTCAAATGCGGATTGAGCTGGCATATCATACTCCACATCCTACTAAGGATTATAAAAAGCTTTTTAATTGGGACTGTGCACCACACCTACTCAAGGATTTCATTGTTAGCTCACAGTTGGAACTATAAATGCCAGAATGCACTGATCTGACACTGCACTTAGCGAGTCCAGGTGCTGGCAATTGAAATGAAATAAAAGATGCCGGAAATACATTTCTGTGAGCCCGTGATGCCTTTCCTCAGCAGCCCGAGAAGAAGAGGCGTGAAGCCTCGAAACGCGTCGGCGATAACAGTAATGGCTGGGGTATGAGACCAAGCTGCATAATTAGGCCGGAAGGCGAAGGTGATGTCGAGTGCCTTTCCAAATGCTTTCGGGCACTTTGTTTATTAATCTTTTCGCAGGGCAGCCCTGTCCTGGGAGGGGCACCATTTCCATCGTATTGGAGAGGCTGGAGGAGCGAAACTTGTTCGTACTTTGCTCAGCACATCACCTCAAATGCGGATTGAGCTGGCATATCATACTCCACATCCTACTAAGGATTATAAAAAGCTTTTTAATTGGGACTGTGCACCACACCTACTCAAGGATTTCATTGTTAGCTCACAGTTGGAACTATAAATCCCAGAATGCACCGATCTGACACTGCACTTAGCGAGTCCAGGTGCTGGCAATTGAAATGAAATAAAAGATGCCGGAAATACATTTCTGTGAGCCCGTGATGCCTTTCCTCAGCAGCCCGAGAAGAAGAGGCGTGAAGCCTCGAAACGCGTCGGCGAAAACAGTAATGGCTGGGGTATGAGACCAAGCTGCATAATTAGGCCGGAAGGCGAAGGTGATGTCGAGTGCCTTTCCAAATGCTTTCGGGCACTTTGTTTATTAATATATATATATATATATATATATATATATATATATATATATATATATATATATATATATATATATATATATATATATATATATATTTATTACCTACTGGCGGTCGCCAGTAGGTAGTTATAGTTAGGACCTATTTTCCATAGGAAATCTGCAACATACTATTCCCATTAAGTCTGGCGCCGGTTGACGAATCTTCGTGAAAAACTACAACCCGAACTGCTGAACGGAATTACACCAAATTTGGCAAAGAGGTAGTCCTCAGTTCAGACTCGTGCCTTTTTCATAAATGGTGTAAATCCGTTCAGTAGTTCCTGAGAAAATTAGAGTTCAAAAGATATATATATCTATGGCCTCGGAGGATCCGTACACCCTGTGCGCACCCTGAGCGCACCCTCTGCGAACCGAGCGCGCACCCTCCCGATCACGCACTGAATGCTAATTGGCTGTCAAGTGTCTGTCTACATTCGAAACCAGGGACTGTTGGCAGCCATTTTGTGCCTCGGTAGAAGCGAGGCTGATTAAGTGAGGGAAATAAGTGTGTGAAAGATGTAAAGGGGGCAGGGTAGAAATACTCTGACCCTCTAGTGTTGCTTAGGGGGTCCCAGAAGGACCCCCCAAGGCCCCCTTTAAAAAAAAAAAAACGGCAAAATGCGCGCAGGGTGCGCTGATCCAGCCGCGCTTCCTTAATAATTAGCCCCTGGGGGGCCAAATCCCGGAGGCAAAATCTGTAAAAATTAATGGGGGGCCCATGGGGGCCCCCCAGCCCCGGGGACTGCAACCCCAGGGTCTAGAAAATAGACAGGGGGGCGGGGCTGAACGGCCCCCCAAGCACCGGGGACCACCACCCCCTGAGGCTTTATTGTTGAGGGAGAGGGGCTGCGTGGCCCCCCTCCTGGAGCCCTCGAGGGCCTTGGGGCACGCAACCCCCCAGGGCCGGGTCCTACAGTGTCCTGGGGTGCCCACCCCAGGACACTGTTGTTTGCTATGAGAGGGCGGGAGTCTCCCACCCTCCCATAGCAAACTTTGTTTGGATTTTGAAAGAGAGAGCAGGGAAACCTGCTCTCTCTTTCAAAATCCAAACGATTTTGCTTTTTCACACGGGCACCTGCATGTCAGCAGCTCCCCATGTGGAAAAGCAATGCCGGCTCCCGAAGGACGCGGGGAGCCGGCTGGGACCATGGGGGCGATGGGGCTCCCCCCACGGTCCCCAACGTTTTTTAATATACCCCGGGGGATAGGGTCCCCGGGGATAATAAAAATTAGTGATAGGGGCTATTTTGTTTTTTACGGTAAAATTAGGAGTCGCGCATCCTAACGCGTTGGGTGCCGCGATTTCTCTCGTGTAGGGTGCGCGGTTCCTAACACATTGGGTGCACGGATCCAAGGAAAAAAAAGTTAAATTTTTTAGAGATAAACATCAAGCTTAAGTGTTTCATTCTTGAGTGGCTCTAAAAAGAGCCATTGTGTTCATTGAGAGTTTTTGGTACTTATAAGTAAGTACCTATACAGAGTCTAAAGTTGTTGAGGAAGACTCTGTTTCCTTCATCAGTAAAGTGTACTCCATCTCTCCTATACATCTCTTGCATATGAAAGCGCAGATTGTAATTGTAAATGGACCCCATTCTATAGTCCCGGAGAACAGCAGAAACAGATTTATTCACATGTTTCCTAGCTTTCTCAATCTGTGGACAAAAATGATTGGACCAGTTCCATTTCTGCCTTTGGCATATGTTAGAATACACAAAGGCAGTTTTGGGAAAAAGTGAAATCAATTCTGCAAAGGTGTCCTTCATAAGCATTTCCAGACCTACCCCAGTCAAAGTGCCTAGGTCATTGCCACCACAGTGCACTAATATGAGGTCAGGGTGTTGGATATGCATAAAGGATTTTACCAATGGCATCAATTGGTGCCACTTTAACCCTCTCTGTCCAATCCATTTAATGCAAACCTAGGTCTTTGGGAATGCCTTTGTTTGCTCCATACCTTTGACTCCAGAAAATATAGTTGTGTCCCACAATCCACACTCTAAGCATCTTGAAGGGAGGTCTGGATGCACTCAGATGGTCTCTGTAAATGAAATGGCAGTTTGAAAAGTAAGATTTTTCTAAAATGGTGGCTAAGATGCAGTTTTGAAAAAAGACAATAAATCATTTGTTTGACAACCTTCTACACTGAAAAGTAGGGTGCATGCTTCTGTTTTTTAAACACATGATTCTAATTGGTTAACAAAAACTGATTGAAAGGAACATTATATATAATAATCTGATATGTTGAAAAGTCAAGCACACTTGCTGTTTTGATTAGCAACATTGTGTGCTGAACTTGTGACCTGTGTGCTCAGTTCAGTGTTCCATGACCTGTTTCTATGGTAACAGGCAGAAGGCAAATTGGGGGTAAGGTTCAAATTTATGTCATTTGGAAAGGGTTGAAATGTTTAACCAATAGAAATGTGTGTTAGCTTTTGAATCAATGTGGGAAGGAATGTGATTTGATGTTTACATGTATATGTGTGGAAAATGAGAGGGAATCTTTGCCATTCTTTGGTTTTGCTGACAGGTGCGCAGTGCAGAGATTCTGTATAAGAAAATCTGGTGTGTGACTGATATACTTCTTAATCTACAAAACAACTTGAAAGGTGAGTTATTTAATTGTGAGGGATGTATGTCTATTTTGATTTTAATCAAACTAATGTATTTCTCCTGCTAAAGTGCAGGGAGTACTTTTTTTCTACAATCTTATTGACAGTGTGTGTGCATGTAGAAACCATTCTGTGATAAGCATTTGTGTTTTTCATGTGTTTGCAGACAGATAACTGTGCTGTTTTTATATTTTGGAACAATTAGAAACCAGTCATTGTTTATGAATTTGCAAAATGAGTCATGTTTCTACACTAATATGTAGTACTTGTAGATTAAGAAATGTGTTTTGGTATAGTGCAAGGGATAGTGTTGTTTGTCTAGAATCACACAGTGAGTCTGTGTGCATTTAGGAATCATTTTGAGAGAAACATTTTGGTACTAATGTGTAGTAGAAAACTTTCTGTAATGTGTGCAGTCACCTAAGATCTTGCAGACTAGTAAATATATTTTGTACAAGGGATAGTTGGCTGTCTACAATCACACTGTGAGTCCGTGTGTGTTTGGGTAAGCATTGTGAGAGAAGCATTTGGTAACATCATGTATTTGCTTGCAGATAACTGTTTTAAAACCTGTCATGTTGTCAGGTTTTAGTAGCATTAGAAGCCAGTCAGTGCTTATGCATTCATAAAATGAGCTAGGCTTTGACACTAAAGTGCAGTACTGAAATATGTAGATTGTATGCAGTCCCCTTACCCGTTCGAGAGTAGTGAATGAGTTTTGGTAAACTTCTAGGGATAGTGTTGCTTGTCTAGAATCACACTGTGAGTCTGTGTGCATTTGGGAACCACTGTGAGAGAAGCATTTGGGTACTTCATATCTTTGCATACACATAACTGCTTAAAAACCTTTCCTGTTCTCAACTTTTGGTAGAATTAGAAGGCAGTCATTGCTTATGTATTCACCCAGGAACTGTCCTTGCAATATTGTAAACATTCAGTTAATATCCAAGTAGCAACGGAGTGAGGCAGACCTTAGCACATGCATTGATTCAAACGCCTATCCACTATCCATGCAGTCCTCTAACCATCTACACATTTCTCTTTCACACCTTCAATTCCCCAGTCAGTATCCATACACTTCCAGCAAACACCCTGTCACTCCCCTTGCACCCCTCTAGTGACCCATTCAGCACCATGTACTAATTCATTCACTGCGCCAAAACCCAACCACTTATAAATTCACACAGGCATTGTCCTTGCAGTACTCTAATCATTTAGTCAGTACCCAAGTACTCATGCAGTGAGCCAGGCCTTAGCACATGGACTGCTTTAAACCCCTATCCACTGTGCATGCAGTCCTACTTGTCTTTCACACCTTAAATTCCCCAGTCAGTATCCATACACTTCCAGAAAACACCTCGTCACTCCCCTTGCACTCCTCTGGTGACCCATTCAGCACCATTTTCTAATCCATTCACTGTGCCAAAACCCAACCACTTATAAATTCACCCAGGCTCTCTCCTTGCAGTACTCTAATCATTCAGTCAGTACCCAAGTATTCATGCAGTGAGCCAGGCCTTAGCACATGGACTGCTTCAAACGCCTAACCACTATGCATGCAGTCTTTTAACCACTTGTCTTTCACGCCTTCAATACCCCAGTCAGTATTCATACAGTTCCCGCAAACACCATGTCACTCCACTTACACTCCTCTAGTGACCCATTCAGCACCATGTACTGATCCATTCACTGCGCCAAAACCCAAACACTTATAAATTCACCCAGGCACTCTCCTTGCAGTACTCTAATCATTCAGTCAGTACCCAAGTACTCATGTACTGAGCCAGGCCTAAGCACATGAACAGCTTCAAACGACTATCCACTATGCATGTAGTCCTCTAACCACCTACACACTTGTCTTTCACACCTTCAATCCCCCAGTCAATATCCATACACTTCCAGGAAACACCCTGTCACTACCTTTGTACTACTCTACTGATCCATTCAGCACCATGTACTAACCCTTTAACTGCGCCAAAACCCAAACACTTATAAATTCACCCAGGCAGTGTCCTTGCAGTACTCTAATCATTCAGTCAGTACCCAAGTACTCATTCAGTGACCAGGAATTAGCACATGGACTGCTTCAAACCCCTATCCACTATGCACGTAGTCCTCTAACCATTTACACACTTGTCTTTCATACCTGCGATTCCCCAGTCATTATCCATACACTTCCAGCAAACATCCTGTCACTCCCCTTGCACTCCTCTAGTGACTCATTCAGCACCATATACTAATCGATTGACTGCACCAAAACCCAACCATTTATAAATTCACCGAGGCACTCTCCTTGTAGTACTCTAATGATTCAGTTAGTACCCAGGTACTTATGTAGTGAACCCAGACTTAGCACATGGAGTACTTCAAACATCTATCCAGTATGCATGCAGGCCTCTAACACCCTACACAATTGTCTTTCACACCTTCAATTGACCAGTCAGTATCTATAAACTCCAATAATAAACACCCTGTCACTCCCCTTGCACACCTCCAGTGATTCATCCAGCACCATGTACTAATCTATTCACTGCGCCAAAACCCCAAAACTTAAAAGATTCATGCAGGCACTCTCCTTGCAGTACTCTAATGATTCAGTCAGTACTCAGGTACTCATGCAGTGACCCAGGCCTTAGATAATGGACTGCTTCAAATGTCTGTCCAGTATGCATGCAGGCCTCTAACCACCTACACACTTGTCTTTCACACCTTCAATATCCCAGTCAGTATTTATACAGTTTCCGCAAACACCCTGTCACTCCCTTACACTTCTCCAGTGACCCATTCAGCACCATGTACTAATCCATTTGCTGCGCCAAAAGCCAAACACTTATAAATTCACTGAGGCACTCTCCTTGTACTTCTCTAATGATTCAGTCAGTACCCAGGTATTTATGTAGTGAACCAGGTTTTAGCACATGGACTACGTCAAATGACTATCCACTATGCATGCAGGCCTCTAACCACCTACACAATTGTCTTTCACACCTTCATTTGCCCAGTCAGTATCTATATACTCCAATAAACACCCTGCCACTCCCCTTGCACACCTCCAGTGAATCATTCAGCAGCATGTACTAATCTATTCACTGCGCCAAAACCCAAAAACTTAAAAGATTTATCCAGGCACTCTCCTTGCAATACTCTAATGATTCAGTCAGTACCCAGGTACTCATGCAGTGACCCACGCCTTAGCCCATGGAGTGCTTCAAACGTCTGTCCAGTATGCATGCAGGCCTCTAGTCACCTACACACTTGTCTTTCACTTTTTCAATTAACTAGTCAGTATCTATAAACTCCAGTAAACACTCTTTCAGTCCACTTCCACACCTCTACTGACTTCACTGCACCAAAACACAAAAACTTAAAAAGATTAACCCAGGCACTCTCCTTGCAGTAGTGTAATGATTCAGTCAGTACCCAGGTAATCATGCAGTGTCTGAGGTCTTAGCTCATGGACTGTTTAAACGTCTATCTACTTTCCATGCAGGCCTCTAGTCACCTACACACTTGTCTTTGATTTCTTTAATTAACTAGTCAGTATCTATATACTTCAATAAACACCCTGTCACTCGTCTTGCACTCCTCCAGTGACTGATCCAGTACCATGTACTAATCTATTCACTGCGCCAAAACCGAAAAACTTAAAAGTTTCATCCTGGCAGTCTCCTAGCAGTAGTTTAATGATTCAGTCAGTACGCAGGTACTCATGCAGTGAACTGTGCATTACCACATGGACTGCTTCAAAGATCTATCCAGTATGCATGCAGGCTTCTAACCTACTATACACTTGTCTTTAACAGCTTGAATTCCCCAGTCAGTATGCATGTACTTCCAGCAAACACCCTGTCACTCCTCTTGCACTCTTCCAGTGACTTATTCAGCACCATGTAGCAATGCATTCACTGCACCAAAACTGAAACACTTATAAATTCACCCAGGCACTCTTCTAGCAATAGTCTAATCATTCAGTCAGTAACTAAGTACTAATGGAGTGAGGCAGGCCTTAGCACATGGATTGATTCAAACGTCTGTCAAGTATGCATGCAGGCCTCTAGTCACCAACACACTTGTCTTTTACTTCTTCAATTAACTAGTCAGTATCTATAAAGTCCACTTGCACACCTCTACAGACTCATCTGGCACTATGTAGTAATCTATTCACTGCACCAAAACACAAAAACTTAAAAAGATTAACCCAGGCACTCTCCTTGCAGTAGTGTAATGATTCAGTCAGTACCCAAGTAATCATGCAGTGTCTGCGGTCTTAGCTCATGGACTGTTTAAACATCTATCCAGTATGCATGCAGGCCTCTAGTCACCTACACACTTGTCTTTCACTTCTTTAATTAACCAGTCAGTATCTATATACTTCAATAAACACCCTGTCACTCATCTTGCACTCATCCAGTGACTGATCCAGTACCATGTACTAATCTATTCACTGCGCCAAAACCGAAAAACGTAATAGTTTTAACCAGGCACTCTCCTAGCATTAGTCTAATGATTCAAGTCAGTTCCCAGGTACTCATGTAGTGAACCATGCATTACCGCATGGACTGCTTCAAATGTCTATGCAGTATGCATGCAGTCTTCTAACCTACTATACACTTGTCTTTAACAGCTTGAATTCCCCAGTCAGTATCCATGTACTTCCAGCAAACACCCTGTCACTCACCTTGCATTCTTCCAGTGACTTATTCAGCACCATGTAGTAATGCATTCACTGCGCCAAAACTGAAACACTTATAAATTCACCCAGGCACGCTTCTTGCAATAGTCTAATTATTCAGTCAGTACCTAAGTACTAATGGAGTGAGGCAGGACACATGGATTGATTCAAACATGTTTCCACTATGCATGGAGGCCTCTAAGTACCAACACAATTGTCTTTCAGACCTTCAATTTCCCAGTCAGTATCTACAAACTCCAATAAACACGCTGTCACTTCAATTGCACACCTCCACTGACATATTTGGCACTAATCTATTCACTGCGCCAAAACCCAAAAGCTTAAAAAGATTCACCCAGTCACTCTGTTTGTAGTACTCTAATGATTCAGTCAGTACTCAGGTAGTTTTGCAGTGATCCAAGTGTTACTCCATGGACTGTTTTAAACGTCTATCCACTATGCATGCAGGTCTCTAGCCACCTACACACTTGTCTTTCACACCTTCAATATCCCAGACAGTATTCATACAGTTCCCGCAAACACCCTGTCACTCCCCTTATACTTCTCCAGTGACTTATTCAGCACCATGTACTGATGTATTTACTGCACCAAAATACAAATACTTATAAATTCATCCTGGCACTCTCCTTGCAATACTCAAAACATTCAGTCAGTATCCAAGTACTATTGGACTGAGACAGGCCTTAACATATGGATGGATTCAAACACGTATCCACTATGCATGTAGGTCTCTAATCACCTACACACTTGTCTTTCACACCATCAATATCCCAGTCAGTATCCATACACTTCTAGCAAACACCCTCTCACTCACCCAGTGTCTCTCCTTATAGTACTGTAATCATTCAGTCAGTTAGCATGTAGTCTTTTAGTGAGGCAGGCTTTAGGGCATGAACTGCATCAAAGTAGTATGCACTATGCATTTAGGGCCTCATGTAGGAAGCCAAATACCGGTCGGTAACGTCCGAAATTCGGTAAATATCCCGTTACCGACCGGTATTTAGGCATTTGCTATGTAGGGGGCTCATTCCTCGATTCGGTATTTACAGAATCGGAAATTAAGAAATCGTAAAATACCGATTCGGTGAATACCGAATCCAGAAATACAATGTAGGGAGCACTCTAAAGAGTGCAAATCAGTATTAAGAATTCGTAATTTACCACCAAATACAGGTTGGTGATAAATAACGAATACCTTGCAAAAAGCAATATTTTGCTGATTTAAGAGTGCCATGTGGCAGACATGCATACCCTTAGGGCATGTATGTGCGCCACATGTGCACACATGCAAGATTCAGGGGTGCAACAGGGTGTCAATGTGACACCCTGCCACCCTTGTATATGCTCCCCCCATTACCGAATCGGTATTTACCGAATCGGTAATGAGGCATACCTTCCCATTGATTCCTATGGGCCTCCAGGCCCATAGGAATCAATGGGAAGGTATGCCTCATTACCGATTCGGTAAAATTCGGTATTTATGAATCGGTAAATGTGAGGCTACCTACATATGGCCCTTAGTGTTTTAACCATCGTCACACTTGTGCTTCAGGGCTATAGTTTCTTAGTCAGTATTTATATAAAATGTGTTTGTACAGTAATAGAATAGTATAAATTTGAAAGTTATTAATATACATTTATTTGTGATTATTTTTTACAGATACTGTTTTTCACCATTAAAATAGAGAAATCATGCCAGAAAAAGAAAAGAACAGAGACAGGAGAATTACTTGAAGAAACATCAACCACAAGTATTGAATGAAGAACATAATGTGGCTAAAAAGAAAAAATCTTCTGGTAAGATCACAAAGCAATTTATAAAAAATGTTTGTAGGACCAAACAGAATGTACAGAATGCTGAAACCTCTGAGAATGCTTCAACTAGAAACAAAATTCAAAATAATAGGAAAAGCAAAAAAGCAAATGGACAGTCAAAGGAGACGAAGTATGGTAAAAGAAGGCAAAATCAGTATAAGGAAATACGCAAAAAATATTTTACAAGAGAGTAGTACATAATTTGCTGAAAGAAGTGAAGAAATATAAAAAGAGAGCTCTGTTTTATAAAAAGAAGAAGCATAATGAAACCATTGTTGAAAAGGCTTTTGAAGTAAAAAGGAAACTATTCATTTTAGTATTAAACAGAATTCGATCACTAGATAAACCAATCCATTTAATGAAGTCCAAAAGTAGGAGGAAAAGAGTAATTAATAGCAAAAACAATTGTGATGTTTTTTTGGGAGAATGGAAACACCGTTCCAGTTCAGAGCATTTCTTTAATGAAGAGAGTTATTTAGAGAGCAATAAATTATTGTATGCAGTTGACACCAGTGGTCGAGGTTATAAGGTTAGAGATGGTTGTCCAATTGACAAAGAGATAATGGTTGAAAGAAATGCAGAAAAAGAGATAGCTGATGAAATTCTAGGGAGACGTCCTAAACACCCTGTGTACACTTGGGATTGCAGTAGTATTTGTAGTGTACGACAAGAATCTATTGATAAATTATGTAGTTTTTTACGAGCATATAGTAAAAAAGTGTTAAACAAAAGATTAAGGTGTTGCAAGGACCAGACCCTTGCAGAGTGAGAAAAAATACTGGTTTGCAAGGTAATTCTCTGGCTTGTCTTTCTAGGAAAGTTTGTCAAAGTGTTTTTCACCATTTCAGGATTTTGGCAGTACATCATACTCAAATGCGGAAGTTAGTGAGAAGATTGTATTATGCAAAAAGTCCAGCACTAAAGTTAAATGAGTTGAACAGTGCTCTTTTGCGTGAGTCAGTATCAGATGTGAAGAAGGTTTGTGATGATAATGAGTTTTATTACTTTGGTCCTCAGCAAGAGAGTGCAGAAACTGACACATTAGTAGAACAAAATGTTGAAGACAATGTAGAACCTGTGATTACAAACAATTTTGAGGATGAAATAACAAAGTTTAAGGTAATTTCAGGTGAAAGACCAAATGTTGCTTGTATTTGTTGTTGGCGAAGTCACTATAAAAATCAGACTAGGTGTGTCAATCTGTATTTAAAAAGTGAAATAGAAGATAATGATAAGTGGAAGGAATGTGCAACTTATTTGTTGGTAGAGGATTGTTTTGATTTGGGATCTGAGCAGCGTATTTGCAAATATTGTTATAACAAATTAGATGGGAATAAAATGCCTGCTAGAGCTGTTCATAATAATCTAGAGTTGGTTGCTATTCCTCTAGAGCTGATAGATTTATATACGCATGAGTCTATTCTCATTCAATGTGTGCACCTGTTTCAGGCTATTGTTCGTATGGAGCCTAAAACAGGTAAATTACCTCCATCAGAGTTACAAAGAGGATTGAAAGGAAGAGTTGTGTATTTACCATTAGATTTAAAGAAAAATATTGAAACTATTGGTGTAGACCATGCAGAAAATGAACCACTAGTCATTCTAGTTAATGGTGTTCCTACTAAGAATAAGACAATCTGGCAAGAGTTAGTGGATGTTAGAAAAGTGCAAAAGGCATCATTGTATCTGATAAAAAATAATGAGTACAATAGAAATGTGTTTGTAGGAGAAGAAGAGATAGATTTAGCAGAAGATACTGAAACATTAAGTGGACAAATTGAAAAAGTGGACATGTCCGGATGTGAAGAAATCTATGAACATTACAGTGTAAATCCACTTAATTCCAAAGAGGTGATGGGGAATACGATTGAGTTGTTCCAAATGAAAAAAGCAAGAGAGAGGCAGTCCCATGAGTGTATGGGAAGAGAGCGTGGAAGCTCGTTGTTTCCCACAGTTGTTTCCAACAGGAAAAGGTGGACAATATGTTGAATGCAGATTCCTGCATCTGAATATCGGACAACAAGATTATATGCAGAAGATCCAAGATTTCGACAATGTATCCCTTATATGTTTCATCTTCTGTTTGAAAGTGACTTGTCTGGACTTTCATATGCAGTAAATCACATTTTAAAAACTGGAATGCATCTGCAAAATGTAACTGCAAAGGATTTTATGGATAAAGTGCATCAGAGAGATGATCATTTAGAATCTCAGTTGATTAATCTGATGGCATGTCAGCGTGGGACTAATGAATATTGGTACCGTCGTCATGGAGAACTGAAATGTATGCTACGGAACTTGGGAACTCCTACATGGTTTGTTACACTAAGCTGTGCTGAGTATGCTTGGGATGATTTACTTGAATTTCTTCGAGAGGCAAATTCCAATATAAAAAATATTGAATACAAGACACCTGGAGAATTGTGCTCTGTGGATCCTATTAATGTATGCAGATATTTCAATCATAGATTTGAAGCTATGATGTCTTTCATCTGCAATAAAAAGAATCCTCCTCTTGGGGAAGTTGTGGATTTCTTTTGGAGAAAGGAGTATCAAGCAAGAGGTGCTCCTCATATACATATGTTGTTATGGATCAAGGACGCTCCCAAATTTGGAACAGATTCAGATTAAACTGTTTTGTCTTTCATTGAAGATTATGCTACATGTGCGGTACCCAATAGCAGAGAAGATAAAAACTTAAAACAACAAGTCTTACGATTCCAAAGCCTTAGGTGTGGAAAATACTGTAGACGAAAGTACAAGTCAAAGGATAAGTTCTATACCAAATGTCGTTTTGGATTTCCACGTCCTGTATTATCCAAAGGAAGAGTGAACAGGTTTATGTCAGCTATGCGACATACCATCACAAGAAAGTCTCCAAAAAATACCTACAACTTAAGAAGAAGCGAAGAATCAAAATACATAAATGACTACAATCCAGTTATTTTATCCATGTGGAACGCTAACATGGATATTCAGTATGTTGCGGACAATTCTATTGCTGTTGCTCGATATGTAACGTCCTACATTACTAAATCAGAAAAGACGGAATTGAAAGAAATGTGGGAAGAGATTTCTCACGAGAAGACTCTAAGTAAAAAATTATACAGTTTCAGTTTGAAGATGTTATCGCATCGTGAAATTGGAGCATATGAATGCTCAGATCGGTAATCATCTGCAAGTCTATATTCCAAATGTAGAAGAATCATTTGGGTGAGGCTAGGTCTTGCAGCAATGCGAAATCGGGTACTGAAATCTGTTCAAGAAATTGAATATGTAGCAGAAAAAGAACCAGAAAGTACAGATATTTTGAAAACAAATATGTTGGACACATATTACCCAAACAGCAGTCATCATCTTGAGAACATATGTCTCTATGAAGTGCTGCGAAACTACACTTTTAAACAGAATACTATAGAGAACATCAATGATGGAAAATATGCAGTGATTGGTTCCGAAGGATGTCTGGTGAAACAAAGGAAAGGAAATTTAATTAATCACAGGAAACTGAGTTGCGACACTGCTGACAAAAGGGAATTTTACTATTTAGCCCTTTTGCAAATGTTCAAACCATGGCGTTCAGAACTGGAATTACTTGGAGATTTTCAGAGCTATGAAGATTCATTTAATGCTTGTAAAGATAGCATACAATGCAGTGCTTTTGCAAATTATGTGAAAATGTTGAATGATGAAATTGATCAAGAAGCTACAATTGCAGCTGAGATTGCTAGAGACAGTTCTCAAGACAGTCAAAGTTCTGCTGTACTGAGTCAAGATCCACTAGAACAACCAATTGTTGAAAATGAAGCAGCAATTGCCATGAATGAGGTGGAAACAGCAATGTATCAAGCTCAAGAAGATGTAATACAGTTAGGAAACTTGGAAGAACAACTAAATGTTGAACAGAAACAAATATATCAACAAGTGAAAGAACAGATTGACCATGAAAAGAAAGGGTGCTCATGTACATCATTTCAACCTATCCGAATGTATGTGAGTGGTCAAGCTGGAACAGGAAAAAGTTTCTTAATTAAAGTAATTACAAGTTATCTGCAGACAACAAATGAGTCTCATTTGTCTTGTGTTGTCACTGCTCCAACTGGGTTGGCAGCACATAACATTAAAGGAATTACTTTACATTGTTTACTAATGCTACCAGTAGAGCGTGAGAACAAATTGGAATACCACAAGCTATCTGGAGAAGCTTGTTGTGAAGTTTCAAGAGTCCTGAAGAAAATGAAACTTCTCATTATTGATGAGGTAAGCATGGTCTCAAACTTGATGCTTGCCTCTGTGCATTTAAGAATGCAGCAAATTCTTAAAACAGAGTATGACGTGGTATTTGGAGGAAAACACGTCATATTTTTTGGAGATGTACTGCAACTGACTCAGGTAAAAGGACAACCGGTATTTAAAACACTTGCACATGAAGATACCAGAAAGTCTCTTGGTAGTGTTGGTAACGTGAACATTTGGACTTATTTTGAATACAAAGAACTGACAACAAATATGCGACAGGCAAATGATGCTGAATATGGAAGTATTCTTCAAGATATAAGAATTGGAATTCTGACAGAACATGGTAAACAAGCTTTGGAGAGTCAACTACTTTGCAATTTGTTTCCAAATGAAAATGTAGTTCCTGAGAAAGTGTACATGAAAGTTGCAGAAAATAAATCAGTGATCTGCTTAATGCCAACACTGCGCAAGTGTTCTATATTCAACGAAGAACTATTGAAACTGGAAAATGAAGAAATTATAAAAATGGAAGCCATCGCTAAAATAGAGCATGAAGGAATCACTATTATTTTGATGGGAAAGTTGAAAACAAAACTGGAATATTTAGGAAAAAAAATATGTAAAACAGCTGGTTTAGAAAAGACACCATATGGATGTGTAAACTGTCGGGTAATTTTAAGGCGTAATTTGGATGTAGAAAAAGGTTTAGTTAATGGAGCAATGGGTAAAGTGGTGGATTTTGTTAATTATCAGAAAAAAGAAGGAATTTAATTTTGAAAAATTACATTTGATCAGATTGAAGAAGTTAAAGAAATTGGTCGTTGTTCAGTTCGTTTTTTGCTTGTTAAAGATTTATATGTCCGTAGGAAACAATTTCCATTTTCTCTGGCATATGCAGTGACTATTCATAAATCTCAAGGATTAAGTGTAGACAGTGCATTGGTGAATATTGGATCTACCGTATTTAAAGAGGGTATGGCATATGTTGCTTTGTCGCGAGTCAGAACATTATCTGGTTTGTTTTTGATTGATTTTGAAAGGTTACTGCAGATGCAAACTGTGTAAAAGAGTATAATAGGTTAAGAAGGGCGTATGCTCCCAATTTAGGTCAATATCCTGTATTTGAAAAGCGTGTGGTTGGTCGAAAAAGAAGGTTTGAGAATATCTGTGCTGAAGGTGTAGAGAAGGGAAAAGAACAAGATTATGTTGTGATTGCAAGTAAAAAGAAAAAGGACACTATTGAAGAGATTGTTGGTTATCAGTTTGAAAATAGTTCAGGTGTCCACTGCTATGCTAATGTAGAGGACAATGTTGTTTTTTATCTTGAAGGTTTTCAAGAACAAATTATGCAGAATCGGCAAAAAAGATTTTGTTCTCTGTTGCATTCTGTTTATGAAAAATTGACAACAGATACAAGTAAAATACAATCTGTTTCAGATGTTCGTAATCTTTTGGATGTGTGTTCTAGTTCTACACAATTTACACAAAATATCCAACAAGATGCTCAGGAATTTAAATGTATATGCTTACCATTTTTGAAAATGAAGGTGTAGAAATAGAAAATATTTTTGGCCTTTCTTACAAATGGGAACATCATTGTGAAAATTGCATGTATACATGTAGCACTAATGTAGACACTGAAAGATTTCTGTATTTAACATTGCCAAACTGTAAATCAGTGTCTTTCAATAAATTAGTTAAAGGTGCAAATCAAAACATGGAGTGTAGCCAATGTAAATCAGAAATGTTATCCACATTATTTTTAACAAAATATGGACAATACATAATTTTAATGATGCAACGTTGTACAGCTGATGGAAGAAAATTGGATACTTTAATAAAACAATTTGTAGCAACACAACTATCAATATCAGGAAGGACTTTTGTAGCAATTGCAATAATTTTCCATGCTGGCCCTTCCACAACATCTGGACATTACACTGCCTATCTAAAATGTGACAAAGGCTGGACACTTTGTAATGATTCCCAGTTGGTTTTTAAATAAAGTTTGCCTAGGGAATTACCAAATTCCTACATAATATTTTTTAAGTCAAAGATTTAGGAAGATAATTCACTCTCTGAGGAATTTATTAATATCATTTAATAGGATTACCATTGGACAATTTACATAAAAAGGAGTGCAAAAATACCATTTGGCCTCAAGGAAAGGTATATGTTTGAACTATGGACTTTTTCGTGCTCATTGACTCGGTGAATATTTTAAAGCGACAACATTTACAGTTTTAAGTTAAAGTTATAAAATTTTGTTAGCCATAAGCATTTCATATATGTGTGATTTGTATTTTCTGGTATTTTACTGAGAATAGCATGTTGGGTTTTTTTAAACAATTTTTTGGATTGTTTTTTTTTTGCCCGCTGTTAACTGATGAGTACGATTGAAATCACTATTTCTAGTGAAATTCAATATATTCTGAGAACAGCAAAAAAGGCAAACAAATTACTTTGTTTAAATTATGCTGTGTTGTAAAAAATGTATTATTACATGTTATAACTATTTTTTCTTTTCTTTCACAGATCCTAATTCTAAAATAAGCAATTTACCTCAATTTACATTACAAAAAAACATCTGAAAAAAATGTGTACCATTTTTAATTTCTATTACTGTGAAGGTAAGTTTAACTAAGTATTAATATGCAGAATGGGCAGATCTGCAAGAAGCTACAAAGTTTGAACACGTTTTTAAAAACACTCTGTTTATATCTATGTAGTTTTGAAATCTCTCTGTCATCGGATATCATGTGACCTCCAAATAAACAGATTTGAGTGGTTAATAATATTTCCCATTGTACCTATTGAAGGACCGCAATCATTTCAATCATTCTTCTTTGAGCATCTTTGCAGACAAAACTCTGTGCTTACCTTCTATCATTCGCAAGCAATTTTCCAAACAGAAATATGTCACTTTTTGTAACATAGTTATTGCGCAAGACACTCTTTCATATTTACAAAGAGAGGAAAAGGCACTCTGTGTACTTTTTCTACTCCATGTAAATACAACCTCATCATACACACCACTTTGCGTTGAAAGGGTGTTCTATAAGTGTTGTTGTGCGTGATTGCACTGAATACTCATAGAAGAAGACACATCTCCAGATTTATCATAAATCATAAATCTCGATATGTGTGTAAATGCTGCACCATTCTCCAATTGGTGTAGGAAAGCACCACAAGGACAATTGTTTTAATTTCTCCTCATTTTTTAATCTTCAATGCATGCTAAAATGTTCAGCATACATTAAAGGAGAAAAATGTGTTTTCTGATTGTTTTTGTGCAGGAAGGTGTGTCTTCCTGCACAAAAACAAACACCACATGACACAGATATCCTTGCACCATGGTGCAAGGGTGCCTGTGTCACCACATGTCTGCAGTTTAAGCAGCCGTGCAGAGAGAAGCATAGATTTGCAACATATTTATGTACATATGTTGCATCCCTGTGCTTCGGAAGTACTACAGCACACTGCAGTTAAAGAGGTTACTGTGTGATGCTGCAGCACTTCCTCATAGTTCTGCACTTATACATTCACCATGCGCTACTAATGCATTCATTCTGTCAATTACGCACTACACATACATTCATCTAAACTTTCACACACTAACAAACAAATATAGCTCTTTTTTTAAACCAGGAAAGTTAGTTCTTAGAAGAACTTTTATTTTTCTTCTTTTTTCTTTTATATTTGTTTTGGGGTTTTTTTTTAACAATTTTTACATTTTTTTGGTTTTTCTTGAAAATAAAGGAAAAAACAGAACTGGAGGAACAAAACAATGAACTTCAGGGAAAAAAAACAAAAAAACTAGCAATGATGATTCTCTTGCTTTCGACAGATAAGATCAATTGAGTCCTCTCCATAGCATAATACAGCATTGCATTTTATGCAGAGCCCTTTTAGGGTTTGAAACTGTGGACGCATGTCCAAGTTTTGCACAGATGGATCCACCCTTGAAGTGCTTGGCTGCGATGGATCTGATGGAGCTGGAAGAACTCTCATTCTGCGGCATTCCTCTCGAGCAAGGTTCACCAGATGGAGGGTCCTCAGATGCTTCATCATACTTGCTATTCCGCTGGAATATTTTTTGTTGGGATCCCCACGGGAGAGCACTCGCTGGCAGATCTTGCAGGTTACTAAGGTGGCATTGGTTTGTCCCTCATGAAAAGTGAAAAATTTCCACACCACAGATGAATATCTTGGTGGGCATGGTGGTTCTTCCAAAAAATCATCCACAGATGAATGAGGAGATCCTGGAGATGCCTCCTGCCCTGAAGCCATTGTTTTAAAAAAAAAGTTAGAGCTAAGTGTAAACTTAGTCCAAAAAAGGTTTTTCTCTGCAGAGAGATGCTCCTCCAAAGAAGGTCATAGAAGAATGATTGAAATGGGTGGGGTCTTTCAATAGTTAGAATAGGAAGTGTAATGAACCAATCAAATCTCTTTTTTTCAGGTCACATGGGATCCGTGCACCGTGCACATAGGCAGCACGCACCGAGCGCGAATCCGCGAAATTAAATTTAAAAGGAATATAGGATTAGAAGTAAAAATATATTACTTTTATGAGTAGTTTAGAGTTTGTCTTCAATGAATATGCACATGAAATACATATATATGTTTTTTGACATTTAAAATATTTCGCGGTATTCGCGCACCCACCGCGTCATGCACGCTCATGACGCCGAATCGCGCAAGCGTCTTGTAAAGTGCATCGTACGTGTCACGTATAGGCTTGGAGTCGCGTACCGATCACATTGCAATCGCGCACAAAAATACGTACCCAACACATACCGTACGTGGATGCTTACGTGCAGGGATCGAGAAAGGTGCGAATAGGGTACGCGAATCCCCCAAAAATGTACAAAAAAAAAATAATAAAGTATTGAAAATATAGTTTAAAAAATATTTTACCAAATATAAAAATATATTTTAAAAAAATTACAATTTTTTTACAAAAAAAACATTAAAAACAAAATAATATTTTTTAATTTTTTAAAAGAATTAATTGAAAAAATAAGTAAAAAAATGGTGAAAAAACAATATTAAAAAAAATCATAATTAAAGGAATTGACACACTGAAATAGAAAAATTTAGAAATCCAATGAAAATCATTAAACATCATAGCTTTAGAGATAAGTTATAGATTGGAATTAGCATTTAAAAAACCTTTAAAATTCACTGAAAAATCCATAGGTTTCATGCACGTTATAGTTAGGAATTGGCATTTAAAAAACCTTAGAAATTCACTGAAAAAACCAAAGGTTTCAGGGGTGTTATAGTTAGCTGGACATTTCCCTCGTACAAAACCCTAGAAATTCCCCCGTTATAGTTAGTTCAGCTAACTATAACTTGCGCACCCTCAATGCACTGCTGATGACGTCACATATTACATCACTCATGACATGGTTAGGAGACCGCCCGACAAGCATGCAGCTGTCCAACCGCCGCATTTTGAGATGACCGCCGTGCTGGTGAATGGAAAGTGCTCCGTATCACGGCAGCTGGTGCTGCATCCAAAGAAAAGGGCCACAGTACAAGCTGCTGTGGTACGGGGAAGGTCCAGCACGTCCACAAACCATGTGCCATGCACCATGTTGTGCATGGCACACAGTGCATGGAGGTGAAGAGGGCACTACATGTGCCCCCAGGGCAACTCTACAGTGGCCCACAATGGGCAGGGGCCCTGTTGGGGCCCCATATCCTTTTCCAACATCTTTGCATGGCAGTTTCCTGTTATGAAAAGGCTGTCAGAAAGAGATATCATAATCCCAACGGTGATGGTTGCCTCAACACAACTGCCATTCAGGAAAACGACTCTGACTGCTGCCCCGTCGGGATCTCAGATCTGGGGGAGGTGGCAGTATTCCCTCCAACCACTGTGGGTTCAACTGACAGATTTGTAAATTAAAGAATTGAACACTGAAACTACTCCATCCCTTAGCCTTTTCAATACTTGGCAATATTAAACAAATTATCCTGAACTTTTCTTAAACTCCACATCCGGATTCAAATCAAATAGACCTGATCCCTGATATTCTATTCCAAATTTGGAAACAGATTTCAATAAGCTGAGCAGACTCAATGCGTTATTGTGTCAACAACAAGCAGTCTTTAACAGTGAGGGTATTAGGTATGGGTCGTGGCTGGTTAATTCATCTTTATGGGGTTCAGCGAGTGCTTAATAATCTCACTAAAATGATCTCTGGGTGCTCAGACGCATACAAAATGCTCTTTGCCATCAAGATGTATGTACCTGACCTTGGTGGTTTAGACGTTGTGGCGGCAGCCGTAATCTTTGACATAGATGTGCTGTCTTGCATGATCTACAGAACAGTTGTGATACTCTGGCCAAAATTGATTAGCCTTCTTCTCTCCAATCGGATGCGGCTGTTCAGATTCCTGTTACCGGTTGGCTTCCTAAAGGTGATGATGTGATTCATGAAAAGGTGGTGATCAAGAAATAATTCTGTCCCTCCTACCGTGCTCCTGTTCCAGTCCTTGGTGTTCAGGGTACCAGAACTGTGATTTTACCTCCACTCCCTGGATACAAAGAAAATCATTTTGTTTCAATTTAATATGGCAAGTTACACCATATGGCCAACCCTAAATAGTATGCCTCGAGGTTTTACTACACAGAATGGTGCTTTACAGCCTGTGAGCTCCATCCTTGCTGATTCTCCACAGCTGCAGGAGGGGGAGATTCAGAGTTCAGTTGACCTGATACCTGTTACACCTTCAGCACATTCAGTAATGGACATTGTGTGTTCTGATCCGCCAGCTGATGCCCCATCTGTGGTACAAGAGCCAACCGTCCATCCAGACTCACAGCCTCCTCTATCTCAGCTGAGTTTTTCTGCTTATTATGTTCATCAAGATAATTTTTCTTCCGACAATTTTTCATTGGCTTCTGTTTTGCCTTCGCTACCAGCATGGATTTGAGGTATCATCTTCTGGTTAAAATGCATTTATCTGGTTCCTCCTTGGATATGTATCTGGATCGTATTTTCCATGGATTGGGTTTGTGACTGTTTTTTTTGTTTTGATCAATAGCCATTACCTCCCAGAATGTTCTGCTGCAGAACTGGCCAACAGGGTGCTGGCACCACATTCTTCTTCGCATAAAATGACAAGGGACCAGTCCCTTGTTAACATTTCAGTGGTCCCAGTCACTGATGGAATTGTATCAAATAAAGTATCATTCGATGTATATGGCCCTACGGAGAACCCTTCAAATACCATATGTGTTCTGAGTTTCCATGGGTGATGTCATAGTACCTGGGTTGAATTCAGATGATTGGAATATTGATACTGTGAATTTGATGTTTTCTGAACTGCAATATTACACTCTCTTTGACTCTGACGATTTGTATTTAAATTCTGCTAACTATACCGATTTGTTCTGTTAGCAACATTATGGGCTTCATTCTTTGCATAGGACTAGTGGACAACATCCCCAATATGATTATACTCAATCGGAGCATTGCCCAATTCCACCTCAGGGTAGCTCCAAAACACAAAAACTGAAGTACACATATTTCACTGATTATAATGCAACAGACCCAAAATCCTATTTTTTTAAATTGGTTCCTAAACCCATGAAGAAATATATGCTTACCCAAACTAAGCAAATCTATACAGCTTCCTTTATTGAAGAATTAGCCTTAAAAGGCTATGCTTATTGGAAAGACAGTATCGACTAGAAATCAATTTAGGGCACTAAGTCCTGGCAGGTCCAAAGTACAGAATCTTTATTTCATGCATGTCCCATACCTTCACAAATGAATTTTTTTGTAAATTATATGGTCCAACAAACTACTTGTATGGGGCTGGCAAAAATTAAAGAATTGAACACTCCAAGTATTCCATCCCTTGCCCCTTTCGATGATTGGCAATCTTAGACAAATTATACTGAAGATCAATTAAATGGCATGATTTAAAAGGATATGTTTAATTCTTCACTTGTAACTCCAGAAGAGTGGTTGATATGGCCGGGGGACACTAATGATTGTCATGTTCATTTCTTAAACTCCACATCTGGATTCAAATCAAATAGACCTGATCCCCAATATTCACAATATACACAACATAACACTGTAACCACTTATTCTGTGGGTAAATTATGACAACAATGGTTAGAACATTCCACATTGTCTGAAGTGCAACAACATCTTTTCCTCCTATCTGAAGACATGAATCTTTCTGGTTTCCTTTTGTACTCAAAATCCTCACATGCTAAATGATTTGTTTATGCTGCTTATGATGAAATTTGGAAATTATTGAAATGGAACTGCAATGCGTTTACGCCAAATTGATCAAGATCATTGGGATAAAGGCCTTGCTGTGCTAGACAATAGTAAAAATACTTTATCATCTCATATTTATAGTTTGGATAAGATTGTATTGTTTTTCATTGATATTGTGCAAAGTGATGTATCTACATTATATCATGGTCAGACTCAATTTAGATCCATAATGCCATTTAGTTGGACTCTCCAAACACTGAAGAATTGGCACGTTCCTTGGCATTACCTTCATTCTACGCTTTAGTCTTACCCTTTAACTTGACAGGTAGACAGCAATCAATGGCTATGAAAGATGCAAGTTATACTACGTTACACACAGAGAAACTTGAATAGCTTCCCTTTAAAATAGCAGAAACACTGTCTGCAGTCTGGTTAATACACAGGGTTATCTCATTAGCTATCACTACATTTCAGTTAACTGCTTGCATGAAACACTTCATGGTGGGTAGATGGGAACATCTTGGGAGCAGTTATATACATGAATTGTGGTCCCTGCCATATACATATTGTTGTTAACGGGCTGAGAGAGAAGTTTTTCTTGCAGTGGAGGAATTTGACTCCACTGCTGGTCATTCTCTTGTTTGTCAACACATAAAAATCCATGGCGCCTGTAATATGTCTGCCCCTAATTTGATTTGTTATTTAAAAGGAACTCTGGTTCCGTCTATTATTCGCAGTCTCCCATTGCTTTCAAATGAAAGCGATCTTGTCCTTAATAATCAGGACTGTTGCGGTTTTTGGGCAGAAATCCTGTATGTGGTGTCCGTTTCCCTGTCAGTCACTTGCTGCAACAACTTCCTGTTTCCTCCTCTGCACAGGAGTGTTGATAGTTCAATCTGGCCTTCCATTCCAACTTTGAAAACAGAGTTCAATAAGCTGAGCAGACTCAAAGTGCTATTGTTTCAACAAGAAGTGGCACTTACTTCCGCTTCCGAAACCTTCGACTTGCAGGTGGCGAGAACATCCAATGAAATACAGTCATTGTTCAACACAAATCTCCCCCTACATTTTGGTGAACTGATTCATCAAATATTTAATGAGTCTGATACCATGGGCCTGGCCCACTTTTTTTTTTTTTTTTTGAAAAACCTTTATTTAAAAATCAGGGCACAGCTATTCAGCCGACAACCCGGAGGTTCGGCAGCATCAATAATTAGCAACAGTGATGCGTCCCCAGTACAGTACAAAGAGAAGTGCAAAGGTTCAATTTTAAACAAACACAAAAAAAAAACCACAGCAAACCCCAGCCAGGCAAGAACACTAAAAACCATGGTGAGAGCCCCCAGGGGAGGCCGGACCCCACTCATCTACCAGTTACAAGATAGTGTAAGGAGGAAGAGGGGGGACAGCAGAGGCCCAAATAGTTCAGAAACCAGACTGTGCTGGAAAGAAGGTCAGGGGGAAAGCTGTTCCTCGGGCGGTTCCAGATCAGGGGCAAGACATATTCCCCCCCTGTATTGATTCCACCGCCCCCAGATGGCGTGCCACTTCCGGGGGCGGCCTCTAGAGCAATAGACCGTCTTCTCCCTAAACATGCTCCAGTCCATGTTCTCTTTCCACGCAGTCAGTGTGGGGGGCCCCGAGGAGCCCCACAATCGCGCGATATCCCTCTTAGCGACCATGTTACCCAGGGTCACCCATTGGGTCCGCGCCTCATCGAGGTCAGTGGGCCCCCAGACATTCAGGAGACAGCACCGCGCCTCCGGCTGCACAGCAATGCCTGTCACCTCCCCCATTACTGCATGGACTCCCCTCCAGAATTCCACAATGACACCACACTCCCAAATGATGTGCAGGAAAGTACCCACCATACCACACCCCCTCCTGCACAGGCCGTCCTCCGAGAACCCCATGTGGACCAGCCTTGGCCCCGTCACATACACTCGGTGCAGTATTTTAAGCTGCACCAGCCTCAGACGCGACGGGATCGCAACCTCCTTAGGAGAAGAAACAGCTGACTGCCAATCCTCATCATCTAACTCGAGGCCATCCCTAGTCCACTGGTCCCTCAGCCCCAGAAGCATGTCCACCCGGACGTTTATCAGTTTCTTATATATGAGCGAGATCGTGCTCTCGGGCATATGGCCATCAAGGACCCGGTCCTCCAAAGGAGAGGACTCAGGCACCTTCTCACCCTCCACGAGGACTGATCGGAGGGCGTGGCGCATCTGAATATACCTGAAATACTCGGAGGGCCCCAGCTCATACTCAGTCTGCAACTCCTCAAAGGACTTCACCTTCCCCTTATGCAGCACATCACCCACCCTGGAGATGCCAATCAGGTCCCACTTATCAAAGCCTTTTGAATGCCAAAGCCTTCCCAATCTCTCCGATTCAAACAACGGGGTAGCGAGGGTGAGCCTATCCTTCCAGCCCAGCGAGTCAGTTGCCATCTTCCACACCCGCACTGCCACACCGGTGGGCCCCGTGAGGGACGAGTCTAGGGATCGCGAGTACAACGCCCTGTAATAGTTACCACCACGCAGCAACCACCTGTCCATGGCATACCCAGGGCTGAGGGCAGGGCCATAAAGCCCATGATTGATCGCGCTCAGCTGTGTGGCCCAATAGTACCGACGGATGTCTGGGAGCGCAATGCCCCCATCGTACCATGGAAGCGTCAGCTTTGCAATAGCAATTCGCGGCCGCCCATCCCACAGCAACGTCCGTTGGAGGCCTTCGACCTCCCGAAAGTATTTGGCCGGCACCCAATCCAAGGTATTCTGTAAGGCGTAGAGGAAGCGGGGAAGAGACATCATTTTGAACAGGGCCGCACGCCCAACGAGGGAGAGCGGCAGCCTCCGCCAACCTTCAACATCGCGCCTCAGGCGTGCCAGGGGGGGGGAGCAGATTCTTCTCATAGCGCACAGCAGAGTCCATGGAGATAAAGATCCCCAAATACACGAAACCCTGCTGGGCGATCTGTATCGAACATGTTCTAGGGATCGGTGGAACCTCGCCACTAAGAACATACAAGTACGATTTGCTCCAATTGATGACGAGACCCGAGTTCCTACCAAAAGATGTGAGTACGTCACAGACCACTATAAGTGACTTCTTAGGTGAGGCAAGATACAGCAGGATATCATCGGCATAGAGCGAAATACGGTCCTCGTGTTCAGGCGACCACCGAAGGCCCCGTATATCCGGGTGCCAACGTATCCACGCAGCCAGCGGCTCAAGGGCGAGGGCGAACAACAGAGGCGACAGGGGGCAACCCTGCCGAGTACCCCTCCCAAGCTGAAACGGAGTCGACGCCCGACCATTCACCACAACACTAGCTAGCGGCCCCTCGTACAGCAACCTCACCCAGCTCACAAAACCGCGGCCAAAGCCGAACTTGGCCAGCACGGCCCACAAGTATGCCCACTCCACCGTGTCAAAGGCCATCGTGGCATCAAGAGACGCCACAATAGCCGGTTCACGCAGCGTGCCCGCCCTGGCGATTACGCCATGAAGACGCCTAAGATTCAACGCTGTGTTTCGGTGCGGGATGAAGCCGGATTGATCCGGGTGGACTAAGTCGCCAAGTACCCTAATCAAACGGGTCGCCAGGAGTTTAGCCAGAATTTTCGGCTCCGCGTTAAGAAGTGAAATAGGCCGATATGAGGCGCACTTATCGCGGGGTTTACCCTCTTTTTGTATGACCACAATCGACGCCAGTCGCTGATCCAACGGGAGGGCCCCACCCCCCCGCGCCTCCAAAAACATGGCGCGCAGGTGAGGGGCGACCCTATCCGGGAACAGCTTGTACAGGTCGATCGGCAAGCCGTTCGGTCCCGAGGCCTTACCCGAGTTTAACGCGCGGATAGCCCCCGCCACCTCGTCGACCGTTATGTCACCATCTAGATCGTCCCTATCTATAGCAGAGAGGCAGGGCAACTCGATATCACGGAGGAGGTCACACGAGTCCTCGGGCGGCCTATCCGACGCAGAGGCATAAACCTTACAGAAATAGTCCGAGAAACTCTTTACAATCCCCTCAGGTTCCACAATCGCCTCTCCCCTCTCTCCCGTCAACTCTGGCACCACTCTATTGACCCGTTCTTTTTTGTCCAGCCACGCCAGGAGTTTCCCTGCCTTATCACCAACATCATACAGTCGGCCCTGCTGTTCCCTACTGAGGGTCTTAGCGGCGTTCGTCACCAGATCTTTATACTCAGTTTGCTTCAAACAAAGCTCATGCAGTGAGGACTCTGTAACCTCCTCCTCCATCGCTCCCTCCAGAGCCGCGATCTCCTCCTCCACCTGCAGAATCTCACCATCTCTACGCCTCTTGGCAGCCACTACTAGGGAGAGGGCGTCCCCCCGAAGCACGGTCTTAAAAGCTTCCCACAGCGACACTGCCGAGTCCACAGTTCCCTGATTGTCCTTGAAGAAATGTTCTACCTTCTTTACCAGGGTGCTGCGCATCTTGGGGTCTCGGAAATACCAAGGGTTGATAGGGGCCACCCTTCCTCCTCCCTCCCGACCTAGATCCAGCCGGATCCACACTGGCGAGTGGTCAGATATACCGCGCGCCATGTGCCTCGCCTCGGATACCAACGAGGCATGCGCGGCCAGAGTGAGCAGGTAATCAATCCTGGAAAGGCTACCATGTGCCCCGGAGTGGAACGTGTATTGGCTCTGTGTGGGGTGCCGGAGCCGCCAGCAGTCTACCAGACCAAGCGTGTCTAGGAAGTCTGGAAGCCATTTCTGAGCCCCCCCTGTGTCTCTGGGCGGGTATCTATCCAGCAGGCCGGAGCCAACAGCGTTGAAATCCCCTCCCACCACAAGCATTCCCCCCGGGAGATCCAGCAGGGCCCTACCCAGATCTGCAAACGTGGAGGCCTGCAGGGCCGGCGGGACATAAACCGAAACTAAAACCAAAGTCCGTCCTTCCCACCGCCCCGCCACCGCCACAAACCTCCCCCTATCATCAACAATGGTGGAGTCCACCTCAAATGGCAACGAAGCTCTAACTAGGATGCCCACCCCCCTGGACCCAGATGAGAATCCTGAATGTGCAATGAATTTATACCCCTTCCTATTCAGGGCATAGCACGTATTACCTATAAGATGCGTCTCCTGCAGCAGGGCAACATCCGGCATTGATCGTTTCAAAAATTGCAAAACAATCCCCCGCTTAATGCGATCCCCCAAACCATTAACATTCCAGCTTATAACACTTAAGCCCCTACCCCCCATCCTCAAACGGAAAGAGGCCCACCCCACACCCGAGGAGCCACCATGGAACAGCCCTGGAAATAAGCATCATGCCTTGCAGAAATAAACCCCCCAACAACAAACCCAAAATCCCTGAAACCTCCCCCACCCTGCACCCCTGCTGCAGCTTACAAAGCCCCCCCAACTTGCAGTGTGCCTGTCGCCCTACAAAACCAAAAGTCTACAAAAAGTACCCTAAGGGAGGAAAAGAGCAACCCTCGTCCTCCCGCAACCCTCCACAGTTACTGCACTCTATGCAAGTCTTCAAGTATAGTCAAATCAAGTCAGGCCGGCTCCGAGATGTCAGCCCTGCCCATCCCGGCCACTGTCTCCATCCTCGGCTGTGTCGTCCCCCGTCCGTCGCCGGGGCAGAGCGTCCAGCCATTCGTCGGCCATAACAGGAGAGTCAAAAAAGAATGTCCGATCGTCGTGCACCACCCGCAGTCTGGCAGGGAAGAGCATGGCATACTTCAGGTCTCTTTCCCGGAGCCGCCGCTTCACCCCCAGGAAGCCCTGTCTCTGCCTCTGCACCTGTTGGGTGAAGTCCGGATAGAAATTCACCGACGCGTTCTGGAAGGGGACCGGGCCCGTCACCCTCGATGCTTGCAGAATAGCGTCCCGATCTCGAAAATGAAAGAGCCGGGCAACGATCGGCCTCGGCGGGGCACCCGCCTTGGGCCTCCCGCCCGGCACTCTATGGGCCCTTTCCACCGCAAAGAACTTCCCAAGGCCCTTGGGCTTCAGATGATTAAGGACCAAGTCCTCAACAAGCAGGTCAACCGAAGCCTCATCCGAGGACTCCGGGACCCCGATGACACGCACATTGTTGCGCCTGGCCCGGCTCTCAAAGTCCTCCAGCCGGCGGGCGACGAGATCACTCTCGGTCCTCAGCTTACGAACCTCGGTCTGCAGTTCCGTAACATCATCAGTGAGGCCCGTGGTCTTGAGGTCCAAGTTCTTAACCCGTTCATTCGTTTTGCCCAAGTCCGCACGGATCAGGTTGACATCCACCAAAATGGCATCCACCTTATGCGCCAGGGCCTCAAACTGTCTCCCAATCGAAGTCTGCATCCCTTCGAGCGCGCCCATGACATCCTGCAGGGAGAGCTCCGGGGCCACAGGCGAGTCCTCCTTCTGGGCATCCGGCACCTGGCTCGATCCACTCGGTGATCCCTTCTGCAGAGCATATCGGTCCATGCTGTTGATTTGGGTATAGGTTCCCCGCCTGGTAGACTTAGGCTTCAGCCGATCCCCTTCTGCTTTGCCCGACATGGTTGACTCCAAGCAGGTCGGTTCAGTTAAGACGGGTCCCTCTCAAGGAGAGGAATAAGGAGTGATCAGTTCCTCCGTGGACCGCCAGAGTAGCCTGCAGAGCGTCCCTGGGGTAATAAAGCCACCCAGAGCTCTCCAGTAGCAGGGCTGACAAAGGGAGCGAAATCGAAAGTGAAAGAGCGGGGACCTCCGTCCGACAGTTCACACCTCGCCTGGCCGTTGTTGTTCAACTAGGAGTCGGGCATCCAGCCAACTCTAGCCCCTGGCTTCCCCGGGAGATAGGCCGCAATCTTCCGCCAGGCGTAAGTCTGGTTCCCGGTGGGCGATCCGACCGCGGGTAGCATCAATCGCCTCCCTGACCAATCATCTACACGATGCCATGCATGCAGACAGGATTAGAGACAGGATAGTCGACGGAGGGCGCGAGGGTCTCGGGAGCTCTAAGCTCACGCGGCCATCTTGGTCAAGCGCTAGGCTCCTCCCCCTGGCCCACTTTTTTAAACAAGTGGGCTCTGGCTTTGTAACCTCATTTCAAACTATTTTCGCAGCAATGCCATCTTTTATAAATTCAATTTTTTCCAGTGTGATCTGTGATCTCCCGCTGCTGCTAGTCTTGATTTTGGCCATTGTAGTGCTGTTCCTGCTATTCCGCAACGGATGCTCCATTTGTGGTTCTTTCAGAGCAGGCATCAATGCATCTGTACCTTAAGCGCATGCTACGGCTCTTTGGAGTAGTGGCCCTAGACGCTCTGGATGCCGAATTCTATTTAACCTTCCGCTATGCTTACTTCACTTGCATGCAACTTGTGTTTCATTGCATCCATTGCCCCTTTCAATGGGCTCTAGATGTCTGCTTGGCTACGCCGTCACAAGCTGCCCTCGATTTCGAACTGTTAATGAGTCCCTTAGTGGCTCTTTACCAGGACTGTTCCTTGGGCATGCAACTGCTTCATAAGCCGGCTTTACGGCCAGTGGCTGGAACGGTACCTGTGCAACGGCACAGCTTCTTCTGGACCTCAATTTCATCGAAATCAACACATGAGAGTCTTATCAACATCTGGCACTAAGGAGCATGCTTGATCCTTTGCCCTGCTCAATTTGATTGATGATACTTGTCTCTCGGAAGGAGCTGATTTAATAATGGTATTCTTGGCATCTCCATTGGCATCACACGTTTTGGGACCCAGCGGCACTTTTTGAAACATTACGATGATAAAAATAATTTTTTAATACACATTCACTCGTAATATTACAAATCAATGAAGTATTGACTGCACTGCTGATCTAGTGCCTTGTAGCTGCTTATCGCCTAAGTTCTGTCATCACTGTTGGTGCTACCATCCTGACCAAGGGGAGGGTGTCACATATCCTGTGCAGGCCCATTGCCATTTTCCCTATGTTGGCTGAGATGTAGAACCTTCATCTGTGCATGCTAAGGTATGAGGTGTGCTGCAAACACCCAGAGATCTTTTGATATATAATCACTTCGCTTCTGTAAAAGGGTAGGGGGGTTAGTTTACCCTGTCTTTTATAACGACAGCTCATTTATGATTTATGGATTACTTATTATGCTGACCAAATTTGTGTAGGCATCGTCTTACTTATTGTAGTACATATACTGCATACTAGAGCACAATTGTTAAAATAATTATTTTAAACTTTTCTTGTGTCTCTCAGATCTTACTGTGGACAAGTATGAGTGTGAGAGCGAAAGGGTGTGTCCTGTAGCCGCAATTCCTGAGAAGGTCAGGAGTGTTGTGTTCTGGGGTATCTAATAACATATTCCTCTGTGAGTGAGTAGAATGGCAAGTGCGAAACTATAGCTAGTCGGTCCCGGGCTCATGGGTACTAAGGTGGTAGAATAACTCAGCCCCTGCCTACTAAGTTTCTATATTCCCAAGCATAGTTCTGTGATTTCTCAGAATCCTTGCAACTAAGTTCTTGAAAAATCTCTTGAATAACCTTGTCACCATGGATGCCATCTCCTGTAAGAATCTCTAAATCTCTCTAAAGGCTCCAATAGCTACCCACTGAAATTCTAGAGTGGAAAGTGAAGGTTTCAGATTGAAGCCTCTCCAGAAAAAAATTGTAAAATCTCAGGGAACCCACAATGAGAAGGAATTAGATTCTGAGATTCGCACCATAATTAAAAAGATTTCCAGTGTCTAGCATACTATTTAAGGGTGGAAGGAATTTTAGAGTTTTGGGTAGCCTTTGCTAAGTCGGGGTAGGGGCTAACCTCTCTTTTTAATTTCCATACTGATAAAACTAACCTGTCAAGAACTTTGATCCCTATGGATAGAGAAAAGACGAAAGAAGAGGATTTTGACAAGGAGCATACTGATGAGGCAACTAGGACCTTCAGGGCTGGAAAAGAAGCACCAGGATCATTTCAGGTTTTTTTTGTCCATAGCCTGGTTAACTTGCCTGACTCCCTGGGGAGTAAAGAAAAGGGGGAAAGGCATGCAAAAGAACTCAAGGCCAAACTACTGAAAATACATCTACCCTCGCAAGCTCTTTCTGATGGACTCCGGCAGTGGAATAGGGGATCCCGAGTGTTGATCTTGGTGGCAAAGAGATCTATTCAAGGGCCACAAATCTCCTGAAAAGTTAGGGGAGTCAGAAACAGGTCCTATAAGGATGGAAAGTTTCTGCTCAGATTGTCTGCCAGAGAATTATTTATGCTCTTGTTATGAAATGCCTTTAAAGACATCTAAGTACATTTTGCCTCAAAACCTAGGACATGGTCCACTTACCCCAGAGAGCTGAAGCTGAAACCCCTCCGTCAATTTATATTAGACTAGCACCATATTGTCCAATCTTATGGACACATTGATTGAGAATGACATGTCTCTCTTGAAAAGACCAAATGCTTTCAGAATAGCCATCAGCTCCTTTTAAATGAACTATTGACTCCTAACAACACTTCCTGGTAGACCAATGGTCATGCACCAGTCTGTTCTTCAATGTTGCTTCACATCCTAGTAGCCTGTCATCTCTTGTTATGATCTTTAGGTATATAGGGTGAAACAGAAATCCTCTCCTGAAATTATCCTGCTTCAACACCACATTAAAGTATTGAATACTGGATTTAAAGTTTTGTGCTCCTGGCAATGGGGCATTCAAAATGTCTTCATTTGTTTCAAAAGTGGGAAAGATGAAGCAGCACAAAGACCATGTCTAATTCTGTTCTGAACCGTGTCCCAATAAAGGTTCGATTTTGGCAAGGCATCATCTTGCATATTAGTTTCTTAAGGGGAAATCTATGTTAATTTAGATAACTGTCAATTGTTTTCATGCCTTCTAATGTCCTGGCTTTCATCAGAGCATAATCAAGCCATATGAGATATAACCAACTATTGCGTGGTATCTCCCCAGTCTCTGTTGTGCTGGATTTAGAACTCTGTGCATTTCAGATAACTAGGATTTTAGTGTCTATGCTCTCTCTTTAAACATGTAGAAATTATCTTAACCCTAAACGGTATAATTTCCCGTAAGGAAGGTATGTTGTACAGAAATACATCCACAGCATAGAAAGGTAAATGTCACTTGTGGACTGCAGGACTGTTTGAATCATCAACTAGAATGACCATGGAAAGAGGGTTTCAACCCTACCCTGAGTAGCCTGTCGAAAGCACTCTACATCCTGCCACCCGCACCTGTCAAATTAACCCTTTTTGACTGATGTGAAACCCTGATTTTAAATATTAACAATTCACCCCTAAACATCTTGCCGTTCACTAGGTAGGGTGCCTAATATTTAAAAGTGGAACAAGTGTGTAATCTTTTATTTTTTTAATTTGTTTTATTGAATTTTTTAGAACATGCAACTGCGGGACTCAGCATTGCATTAATACCATACACATTACATTCTTATTTAGCATGTGACAATCGACCTTAATTGATGACAATACAGGCAATCAGTATTCACCATGTTGAAATATAACATCCCCTCTTGTGCTTGCCCAGTGTGGAGGCTTACAGACGGTTCAACATGTTATGATAACTTCTAGTAGATAGCAGAGGTCAGTCTTAACCACAGAAAGAGTGTGGGTGACCACTCTGTCGTAAGTATACTAACTCTGTGTTAGGGCAGTTGAGCCGCTATTGTCGCTAACAGAAGTGAGACGGTAAATATTATATAATTCCCAAAAATATTTTGGCCTGTTATGTGGGGGGAGAAGTTCACTGAAAATCTCCATCTGCGTACTACAGTATGTCATATCATTCTTCCATAGGGGAAGCGCAGGGAGTGGACGCCGAGATCAGTTAATAGCAACCCTGCGTTTAGCAATCAACATCCCCATGTCAACCAACCTACGCACACCTTTAGGAATCCGTTTAGAGTAGCCCAGAAGTGTCAATGTGAGATCCGGGTCTAGAGTTAGTTTTGTGATCTGACCAATTTCCTTGAAGACTGCGGCCCAGAAGACGGCTATGCCCGGACATGTCCAGGCTAAGTGTAGAAAGTCTGTCAACTGTGCACAGCATCTATCACAATTTGCGCTCTCCCGCAGCCCATACCGGTGCAGCCTCTCCGGTGTTTAATACACCCTGTTTAGGTATTTGAAATGTATCAGACGGTGTCTGCCATTAAGTGAGATCCACTTCGTGCTGGTGCAGCAATAGGTCCACATATTGTCGGCTATTTCTATGCTCAAATCCCGCTGCCATGCTAAGCGTGCCTTGGTGTAATGGTACGCCCTATATGACATGGATGCCTTATAAAAGGTCGCAACAATGCGCTTTGGGGATTTCGCCCGCATAACAAGTGTTAAAGCCAACAGTTCCGGCGGTTCTAGATATTTATCCCCCAATAACTCTCTCAGTGCATGTTGTGTTCTATGAAATTGATATCTTGGCAATATAGTAGGTGCCAGGTCATCAATACTGAAGTCCTCCCACACTATAGCGACCCCGCCATCAAACAGCTCCCCAATCGCGCGTATACTTACAGTATGTAGCGCTTGCGTGACTCCTCTCTCCCTACATGGATGCAGCCATATGCACCAGTCTAGCATCGCTGATGGGGAATAAAGTATCTTGCCAGCCTGTAATTGCAGTAGGTATTGCCAGGCATGTGTCGTGGAATTAATAGAGTCCAGTATACATGTCCTTAGGTCAGCCGTTTGAAACAGCAACGCAGGGAGCAGAAGTGGAGCTGCCACTTCCGATTCTATGCGTAAGTGTGGTATATCTGGGGAGCCATGCATCCAATAATATGCATGAGCACCCTGTGCAGCCCTATAATATAAATCAAAATCTGGCGCGGCCAAACCGCCCATAGAGTAAGGCAGTACCAATACCTGCCACTTCACCTGCGGCTAATTACCAGCCCATGCCAGTCTAACCATCAGTGAAGTGAGGTGGTCAAAGAAGGCTCGCGGGAGTACCATGGGTATATTCGTAAATAAAAATAGAAGTTGCGGTAGAACTATCATTTTCATGATGGATATCCTACCAAGAAGGGACAGCGGCAGCTTTATCCACTTCTCCACGTCATCTTCTAGCTTGCTAAAGGCCATCCTGTAATTTTCCCTGAATACGATGTCGGAATCCGTGTGTATTTTAATACCCAGGTATCTAACTGCCTCTGTGGACCACTGTAGGGGATAGTCTAGGTCAAATTGAGGAGTGTTCGGTGTAAGAAGAAAAATTATGGACTTCTGCCAGTTAACATGTAGCCCCGAGAGACCTCCAAACCTCACCACCTCCCATAAGACTGCCGAAAGGTTAAATTCAGGGTTTCTGATGTACAGGAGTGTATCATCAGCGTATGTGGATACTAGAATTTTGTAGCGTGGAAACATATACCCCGGTCCCCATGATACTCCCGCAGTGCACATGCAAGTGGTTCCGCCACTAAAGAGTAGAGTAGTGGAGATAATGGGCAGCCTTGCCTTGTGCCCCATGATATGGTGATGGAGTCTGTAACTATATTACCTATTTTTATACCGGCCCTGGGCTTGCTGTAAAGTGTGCCCACTAGTTACAGGAAGACTGGACTTACTCCCTTCCTAGTCAATGCATGTGTCATGAATGGCCACTCCACAGAATCAAATGCCTTCTTTATATCCAAGAAGACCGCCACAGCTGGTGTGTCTGGCTTGATATGTTGTAGGGTACCAAAGACCGTGCGTATGTTGTAGGTTAAATTTCGTCCGGGAACAAATCCCGCTTGTTCTGGCGCAACTAAGAGTGGGACTAGGGGATCAGACGGTTAGCTAGGATCTTAGCGAATATCTTTGTGTCTACATTAAGGAGTGACAAGGGACGGTACGATGCACGATCCTCCGAGGATTTACCAGGTTTGAGAAGAGCTACGATCACTGCCTCTGACATGGAGGTCGGCATATGTCCTGTAACACACATGTCGTCAAACAGCGTAGACAAATGTGGAAGTAGTAAATCTATGAATTCCCTATAGAACGTGACCGTGAAGCCATCAGACCCCGGAGCACTCCCTGCCTTCATGCTAGTTAAAGCCAGAATGATTTTGTCTCTCTCTATGGATCTCATGAGAAATTCCCTATGCATGTTGAAAAGCCACGGGAGTTGTATGTGTGCCAAGTAACCTATTATCTCTTCCTCAGTTGCAGTGTTCCTAGATGCATATAGTTCGGTAGTTCGGTATAATATTGTCTGAATCTTTCCGCTACGTCTGCGACCTCGGTCAAAAGCTCGCCCTCCACTGACCTAACTGAAACCGTTTGCTGCGTAACTCTACGATTCTTAAGTAGTTGTGCTAAAACTGACCCCGGTCTCTCACCCTCTCCATATGTCCTTGCCGTGGCATATTTACCTAGGTGTTTAATCTCATCGTCAGCAGCAGTATTGTATTCACCGAGCAACTCTGCGAGCTTCCCCCTAACTGAGCTGTCTGCATCGATCAGTAGACATAGCTCTAGAGCTTTGATTTTCGCCTCTAAGTCTGTTCGGCGATTATGGATAGAGCGGGGCACCACCGAGTGTTTGGATATGGTGACCCCTCTAATATAGACTTTGAAAGCTTCCCACACTACCTGATAGTCATCCACCGAGCCCACATTCTTATCAAAAAAGTTCTCTATAGCTTCTGCTAGTTCTTCTTTAAAAGCTGCGTCTAGAAGTAAATATGGGGGAAATCGCCAAGTAATGGGGGTATGAGCCTGTTAGGTTTGTCCAGTATCAATAGGATCGGTGAGTGATCAGAAAGGGTACGTGGAAGTAACTGGCATGAACGGACCCTGTCGCAAAGAGGCCATGCCGCAAGCCAATAGTCGATACGTGTGTGTAAGTTATGATATGCTGAATAGTGTGTATAACCTCCCATGTTAGGATGTTGCAGGCACCACACATCTCTCAAATCAAACCTAATTAACGCACATTTAACCTCTCTGGCAGCAGCAGTAATGTGTCTCTCAGGACCCCCCGATCTGTCCAAGTTGGGATTTCGAACGAGGTTGAAGTCACCCCCCCATAGCTGGAGCCCCTCGGTATAGCAACCCACCCTGTTTGCCAGTGTTTTAAAAAACTCAGGATTATCAAAGTTAGAGCCGTATATGTTAACAATGCGTAAATCCATGCCCTTCCCCCAGCACCTAGTAATGACATATCTACCTTCGGCATCAGTGAACAATGGGTCTATGGTAAGTGCGGACTTAGGGTTTACCCATGTAAGCATGCCCCGTGCGTGGGTGGTGAAGCCTGCAGCGTGGATGTTTCCGTGCAAGCCCCTACTGCGTAACATGGGGGAATTAGGTGGGAGGTGTGTTTCCTGCAGTATGGCAACGTCTATATTATGCCTCATCAGATATGAGAGGACCTTTCAAACTTCTCTGTGATCATTTAGACCCCTCACATTCCATGTGAGTGTTCTACGTGTGTCCATTTTAAAATCTCGACCGTCTCTGTCTGTTTGCAATTTGGGGTCAGTCATCGTCACCATATCTCAACCGTGTGTGGCATTGTGGTGCCGTCTATCAAGTGCAATTGTCCAATATCATGTGCAATACAACATCTGAGTCCCAACAACCCCCCACCCCCCTCCCACATCAAGGCCCCCCCAACCTTGACCTGACGAAAAAAGACCCATGATTCCTCCAGTAACAAAACACACATTGCGCAACTTTGTGTCAGAAAATAACAGACCCTCCCACCAAGATGCGACAATATCAATACCCCTAGTGTGGGTTACACTCATAGGAGGAGGTTGTCCGCTATATACCTTCGACCTTCTAGACCACAATTGAAAACCCACCGCACTTCCACAATCAAATTGTAAGCATTAACAAAAGACACACGTCCCTCCGCCCTTATTATATCAATGAAGTAAAGAAGGCAACCAAGTTTTCAACGCCACTAGTCTTTAAAGAGTAAAGCCTCTGGGGTAGGTATGTTCAAAACTGAATGATAGCAAACTACATTCTCCTCTCAAAGACATGAATCTTATCTGTGTGGCGATCAGGCAAGTATCAGTCTTGCTCCTCCATGGAACCACGAGCCGTTCCAGTCAAGGCCTCCTTATCCGGGCTATGCCGCTGTTCCCTTGTCCATTCTTTAATAGCCTTTTGCAGCGCTTTGGGATCTGTTAAAAAGAGCGACCTGCCCTGGCGATTGAAGCGCAGTCGAGCCGGATAGAGCATAGCATAATCGTTCTCTCAACTGCTTCTTGAATGGCACAAACTCCTGCACCTTCATAGTAAAGTCTGGGAAATTGGGAATAAGGCGAGTGTAGACCCCTCGTAATGCAAAGTTCGTTTCTCCTGTGCAACTCGTAAGGCCGCATCCCTGGCGTGATAGTTTAACAACTTTGCTATTACTGGCTGTGGAGGGGCGCCTGGTGCAGGCCCAAGGAGAGATATGCACGTTCTACCACGAACATGGGCGAAAAAATGTCGGAGCCCAGAAGCGAGAACAATAATTTCTCAATGAACTGCTCCATGTTGCCAGTAGGTGTCGTTTCCGGTAGGTGTCGTTTCCGGCAGGCCTGTAATTTGCAGGTTACTTCTTCGGGACCTCGTTTCAAGGTCCTCAGTCTTATCCTGCAACACTTGAAACATCCTGTCCAAACATTTGTGACTGGTGTACGTTTCCATCTGGGCCTCCTCCACTTCTGAAATACGCCTTTCTTCACTATCTGTCCGTTCGGCATGTTTGGCGAGCCTTTCGGACATCCAATCCATTCGATAAGAGAGTGAATCAATCTTCGTTGCTAATACTGTTAGTGTGCTTTGAAGGCCCTTTTCCATTGAGGCTAACATAGCCTTGATGTCACCATATTGTGTATCATGCTCCCGCTCACCATCATGCCCTCTGTCATCTGCTGACTGCGCACGGTCTCTGGGCTTGCACTGGTCGAAGGACAGCTTCTGCTGTATTTTTTCCATGCGGCCCATAGCTGATTACCACAGCCGGACACGCCAATTCCAGATATATCAGCTCGCCAGCAACCAGTGGTTTCGCGTGTTGCTGCTGATATGTGCCAAGAGGTGGTTGACAATGGGCTATCACAGGTCTCAAATCCACTCTTAGGATCTCACTGCTCGCCCGTGAGCGCATAGCCAGAGCACTAGCTCAACACTCCTCTTGTCGGTCAATGTGTGCTCCCAGCTTTTAAGTGCAATGGGCGCAAAACCGTCCAATGCTCGGGAAGCACCTCGTGCTGGTAGAAAGCAGGAGTAATGTCCACAGCAGCTGAAGTGCGCAACAGTAATTATCGCAGCAGCCACCAAGCACCGCAATCAATGGCCAAATGGGAAGCAGTTTGAGGTCTGTCAAGCAGCGCACAACTTTATGGAATCCCGGTACCCGAGCTAATGATGACTCGTACCTCGCTATTAGAGGGGCCGACAGCAGGAGCCAGCGCTCCGAGCCACCCCGCCGAGCACCCGGACCGTGGAGCGCGCCTCAGCACAGGGCTGACACGTCGCACCAGCCGCACCACCGGCCCGATCCTGTTCACAAGCCGCAGCTCTGGGTACCACTCCGGTAAGGCCATCACGCCAGGCAGACACGTCATCGCGCTCCCACTCCTCGCTCCACACCAGCACAGTTCGTCTCACTCCTCGCAGCTTGAGCTGATGTCGATGTCCGCCACATGGATGGCCTTTACGTCTTTCGGCTCCGAACGGCGCGTTCCGGCATAGTAGCCCAGCGCGGGTGCACTTCCGGCCGGCAGATGATGAAATCGAGTCCAGAGATTCGCGTCCTGATCTGCCAGCCTCACCGCTTCTCGTCGCCCTCCGGACACACTGCGACTTGAACGTTCAGGATACATCAATAGGCAGCGGAACTCCTCAGCTATGCGATGGTTCAAGTCGCGGGGAACGTAGCCTCAAGCCAATGCAGGATAAATTCAGGATAGATTTGTAGAAGTGCGGAGCTCCTTTGTTAGGCAGCCATTTTTGGCGCCGGCAAGCTCTGCCCTCAGAACAAGTGTGTAATTAAAATAGGCATGTTCCTTCAGTGACTAGGCTCCAAAAGCTATTTTCACTGGCACTATAGCTAAATTGTTAAGCATACATATTTTAACCTTTAATCTTTGTAACAAATTGGGCTATTGATTGAGGGGGGGTGGAAGCCTAAGTCAGGCAACAACCACAATCCTTTTCAGGATGAACCACAAAAGTCACTAAATTTACGTGTGCTTAACCCTTTAGTAGCTTAGCACAAAAGTAATCAGGCTTCATTTAGAGACAATGTCTAAAGTATTTATGCAGCATTCACATAGTAATAAAGTGAAAACCCAACGCAAGACAAATCCCAAAGCAATTTAGAATAACAGAGTCAATTGTAATAAATAAAATGAAACCAAGGCATATTAAATCCAGCCATTAGAACCAGAGTTATGAATTTGTAAAGTATTTAGTGAAATCTAATGCCTAAAAGATCAAAGCTTCAACCTTAAGTATCTGGTCACCCGGGACTTGGTCATTGTCAAAAGTGAAGGCTGACCATGATGGAGTGCAGGTCAAATACAAGGAGTAGATTGGGCCCAGTCTTGACATACCTTCAAACTCTCCATCACTACAGGAATCACATCTGACTATTTAGAGCTGATTTCATTTAGAGGATATAGGTACGGCATGCATTTTGGATGGACAAACTTATTTGGGTCTCTCCACAGCCTTACCACCACATCAATGACATGTAGATGGATTGAAAGACCCAATCGAGGAGAAAGAGTACATTGTTGAAGAACTGTCTCTGTTGAAGTACCAGGATCATCAGGGTCTGGGAACACTATATTGTCTCTAATACAAGACAAACTAGGAGGTAGTAAGTCCTTACAAATATATTTACCCCTCTGATCTTCTGGGGTATTTTCCAATTCACCACTCGTAGTCCTAGACACATCCTAATTTAACAACATAGATGACAGTTTGCCATGCTCATGATTAAAAAAAGTTCTGCTTCTTCTCTATCTGGACCAAATTCTCCATAAACCACAGTTAACCTCCTTACCCTGGCAACTTCTGGTTTTTTGGAAGTAGATTTACTCCTTTTAGAAGGAAGAAAAGATTGACCTGGAGCAGTATTTGGCAAAAGTATTGGTTAAAAAATATCATGGATCACAAATATTGTAGCTAGAGTATCGTGGTCTCAAAATATTATGGGATTTAATATCAAAGATGATGTCTCAAAGTGACCCCATTTTGAGTTGTCACACCCATTTTTTCATTTCTTTTTTGTTTGGACTCATCTGCTGGTAATTTTGAACTTTAACACTGGGACATTGCTATTGAATATCTAGTGTATGTGCACTGACCCCTTTAACAAAATCGAAATGATCTTAAAATGCCATTTGGCCAATTTAATTCTACTATAAGGCCACTGTATATGGTGTAAAAATTACACATATGGTATGTAAAATTAAATGTCACGTTATATTCCATATAGGTACCATAATATAGGCCCCAGCAACTTCATTACCCTTCACTTATATTCTTCCCTACATTACACTTGTCACGGTTTACAGGGACTGACTTTTTACCTAGATACGAGACTGCATTCAGAACACGGGTTTTCCCTAGTTCGAGATCTCATACATTATGCATGAGGATTCTTGGAAGCACAGCAGGATGACCATCTCCTGTATCATATCTATGTATAAAGTTCATGCCTGACGTCATCCTTAGGCCAACACAGTAATACAGCGAGGTAGGACCCCTGGGGAGACCTATGGTTTCATATACATCTCATCTTGCTAAGATAGGGCAGAGGAGACCGAGACTTCCCGGCTGACACACTGACCAGAGACGCTAAGGTTCCTACATACAGATACTCCAGATCTCAGTGGTCTAACATCCCTTGCAGGGTGTCCAGCTCGAGACCAAGATGGGGTGCCACAGTCTCTCACTTCAGGTAATGGGGTTGACTAAATCCTTAACACCTATACACATGCTAGGTACATTGAGGTACATCTAGTTAGGGAGGCATCATAGAAGTACACATCTTTTTATCATGTGTTTTATATACTCGTATGTATTCATGATTATTGTAAGATGGTAGAGCTATACCATCCATTTACCTTTATAGTACTGCTAATCATTTATATCTTATATTGTCTAACGGTTGTTGTAGCTCATCTATTCTACACCAGAATAACGTCTGTTCAATAAATTCTCATTGAAAACGCCCGGCCTGTTTTTTCTGTGTATCTCTCTCAGACAGACCAAGTAAGCACGAATGTCTGAGCGAAAAGTAGTATATTGTTTCCACGCTCCTGAGGGATCAGGGTTGTCATGTTTGATGGTTGCCAAGAACGTTTCTCTCCTTGGTAAGAGGAGATTCTAGTGGCACTGTGAGCTAGTTGGTACACAAGGCCAACATGCCCGGTGGGTGTGTTCAGAGTCAGTCTGCCAACAATCCTACAGTGTATGCTGTCCAAACATGCAGATCCTGTATAATTGTTATATAAACTACATAACAGTCACATGTGGCCAGAAGCATTAATTATGCCAGCAAATTTGTGATTTAAAAACATGACAAACGGCATCCAATAAGGCCTGGTCTCTGCAGCCAGTAAACTCATTTGTCTTCAGACAGATCTGCAAACACAAACTCTTTTACAGGCCTAAAACTCCACTACTGATCACTAAATATGTAACCCATAAAAGAAGCTAATTGCTAATATAGTAGACTGAGTTCAGCAGAATATTCAGGGTGGTTGTTGCTGCCCCTCCTGTTAGCACAACAGTGTCAAATTCTGCATGATAGACCAGTCTGAGGCACCTTTAAAACTGTTGTGCCCTTGAAAGGGATCAAACAGGCCTAGAGCACAATTCTTGTGCATCCCGTGTAGGGTTACTGAAGGACCATTCTTTTTCTTATTAGACATCTGTCTTATTTTGAGTTGCTGGTCCAAGGTCTGATATAAAATGGAGTTTAGTGTTAGATGTGGGAAGACACTAGTAATTTCATAGTACACTCTCTCACACACCCCAAGTCTCAGAGCCCAAGCTTAGTGTGGCTGAAAACGTTGGCCATCTTGAATTTGCCCTGCTACATTGCACTTTGGATGTGTTTGCATTCAGGAAACAACAAACTACTGAAATAGTAGGTAGGCCAAGGCTTGGGAATATTTACTCAATTGCTCAGATAAGAACTAGGAGTGCATTAGGATCCCTCTTTTAACAAGCTGGTCAACCCTACAAAGCTAAACCCTCACTCAGTCTTCCTTGTGGACTGAACCAGCTGTACTTGACATACATGAACAAAGGACTGCAGTGAGTAGGCGGCTGCCTGACCTCACGCGCGGCCACACGGCATTGTCATCCTGATAGAAGCGCTGACTTAAAAAGCGCGACCTGCACTGTTTTAAAACTCTTATGTTTAGCGATTGAAGCTTTTTAAATTTGTGTGATTTCACCTGTTGATTTCACTCTACTGCTAACCGCCTCGGTCCCCGCAGCTCAGCTGTTAGAGAGGAGGGCGTGTTAGCTGTAGACTGACCCCGGGCCGCACCTCCTGCTAATAGGGGGCGGAGCCGCGTCTCCACTTGACGTACTTAGGCTGCTGGCTCAGTGGGCGCTGAAAGGACTGCGGTGAGTAGGCGGCTGCCTGACCTCACGCGCGGCCACACAGCGTTGTCATCCTGATAGAAGCGCTGACTTAAAAAGCGCGACCTGCACTGTTTTAAAACTCTTATGTTTAGCAATTGAAGCATTTTAAATTTGTGTGATTTCACCTGTTGCTTTCACTCTACTGCTAACCGCCTCGGTCCCCGCAGCTCAGCTGTTAGAGAGGAGGGCGTGTTAGCTGTAGACTGACCCCGGGCCGCACCTCCTGCTAAAAGGGGGCGGAGCCGCGTCTCCACTTCACGTACTTAGGCTGCTGGCTCAGTGGACGCGCAGCGGGCATGCGCGGCGGGCGTACCGATGGCGCACCAAAGGTGCGCCAAAGGTAAGCCCGTCTGCGCCCGTCCGTGCACGACCGGGCCCAGGGAACAGGGCCCCCCTTATACCACTAATGCCCCCCTTACCTACTCGCGTTCCTCTTTTCTTCAATTAAGAAGCGATATTCCTTCTCCCTGCAGGCACTCATTAGATTTCGTGTACAGTCAATTTGTTTGTCAGCACTGCCTGTTCCAAACGATTAGGCCAGAAGAAACTAGACGGAAACAGGAGCTCAAACTTAATATGGCACTACTATCTTTACCCAAGCACGCAGTTGAAATCTCCCTCTTACTGCACAGTATGGCGCTCGACGCACTGTTCCTCACCGAAACATGGATTGGACCCAATTCAGGCCCTGACATGGTACAGGCCTTACCACCTGGCTACTTAATCCAACATATTGATAGAGTAGTTAAGGTTGGCGGTGGGATTGCCATCCTCTACAAAGACCACTTAGTGTGTCGTTTATTGGGCAGTCCTCTCCCAGACTGCGAAAACATCCACTTCTCTATCACCCTGTCCCCAGTAGCCTCCTTCTCAGGGCTTCTGATATACCGACCACCTGGACCCTTAGGACAATATCATGAGGGTCTAGTAGAAGCGGTAGTGGACCTGGCTAGCTCAGCCCCCAATTTCACTGTTTTAGGGGACATGAATATTCATTTTAACGACCCGTAAGATACCACAGCCACCGATCTGATTAAAGACCTGGGCTCCTGTGAACTTACCTTAAAGTCTCAGTTGCTCACCCACTCCAAGGGCAACCTTTTAGACCCAATATTTTCAAACATCCCAGAGTTCACTATTAAGGACCCGAGTCCGGTCCAGTGGTCGGATCACATGGTAATACCTTTTGCCTGGAACGCACCTCTCCCCGGCCCGATCAAACCCTTCCACAGAGCTCAAGCCAGATATTGGCCCAAGCTCAAGCTCAATGAATGGTCTGAAATTCTGAGGGCAACTGAACCCCGTGCTAACTCGGATATAAACTCAGCCAACTCTGAGTTTAACCAGTGGATCGAGCAGTTGCTCGATACTGTACTCCCTAGAAAGTCTATAATCCAAAAAAAGGGCTCTATTAATTTTCCGTGGTTTAGCCCAGAGCTCAGGACCCTCAAACAAAAGTGCAAACGTGAGGAGAGACAGTGGCGGAAAGATTTCACCCCTGAGAAGAAAAGCAAATACAGAGCCTCTATCAAGGCTTACAAATCTGTGATAAAAACTGCAAAATCTACCTTCTTTACAGAAAAGATTGAGGCCTCCGCTAACGCCCCAAAAGAGATCTTCAGAATTGCTAAAACTTTGCTAAAAGTCCCCGAACCTCCCCCTATCCCAGATGAAACAGGAGCTCGCTGGGAAGAATTGTCAAATTTCTTCTACACCAAAATCCAAAAGATCCTTCTTACCCTTCCCCCTACATCCTTCATAGATTCATGCCTTCCCATTAACACAGGCGCTCCCCCAGCTCTCCTCTTTTTCTCTGCTTACAGAGGAATTGTTATCCCCCCTCCTCAATGCCATAAAAAGCGGCTCCCCGCTCGATCCAGCCCCTATGAATATTATAAAAACAGCCATGCCCTACATCAATACACCCATCATCAATCTGGTCAATTCTTCGATTGAATCAGGGATAGTTTCACGAGATTGGAAATAGCCATGGTCAAGCCACTGTTAAAGAAACCCAATCTTGATCCTGGCGACCTCTCTAATTATCGCCCCATTTCCCTTCTCCCCAGTATCAGCAAACTAACTGAAAAATTTGTAAACAGACAACTCGCCTCATTTCTAGAAACATTCAACCTGCTTCACCCTTCTCAAACTGGATTTTGCCCTGGGCAAGGGACTGAAACGGCCCTGCTGAAGATGGTCGAGGAGTCCAGGAGGATTTTGGACGCAGGTGGCAGGGTGGCCATTATCCTCCTGGACCTCAGTGCCGCCTTTGAGCGGTGAATCACCGGATCCTCCTAGCCCGCCTTAACAAACTCGGAGTCATGGGAAAGGCCCTTATGTGGCTCGAATCTTTCCTCCAGGATAGGTTTGTCAAGGTATTTGAAGGCGATCGGTGTTCCTCCCCGGTACCGTTACAGTGTGGGGTGCCGCAGGGCTCCTCCATCAGCCCCACACTGTTTAATGTGTATATGTCGCACTTAGCGGAGATAGTGGCCCCTTTTGGGATTGAATTAGTCAGCTACGCTGATGACACCCAGTTGGTGGTCTCTCTGAACCAAGCAGAATCACCTCCCTCGAACCTGTGTAGCTGCTTAGAGTCAGTAGCCAATTGGATGGATCAGTCTCACCTTAAATTAAACTGTGGAAAGACGGAGCTTATGCTTCTAGGCAGGCAGGCCTCATTTGACACCTCCACGCTATGGCCCCCTTGTATGGGCCCTGGACCCATCCCCAAAAGTGAGATCAAGAGCCTGGGCATTTGGCTAGATGTGGACCTCTCGTTTAAAATTCAAGCTAGGAAAACTGCGGCCATCTGCTTCGGCCTATTAAAATCCATCCGTAAAATTCTCCCTCAGCTGTCGGAAAAAGCCAAAAAAATATTAGTCCAGGCCCTAATCTTATCCAGAATCGATTATGGAAACTCCATCTACCTTGGTGCCCCGACCTCGGTAATCCGCCGACTTCAGGTTGTGCAGAACTCTGCAGCCAGACTGTTGACGAGCACTAGCCATCGCTCCTCAGCTAAACCCGCGCTTGAACTTCTGCACTGGCTTCCGTTAAAGGAACGGATAAATTTTAAGGCCCTCTGCATGGTTCACAAAAACCTCCATGGCAGAGGACCCCCTATCCTTGCCAAACTGATTAGACCATATAAAGCACCCAGAAACCTGCGTTCCAACGACCTCAATCTGGCAGAAGTTCCCAGAATCAGCAGGTCCCGTTCGGGCGGACGCCTCTTCTCCTATAACGCCTCCAGACTCTGGAACTCTTTGCCCCCGCCCTTTCGCCAGGAACCCAATCTCCTCGCATTTCGTAAAAGACTAAAGACCTGGTTGTTCCCTCGGACTTAACTATCTGCCACGCAGAGGCCTCATGTTTTCCGCTTCAACTCACTGTTGGTCCTAAGCGCTGGGATGCTCACGGGTAGCCATGCGCTATAAAAGAGCCTTTTTCATTTCATTTCATTTCATGACATGTGAGAACAACCTGAGGAATTGGAAAATTGGCACACCTTTTGCTTGAAATCCAAGGACAAAAGGCCTCCAATGATCATAAGGTTGATTGCCTGGGTGGTTCCAGGGAACATAAAATAGCTGAGGAGAATATTCCTGTCAAGAATTCCAGTAGGCCATTGGCAAGTAGACTAGGAATGGACTCTGCTGTTGCCTTCTGTCTGACACAATGAGAGTCTCTAAGTGCCTTTCCCTCAGGTCTGGGTGACCTGATAAGTGTGGTTCTTTGTGCACCAGAAGAACATTTTTAACTTTTGAAACCCTTTCCTCCATGGCTCCAGAGCTTCCGTGAGACCTTCCATAAAAAGTATCAGACCGGAAGTGGGACTTAGAAACTTTTTCAAACTTTTTGACTTTAAGAATTTCACCGGGACCAATCCACTTGGCATATCCGATCCAAAATCCATTGCGATTGACCTGGAATTGCACTTTGGTCCCAGTCAACTGCAAATATTGACTTACTTTGGGCACTTTGGTTTTCTTGGAGCTTTTTCACTTTAATTCTTTAACGATTCTCTAGATCCTCTCATAGGGTTTTTCTCACGTTGGTCTTATTATACTCCTATTTATTTTAAAATTGGTTGTGGAGTTTTATTGTGTTTTATGTGGCTTTGTCTACTGATTATGCACTGCTTAAATGCTATACACATTGACTTTGATATGAGCCTGATTGCTTTGTGTCACGTTACCAGGAAATGGACACACTGATTCATTTAAATATTATGTTTGATATCTAGCAGGTTATCTTTTGAGGTGGACACTCATCCACCCCATATTAAAATTCATTTCAAAAGTTTAAACTATTATATTTTTAGGTATTTAGCATCACATTTTTTAATATAATTGTATATAGTATTGCTTTCTTTAATACAGTTGTATGAAATATCATCTTTTAATTGGTTTGATACATTTTTTGTTATTTTACTATTATAAGGTATTATAATTGTAATAATATATGTTTTTATATGTAATTTGTTTAATGATTTTTTAAGATTTAATTAAAAATTGGTAATATAATAGTGGGTTGTTGGGTTTGTAGGGGATTATGCGGAGATATTTTTTAAATGTATATTTCTATTTTTAAATTTACAATTATGTTTATGCAGTTTATTTATTTAATTGAAAACTAAAAATGCACATGAATTAACTGATTCATTGTTTTAATTAATTGTTGATTTTTAATTTATTGTTTAGTGATTGATTATTTAATTTATTTATTAAATTGAGTTAATTGGGGGACATGGCTTGGCACCAGCGAAGATGGCCCCATAACTGAAGAGCTCTGCGGCAGCCCTCCTTACGTCCCTAACAATCTTGCCTAAATCTGCTTGGCTTTGGTTCACACAGTGCAGCGGGGTCCACCTCCATGATCGATTGCCAGGGAGTCTTTATTGGTTTCCCGGTCATGCTTTGAAGCAGCCACAGAGACCGGGACCTATGCCGGCGCGGGGGATGACATCTGTGGCACATCTCAGAAAGCCGCAAGGTAGGCTGAGTGGTGACTGCTGGAGGCAGGCTGCTGAAGTACTGGGAATTTTAAGCCCAGCGGTGCAGGGGAACACACCCTAAGACTTCGGGTTCTTCCTGTTTCAGACCAACAGAAACACAGAGTCTTCTAGGTGAAGTCAAAGATCGATTTATTGGCTGCAGACCAATTACAGGTATCCGAGAAGTACAACACAATGTATGTTCTCAGGAGACTGCTTAAAGTTACAGAGACGGGCTTCTCCTTAAATACAAAATATCATGCTTTAGGCATACATTCCTTGTTTTACGATATGGTCATCTACATGTATCCATTACAAACGAAAAGGAAGAGTCATGATGACCATCCCACATTCCAGTTTAGCCAGCCCACAATTTATTTACCCAGCGAGGCTCAGATCCCACATCAGATATCAACAGGCCCCAATAAACACGGGCATCTCCTGTTTGGGAAACAAGCCATGAAACAGGAAGAGTCAAGTGTGAAAGAGATTAGCTGGAGGCTTGTGTGGGATGAAAAGGCTTTATGGTGTGTCAAACCCTGATGCTAATCACAGGTGGCCATAGGACGGGGAGCTCGTGAGACCGGACTGACCTGGGGCAGCGGAGCCAAGCTGCCCAGGTCACAGAGAAGACAAAGGAGGGCACATGTGTTCTAAAGGCCCGTATTTGTTCGTAATGTGTAGCCTATGTGAAGGCAACCATAAGATGGCCACGGCTCTAAGATGGAACCCACGTAGTGATGTATAACATCGTATACACCGTGCATTTATAGCTAAAACGTTATACAAAGCACTTTTACATACCGCATGGACCATTCGCGGTTCGCTAATACCGGAATAGACAGGGGTAGGGCCCTGCCTCCTACGCGGTTCAAAATTTCAAAGTACCACAGACCCTCCTTTTGCCCTTACATAGGCAATAACTATACTCACATCAATCCGAGTCTAGGTCAATATTCACGAAGTCATGGAGATGTTGCTGTAGCATCATCCTATTACTTAGCTCGTCCCTCGATACAGGTTTCCTTACACATAATGTAGCACAAAGGCCACATATCGCAGGAGCACACTGTATGCACAGACAGAACAGGAAAAGAATAGCTAAGATCATTCCAATGACCATCAGAATCTTCCAACCCCAGGCAGATATCAGTTCCCAGAACCACCCCACCAGTGACCAATCTCCTTTATCCACGTGTATGGATTCAGATATTTTATGCAGTTTGGAGATGGCTTGATAAACTGTTGGAGCGTTATCTGGTATGAAAATGCAACAACTAGATTGGATAGCCTTACATACCCCACCGCGGTCTGCAAGTATGACGTCTAGAACCATACGGTTCTGCAAAGTCATGAGGCGATCCGCTTGGAGCTCAGCTGTCAAATTACCAAGGGCACCAGCCGTAACATTAACAGTGGATTCAACCACACGAGTCAGTTGTCTCAGGTTCCTACTATTGACCATAGGTCCCCAAAACGGCAGGAAACCCAAAAAGAAGTCTCCCGCTTCCTGACCGGCAGTATCTTCCTTACTAATCACACCTCTCACAACTCTGGTCTTGTGATAGTCAGAGGCAGCAGTAAATGTCGGCGGTAGCAGATTTGCAATATAACATGTGCCCGAGAAATCAGGGGGCAACCATGTATATGCTCGGTCACTGCAGACAAAATATGTACCCTTGGCAGCCAAAAACGCAGGGGAAAACTGTGATGGAAAAGTGTACGTTTCAGTACAGTCACTTTTCCCCAGTTGAGCTCTTGGATTCTGACCATTACCTTGTAAACAGAACCGACCTATGTGGGGTACGACCCAAATTGGGGATGAAACTTTCCGCTGCCTTTCACCCAGACTAATACTATACCCCGTCACGTTCCACCCTACGTAAGCTCTCAATTCATCTTTGGGAATAGATGAGTATGCGTCGATATCTCTCCTTTCATTAAAGCTTTATTATTTGTGCTAGGTCTGATGGAACGCGGTTGTCGCGGGGAGTAGCCATCTAGTGCAAAGAGAAACATGGTCTGGAATGCCCATGACGATCCATTGTAACTAAACGGCAGCACTAGATAAAGAATACCCTTATTAATTGTATGTGGCATTAACCCACACACCCAGCAATTGGTTGTATTCATGACTAGTTGGTGCTGGTGCAGGAGCTGAATAAACGAGTTGTTTACAAACTCTGATCGTCTAGCTTGTTCGTGTTCAGGCAGAGGGTGGAAAGAGTGCAAGGAGGCAGTAGGAGGAGGTATAGGCTGTACAGTGGGTGCAATGGGCTCTTGAGAGGAGAAGAATACAAATCCTACAGTAAACACTATCATACTACATAGTATAAACAGACATAAAAATACAAAACGTTTGCTCTTCATTATTTTACAAATTTTTGCTTTAAAGTTCATTTCCTCAGCGGGTCTCTCCATCTTGAAAAACTCCATCCTCTAATCGTGCCGTTCGCGGCGGGTGAGTATCTTCTGCTAAGGAGTATGCCTGTCGGTCCAGGGAACGCCCTAGACCAACCAGAACCGTTGACCTAACGTCTTCGGCCTGTACCCCAAAGTCTTGGCACCGCGACCCTGCGGCTGAATCCGGATGGTGGTTCGAAAAACAAAAATCAAGAAAGTCCTTCCGATGGGAGAGCTATAATATCAAAAACAAAAAGGTAAGGGAAAAGAATATTTATTTGTCCATAGGCCTTGGTCTAAAGTTGTAGCGGAAACGGCCAGGTACTGTCTGATCTTGAAACAAGAGTTCAGGCTCTGTGGTGTCCAATCGAATTGACGGTGGCACAGCTTCTTGCAAAATATCGACACTTTCTTGTACTGAAGTTGTGCCTCTTACGCGTGCATCACTGAATGGTACAAAACGGGGTACAGTGTCTGTTTCAGAATCGGCGATACCCTCCTGGACCCACTGGTCATATGGTAGAGGCAAAGGGATCCTCTTGATGCGGGCGCCGTGAATCCAATTCTTCTTCCCCTTTACTTGAACCGCTGACCTTGTCGATAGAAGTACGAGGTGAGGGCCAATCCAACAGGGCTCATCGTTGCTCTTTCGCTGGAAGTTCTTGATGAGAACCCACGTGCCAGGGTCAATAGCGTGTCCTGGAGCTTCAGAGGCCTGGGGGAGAGTATCATGCACCTGTTGGTGTAAAACACGCAATTTAGCCGTCAATTCATACAAATAATCAAGCAGTACTGGATGTTCGATTTCGCTGAATTTCGTCGGTCTTGGCACACCCCATACATTGGCCAAAAATTATTTCATATGGACTGAGTCCCACTCGTGAGTGCACAGTCATTCTGGTGGACAGGAGTGCTAGAGGCAGAGCGTCAGGCCATTTAAGACCGGAGCTCGCCTGATTTTGGCCAGCTTGAGTTTTAGAGTGCCATTGTAGCACTCTACTAATCCAGCTGATTGGGGGTGATTTGAGCGTGAAACTTTTGCTTGATCCCTAACCCCTCACACACATTCTTCATCACTCGACCCACAAATTCACTCCCATTATCACTCCACACCATTCTTGGCATTCCAAACCTAGGGAAGAATTCCTTTACAAGGGCTTTGGCTGTGGATAAAGCAGTGTTGTCTTTTAGGGGATATGCTTCTATCCATTTTGAAAAAGCGCAAACAACAACCAATACATATTTCAGGTTGTTGCACCTTTCCATGTGGATACAATCTAGCTGCAAAACTTCAAATGGATATGATGGAGGTGCAAAATGACCAGCTGGAGTTGGGGTTCCTCTACCAGGGTTGTATTTCAAACATACCATACAATTCTTGACCACATTCTCTGCACACTTGGGAATTCCAGCATTCTGCCATACTGGGGCCAACAACTTACAGATTCCTTTCATACTGATATGTGCCATTCCATGTGCCATAGTAACCACTGGAAGCACATATGCATCAGGTAACAACCATCGCCGATGTTCTGACAAATCAACCCAACAACCATTCTCATCCAATTTACCCGTACTTTCTCTCCACTTGCTCAACTCTTTCTCTGTGGCTTCAGCTTGAAGGGACTTCACACTCTCTATCGTGTTTTCACACATTCCAACATCACCAACCCATCTTGCAGGGCCTGCAACATACATTCGAGTCTTCACATCTTTTGCTGTTTCTTTCGCGATTTCATCAGCAAACGCATTACCACGACCAACATCATCAGTGATTTTCTTGTGCGCACTGCATTTCATAATCGCAACTTGTAACGGTAGGGTCAGTGACTCAAGGAGATCATTCACCAACTTGCCATTCTGAATCTTAGCTCCATGCGAAGTCAGGAACCCACGTTCTTTCCACAATCGCCCAAAACTATGAGCCACGCCAAAGGCGTACTGGCTATCAGTATATATGTTCACTTTCATTCCTTCAGACAACACGCATGCTCTTGTAAGGGCAATCAGTTCTGCTGCTTGAGCCGAATTTTGTGGCACACGTGCAGTTTCAACAATCGTGTGCAAAGTCGTGATAGCATATGCAGCAGTCGTATCACCATTCGGAAGCTTGAAACACGAACCATCCACCCATAAAGTACCATCACACTCGGTCAGGGGAGTATCTTTAAGATCCACTCTTCCTTTCGTCTCTTCTTCTGTTCTGAACAGACAATCATGTTGCTCAATCTCATCTAGGTCTGCTTGAATCGGCAATAATGTAGCTGGATTCAACGTGTTGCATCTCTTTATGTGTATATGATTTGCTAACAGTGTCAATTCATATCCTGACAATCGAGCACTAGTTAAGTGCTGTGTCTTGGTACTGTTTAACAATGTGTCCACAGCATGTGGAACCATCACAATCAATGTATTATCCATCACCAGTCCAGCAGACTGTCGAATAGACATAGCTGCGGCGGCTGTGGCTCTCAGACAACTTGGCAATGCCTTCGCTACCGGGTCCAAGGTAGACGAAAAATATGCGCATGGACGCGGTCTGTCGCCAAAAGGCTGTGTTAACACTGATAATGCGCAACCGTTCTTTTCGTGAACATACAATGTAAAAGGCTTGCTGTAGTCAGGGGTACCCAACACAGGAGCTGAACACAATGCATCACGTAATTCCCAAAAACTTTTCTGACACTCTTCAGACCATGGAATAGGATTCGGTGTGTCTTTACATGTTAATGCTAACAAAGGTTTTGCCAGCAAAGAAAAATTCGGTATCCAATGCCTACAGTATGAAGTAGTGCCCCAGAAAGCACGCACTTCTCTCTGTGTTCTTGGCACACTTAATTGTGCAATGGCTTGAATTCTTTCTGGGGTCAGTTTCCTTCCCTCCTTCGATAAGAGATGACCTAAGTAGGTCACTTCTTGTCGACAATATTGCATCTTTGAGAGAGACACTTTGTGATGAAAGGCAGACAAATGACGCAACAATGACAATGTAGCTTTTTTGCAAATCTCTTCAGTATCCGCGGCAATTAGCAAATCGTCAACGTACTGAATGAGGGTAGCACCACTAGGTAAAACAAGTGCATCAAGCTGCGCTTTTAAAGCTTGACTGTATATTGATGGACTTTCACAGTAGCCCTGTGGAGCGTGTTTAAAGCAGAAGCTTCGACCTCCTAAACTGAAGCCAAAAATGTCTCTGCTCTCCTCTGCAATTGCGATGCTAAAGAAGGCATTCTTTAGATCGATCACTGAGAACCATGCAGCGGAGGCTGGAATCATAGTTAACAAGGCAGTTATATCAGGGACAACTGGAAACTGTTGCACAACAATCTTATTAACCTCTCTAAGATCAATCACAAATCTGTAAACAGGTGGCTGTGAAGGGTCCGTTCGTTTTAAGACAGGTAAAACAGGACTATTGCAAACGTTGCCTCTTGTCTCTTCAATCACACCCTTTTTAACCAAATCGCTGACAATTGCTAACAACGCTTTCTGACCTTCATTGAAGATCTTGTACTGGGGAATGCGCGGCAATCTGACATTGGCTTTTAAAGTGACCACGTATGGCGGTATTTCCAAAAGACCCACATCATTGGGACCGGTAGCCCAAAGGACATCCGGAAGGGATGACAATTCAGGTGGCATTGTATTCTTAGACAAATACATTGGGGAAATCACTTTCTTACCTAATGTAAGTCGTACTCCCGAGGGAGAACAATATAGCGTCGCATGCAATCTTTTTAGCAAATCTAATCCTAGCAGATTTTCACCACATCCTGTCGTTAGGATGAGGGGTGCTTTTAGCTCACAAGGTCCAACAGAGAGTGACATAGGACTAGAAATCGGGTTCCTAACTGGGGCGCCAGAAAAACCTACTGAAACATTCATTTCGCCAGACAAAGGCGCGCCAGGGAGTTTTGAATGCATAATTGAACTCTTTGCAGCACCAGTGTCCAGCGGAAAGGGCTCTGTTACACCCGCTGTAGTCACTTTAACATATGGTCCACTCTGATCCACTGATACTGAAACAACTCCCTCTCTCTGTCTATGGCTGTCCTAGTAATCATTACCTTCCACATTGTCGTCTTCTGCATAATAATCATTATTATAGTACTGAGCTGTATTACCAGTAGCATTGGCTTGCTGATCAAAGCTATTTATCGTATTTTGAGGCGGAAGAGGACGCGCGTTCTGGGGAGCATTTCCACGCCCTCTACCTCTAGGAGCCTGCTGACTACCTCTACCTCTTGCGCCATACGCATTACTGGTACGCTGCATTAATTTAGGACAACTATACTTGAAATGACCTTCCTCTCTGCAATATGAACATTGATTGGAACCTACAGGGATACGTGGTTGATAATACCCATTCATTTGCTGGTTATTCTGAAACTGTTGGGGCTGCTGGTAGATACCTTGGGTTTGCCTATAATTATTCTGTCCTCCACGTGGCGGATAAGCCTGCTGCAAGAGGACCTTTGTTTTCAGTTCTTTCGTTTTCTTATCTGTTCTACCCTTCTCATCTTTATCTCTATTTTCATAATACTGTGCAGTAGCCAGTATTTGCGCTGAGGAGGAAACAGCCCAAGAACTTTCTGAATCTTTTAATTTCTTACACAACTCGGGAAGTAGATTCTGCACAAATTTATCAACAAATAACCATTGGCCACCTTCAGTACTCATGTCTTGACCACTGTGGTCGATAAACGTTTCTTCAAACCTGGTAAAGAAATCGGACACTGTCTCATCTTTCTTCTGCTTACATGCGGATAGTTTATCCCAATTTACGCGCATCGCGGGCATTAAAGTTTTCATGTATGGAATAATTCTACCAGGGAGGTCTGCTACTATAGGGTCAGGCTTCGCACCACCAACTTGGCCAGCGTCCACAGCAATGATATTAGCCCATGTGCCCCCTAGTTCTGCAGCATGATTCGTATTACGGATGGATCCCCATAAAGGCTGTGGAACAACATTCCCGAACAACATATCTATGTCAGCCAGATTCATGATGCACGATTCTGCAGTTTGGGATAACTCCTTATAATATCCTATAGGGTTTTTACGGGGGTCAGGCAATGTCTGTTTAAGCGCTAACACCTCAGAACGCTTCCATGGGACATGTACCCAAACACGCTGAAAATGTGCTAAGACAGGTGGAGCAGCATTTGGATCAGCAGGTCTCCAAACTGGGGGAACCTCACGCATCGGATATTGGCACGCTTTTACCTTTTTCCCCACAGGGAATTCCTGTTCGAACAATGATTGCTGACAATCGCTATTCCTGAAGGACAGTAAAATCGCAACTGCTTTATCTACATCGGGACCCACAATTATACCTTTTTCGAAATCAAATCGCACGCGACACAATTCCTGCGGGATTGTGCTTGAACCATGATCCTCCAATTCCTCACAGAGGCATTCACACATTTTGTCAAAGACATATATCTGTTTTGGGGCATCCCATTGGTCGAAAACGTTAACAACTGATTCCACATTATAGAGTGAAGGGAAACCAATCCACCTACGCGCCAGGTTATCCAACACCTCTTTCTCGTCAGGACCAGGCAGCTGACTGCGCAATTGCTTACGTTGTAAACCAGGAGTCATACTAGATGACCCAAAAGAGAGGCGACATTAAACTAGTAACTACATTAGCTAGTCGTTGTCGTGCTGAAGGAGAAGTTGAGGCGAAAACGGGGGGATAGACAGAGGGAAGAAAAACAGATTCAGATACAGGTACCGGGGTAGTGCAAGAAGGAGCGCCAGGGGAGGCAGCTGACATACTAGGCAAAGTCGCAGGAAGCGCAGGGGCAATAGGTAACACAACTGGCGGCCCTTGAGAGGGCTGCACTGCAGGGACAGGAGCCAGCTGAGGAGGAGCTGGCGGCTGTGGGAAGGCTTGCGGCATATTTACTGGAGGCTGCACATTTACAAGCTGTGGAGGCGCTGTGGCATTTTGCGCATACGGGGGTGGCGAACTTAGCAAATGGGACATTAGGGAATCTTTCTCTTTCTCTTTTGTTTCATCTTGCACAAGGGGAGACAAAACAGGGTAACATTTATCGATCCCTAGTTTGCGCTGTCTATGTAGCTGTTCATTCATTTGTTCCTCTTCATTATATTTAAATTGCACAGCTGCTTGCATCATTGACATACCTCTTTCTCTCTTATTCCTTTTCGCTAGCTTAATTTCCTTCTGTTTGGCTTCCTTTCGCCATAGGCGGAAAGAATCAAACATCGCCGGCCGGGCTTTCTTTTTAAACAATTTAACTTCCAAATTTTCTAAGATATCTGTATCGAAACTACCATTTTGGGGCCATTTTAAAACACCGTCCTTTCTGGTGTATCGGATCCATACCTCATTATATGCAATGGGGCCCACGCCATGTTTTTCATAAAGCTCATAAGTTGGAGTTCCAATTGGAGGAACCGGACATGAATCCTCTAACTGGAAATCCCTTCCACAACCCAAACAAAACAATCTTCCAAATACACTAGAACCAGGCATCTTCGCTCACTAGTCTAGTTTCAAACTTCAAAGGATTATGGATTACGATAGTCTCGTGAATACACGAGTCCTCTGGCTTTGGCGCTTGCAAGCTCCAAATCGAAATGATCCTGAAGGATACCAAAAATCCCGAAGGGTACCAAACAAACTGGGAAATGCTCCACTTATACTTAACTGAATATCGATGATCGATGGCGTCACCAGAAGACTCTCTCGATTGTTTCGCACTACCAAAATCGTCAAGGGTCCAAAACAGGGCGATTGATCAGGGCAGCAGTCCTTCGTAGCCGTCGGGACGCGGAGAACCTCGCAGAAAAGACTTTCGGACCACGTCGACATGCAGGGGTCGATGAAGTGGCGGCCTTCCTCTGGAATTTCCACACGAAGCTCCTCACGAACCTCTGGCTTGGACTGGTACCGCTGAAATCGTCCCGAGTTGGGCGCCAACTGAAGTACTGGGAATTTTAAGCCCAGCGGTGCAGGGGAACACACCCTAATACTTCGGGTTCTTCCTGTTTCAGACCAACAGAAACACAGAGTCTTCTAGGTGAAGTCAAAGATCGATTTATTGGCTGCAGACCAATTACAGGTATCCGAGAAGTACAAAACAATGTATGTTCTCAGGAGACTGCTTAAAGTTACAGAGACGGGCTTCTCCTTAAATACAAAATATCATGCTTCAGGCATACATTCCTTGTTTTACGATATGGTTATCTACATGTATCCATTACAAACGAAAAGGCAGAGTCATGATGACCATCCCACATTCCAGTTTAGCCAGCCTACAATTTATTTACCCAGCGAGGCTCAGATATCAACAGGCCCCAATAAACACGGGCATCTCCTGTTTGGGAAACAAGCCATAAAACAGGAAGAGTCAGGTGTGAAAGAGATTAGCTGGAGGCTTGTGTGGGATGAAAAGGCTTTATGGTGTGTCAAACCCTGATGCTAATCACAGGTGGCCGTAGGACGGGGAGCTCGTGAGACCGGACTGACCTGGGGCAGCGGAGCCAAGCTGCCCAGGTCACAGAGAAGTCAAAGGAGGGCACATGTGTTCTAAAGGCCCGTATTTGTTCGTAATGTGTAGCCTATGTGAGGGCAACCATAAGATGGCCACCGCTCAAAGATGGAACCCACGTAGTGATGTATAACATCGTATACACCGTGCATTTATAGCTAAAACGTGATACAAAGCACTTGTACATACCGCTTGGACCATTCGCGGTTCGCTAATACCGGAATAGACAGGGGTAGGGCCCTGCCTCCTACGCGGTTCCAAATTTCAAAGTACCACACTGCCCCGATCCAGACTAGCGCCTGGTGGTGTCTGTTGCCTGCTGAATTGACTCTGGGCGAGGGCCCGCTGTCTCTCCTGTGCCCCCCCTCAGCCGCCCGCTCATGGCTGCCTGTAGAGGGCTCCGTACACCAAGGGGGGAGATGTGGCAGAGATCACATGCTGCTGTCGGCCCTCCCTGTGGGGTGCAGATGGGGTAGACCACACTGAGAACACGTGGGGCAGGCTCCAGAGTGCGACAGTGTAGGACTGCATCACTTGGGGGAATTCCTCTGAGGGCAATGAGACACCCAGGAGGCCATGACAGAAGAAGTTGAGACGACTGCAAAACAGAGACAAATCCTGCCTTGCATATATAGGAGAATAGGAGCTAGCAAACAATCACAGAAAAGTCCTACTGATCACAATGAGGGTCGAGAAGTAGCAAAAACCTGTGAGCCCTGGGTGGAGCAGTGAGACCAGGTGGCACTAGATCGACGATCCAAGTGGATAACTTAAAATGTAAGACTCTGCCCTGAAGTGACAAGGCCTGGTTGGTAACGAGGCCTCTACCACAGAGTGAAGCGGGGGAATTGATGCCTGGGGAGAGTCACTGTGTGCCTTCTGCCCATACTGCCCCAGCTTGGACTCAGCACTCACCTCCCACTATGGTCCTTAGCCACAGAAGGGCGAAGTATCAGGGGGTAAACTCAGAGGTGAACAAACTCCATACTAGAACCACCAAAATGCAACTGAAGGGAGTTACCCCCACCCAGTCCAATGAGCTGGTCGGAAGGAGGTATCGGAGCCCTCGCTGGGGCTATAATGGTAGCCATTCATGAACTGCGACCAACCCTTGAAACGAAAATGGACAAGGTCACAATAGAGGTGACATGAACAAAACCTCTGAGAAGGTCACAGCAGCAGAAACGAACATTACTGAACTCCAGTCAGCCACTCGGAAACTGGAAGACTAGGTACAGCGGTTAACCCACCAACACAAAATAATGGCAGCAAAACTCACAGATCAGGAAGGAACGAACCCGTAGGAAAAATATTAGGGTTGTGGGGGTCCCGGAAGGGGCAGAGGACCCATGGATCTCTATTTGGAGGACCATATACTGGACTATCTGAAACTGAAACACATATCAAATTGTTTGCAGTCGAGAGAGCACACAGAGTGCCAGTGCCTCCGCCGAGGCCAGGAGCCCCACCCAGGACATTCATCGCCCAGATCCTGAATTACCGAGATTGCTACACTATCCTACAAGCCGCACGTCTCCAGGGAGATCTACCTTATGAAAACGCACTGAGGTTCTTCACATATTTTACTTTCTTGGTGCAGCGACAGCAAAGCACCTTCGGCCATGCCAAAAGGGCACTGCAGGCCAAATGCCTTAAATATATTGGGGCAGATTTACTAGCGTTGTCATTCAGAAAAAAAGAAGGCCTCCGGAGCTATGTAGCTCCTATAGGCCAATTACCCTGCTTAATTTTGAAGTAAAAGTCCTGGCAAAGGTGCTATCCAATCAGCTGGGCCCAGTGGTGTCGTGTCTAAAGTAATCTACCCTGACCAGTCAGAAATCATGGCACACAGAAGTACCAGGCTGAATCTGCTCCGTCTTTATGGAGTTATGCAGGTGGATGGGCCCGACCGGCCGAGACTGCTGCACTGATGTCACTTGATGCGCAAATGGAGTTAGATAGTATCGAATGGCCGTATCTCTTTGCAGTCCTCTCCAGGCTGGGTTTCGGACCAAAGTTCTATGCTTGGGTCAAACTCCTATATTGCGATCTACTAGCGAGGGTCCGAGTGAATGGGACAGTATCTAGATAACTCCAGTGACATAGGGGTACACAACAGGGCTAGTCACACTCGCCCTTGCTCTTTGAAATAGCACTTGAACTGCTTGTAGTGTGGGTTCGTGGGGACCCGTTTGCTCGAGGTATAGGTGTGGGGGTGGCTGGGTGGAATACATTTCTCTATATGTGAATGACATTCTGCTTTATGCACATAAGCTCCTTCAGAATTTTCACAGACTTATCCATATATTTGGCAGTTATTCGGGCTACCATATAGACTGGAATAAGTCCCTAGTATTCTCCCTGGTGGGCGAGATTCCAGCCCTTGCGTCCTCCTGTGTGGCCCTGACTCACCAGTAGGCATTCAAGTGTCTCGGTATCTGGATCAACAGATTGGAAGAAGACTTTATGGCCTGGAATGTCCACACATAGCTGGAGAGGCTGCGGGAAGACGTGACCCACTGGCTGTGAATCCCAGTCTCCCTTATAGGCAGAGCAATCCGGTTCAAGACCATGGCCCTCTACGCCCATTATATGTGCTTCAAAATACCCCATACCGAGTTCCAGAGACCCTCTTTCAGGCGATCGAGTTTGAGCAACGTAACCTGCTGTGTGTGGGAGGCAGCCCGAGAATAATGCTCCCTTAACAACTACAGCGAGGGTTTACGAGGGTGGCCTGGTGATCCCAGATATCAGGAGCTACTATTTGGCATCTCTGCTCGTTAATGTCTCGACTAGGTTTAATCAGCATACAATGAGCCCACTTATCGAACAGACTGCCTCGCCATGTGAAATGGCGGCTACCCGACTGTGCTGTAGAGTAAAAACCGGAGATAGATCACTTCCAGTGCATTCATCGGACGGTGGCGCAGGTATGGTGCAAAGCAAAAGTATTGGGGTGGGAAACCAAATTAACATAACAAAATCCGCTCTGGGATAGCGATTTTTTGGGTGGAAGGTTCGACGAAGACAAATACAACACATGAACAACAACAACAGTAAGACAAACTTGCCAGACGACTTATTAAGGGAGAAAAAGGAAATGCATGCATGATGATGACTTGATGGTTAATGATGATAACTAGTACTTACTAACTAGACTAGTAAACAGTACAGGGCAGCAGTATATTATTCATTATTATTATGCAATTTTCCTTGCCTGTCTGCCCTCAGAGAGACCCAAACTACATACATTTTATGTTCTGTTGTACCGGGCTTCCTTTTAAAGCTAGCAAAGAAGTAAGAAATAGCTTTAGTGATCAATTATAAGCAAAGAGCAACAATAAGTTCAATAACAACAACACACAGTCGTAATGATTGAAGAGAAAAAATTAATCAAATTATTTAAAAGATGACGATACTATGGTTACTGTATGTTATTCTGGTCAAATTGGGGAGTTGCATCTCAGCATTCCTCTTGGTCACCCTGTCCATGGACGCTGCGTCCATCAATCTTGGGTGCCACTGCCTGCCTGGTGGATTTGGATTCGTAGGTGAGTGTGAGGTATTTTTCTCGGGAAACAACCTTTACAACGCAACTATTACATCGCACTACACTTACAACGCAGGCATTACAACGGAACATCCTTTACAATGCATGACACTACAACACATACCATTACAACGCATACCATTACAACGCATGACACTACAACTCAGGCATTACAACGCATACCATTACAATGCATCCCATTGGAGTTAGAATAGCAATTTTTAACCCCCACACTATCCAACACTTACCCTACTGTTGCACCCCCTGGAGTTAGAATAGTAATTTTTACCCCTATACTATCCAATACTTACCTTAAATACAATGTAACAGTATGCGTTGTAATGGTATGCGTTGTAAAGGTAGTATGTGATGTAATGGAATGCGTTGTAAAGGTAGTTTTTTAAAATGCGTTGTAGTGTCATGCGATGTAATGGAATGCGTTGTAGTGGATGTTGCGATGTAAAAAATGCGTTGTAAGTGCATGCGTTGTAAAAGTATGCGTTGTAACGTCATACATCCTTTTTTCTCTGTTTGGCACAGGGTAAAGGCCGGCCTGTAAGTGCAGCTGGAAAAACAAAAGGGATATTGAAAAATCAAGGAGAAAAAAAAGCATAAATTACGGAGGAGTGCAAACACTTTCAGAGGCGGCATGGCTAAATCATGTCTATCTGTTGTCTATTTCCAGCAATAACCTACAACAGCAACAGGACAGAGCAGGCTCACGGTGCCCACCCAACCTGCACTTAGCTTAGATTTTGACTGAGCAAGACAGAGGATTCATATACAGCAACGTAGCATTTTCCAAAGTAAGTACCTAAATCAATGCACAGCTGTCAGTCATACCACTACTACACTCGTGAGTCGTGAGTCGTGACTCGGACTCCACCACCACACAGACATGTAGGTCTGCTGTGGTGGCTATTGACTTGTTTACCTTTTATGAAAAACGCCCTGAGTTATTCCATCAATCCTATCCGATCCTACTGATAGGACCACTGTGTCTTCGTCAATGAATTCTCGGTGTGTTAGCACATTGTGGAGACGTCTGATGTAGAGCGCCGTATTCCTCCCAGGCATAAAGCCAGATTGATCTGGGTGAACTAGCGATGTTATAACCTTTACCAGTCATAGGGCTAGGACTTTTGCTAAGATCTTTGCTTCCGCATTAATCAGGGAGATTGGGCAGTAGGAGCTGCATTTGTCAGCAGGTTTCCCCGACTTTCGGATCGCAACAATGGATGCTAGTCATTGGTCCTCTGGTAAGAGTCCTTTCTCATAACTCTCTACGAACATGGCCCGCAAATGGGGCATCACCTGCTTGTCTGCTAATTTTAGGAATTCTATGGGCATCCTCTTCGGTCCCATCGCCTTTCCCAATTGAATCTTACTCATGGCTTGTTGGATTTCGAGGTCCGTCAAATCTTCCTCTAGTGTTTCCCTATCGCTGTCATACAATATCGGAATGTCACAGTCCGTGAGGAGTTGGCGAGAGTCCTCTGTCATGTATGGGGTGTAAATTCGTTCCAGATGGTCTGCAAATGCATTTGCAATGTCCTTTGGATGTGTGTGATGCGCGACCCATCCCCAAGAGTCAGCTGGGGCACCCACCGCTCACCTTGTTCCCTCCTCTCCCACCATGCCAACAGTTTACCTGCTCTGTCCCCTAATTCGTACAGCCTGTGTGTAGTTTGGAGTAGTTTGGCTTGCATCTGTTCCCTGACCAGGATCTTATATTCCTCCTGCTTAAGCAGCAAGCGGTGTCTGACTTCCTCCGAGGGGGTACGGTTATTTTCGTCCTCTAATTGCTGGAGTTCGCTCTCAATTTGGACCAGATGTTGCTGTCTTTTTTTGGTATATCCTACTTTGAGGGCCAGGGCATGGCCTTTCTCCACCTCTGCCAAATAGTTTATTGCAAGTCTGCTGAGCACTGGCCATTGGCCCCTTTTCCCATACCAATACAGCTAAGGGTTTTGATCAATGTACCCTCTGTTGGGTCATCCAGATAGGCCTGGACCATCCACTCAATGCTCAGAGGTGCTCCACTTTGCTGGGCCTCTTTTGCCTTTGCATCAGCACTGGAGCTAAGAAGCCCTTGCTGATGATACCAATCCTGTGCCGATTTTACTGAGGCTGATGATCCAGTTCTTGCTGTTATTGATAGTGTTGGTGACTGCTGTGAGCCAAACGCACTGCCCTCAGGCTCTGAAGTTGAACTTGACACCTGATGCCCTGCTGCAGTACTTGTTGTGGGTTGGAATAGTGGGCCTTTCCCTTTAATTACCAGCTGTTCCTTTTCCAAGTCACTGGCTGCCACAGCTATCCAAGTTTTGTACTGGGCAACATCCACTTCTGATAAAGGAATTAATGTCTTAGAGTTCAGTGCTGTTTTGTACTGTGGATCAGAATTGTGGTACAAATGTAACGCTTGCCTGACACAATGCTAGTTTGCACCCTTGAATTTTCATCTAAGCGAAAGGCTAAGCTCTGCACCAACCCATATGCTGCTTGTTTTTCCTTCCCCCCTGCGTACGAATCAGACACCTCCTTCAGCTGTTGCTCTAGCATGTGCAACAATGGGATAGCTTGGCCAATAGTACAGTCCTCCTTGCTGACTTCATGTGTGAAGAGCTCGAAAGGAAGTAGCATCTCTGTCAGGCATTTAACTAGGCCCCATTGGTCCATCTGAACGGTCATGCCTTTCACAGTATCATCCCCTCTTTGTATAACACATTCATTGATTGGTCTGTACTGCTCAAACAGATGTTTAAGTATGTAATAAGTTGAGTTCCAACGTGTTGGCACCTCCTGGGTGAGTGCTTTGACTGGCATTCTTTGCTCACGTTGAATGATCCACAGCTGCTTTAAGGCTTTAAAATAATGGCTGAAATGTGTGCATATTCTTCTGCAGGTGGTCAGTAAGTTGCTGACTCGGTCTTCTTTTTTCAGAAAGTCTTGAACAATGATGTTAATGCAGTGCGCCAAACACAGTACCCTGAAATAGCCACCAGTGCGCATGGCCTTAACTATATCACTGCCATAGTCAATGGCAACAAAACCAATGTAAAGCTCTCTTGGGTGTAGCCATATAAAGACCTTGCTGTTGAACTCTTCCAAAATGTTTGCAGCAGTATGAGATTTCTCCATGGTGAACATGGCTACAGTTGCATGTTTACGAGTGGCATTAAAAATCTCAGCAGTGTCAACAACACCAGCTGCAGATATCTTTTCTCTAACCCCCACAAAAGAAATCCAGTGTGCAGTGATGCACATGTAATCAGTGGCTTGGCAGCTGCTCCACATGTTTGGTGTCAGGTGGATATTGTGAACAGCACTCTGCTGCAAAGCTTGTCCAAGCAATTCCAGCACGTCGTGATGTAGTGTTTGAAAAGCAACTCTGGCGAAATATTACCGGCTGGGAACCTTCCAGTTCGGGCAGATGGCTGTCACAAGTTCTAGAAAACCCACCCCTTCCACAAAAGAAAAAGGGAGAAGATCCAGCGCTAACATTTTCGCCAGCTTCGCATTGTACAAATGTGCTGTTGGGTGGTTGCATTCATACTGCCCCTCCGACCTAAAGATGCTGACAATGGTAGGCTGGATTTTTTTCCTTTCTGGTGCCGATGATGCACCTGACTTCTTGAACCCAGTTAGGCTCAACGACGCACTTTTTTTCATTGCGTTAATCTGTTGCTTTGGTGCCTCAGCCTAACTCTTACTACGGTGCCACAGAGATGGTGCTAAGGCTGATGAGAATGTGGATGGTACCACTACACTGCTGCAATCAGGGCTACTTTGTGTACCAGAGAAAATGTCTCCCTCTTGTTCACCTTCCACCGCGATCATATCTTCTTCTACTCCTTCATCGCCACCAACTGCAATGGGTGCAGTTTTCCTTTTGCGGCCGCTAAGGTGCGCCTCCCACTGAATCATGTGGTGTTTTTTCAGATAGGTTGTTTGGCCTCCGGTACCATAGTTTGTACCAAGCTTACCCCGAACAACACTTTGTCGAATAATTGAGCATATAGCAATGTTCTCCTCCTTACAGCTAACTAAAAAGAATTCCCAAACTGGGGAGGTGAACTTTCTTATGGTGCTGGAGGTGCCACTTACAATGTCGGATGAACTGCAGGGTGTGCCTGGAATTTGAGTTTGACTGTACAGTGGCAGTATCACTACCTACTGAGGTGGTGGTTGTGCTGGATGTAGGTCCCTGCCGGGTCTTTGCAAATGCAAATATGGAAGCTGGAGGTCGAGTTGGTGTTACCTGTGTTGGTGGTATCCGTGCCACATCCCTCACAGCAACTTGGGATGGGGTAATAATAATGTTGGTCTCCAGCTCCACTGGGGCAGGAGTGATGTTCATGATGACTGGCTCATCATCATCATCCTCCTCTCCTACATCTAACTTCATAACTCTAAGGCTTTCTGGAACCTTCCTTTTCCCTAGCCTTGTCGTGTGGCATGCCTCTTTCTCAGACTGAGCTGGTGGCTTCCAGGTGGCATCTAGATCATCAGAAGGGGGGTTTGAAGAAGAAGAAGTTGATGGACTAACCCTCCTTTTCCTTGCTGGGGATCTGGAAGACAATGGATCTTCTGAAAGAGTGGCTTTCTCTTCTTCTACCTCTGCAGTAAGCTCGATTTCCTGAACTGCCCCTACTTCGAGAGGAACAACTACTATTGTGGGTGGTGGTTGTGGCTATTGTTGCAGCTGTTGTTGCCCACTTATCTGCTGACTTTCCTCCTGCGTTGATTGGGTACTACTTTGCGATAACGATAAGTCAATTTCAACATCACTGCTCGTTGGTGTTTGCACAATTAGACTGGCTGCCTCTGCAACACTCATGGACTTGGGCCTAGATTGGTGGGGTGGGCATACTGATTAGGGGTGGGCAGAATTTGCGAAATTCACTTTTGCAAATTATCGCGAAAATGTTAAAAATCTCCGCAAACACGAGGAAATATCGCGAAGATGCTGAAGTTTTTTTCCCGCCCGTTCGCGGTATTTTCTGCGTGGTCGCGGCTCGCCAGCTTATCCATGAGCTTGCTCGCGGGCGCGGCCATCTTGTTTTCACTTGTCTCGCGGTGCATGATCGCGAGAAGAAAGACATGATCGTGCGACGAATGACGTTACTGCGGGCACGAACTGCCGCGAGACAGCGCAAATGGCTTCCAACAATCCAACATCTCGTGGAGAACGCGACCGGACCGGGAAAACTTGTCAGCGAACGCGGGGATTCAGGTAAGGCGATCGCGCGCACGCGAGAATGTATCATTTTACTGCGCGACCAAGCAAAAAAATTCCGGTAAAATGCGGATTGCGGAAATTTGGACATTTTCGCGCTCTCCGCGGAACGCGAAAATTTCAAATTATCGCAATTTCCATGAGCGTAACGGAATTTTAGCCCACGCCTAATGCTGATGTGGAGGTGCTGCTCCTAGCTTGGTCCCCGAACACCGCTGCTGCAGGCGTAATATTTTGTTTCCCAAAAAATATGTTGGCCACTTTCTTCTTCTGTTCCTTCTTCTCACTGGCAACTTTCTGGGTACTGGAGGAGCTGGTAACTTTATTTGGGGCCATCTTCTTCAGATGTCAGCAGGACACAGTTGCACAAGTTGCAGAGATGTATGTGGTCACATGACATGTGATGTTGTGCACAGCAGGACTTTTGTCTGGCAGTACAACGGGTGATGATTGATGACACCTCCTCCTCAATCTTTTGTGCACCTAAAAAAGGCAAAGAAGCCAGAAGAACATCAGTGAAATGTTGCATTTGTTGTTGTGGTTCAATAACTACTAGTACAAACAAACAAATATAATATATAACTTATTGTGTGGTGGTCACACTTGCTAGTGGTATATTATATTATTAAATGTTATTAACTCAGTTATTAAAAAAACAAAACAACAGTGTAGCCATTTGTGACTGTGAGACTTTGACAACAAGGGTTTTCATGGTATACTGTGTACACTCAGGAAGGATAGGGAAGAAGAAGAACAAAAAGAAACATACAAGTTTAATGGAAGTGGAACCTCTTTGGCATTAATTTGCACATCACGTCATTCAGGGAGCTGCAGCAAAGGGGATGGAAGCAGTAAGCCAAGAGGAACAAAAGAAAGACATGCAGGCCAATATGGCAAAAGCAGCACACTACTAAAATACCACCACAAAGTGGCCATCAGCCACATGGTCACTCATAGTCACAACAAGCAGGAGGCCTGGAAAACAACGAACTCAAGCAGGCCTATAATGCCAGGCAAAGGAGGCATGCTAAACAACACAGCTTTAATGCAAAAAAATGCAAAAACGAAACTCCACAGGGCTAAACAAGTTACACAACAACCACACCACACACACACACATCCAACAAAGGCATTTATTTAACACAAACCAAAAAAGTGAAATACCCCCCAAAAACACATTTTGCAAATCAATCCAATGCCATCCATGCCCTCAATTACGTTTAAATTCAACAGACACCACAGAGACAGTTGTTTCATGCACCCATGAGTGGCTCTGGGCATACTGGCTACCCACTATAAATTTTAAAGAATTGATGAAAAGTACAAAAAAATATAATTGCAACTTAATGCCCCAATCAAACAAACAACACCAATTCTCCAACGTATTTGTGAATACTCAAATCCAAAAGTCCTCAAATCCAATCATATATGATGCAGCAGACACAAAGATTGATCCTTCCAGCTCCAAATCCAAATGAAAAGTGAACAGGGCATGGACAAAGCACTGCGAGGAGCCTGCTGGGCAGGAACAGGAAGTTGGAGACTCTGGGGCACTTCCTTCCCCTTAAAAAAATAAAGAAAGAAAGAAGTTTTTTTCTTCCAAATCATCATTTGCAAGAAGGTTTTATGCTGCTTGAGAGATATTCTTCTCCAGATTGCAATTTCTGCATGTTCGGCATCACAAGCTTCACCGTACTTCCACCGGATGTCCGATGGCGCATCCGAATGACATGTTCACGATCGCGCCCTCTTGCGGGATTGCGCAGCCGTCTACCAAAATCTCATGGCGCACGCGAACGGATAGGAAATCTCGTCAGGGAACGCAGGGATCCTGGTAAGTCGCTACCACACGCAGGTAAACGCATTTTGAAAGCGCGAACAAGGGAAAAAACTCCGCTACGCCACAGATCGCTGAGTTTTCAGTAACTCCGCATTCTACATGGAACGCGGAGTTGCCGAAAATTCACAAACTCCGTGAGCGGAGCGGATTTTAACACCCAGGGTTACTATTAATGCCAAAAAAGCATTTGATAGGGTGAACTGGTCTTTTTTTTATTTAAATCCCTTGCCTAACATGGTTTTGGTCCCAATTTTATTTTCACTTATCTGTTTACTTTATACTGCTCCGAGGGTTTTTGTGTTAGTTAACGGACGTCTCTGCACGTTTTTACCATTACAACGAGGGATTTGTCAAGGTTGTCCCTTATCTCCTCTTAATTTTGTTTTAGCTCTTGAACACTTTCTTTCTCATATTTGCAATAATATTTTTATATGAGACTTTCAATATGGTGATAAGCATGCAAAAACTATCTGCGTATGCAGTGACATTCTTGTATTCCTTCTGATCCAAATAGTTCAATTCCTTCCCTCCTTCATAATATCTCTGACTTCTTTTTTGCATCAGGATATAAAATCAATTCTGATAAAACTGAGGTTTTGTCCATTGCTAAATTTTGTGTTAAACATTTCTTTGAGCACATAGGTTTTTATTGTAATAATTCTAAGACTAAATATTTGGGTATTTGGTTTACTAACTCCATTGTTGATTCAGTTAAATTTAATATGAAAGAAGGATGAAATAAAATGAATAAACTTCTATTTTCTTGGAACCCCCTCTTCTTGTTATGTTGGGGTCATCTCGACTCCATCAAAATGATGATTACTCCTATTTTATTTTATATTTTATCCATGATCTCAGTTCGTATTCCATCTATATATTTAAAAAAATAGATTCTCTTCTCTCAAATTTCTCTGGAACAAAATAAAAAATATATAATCTCTCTTTCTCACCTAAAGAGACAAAAGGTGGATGGTGGTGCAAACTTTCCGGACTTTCGGATATATCATAAATCTTTTTTTCTGAGACATGCTTCCAAGTGGCTTCTTCCACTTTCTTCTCCGGTATTGCCTTTCTGATTTGATGTTGAGCTTGCCTTCCTTACACCTTACTCTCCTAAGCAAGTCCTAGCATTTTCTTTAAAAAATGCTATTATATCTTCACCATTATTCAATCATACCTGTTCTTTTCTGAAACCTCATAATCAACCTCAGATTTTATCTTGTGATTCTTTTTTGCATTTGCCCCTGATGGAGCATGATTATTTGAGAATGATTTTGCTTGATCAATTCTGCTCATCAACTGTGAACTAATATACATCTAATAATCATAACTAACAGTGTGATCTTGTGAAAACACATGAGAGCTTAAGACTGCATCGTGAAAGCATGTAGAAGGGTTGCAAACTGGTGAAATAAAGTCATTTGAAACGTGAGAGTAATGTGCTAAATGTATTTTTAAAATATTAGTGTGAAAATAAAGATGCTAGTTTTATTATTAGAAAAATATTATTATGAAAATGTTTAAAGTACAATGATTATAGCCTGTAGTTTCATAAGATTAATGAAATAATGCTCATATATATTATTTCTTATGAATTCTATAATTCTTAAAAGTCTTTTAATTAATAGTGTGTTTATTCTTTAAGAACATGATGAATTATGTAGTTTTCCATGTAGGCCTCAAAATCTGCTAGTGTATTTTCTAAAATGTAGGTTTCACTTTATTTTATATTGTCCTCCATAATTTCTAAAATATGGATCGAATTGTTTAAGTTATTTTGTTTATCACTCAAATTTCCTCTTCTACGGTGAGAGTATTTCTTTCATTGAAATATTGTGTTCACTTTGTTGCAAGCTGACTTGGAAGCGATCGCGTGGATATGAAAGGCTACACGTATGCTTCCTACTTCCGAGATAACTAGATAGTGTATTCTTAGAGAAAATCATGGACAGAGACTTGAACTGGAGAATGATTATACCACAATCGCACCATGGATCTCAACCAATAGAATCATGTAGAACTGAGAAAAAGTTACATTTGGGGCTGTAGTCATGAACATTTTGAGGTATAACTACCCCGTGGGAAAAGGACAAATGCTGGCTTTTTTCCTTGCAAATCTGTCGGTCCGAACTCTGATCTTCCCTAAACCGAACTTTCCTGAAATTATTTCTGCATTTCATCGACTGGTGAAGTTGCATGCGCTAATACCTTACAGCTGAAGGGTTAGCTAATTTCTGACTATTGCACGCTGTGCTTTAGCTCAATGAATCTAGGTTCGTATAAAATCTTGAATTGCATATTTAAATTGCAATATGTATCTTTTCTTTCTCTCTCTCCCCTCACGCCAGTTGTTGATTATAATGTATTATTGCTTTGTACTGTGACTTATATTGTGATTTTATCTTTATTAATATGAAATAACAAAAGAATTGATAATTCGAATGTGTTTTTGTGCATTGACCATTCATCTCGCAGTTTAGATAAAGGTACCTTGATAAATATACTGAGTTTTGTTTTCTTTTATATGACGAAATTGTTGACATGATATGTTTTGACTATTGTTGTTAGACAGGCATTTCTTCATTATAGGTCATCATGAAGAAATTATTTCTGTCTCTAATTACCTGAATTCCCATTAGCTCCAACAAAGATCTATCGGAGGACCTCATGAATTGAAAGGGGTTGTAGAGTTTCTATGGGTTCAAATTATTGGGTATAGTAAATAATTATGTTTATGGTATATTGGATGTTTACTAAAATTAGCACCGCTTCTTCTGGATCACCTCTCTGGTATAATTGTCTGATTACTATCAATAATAGGCCCATATATTGGAAGACTTAGAGACAAAGGGGAATAATTTACATTCAAGATTTATTTGATGGCTTGAACCCTCACTCTTTTCCTCAATTCCAAGTAATTTTTCATTGTACTCGGTCATTTTGGTATTAATGTTCCATTCTGATGGAATGCATTTTAGATATTCTGAATTCACTTCTTTCAAATTCCATATCTCCCTCTTCTTGTGATTCACTTCTAAAAATACTCACACTTACTCCTAAAGCATCTCCTATTTATAGATATTTCTTAGATATTTTTTAAGCCCAAACCATTTACTCTAGAAATCTAGGATAGAACTTTCTCGGGAAATAGACTTGGGATGTGACTAGACTATTTTTTTATGGAACAAAATGTGTTCCAGAGTATTCACAATTTCGAGAACCACCTCTACAAATGAAACTTTATTCTTTTTATATCATAGGTTATATCTCACAATGACCACTATAGCCACATTTTCACAGGGGACCAATAAAGCTTGTTGGTTGTGTGGTCATGCACAGGGTGATTTATTACATTACTATCTTACTGTTACTTTTTGGGAAGAAATGTGTTCTCAACTTTCAAGTATTTTTAATCTAAATTGTTCTATGTCGACCTCTATGCTTTTTTTAGGAAATTTATCAGATGTACTTATATTGACTCCCCATGATAAAGGTTTTTTTTTTTACCTTATGTTAGCCTTGGCATTTCACCAAATTGCAACTAATTTAAAGTTTTCCACGAGTATATCTTTTTCTTCGTGATGGAATAATGTTGGTTTTACTTCTTTATGTAGACAACAAGTAAATAGAGATTTATATTGGATGTTGTAAAATAATTACTAGAATATTCTTGCTAAACAGCATGTAACCAATGCGAGTTCTGAGAATTTTAAATCTCCGTAAAATGTTGTCATCTCTGTGTTTGCTCTATATATCTTTTATATTGCTTTTATAGTTATGCCTTTAGTTATTTTTCATTTTATTAGGTGGTTTTCTTTGATCAGCATGTTTGTATTGCTATATTCCCCTTTTCTCCCTCCCTTTTTTATTTTTCCCTACTTCCCCTTTTAATATACAAAAGTGTAAACAGCTTTCTTTTACTTCATAATGTTATTATGCATGCATTTTTCTTATTTACTTCTGTTATAATGTATACTATTTTTTATGCAAATTTACTTTTAATAAAGCTGATTATACTTAAATAATATTTTTCTTTTTTAAAGTATATATTTTTCTTTTTCTAATTGTATTTTATAATAAGGTTTTTACAAATGTAAATTTCCTTTTTATTATATTAATATGTTTTACTTTAATATCTAAATTCATTTAAATGTAACATTGTATATAGTAAAATCGATAAACTTATCTGTTTTTATGATATTCTGGTACACGATTTTGTCTCCATAATTTTGTAATGTAATGATACTTTTAGTTCTCAATATTGTTTTGCAATATTTAGGTATTGGTATATATTTTTTGCCATTGCATTATACACCCACAGGGCCTGCTACTGGAAGAGGAGGGAGACAGATGCTTCCTGTTTCTATCATTTTCCTTCACAACCGACCTCAGATTATATGTAATCATCAGCCAGTAAACAGCAACCTTAAAAAACAAATTCACATAAAATGCTAACTTCTATAAATTGATGATGCTTTAGAGGAAGCCTTCACAAATCTCGCTTCCTAGGCTCCAAAATGAGACTTCCTGCATGCTCTGTAACTTCTGCTCTCACTTCACATGCATGACTCTCAGCATTCATCTCATCCCTTCTTCTAACACAAACTAAAAACAAGGATTCTTCAGCTTCCAACACCCAAAGAACAAGGAGGTGAGAGAAATAACGCTTGAGAGAAAAAAGAAAGATATACTCTTGAGGTCCAATGTTTATAACTTCTCAGCATAACTTTCACGATGATCTCCAATCTTCTTTCAAGTCCAACAGGGGAAAGAACAAGAGTGAAATAAAGAGATATTAGCCCAGCAGGGACATCTAGCAACTTCCTAAAGTCCTCCTCTCAGTCTGAGGCAGGAAAAAAAGAAGGATGCTAGGAATATAAGTCTCTTTTGCAGTACCCAGCCTGAGGCTTTCATTTTCACATATCCCGGGAGGCAAAGTCAATGATATATATTTTTTGCTGATAACTAAACACGGATGACCTGTACCGTACTGGAAGATACGTTTTTGGACTTACAATGTTGGACTGCTAGCAACTGGTCTGGAACAAGTACTGTACTGCTGACTGAGTATCTTTCTACTTGACATTCTTCAAAGGGGGTCCAGTTAGCAGCTGCCCCCTCGGTGTTAGCACCAGATGTGTTACATAATAGTACAGATAAAGAGGGTGATATTTTGATGAAGCCTACATGTTTTTATAAATTGTTTGGTTTAATATCCTAGAGTTTCCTTTCTCATGGTGCTGAAATCACCTTGTAAGAAATGACAGGGAGGAGGACGATGGATGTAGGGGTAACAAATGCAATGCTCTCATTCACTTGGAGTATGGCCATAGAAGGCATGGATACTTCTGTGATACTGAATGGCCACATTATCATGACTTATTCTATACTGATGGGCGTATTTCTGATCAAACTGGTTACTTTGTGTCCTGACCTAAGAGCCATACCACTTTACTTTCTGGAGCACTTCCTGTTTAGTTAAATTAGTCAGTAGATATTTAGGTGTTTATCACTAATTAGTGATCCAACTCGTATGCCCCATATACCCATCCCAATTAAGTATGCTACTGCCTGGCTATTAACACTATTAACTCATTATCCTGTAAATATGCTCTGATGGAGGCCTACACTTTTATTTGCCAAGACTCTGAGCATACACCTTGCACTCAAACAATTACGGACTCTCAATTTTATGAACACAAAATGACACATGTAAGAAACCCTCGGTCATCTAATTTTTAGCCTAGCAAATTCTTTTATGGGCAATAAAAAAAGCAAGATTTACCCTTGTACACAAAACTGCTCAGTGGTTAATAGTCATTTGTGCCTTAATCTGTGAAAAGTGGGGTGAGGAACACATCTCATGGATTCTGTATAATCATTTCTAAATTTGGTTTGAGGGAAATGCTTTATTGATTGTTCACGGTAGAGAATATCATGTTTCCTCAAGCTGTGCGTTTCTGGGTTGGTATCTCTGTGGACTAACGCACACACTGCAGGAATCTTGGGGCAGATTTACAAGCCCCTTGCAACACTTTTACGCCGCCATTGCGTCACTTTTGTGACGCAGCGGCGTCGTAAACAATGCGCCACGTTGCGACACATTTACAACATGATGCAACTAGGTCGGTGTGTCACGTTGTAAAGCCCTGCGTCACATTATACCTGTGTCAGGTATAATGTGACGCAGCCTGAGCGCCCTGATGCAAGCAAGTTTTGTAAAAGTGACGCAGTGAAATCTACAAGATTTCACTGCGTCACTTCTACGATGCCACTGCGTGAAAACCTTACGCCTGCTTGAAGCAGGCGTAAGGAGTGACGCAGCACAATAGGAATAGGCATTCATGAGCATTGCTGAAGTTGCTTCACGCTTGCGACACGACACAACTCCAGCAATGCGTTACCTTTACGCCAACAGATGCGTGATGCATCTGTCAATCTTTGCGCCACTGTGCGCCACATTGTAAATGTGACGCATCCATGGTGGCGCAAGGGTTTTTTTGTGTGATGCAATTGACCTGACGCATCTCTAGTCAGTTCTTGTAAATCTGCCCCCTTGTTTTTACCTCATGGTCACAGGTTCAAATCTTGATGTGATTTTCATCCTTCTGAGGTTAAAAAAAGAAATGATACCAATGTGTTGAGCAATAATAGACATCTGTTACTCAGTGCTAGCAGGATGCCCAATGTGCTTTACAAGTGTGCGTTACGTGATTCCATTTGTAAAACCTTTAAGACCTATACCACGTTAGGGTACTTTCAATAAAGGCTAAAATATCAGTGCTGCTCATTCTCAAAATAAGGTTTTCAACTGTGCACAATGTACTTTTCATGTAAATATAAATGTGTGCACAATTAGTTGTCTAAAAGTAAATGTATGTTTTGTTAAGTTACCTGCCAGCATTTGCATAGCCTGCGCCTGCCTCAGGCTTGACCCCTGTCTGTTCACTGCCCATTGCTGTTCACACCATGGGGCATATCAACAACAACCGGTGATAATTATCTCTAAGCGCACTTAGCGCTAGGATAATTATCGCCGGCTAGCGTGAATTTTATCGCTGAGATAGCGTGCTATTAGCAACGCTTATCTCAATAGCGATAAAAATCTTCACGCTAACAGGCTAACGTGAGATTATCGCTGGAAACCCAGTGATAATCTCACGTTACCTTGTTGATAGGGACAGGCAAACTTAGCCATGATATCCTCCTTCCATAGGATATCATGGCTAAGTCTGAAAAATACCAGACGTAAAGCAGAGATAAAGCCCTTGTTGATATGCCCCCATGTGAGCTCAGAACAAGCGATGAAAGGACTTTGACACCTACTACTCTCGCCACTAAAAGGTCATTTTAAGCTTCCGACATTAACTGAAAGGTACAATTGATACAAGATGAGAGAGAGGCGCGTGACAGAATCTCAAACGGAGAGAATAGTTTTGAGAACAACAATGAAAATATCGGGCGAACTATTTGGGAAATCTCTTTTGCTAACAGAAACGGAACTAAAAAGATTGCAATGAAGATTGAAAACTGCTATATCAAAAACCACACATCAATGTGGAATGAGGTTTCGTTAATCCTTAAATCAGATCACCCATCTCTTTCAAGAAATAAAAAACATACTCCAAATAGGGCGTCCAAGCTTCCTTCTTTTTGCTCGCTTGGCCACCTTTGGTGGTCCGCTCCTCTGCCTGAGCTCGGCTAGCGTGGGACACAAAGGGTCCCGCATTTGTGCTGCTCACAGCTAGCTGTCTGAGGGCAGGACACATTCAGAGGCTTATCAGGATGTTCATCTTTCATCATTTGAGCGTTGTATGTGCCGTGAAAGAGGAGTCTGAAGGTGGCAGGGAGACAGGGGCCCTACGTAAGGACGCTTTAGGAGCACCTTCCGTGACACTGAGAGGGAAGATAGATAGAAGCAGACAAACAGAGGCATGCACATGGACACCATGCCGGGGAGATGCTGTTGGAGTTTATTTCTTCCATTAGGCCTCCTTCATGGTGCACTCGCATGGTTGGATCAAGAGTCAGTGCCACAGTTCAAACAGTTTGATAACGTTGGAGACATGAGATTGTAATGCAGTAGGGATTCACTTTAACACAGTGGTATGTTCAGGTGAATGGACCATCAGGGTGGGCACGGTATACCCACCCTCCCTGGAGGTCTAGGCTTTTGTCCTTTACTACAAATCACTAACAGCTTTTAGATTGATTTGAGATACTCCTAGCCGTGGACACAAAACAGGGACCGAGACAGCTGCGCGGCGTGGGATTGACAGACCTAGGGACCACCTGTCCAGGGTAATGTCACTGTATTGTCAGCTCGTCTCAGATTGATGATTCAGTGTTTATTTTCATCACAGTGAGGTAAAGTGGTGAACGTTAAAGTTATGAAGTTGATGATAAACCTGGTAGTAGTGTGTGCTCACCCCAATTTATTCCTCACCCTGTTAGGAGTCCAGCCAATGCGATTTTTCTAGCACTCGCTGGTGCCTATTTCTAACCACTACCCCCAATGTTTTTGATAATGGGAAAAAGGGAGGCATGTATTGTGTGACATGTTCCTTAAGTCTTGGGGCAATGGGTGGTTACTGGGCAGTATTTCTGGTGAATGCTGCTGTTAATTGGCCTTTAAATGATTTCATTCCATTTGGTGATGGAGTTATTCATTTGTAAACTTGTCTTTTCAAAGATGCCAATAGCTAGTAGTCATGGCTGGCTCCAGGAGGTGATAAAGGGGTTAGAACTCAAATAAACAAACAGGGGCTGTATTAAGGAAGGTGCTCCAGGGGCTTAACAGGTGTTTGAGCGCCCGGGGCACTTTGGTATTATAGAAGAGGGCGCAGATGCTTGTGTGCCCCCTTCTATAATACCGATAACGTTGGCGCACTTAATGCGCCTGTGCTATCAACAGAGGGTGTTCCCTCATTTGCATGAGGGCATGCCCTATGCAAAATGGGGGGATTCCTTTGACTCTGTGTCCGCGCCATATTACAGACGCGGGCGCAGAGTCAAAGAAGCCCTCAGGAGGTGCACTGACAATGCGCCTTTTAAAAGGTTGCGCACTGTCAGTGCGCATCCTGACAGCAGCCCTCTGCAGGGGGTAAATGGGGTCCCTTGGACCCCCAGTCATCCCCATGTAGGTGGGGGCAGTCACTGACTGCACCCACCTGCAAGAGGATCTCTAAACCCCTTTGAAAGTGCAGACGGGTGCCGCCGGCACAGTGAAAACACGGAGCAGCTGCTTTTCACATAAATGCGCTGCCCCCAGGGCAGCGCGAGTTTGCGGCTGCCGGGGGCAACGCATTCACCATAATAGGGTGCATTGTGATTGTTTACGCCTGGCGCACCTTTTCAAAGGTGCGCCAGGTGCAAGCAATCACAATGTAAATAGGGCCCCAGATGTACTCAGTGATCGATCAGCTTACTACCCATCCAAGTGATAGCCCTTGAAAGGCCCTGATTTAGAAAAGGAAAGTATTGAATGAAACTTCAAAAATGAGCTCCCCAACTCATAATCCCACCTCCTCTACATCAAAGGTCTTCCTATGCAGCTGTGCAGGATGTAACTCCATGTGCAAAGTGTCTCCTCTCACTCAGTCTCCTCAAACTGATAATGGAAAGTTGACCACCCCGAGGCCAATTAACAATCATCAGTAATCATGTACATGCATGTCTTCATTTGTTTTTGATTACCTGATGGAATTTGTATGGTGTAGCATATCACGTAGGACCTGATTTAGATGTTGTTGGATCAGGTTACCTCCTTTGCTTTTTCGATGGTCTTCCCACCCACTGACTTGGCGGTCCGCCTGCTGCATTTAGATGTTGGCGGGTCTATGGAGGGAAGAACGTTGGAGTCCCGCCGCCTCCACCAGAATCTTGCTCCGGTGTCGAGGCATCAGAGGCAGAAGCAGCTGTCACAGGGAGTCCAGACAAAATTCCCACTGTCCTGATTACAATGTGCCGTTTTGTTGAGGCAACTGTGGCGATAATACCTCCTACTTAGAGTTGGAGAACTCAAAGGAAATGAGGTAGAAGCTTACCTTTTTTACTGTTTCCCACTTCTATTTCCATCTTGAACCCCATGTACATAACTGTAAATGACTGGGTTGTCGCCAGGATCTAAGGTAAGCTACTTTGAAATTGTATTACTATGAATCGTGTGTTGACAATTGTTGTGCCCTCTTTTATTTTTGCATTACTCTTACATGCAATTTTTTCTCATGAGCAATGCAGTAATGTTCATTTGACAACTTATCGAGGTTAAATGAACACACCTGTAGTGACATTTAAAAACAAATACTGTTGTTGTGGTGCTTGTGGGTGTGGTGCTCGTGGTGCATGTGGGTGCACATTCAATAGTGTATGTATGCTGTTGGAGTGCAATGCTATTAGTAAAAAAAGGGCATTACACATTACCTACATATTCATTATGACACATTCAGAACATATATGTGAAGTAAGATAATGATGAGGAGTTCTTACCTGTCTCCACACCCCCATAACCCCACTCCATCAGGACTCTGCCGCCAGAACACCACGAGCACAATGGGAACATCTAAATTGGCACAAACCCACTGGCTGCATGGCGAAGGAGTACTGTTAGCCAGCAGAGAAGACCACTGCAGCAGCTGTCAACTGTGTATTGCTGCAACATCTAAATATGGTGGGCGGTCCACCCTTGGCTTGACGGAATACTCCAAACCGCCGCCACGGCGGGACTGCAGTCACTCCACCAAGATCTAAATCAGGTCCTTAATTCCTAATGACCATATAAAATGAATAATGCATAGACGGGGCGAGGAGGGATTATCAAAATTTGGATTCAACCTTCTCAGGCAGGGTATTTTATTTTTTATTTATTTTATGTTCGTTTTTGTGGGCATGGTCCATTGACGTTGGAAAACATTACAGTGTACATATCACTGCCTATAGAACCATGCTCAAGTTACTTATTGTAGTTTTCTGTACACTTCTCATTTGGGGTCCGTTGAAACCGAGGTTCCAACTGAGGCAAGTGTATTGATGTGGCTAATTAATATGATCATACTTCAGTTCTACATGACAGTAAGAGACTGCTTCGAGTGCAGACTCAACAATAAAGAGAGAACCTGAATGAGAGTATGTTTCTCTTGTTCACAATCTCATAGGCTGGACCATTTGATCATAGAAGAGTATCAACGTTGGACCATGTAATCGCCAAAGAGTCTTGTGAGAAAATAGGTTGTTGGTTGAGGGTGGGGGTTAAACCCTACTCGAACAACAGCCAAATTGCTGGTCAGAGTGCGTAACCCTCTGTTAGCTTGGCACAAAAGCAGTCAGGCTTAGCTTAGAGGCACTGCGTAAAGTATTTATTTAGCACCCAAACAGTAATAAAGTGAAAACACAACACAAGAAAATTCCCACACCAATTTAGAAAAATAGAGTAAAATGTAATAAATTATTTGACATCAAAACAACAAAAATTCAATCAATAGTACCAGAGATGTGTAATTTTAAAAATGTCTAGTGCTAACTGGGGTTATCTGGTTGCACCCGGCCCAGGCAAAGTCACAAGTGCAGGCTGACTGCGATGGAGCATGGGTCAGCTTCAGGGACCAGGTTTGGTCCACTGAGAATTAAACCTTATTTACTTGATGCGAGCTTTGCACTGCACAGAGGCGGTTTTGAGGAGCAATTCAAGGCCTTGCATCTAGCTGCTTTGCACTAATTTCAGTGAGCTGTGAGTGCTGCGATGCGAGGTCCTGCATTGAGTTGCATCGCACTGCGTCGGTTCTGATTTGTACCACAGCTGGGCTGGCAGTGCCCCTTTACCCCATTTTCCAGGGCGCAGGATTGGGAGGCACCCCTTGGAGGGTTAGGACTCATAGCAGGCAGAGTCAGGGAGCAGGGTTCAGGGGTATTGGAGCTTTTTGTGTCCCTGTAGCTCAAAATAGGAGGCCAGCTAAGTACCCCTTGGAGTCACTCTAGTGGTCATGGGTTCAGGGTTCATGTCCAGTCCTTCCTACTCAGGTAGCAGGGCAGCAGAGCAGGAGAGCAGCACAGAAATCCTTCTTGCAGCAGAGAAGCCTTTCTTCTAAGTCTTCCATAGGTCCAGAAGTCAATCAATCAATCAATCCGATTTGTAAAGCGCAGCTGCATCACCCATGAGGGTGTCGAGGTGGTGGGAGAACGATCTGCTGGTTCTCCTATTGGTTGAACATCCACGTCTTGAGGGCCTTCCTGAACTGCTGGACTGATGGTGATGCTCTGAGGTGCAGCGGGAGGTTGTTCCAGGTATTAGCCTCCAGGTGAAATATGGAGTAGCCTCCGCCTTCGGTCCGGTGGCTGCTAGAAAGAAAGATTCGGAGCAGAGGTTCCTTGTAGGTAGTTGGAAGTTCATTAAAGTGTTGAGGTACGCCGGTCCTTCATTGTATAGTGCCTTGTAAGCATGGGTGAGCTGCTTGAACTGGCATCTCTTCGCGACTGATAGCCAGCGTGGTTTCCTGAGGTGAGAGGTGATGTAAGTCCACCTGGGGAGGACGAGTATGAGTCTGGCTATAGTGTTCTGGATAGTCTGGAGTTTCGTCATGAGTTGGGTGGTGGTTACAATGTAGAGGGAGTTGCCGTTGTCTAATCTACTGGTGATGAGAGATTGTGTGACAGTTAACCTGGTGTGGGGTGGGAGCCATCTGAAGACCTTCCTGAACAGTTGAAGGGTGAGGAAGCAGGTGGAGTAGATGGCGCTGACCTGCTTCTTCATGGAGAGCTGGCTGTCGAGGATGATGCCTAGGTTGCAGGCAAGTTAGGTGGGTTTGGAAGTTGGGCCTAGCTCTTCGTTGTTCCAGAAGGCATCCTTGCCTTTCCGGAAGATTAGTACTTCTGCCTTGTCGGTGTTGAGTTTGAGACAGTTGTTATTCATCCAGGTGGCCATGACTTTCATGCATCTTTGGAACTTGTCCTTTTTGGTTGTTGGGTTGCTAGTCAGGGAGATGATGAGTTGGGTGTCGTCCGGGTAGGAGATGATGTTGAGTCCATGGCTCTTGACGATATTTACCTGGGGGGTCCTGTGTACATTGAAGAGGGTTGGGCTGAGGGATGAACCTTGAGGTACACCACATGTGATGTTCTTAGGGAGCGAGGAGATGGGCAGGAGGATGACCATCTGTGTTCTTCCTGTGGGGTAGGATGTTATCCACTTGAGGGCTGCTCCTCGGATACCGATCTGGTGGAGTCTGTTTAGCAGTGTGTGGTGGGATACGGTGTTGAAGGCCTGATTGGGAGGGGTCCAGAAGGTTGTGGTTCTCCAGATGTCTGATGAGCTGGATGTTGAAGGCTTTCTCGATTATCTTGGCAGAGAAAGGGAGCTGGGAGATAGGTCTGTAGGTTCTTGGGCTCCCCTGGGTCTGCAGATGGCTTCTTCAGCAGTGGCTTCATGTCGGCATGTTTCCATTTCTAGGGGAAGTGTGCCATGGTGATTGAGGAGTTGAGGACCTTGGTGAGTTCTTTGCTAATGGGTTGCTTGCTGAGGTTGAAAGTATGATGTGGGCAGGAGTCTGCTGGGGCTCATGATGATTCGCGTGGGTTCCTTCTTGGAGAGGATACTACACAAGGTAAGCTGGTGTGGGTGTACATCAGTCAGCATGATGCAGTTGATGCTGTTCTTGGCGCAGGGGTTGGAGTGCAAAGTCATGGTAGATGGTGTTGATTTTGTTGGGAAAAAGGTCTGCGAGAGTGTCACAGAGAGCTTGCATGGCTGTGATGATTGTTTTCTGTTGCCAAGAGGTTGGCGACCTCCTTGACTATGTTGAACAGTTCCTTGCTGTTGTTGGAGCTGTCATTGAAGCGGGTGGCTAAGACAGTCTTCTCAATGTTCTTCAGGAGGTGGTGGTAATGCTTGAGAGCGTCTTTGAAGTGTTTTCGGTCCTTGAGGGTCTTACTGGCAAACCATCTTCTTACCTTCTGTCTGCATTAGTAATCTCATGAGTGGGTCCTATTTTTATACCTGGTGCCTCCTTCGAAGTAGATGTTTCTGGAGGTTTCCCCTTTCAGAAGTGTTATGAATTTCCCACCTCCTTGCCTTGGTTCCAGCTTGTCTGCAGGCACAATAGGCTAGTGTGAGGTTGTTTGTGTGAGAACAGGGCACAGTCTGTTGAAGTGCAAGTGGAGCTGGTCACAGCTCTGCCCTCCCATCCTTCCTATGATGGCCCATCAGCCACACCAAGGCCATCCTCTGTGTGGCTTTCTGGGAGGAATATAAAAAAGCCAGTTGTCAACTACACCCAATCATGTGACCCATGAACAGGCTGCATGCACCAAATGATTAGGACAGGAAAATACAAACTTTCTAAAAGTGGCATTTTCAGAATTGTGACTTACAATTCAACTTTACCATTAAAGAGGATTTAAAATTAAAATTTCACCAAACATGACTGCTACCTGATAACTCAAAGTTATCCAAAGAGGGAGGTATGCCTCACTATAGTGAGAAACGAATTTGTGAGTTTTTCACTACCAGGACATGTAAAACTTAAAAGTACATGTTGAACTTTTTAATTACAATGCTCCGTACCCTATGGGCTGTCTAGGGCCTACCTTAGGTGTGGCTTTATGTAATACAAAGGCAGTTATAAGCTTGGCAAGGGGGTTATTTTGCCAAGTTGAATAGGCAGTTTAAAACTTCTAGCAGGTTGCAATAGCAGGCTTAGGACATGTTTTACGGGGCTACATAAGTGAGTGACACATTAAGTACTGCAGGGCAACTAGTAACATTTAATTTACCAGCTCTGGTATAAATAAATTAAATAAGCCAATGAGGTGTAAGCCTATTTTACCATGTTTTAAGGAGTGATCACAAGCACTTTAGCACGGGTTAGCAGTGATAAAAATCACAGAGACGTAAGGCCAAAAAAGACCGATTCTGAATAAGAGGAGTAAGGCAAAAACGTTTGAGGGAAGACCACCCTAAGTTGACAGGTCTAACAAGTCTCATAGGCTGGGCCCTCTAGTCATAGAAGAGTCTCATAGGCAGAACCATCTGATCACAGAAGGCTAACTAAGAAAAGGAGCGTGTTCTATCACCACAGGCAACGAATATGGTGCAAGTGGAAAATATTGACCAGTTGCCACCTCCTTCCAACATACACACCATGCTTCACATTGAACAGGTGAAAGGTAAACATAATGCGAATATGCTTCCGGTGCTTAATTTAATTTCTAACTTGAAAAGCGACACAGGTTTACACAATCTCAAACAATAAAAATTGAGGTATTTGAGGTATAGCACTGGTGGCTGTCATTTGAGATACAATATGACCGACATTGGATTGCGAATGTTGACGACATTACTCTGTGAAGTTAGAGAGAGTTTGTGGGCGAGGGGGAGAGATGATCTTGATATAAAAGATGGATGGGGCCAAACTGGAGCCGATTCCGTGTATTAAGATCTTAATTGAGAGATTCCCTCTTGTCAGCAGGACAGATGATACTCTGTTCTGGTGTCTTGATGTGCCATTTGTGGCGATGGTATGCTATGGCTATCCCCCCCTATTTCTTTGTAAACTATATTGCGTGTAAAGCCAATAAAAAGACACTTACATAGTGTGAATTTAGCCTGTGATGGGAGATTAATCTGCATTACCAAATTCAAGACCGGCGAAGCATGCCTCTGGATTGGCGCAAGAGCGCGCGGAAAGTATCTGTTGCTGCCATGAATGTTTCAGTGCAGCTGTGCAATAAATAAACGAATGAAAAAGTTAATTTGCATCAGCTGAAAGCCATGTGGTGCCACGCTGTGTGATGGTAGAATATGAAATCCCCTAATGACTGCATATTTCCCCAGTGTGGCACGTGTCAGAAACACACAGCAGCACAATTCATCAATTTGTAGAAATAAATGCGGGGCGGGCTCCGATTAAAATAGCAGCAAGAATATTTGCTCTTGCGCTGCATAGCAGAGGATTTCCTGATGAAAAAAAACAACGAATACAGATATTTGGATAAGCAGCCCCATCCGAATGAGTCATTTTATAAACTCTGCTGTATTTCGACGTTTGAAAAAAATGATACCAAAATAAATATAATCCATGGGAACAAATGTGCCTGTCTTCAGATTAGAGGAAAATGAAACGCCATGTTGTTGAAATTGTGCATTTTGTTTTTTGTTGAGTACAAATATACTGCTGTTTTACACTTGGATGTCATAATTTGTCTAATGCTTCGGTCATTTACCACTCTGTCCACATGCAGAACTGCGAGAGCGAAAATGTAGTTATTTATTTACTGCATATATGTTATTAATTTAGGGAGTTTTATAATAGCACTTAACGTCACCTCACAGCTATTTGGGAATAATGTACAGTTACGTTTATAAATTTAAGGCATCTGGAACAGCTGGTGTCCAGCCATACGTGGGGCATAGGTTCGCAGTAGGAAAGAGCACGTCACCCCCTGGTTTAATGAAACCTTGATCTCGGCTAGAAAGCATTGTAAGAATCTTGAACACTCTTGAGGAACTCCGACGATCCTCCCCAAAATACTTTTTACAGAGCTGCAATCAAGTCCTACCGCAAGTTGATTCGGAAATCTAGGGTTGAGTACTTTCCCTTATAAAATAAAGTGCAGCACAAGTTATTTTTTCCCTCCTAAATAGCCTTACAAACATGTACTGCAGTGGACTCCACCAATGCATCTAATGACCACTGCTGAGAAGCTGACAAAGTACTTTCCTGGCAAAATAGAAACATTTATTCGAAATGTGCCTCTAATACTACTGATTTCAGTCCTGACAGTCACTCCAGTACTACCCCGCCCTTGCTCTACCTTCTACCCCAGGTGCACCTCAATGAGCTAGTACTTTATTCAACAAAGTCAAATTGGGATCACCCGCCAATCCTCTTAAACCAGACATGCTTTTCCAAACTCCAAGATTGTCTCCTCCCACCTTGCTTGGAACTGCTTAATATCTCCTTGTGATCGGCATTTATACTGGGTCCCTGGAAACATGCCAAGGTTATCTCCCTTTTGAAAAAACCTTCCCTGGATGCTTCCCAACCTGAGACTTTTCACCCTATCTCTCTTCTGCCTTTCCTTGCTAAGGTCACTGAGACACATGTCAATGTTATTTTAACAAAGTTTTTTTAAGAGAATCAGATTCTGCAAATCTCTCAGAATGGTTTCAGGTCATTAAACAGTATGGAGTCGGCTCTCCATGTGGTTACTGAGCAACTTTGTGAAATTTTAGACAAAGGCAGTACTTCGGCCTTCATCTTGCTTGACTTAAGTGCTGCTTTTGCGAACGTGTCCCACAAAAGTTTAGATTGGCATTGGCGGTCCTGCCATAGCCTGGTTCTCCTATCTCTCTGACCACTCTTTTCAGGTTATTTCCCCCCCCCCCCCACATGGCTCCCATTTGCATACTCTGCACCACGGTGTTCCCCCGGGTCCTCTCTGAGCCCCACTTTGTTTAATATCTATATTCAACCTTTGGCTCACGTTGTGAAATCCCTGGGGCACTCGCTGGTGTCCTATGCGGATGACACCGAGCTCATGCTCTTCTTTACTAACAACCTCTCGGACGATATGGCTAAATTCCAATGGGGTAGGGTGGCCATTGCAAAGTGGATAGAGGCTCATTGTTTGCAATTGAATACTAACAAAACTGAGATTCTTATTCTAGAGAAAGATACCTACTCCTGGGATGGCCACTCGTGGCCTCCCTCTCTTCATCTCCTTCCTTGTCTTGTTCAAAAGCCTAGGTATCTGGGTGAGCAATGCATTCACTTTTGAAGCACAAGTGAAATCAGTGTTAAGGACATGCTTTGGACTTATGTGTGAGCTTAGACCCATTCTCAGAGTTTTTGACCCTCCCACCTGACAAGTAATTATTCCGGCAGCTATCCTTTCCTAGCTAGACTATTGCAACAACTTCTACCTGGGAACCAACAAGGCTGTGATTTACAAACTCCAGATGGCTCAAAACGCTGCAGCCAGGCTGCTGTTCTCACTTCCAAACTGTTGTTCTGTCTATGATCTTATTTGCAAATTGCATTGGCTCCCTCTTGAGAAGTGTGTGCATTTTAAAATCTTGTGCATCGCCCATTAGGTCTTTTTTTCCCAGGGGTCTCGCATCCTGTCCAATCTAGTGTCCCCATACACGCCCTCTCTGGCACTGCATTCAGCCGATCGCAATGTGGTCTCTGTTCCACATACGAGAGTCAGAGCAGTAGGCCGTTCTTTCTGCGCAAAGGCCCCAGCCTTTTGGAAAGCGCTCCCCCTGTCCATTAGGAATGTCCAGAACCTTTGGACTTTCACGAAAATCCAGTAGACCGGGTTATTATCTTCTTAGTTGCTTCCTGCAGCACCTTGTGATAGGTCGCTTTTTCCAGTGTGCTCTTTTAGGACTAGCGCTGGGATGCCCCGTTGCTGGGGCAGCTACGGGCTGTACAAATCATTGAAAATAAAACAAAACAAAATGGAGAGAGGGCATGGGACCGGTTAAACTGAGCTATTAGAATTAACCATTTTAAGCTGGAAGTTGGGCATCTGATTTTCTGGTGAGAAAGCACAAAGGTGCCTACTCTGAATGAAAAGTAAAGCTCATTTTTTTAAGAAGCGAATGCTAAAATTCAGCTTCTAGCATGATGGACTTCCTACTTGTGAGTAGACATGTGTCAACTAACGTGGCAAATGACCCCTGTGCATGGATCCCAAAGTGTATGATGTAGGAAGAAATTTGGGGTCTGTTGTACGAAAGTTTAACAAATCACAAATCATTCGTGAAATGGGCTGTGACCATTAAATAGGACTTAGGTTTGCTAAAATAGTATAGTGAGCCAAAGTTAACCAACAATACAAAGAGTTTTTTCACAATGGTAGCAGTGTCTGCTATGGTGAGGTGCCACTACTAGGAATTTTGTAGAGCAGGAGGAGGAGAAGAAAGAGATTTTCTAGATATAGGTTGACTTTGTACAAATAGAGGAGGAGGTGTACTGTAGGTGCATATGTAGTAAAAAAAAGGTGAGATTACATTTAATTTCTGAGTTGGAGCTTGTGTTATACAGGCTCATCCAGCATTTTATGACTGTCCTTTCACATATCTAAGTTTTACGTAGCTATCAGCTCCTTGCATGTGGGAGATACCCACACACATCTAGAAACTCTATAGTTGTCTTTTTATTGCACATCATAGCAAATTAGATTGTCCCTGCACACTTTGATTTCTAATTATTCTAGTATTGGAAGAATCTAATAAAACAGCCAAATTGCTAAAGCTATATCCTCTCTAATTATTATTGGATCTATTAGACACATTAGATATTTGTATTTCTTCCACAGTATGTATAATTTGTGCTAGATGTCTGGCTACCTCATTACTCACACATGACATTTCAACGTGTATATTAGAGGCGTTTCTGCACATTGTAGTTGTTATAAATGCCAACCATTTAACAATCCAGATAGCACAGGTCAGTATGTCTTTGTCTACGCGTTTCTTCCTATGACTTTCCTGTTATTGCTTGACATGTATCCCTCATTGCCATAAGTTATATCTAACATACCAGACCTTATTATGTATTTGCACTCAGACATGATTTTTGGATTTCATTAATCCTTTGATGGAGCTCAGACTTAGCCCTTTGCTGTTGTCTTTGAATTATTTGCATCAATGATTCTATCTCATGAAAATAAGATGCATTTGGAGTATCAACCGGTATGTTTTCTATGAATGCAGCCCCTGCTTGCATAGAGATCATGCCCTGTCTAAGTACAGACTGCTGTTTAGATCTGAACGTAGCACTGTTCATAGTTTTTTTTTATAAAACTTTATTTTGCGTTTTCATCAGTACAAAAAGAACATGCATGAATATACGTACAGCAGTCCATAGTCATAAGCTGTCTCATCATTCCTGAATCAGCGTCTTAAGCAGTATAGTAATATGTTCGGATAGACTCCAGGTAAGAAGACCAATGGCATTAATAATCGCTTGTCGCATTAGGGTCTGTAAACCGACCCCACTCATAGTTGTAAACAACAAAGAAAAGTTACCCCTAACAATCACACCTCCTCCTCCCACAAAACAAACCCGCATCTCAATGTTGCGTACTTACATTTTCCAGACATAAATATAATCAATCCAAATGGTGGGACGGACTCACCCCACTCCCACCGGGACAATTCCCTGTTCTAGCTGGGGCTCGGTTTCTTGTCTAAGAGTCTCGACATACGTCTTGTAGGGTCCCCAGATATCTTTGGGGCGGGACGTACTGGGCATCATACTTGCATAGAGCTCACTATTTACATTACAATAGGCGATACTGCGCAGCCAACCCTGTAAATTTGGGGCAGTTTTCCGCCCCCAGTGCAGTGCCACCTCTCGCTTTGCTAATAAAAGACCAAAAGAAGCAAACCTACAGATTTTTTGGGGGAAGGTTACCGTGTAGCCTTGCAGGGCAACCTCTGAAATCGGGGTCAATGGAATGTTGAACATCTGCTCAAGTGTGTGGTGTGCTCGCTCCCAATAGTCATGTAGGTTTGGGCGTGTCCAAGTGAGATGAGCGAAGGCCGCAAATGGTGCACAACATTTGCGACAGTTATGTGGCTTAGATGGATCTATTTTGTGTGCGAGTGCTGGAGTAAAGTAGATGCGATGTAAAAATTTGAAATGTAGGAGTTTGTGTCTACTGTTCAGGGAAACGTCTTGCGTGACCGAGCAGCAATGAGCCCATTGGTTATCGGTGATGGTAAATCCCAGGTCCTGGTCCCATGCACTGCAAATTTTGTTGTCCTGCACAGGTTTCAGTGAGGCACATGCTTTGTTAAGCTTTGATATCAGGTGCGTACAATCTGCTTTTTCTATGAGCAGCGTTAGAGGGAAAATGAGGCTGGCTCTAGTGGGAATGTCGGGAAGATGGATCGCAGCGCGGAGTGGATGCAGCATAGTACAATTTTGTCCATAAAGTCTAGTGCGTTAAAGAGGGGGCGTGGCCGAGCCAGCCAAGATGGCGGACTCCTCTCTCTGAGGCTCCTGCTCGGCGGCCCGTGAAAGCAGATAGTACTACCTGCCCCGGGCCTCCACCGACCCTAGAAAGTCTCGGGCCGAGCCCCGCACAAGCGGTGACACTCCCGGCTGGCTCCGAACCACCGAGACCGAGGCTGCGGCGGTGTCGGGGGCTCCGCGCGGACACTGGCAGACCGCGAACAAGATGGCGGACGGGCGATCGGCCCGGGAGGAGCGGCGGCGAGACTGAGGAGCCGCGGAGATCCGGGTGGAGCGGCCGACCCTGCTGGTGATCGCGGCCACCTGCGTCAGCGCCCCGTGCCGGTGAGGCCAAGGCTGGACCCGGGGAGGTGACCTGGGCGCCCCAACGGCTGAGAGGACAGAAAGGCGGGAGAGCGCTGCTCCCCTCCCCCCCGTGCCTCCACCGACCCTAGAAAGTATCGGGCCGAGCCCCGCACAAGCGGTGACACTCCCGGCCGGCTCCGACCCACCGAGACTGAGGCTGCGGCGGGGTCGGGGGCTCCACGCGGACACTGGCAGAACGCGAACAAGATGGCGGTTGGGCGATCGGCCTGGGAGGAGCGGCGGCGAGACTGAGGAGCCGTGGAGACCCAGGTGACGCGGTCGACCCTGCGGGTGATCGCGGCCGCCTGCGTCAATGCCCCATGCCAGTGAGGCCAAGGCTGGACCCGGGGAGGTGACCTGGGCGCCCCGACGGCTGAGAGGACAGAAAGGCGAGAGAACGCTGATCCCCTCCCCCCGTGGCTGTGCGGTGGACAGAAGATGCCGGGCTGGATTCACGCAAGGGTAACGGCAGCCTAACAGAGTGACCCGCACAGCAGGTGAGCCCCACACCGGGCGTGCGCTGCGTGGTGATCCCAAGGGACCCCCCCTCCTCGCGCTGTCTGGGGGAGATAGACGGCGGATCGGCCGCCGAAGGTGAGGGGAGCAGCCCGCTACACTCGGGGACGGCCCGGGACGAGGGGCCCCCGACCACAGCCCTAGTGGGCGCCGGCGGACATGCGGCAGGGGGCGCGCGGAGCTATAGACTGGGCCACCAGAGGAGGAGTGAGGTGAGCCCCGGCCGCGCACAGACGCTTGACTGGACTGGAGGTGGGACCGGCGGAGAGACGTGGACCGCATCGTGGGGGGAGCCCAGACGTGCGCACCCCATCGAGTCTGAGGGACTGTCCGGTCGGGGAGCGCGAGGAGAGTGGGGGTCCTGCGGCGCTGACGCAACGAGATCAGATGGGCTGAGAGGGGCCCGCCCGGTGTGGGAAGCTTCACGAGGTAACCTCAGTGCTTCGAGGGGACGGGCTTGGTTTCACCTCCTGGGGACCAGGTATATGAGAGCACCCACCCCCGCACAGCGAACAGGACGGACCCGCGGACGCTGAGGGGCCACCGACGTCCCACGAGTCAGATACACCGACGAGTGGAATACCAGCAGGGGTGCGGGCCGGGGGCCCCCCCACCGGACAGCGGGACACAGCCCGAGGTTGACCGCTCCCTGGAGTGACCTGTCTACAGCGTGAGCGGGCCTGCCGGGCCGGCCTGAGTGTGGGCACCAGCTGGCGGATGCATCTACCAACACGGGGAGAGTCCCCCCTCACAATGGGTCGTCAAAAAACGGCGGGGGGGCCGCCGGCCTCACACCAGTCCAGAATGACCTCATCGACGTCGGTGGGACCCCCCCAAGGCACTATGCCCAGCACGGACGATCCCACGTCTAGGAAACTGGACCAGGTCCTGGCGGCCATAGAACAATCTCGAGTGGCAATGGAGGGGAGGTTCGGCGAGTTGGCATCTGACCTGGGCCTCCTTCGTGACGACCACAGAAAACTGGCGGACAAGGTCGCGCACAGCGCGCACACTATCCAAACGCTAGAACCGCAGGTGCAAAAGCATGGCAACGCGCTTCAGGACCTCCTAACTCGGATAAAGGTGCTGGAGAATAAGACGGACGACCTAGAAGGGCGCTCCAGGTGGAGCAATATCCGAATCATGAATTTGCCGGAAGGAATCGAAGGACCTAACCCGATCAAATACATCACAGACTGTATAGCCACATTCACGCCAGCAGACGCCCTCACCACGTTCTTCTCCGTGGAGAGAGCCCACAGGGTGCCGGCTCGCAGACCACAGCCGGGCATGCCTCCTCGCCCTTTCTTGCTCAAGCTCCTCCATTATCAGGACCGAGACACTATCCTACGAGCAGCCAGACAGCGGGGGCGGCTGCAACTGGAGGACAAGCAAGTCATGCTGTTCCCGGACTACTCCCGCACGGTCCAACAGCAACGGGCCACCTTCATGGCAGGGAAACGCGCCATGAGCCTGAAAAACATACAATATGCGCTTCTCTTCCCGGCCCGCCTCAAGATCATCTATGAAGGCGAGACGCACTTCTTTACGGACCCAGGAGAAGCGGCGACATGGGTGGAACAGCACACACAGCACCCCAGAGACGACCCCGGCCCTCGCCCGAAAAAGACACCCGGCCGCCCGGGTCGCCGGCCCCGGAGGGCCTCCTCCACGCTGATTAGTGTGCGGACCGGCACTACCACCGTCAGTTCCCCGGACCTCGCACAGAGTCCCCAGGACAGAGGATCAGACTCGGAACGTGGCCCTCACATCTTCAGCTCGGACGACGAAAGGAGTGCTACGCCTAGGTCGCGGGAGGGCTCGATGACACCCCCTGTGGTGACCCCCCAGACCGCAGACACACTCATTTGACACGATGCCCACGGATCGGCTCAGCGGGAAAACGGACACGCGCAGCCCTACAGACCGCAAGGAACAGAATAGCCAATGAGTCCGACGCCGGCCAGGACAATTATAGACATCAACAATATACGGGCAGCCGCCAGAGCGGGAGTCGGCAGCCACCAGAACCACCACCCCACAGTTACGAACTAAAGTTGCACCATGACAATCAGTTTGGGCACATCGCTTCGCACGTTGCGCCCCCGGCATTGGGACTGTTTCCCACCGTTGTTGCAGTTCACCCCCCTACCCTATGTGTTCCCTCCCCATCATTCCCAGAGCGGGCAAGGAGACCTTCATGGACGATGCAGTACACAGACGGACGGTAGGTGGCGGGCGAGGGGCCGGGTGCGACGATTGTGGGGTCCACCATACAACAAGGACGTGTACACATGACTTCTCACAACATATCTCACACCTCTCCTCACACGGACATAAAATTCCTGACACTTAATGTCCGGGGAATGCATACCGCCCGCAAGCGATACTCCATTTATGCCTACATCAAGAGACAGAAGGCCCAGGTAGCACTCTTACAAGAAACGCATCTGACGGCGGGGGAGGCGGACCGACTACAGAGAAAGTGGCGAGGCATAATATGCACCACGACCTACTCCGCTTTTGCCAGGGGTGCGCTAGTATGGATCAGACCGGGGGTGCCATTTAAAGAGCAAAGCAGACTCATAGACAGAGAGGGCCGTTATGCAATACTGACGGGACTGTTAGAGGGCCAACAACTACTGATAGGGAGTATATACGCCCCCAACACAGAACAGGAGGGCTACTGGGGCAAACTCACACACACATTGGCACATCACACGTCGGTCCCATGGCTCTTGGGAGGGGATTACAATTGCACCCTAGACCCACACCTGGACCGCTCACACCCCCCGCAAGCCCACTCATCAGCATACAAGCAGGCCACAGGCCTCCGCAGCTGGGCGGACAGATGGGGACTAGCAGACATCTGGAGAACTCGCCACCCCCCCACGAAACTTTACTCCTTTCATTCGATCCCACACGATCTGAGGGTCCGTCTAGACAGATTCCTATGCTACGCGTCGCTCTTATCCACAGTACAAGACTCGGACTATCTAGGCAGAATAGTGTCGGACCATGATGCGCACACTGCGGTCCTCTGATGGAAACCCCCTCACCCCCCGATCCCAACGTGGAGGATGCCCCGGGAATGCCTCACAGACCCGGTATTCCGCCAAACCCTTGAGGAGTATATGCAGGGCCACTTTCGACAGAACGACAACACGGCTTCCAAGCGTTCGTTGGAGTGGGATGCATTCAAGGTGAGCGCAAGAGGCCACTGCATTCAGCAAGTAGTTGGGGTCAGGAGAGTGCTAGACAGGGCCTTACAGGGGGCGGAGACCCAGTTCGCGGAACTCTCGAAGAGGGTAGATCAGGGAGACGCCACAGTGGCACAACTGTCGGCTGCCAAATCCACCCACGCAGCAGCGTTGCGAGACCTGCGTAAATACAACTTTCGGGCATATGCGGCACAGACACACAGGGAGGGGAATAGGGCGGGACCCCTCCTGGCTTGGCTAGCCAAGCAAGACACAACACCATGCCCTATCACGGAGCTCCTAGCCCCGGACGGGCAGCTCCAATGCTCGCAGACTGATATCCTGCACTGATATCCTGCACATCTTCCACGGGTACTACGCAACCTTATACCGGTCCCCGCGGGTCGGGCCCGTGGGAGACCTCGTCAGTTTCCTAGGCGGGTTGCCCCTGCCCAAGATTCCCCCCACAATCGGGAAGGAATTAGACAAAAACTTAAACCGGTCGACGTGAAACAAGCGATTAAGGCCCCTAGCACGCGGGAAGGCGCCGGGCACGGACGGATTCCCGATTGAGTACTACCACACGTTCGCGGCACTGTTGGCGCCGCGACTGGTCTCCATATACGAAGAGGCGGTAGCCCGTAAAATGCTCCCGGACTCGATGCGGACGTCGATCTTGGTGACCTTCTTGAAGCCGCACAGAGACCCCAGGCTCCCGGCTTCCTACTGGCCGATAACGCTCCTGAACACTGATTGCAAGATCCTAGGGAAGATTTTAGAGGCACGCTACAGTCAAATTCTCCCAACATTGGTGCATCCGGACCAATGCGGGTTCGTCCCCCGGCGTAACACCTCACATAATTTGCGCTGCCTTTTTCACATCCAGGATCAGACGAAAGAACGATATCCCCGGGCGGCGTGTCTGGTCCTGGACCTGGAGAAGGCGTTTGATACCCTGCTGTGGCCTTACCTATTCGAGGTCCTGCGGCGCGTGGGTATCGGGCCCACGCTGCTGGCCTATACCCAGCTACTGTATGGGGGCCTCACCTCCAGAGTGAGACTCGGCAAACTCGTGTCAGCTCCATTCTCGGTGACCCGCGGGACCAGGCAGGGATGCCCCCTCTCTCCTCTCCTCTTTGCCCTGGCGATGGAGCCTCTGGCCATAAGGTTGCGACGGGAGGGGGAGGCATGGGGGATTCCCATAGCGGACGTCACCCATTGTGTGTCATTATATGCGGACGATCTTCTGATATATGTCCGTGATATATCGGCCGACCTCACGTCCATATGGACGACGCTGCAGGCGTACGAGGAAACCTCGGGACTCAGGGTCAACTGGGAGAAATCGTCCATTTTCCCTTTGGGTGCTCATACAGGGCCCCTGGCGATAACGCTAGGCGCTCAGGGGTTGAGGTGGGATGGGACGGCCCCCAGATATTTGGGGGTGCGCCTATACCACTCCCCCGGAGACCTCTTCGAGGGAAACCACCGTAGGGCGCTGACCAGCCTGCGGTCGGCGGTGGGGTTCTGGAAGACGCTGCCATTAGCACCTATAGGGCGCGTCGCCATCGCAAAGATGATCATGGTCCCAAGAATGCTCTACTACTTGCAAACCTCCCTATTATCCCGCCGCGTTCCTTCTTTCGGGAACTAGACACACTGCTAGCGGCCTTGATATGGGGGGGCGGCCGGCAGCAAGTAGCGTTGCGCACGTTGTACCTACCCACCACAGCCGGAGGCCTAGGAGCACCGTCCTTCGAATCATACTTCCTCGCGGCACAGCTCCAGTGGCTGTCCCACTGGACGGCGGAACAGCACGTGGAAGAGACGATCACAGAGGGAGGTAGACAACCTCTACCTGCGATCCGACGAATGCTCTTGCCGGGCTCTAAACCGACGCGCACGCACCCGCTTCAGGTCGCGATAGCCCGCAGATGCATGATGAGGATCCACCGCATGTCGAAGTGCTAGCCACTATATTCCCCCCTACTCCCCCTTGTGGGGTTCCCCCAGCGGAGCGGGTACTACACCGCGAGGGCCCTCCAGGCGTGGACGGACCACGGTGTCACAGCGATGGAGGCGTTGTTCCAGGAGGGGCAACTGAGGACGTACGCACAGCTGGTGGAGTGGCACGACCTCCCCCAGGGACAATTTTTAAGACACAGGCAAATATTGGAAAGTAGCGGCCGCTTCTGGAACTCACGCGACGGGGAACCCCCGACGCATCCGGTGTTACACACAGTGCTGCGTATGGGAGCAGGCAGTCACCTCATCACCTGGCTGTATAAAGCGATCCGGGAGCTGGCGGACATCCCCCTGGACAAACTCCGGGAAACGTGGGAGGACGACGCGGGCCGAGTATTCAATGATGCAGAGTGGCATAAAGCCCTGGAGTCCCCCAAAAAGGTGTCCAGGAACGCGCGATTCAAAAATATTCAATTCAATATCTTACACCGGGCTTATCTTACCCCGGACAAACTCCACCGGTTTGACCCCAATACACAATTCGAATGCCCCCGCTGCCAACTAGTAGACGCCGATTTCAAACATATGTTTTGGGCCTGTCCATCCATACAACGTTTCTGGGGAGGGGTATACCACGCCGTTCGAGCTACAACCGAAATCCCGACCGCCTTCACCTGGGAGGAATGTGCGCTGGGGATCTCCCCGAGGGGGAAAACCGCGAAGGTGCAATGGAAGTTCACTTCCCTGGCCATTCTCCTCGCGAAGAGGAACATCGCGATGCATTGGAGGGCCCCAGAGGGGCCGTCCGGTCCGGCATGGGCGGGCGCGGTGCTCAAATGGGACGCAGCAGAGGAGGAACTGCTGAGGGAGGAGGAGGCGAAGGGCGCCCGCAAACACCCGATATCTATGGAGTGGGCACAGCTCCTCATCCTTTTTAAGCAAACGTACACGACGGGAGAGGTCCCGGACGCAACACAGTCCACCCCCCACGCCTCGCCGGCCTCCCCCGATCGCCCCGGACCGGCGGAGGACGCGGACAGCTCATTAGGCAGGTAACACACCTAGACGCGAGGGCGAATATGAACCCAGTCCCCTGCTTCGCGACGAACAATTGGCCCGCCACCCCCCTCCCCCTGGTGAGCCCCAGGGTGCACCACATGTACTTACCATCAGTCCGTACATAATCTTCCACGGGAACTTCTTCGCCAATTCTGCATCCATTCCCCCCTCCCATGCTTCACTCCCGGCCTCCTTTCCCCCCCCTCTTTTTCCCAGTTTCGGGGCCCCACCCCCTCCCTAGGGCCCTTCCCAAGCAGCCCCGCAGGCGGCAGTCACCCCAGTTGGCGGTTCACACGCCGTAGTCCTAGTTACATGACATGCCAGTGACACTGGGAAAGAAGGGAACGCTGCATCGACCAAGTTGGGGAAGCAGAGCTGACTCCGATAGAGACGGAAGGTGTAGACACTACCGTGATGATATGCATGGGGACCAGACAGAACAGACCTTAGGGAGGCAAGTCTTTTGGGCCATCACAGGAGATTTCAGCAGCTAATGGACTACAGTACCCACTCACTATAGTTCCGCAAAGGTCCATGATGTTGTGGTGAAATGATTAACGCTTATACCTATGACTGTTCAATGTGATGAAATGCATGCAAAACCCTAATAAAAACATGTCAATTAAAAAATAAAGTCTATTGCGTTAAAGCGTGCATCTTCCGAGGGGGAGAAGATGTGGCCATCCGGGTACAAATCTCCCAGTTTAGTCTGGTCAAACTTCATCAGAGTGTGCGGCACCAGTCGCTCAGACGTAATGGGAATTAGTCGAGGATTAATGACAGGTAAGGCAGAGGAGTATAGCCTCTCCGTTCCGGTGATCTGGCACAATCTATGCCATGCCCAGCTCATGGAGGATACAGTCTGAATATGGAGTGGGTCTTTGGGAAAACCCATGGGTAAAACAGCTGAGAGATGCCCAGGCAGCACCAGGTCTGCCCCTGGCCTCAAATAGGGGATCCGGGTACCAGGAATATGCAGAACTACACTGTGCCACCAAGTAGTAGAGCTGAAAATCTGGAACATTATAACCCCCTCTCTTATATGGTAACGAGAGGACTGCCCATCGAACCCGTGCTTGTTTACCACCCCAAACTAGATGACTCAGGAGTGAACGAAGTGTGCTAAAAAAATGATTAGTGAGAGAAATCGGTATGTTGTTGAAGAGATATAAAAATTTGGAGAGGACTACCATTTTTATAATTGCAACTCAGCCTGCTTTTGACAAGGGTAATTTTAACCATTTCTCTATTTGAGTGGTGAGTGCGTCTACTGCCCCACCATAATTGAGACTGAGTATTTGGGCTGTGTCTAGATGTACGTGTATACCTAAATATTTTACAGACTGTGCACCATTCTAGGGGAGACTCAAGTTCCCATGGCTTTGTGCTAGTTGTCAATGGAAATATGACCGATTTGTGCCAGTTGATGCCCAGTCCCGAGAAAATCGGATGATTTCTCTAATCAATTTGTTTAAGTTATCCTGGGGGTGCCTAACATACAATACCGTGTCGTCTGCATACAACGATACCAATAGGGGGCCGGTATTAAATTGTAATCCCCTGTGTAGATGTTTTTCTTGGAAATGACGTACGAGGGGGTCCATGGCCAAAATGAACAATAAAGGGGACAGTGGACAGCCCTGCCTGGTTCCTCGCGTTAGCTGAAAGGGATTGGAAAGTGTGCCATTTAAATGCATCCGGTTTGTTATATAAAAGGGCTGTTGTGGCAATGAAGCCCATGGGCATGCCCATGCAGCGCATTATGGAGAGGAAAAGGGACCATTCCAGGGAATCAAATGCTTTTTCCGTGTCCAATAGAATGGTGGCAGCAGGGGTGCCTGGGTCAATCCTATGGATGACCGAGAACAGCGTGCGGAGATTCAGAGAGGTGGAGCGATAAGGTACAAACCCGGATTGAGCTGGGGAGATTATAAATTGCATTAGTTGGGACAGTCTATTGGAGATGACCTTCGCTAATATTTTATGATCTAGATTTAGAAGGGATAATGGACGATAAGAGCCACATTGCGTAGGGTCCTTGCCGGGTTTGGGAGAAGGATTATGACCGCCTCACCTAGAGTAGGGGGAAGAATCTGCCTTTCTAGGGCCTCTGCATAGACTTCAATAAGTTTAGGAGCTAAAATATCTTTAAATGTTTTGTAGAATTCTCCCATGAATCCATCTAACCCAGGTGCCGAAGAGCCCCGAATGGTGTCCATGGCAAGAAGCACATCTGCAACAGAAATGGGTTCAGCTAAAAAGTCCTGCATATATTTTTCAAGCTACACTAACGCAACTTCGTCTAGGTAGCCCTCTTGTGCTTCTTTATCATCTCCAAGAGTAGATGAGTATAGATTGGAGAAGTACCCCAGGAAGCTACTCTGAAAGTCTTTTGTGGTGGTGTAAGTGTGTGAATCAGAGGCCCGCAGTTCAGTAATGAATGTTTTGTGGTAAGGTGGTCGCAATAATTGAGCAAGGACTTTACCAGATCTCTCCCCTTCTCCGTACCATCTAGCAGTCTGGTACTTCCCCAGGAATAAAATGTCCCTATCTGCTGTGTCCCTGTAATCCTCTAACAGCACCAATTGTCTCTGTTCATATGTAGGTGTTGTTTTTTACGCAGAGGCCTCATCCAGCGTTTTGAGGTCTCGCTCAAGTCTCGACAGTGTGTTACGTAGATCTTTGAGGATGCCGGCGTGTTTTGTAATGCATGTGCCCCTAAGAACCGCTTTGAAGCCCTCCCATAGAACCGCCCATGAGTCTACTGAGCCAGTGGCCCTGAAAACTTCATCCTGTAAGGCGCGGTTAGGAGCCATTGGCGCAAAAAAGTTCTCTGGGCGGGGTAACTGTTACTGCAATTTAATCAGGAAGAGTCTCCACCCGGGAGCACCAGCCATATATGTCGGGCGAGAGCAGCCAAAAATTGATCCTCGTCCATGTGTTGTATTGTCCTGAATAGTGTGTGTATTCTGTCGTGTTTGGGTTACGTTTCCGCCACAGGTCTAATAGGGAGAACCGATCGCAGAGCACCTTTAGTGCATGACAAGCTTGTGGTTTAGTGTCCTGTGCCACAGAGGTACTGTCCGCGACGGGGTCGGGCAGTAAGTTAAAGTCCCCACCAACTATCTAAGTCTGTGGATCATGCTTGTCGAGTTGTGAGGACAGAGCATGGAAACATTCTGGGGTATCTACATTGGGGGAATATATGCACAATAGTGTAACTTTCCGACCAAACAGGGTCCCAGATACTGTCAAATAGCGTCCCTCGCAGTCCTGTTGAAAGGAACTTAGGCAGAATGGAACCCCACTGCATATTAAAATGGCTGTCCCCCTGGCGTAGTTACTATAATTTGCAAAATATCTATTTGCTCCCCAGCTAGATCCAAAGTGTGCCTTGTCAGTCTTGGAAAGGTGCGTTTCTTGTAAAAAAGCGACATCTACCTTGTATCTCATTAAATAGTGAATGACCTGTCTTCGCTTCCGAGTGTTATTCAACCCTCTCACATTCCATGAGAGCAGACTGAGGCTCGATGGACCCTCTACATTACCGAACTTGGTCATCCAGCTGGTGCAATGTTTCCGTTAGTGCAGACAGTTGACTACGAACAGCAGTGATCGATTTGGAATGCTGTAACCACACGAAAAAAGACTGACTTATAAAGGAAATTACCCACCCACCACCCCCCACCCAGCCAGACCCCAACCGGGGAAGGGCCATACCCCAAATGAAAGTGAACATGAAGTACCAAATTTCTTTTCACAGAAATTATGTTCCCAAGAAACAGTACCCCAAAGTGAACCAAACCATACACAAAGGAAACACCATGGGGGGCAGCAACGCCCCGGCTAGTCTCCAGCTAACTGTAATAGCAATACAAAATTATGCAACGTTTTCCTGCAGAGTGAAACAAAAGAGCATGTAATATAAAGTAGTCCGATCATCCCATGCCAGCACTCAAAAACAGTTCCGCGCTTGCATCTGAGCCGCTGTGCGGGGGAAAAGACCTTGACCCAGCCCCGCTTGTGGGAATGTTCTTCTGTTTATATACATGGCAGAACTCCTGCGCCTTCGACGGGTTGTCAAATATGCGGGCCCTGCCATCCACATCAGCTTTCAGCCTAGCAGGATACAGCATACCATAACGTAGACCCAGGTTTCTCAGGGCGGCCTTGACACTGTTGAATTTCCGCCTAGCTTCTTGTACCATGGCGGTAAAGTCTGGATAGAAGGACAGGTTGGTGCCTTGCCAGTCCACATCTCCCTTTTCTCTCGCTAGGCGGAGAATCGTGTCCCTGTCCCAAAAGTTCATGACACGTGCTACGATGGGCCTGGGAGGAAGACCGGGGTTGGGGCGAGGGACCGGTGACCTATGTACCTCTCTATGACAAAGCCAGGGGTGAAAGCCTCCTTACGAAACAAACCCCACAGCATAGTTTCAATGAACAGATCCATGCAGCTGATGGGAGCTGTCTCGGGGCCGCCAAGAATGCGCACGTTATTCCGGCGACTGCGCGCTTCCAAGTCCTCATTTTTTTTGTTTTAACTCTTTTTATTAAGGAGTAGAAGGAGCGGCAGCGTAATAAACAGTTAAGCGCCTACAACCCAATGGTGGGCCGGCTACATGCATTGGTTAGCATTCGCTATATGTGATAAAGGCAATATCTGACATCACATTTGCGTTGAGTTACACAGCAAGTCGCCTGCAACCCAAACTGGGCCGGCCGCGTATAGAGATTACTGTATTAAGGAAACGCTGTGATGGAGATCCTTCACACTAAAGAACTAATCAACTCTAATAGAAATAGAGAAACAAGGGGAAAGAGAACTAGAGAAAGAGAGGGGGGAAAAGAAAGTCCCTAAAGAGTTAAGTGAGGGAGAAAAGAAAGACTAAGGTGAGAGCAAAGGAGAGAGGGGCGGAAAGAGGGCTGGGGGTGTGACAGGCAGGAGAGCGGTCAGCATCACCGAAGCCCTAGACTGCAAAGGCGCGAACTCTTTAATGTGAAGAATCGCCAGCCAGCACTGGGAGCATGCAGATCAGAGACAGCAGCAACCACCGCATGGCAGGAGTTAAGGGCCTGCATCTATGGGAGAGACTGCATCATCAAATAGGCGAAGGGCCCTCAACCTCGGGGGTTTGAATCTAGCATATTCCATTCGTCCTAGGTGATCCACCAGCGGACTCCACAATTTGGCAAACTTGACATCTTGATTTTGTAGTCGCGCTGTAAGAAGCTCCATCGCCACTGTGTGCCACAGGCGGGTGAACCATACATTAATCGACGGCGCCTCTGCTTTTTTCCAGTAAAGAGCAATAGTTTGTTTGGCTGCCCCCAGCATATGCAGGCTGAGATGCCGGTCACGTCGGGTCGTGGCTCGCAGATTCACTGGCCGTAGGCCCAGGACTGTTATAAGTGGGTCGTCTGGGAGTGGGTAGCCTAATACCTGTTTGATATGACTAAGCACTTCCTTCCAGAAGACGGTCAAGAGCGGACAAGTCCACCCAACATGGAGAAAGTCCCCTGTGGCTCCAGTGCAATGCCAACATAGGAACGAGGCAGTAGAGAACATTGTATGCAATCTGTGAGGGGTGTAATACCAGTGCGTCATAACCTTGTATGCCGACTCCTGTTGAGGGATACTATGGAACTCCTTGGGGATGTCTCGCCACAGACGTACCCATTGGGCGGGCGCAATATCAGTAGCAGCTGCTGCTTGCCACCTCTGCTGATACGGGTGAGGGGCAGTCCGCTGCAAATGTTGCAGAACGTGGTATGTGCGAGATATTAATCCCCTAGAATTGTCAAATGACCGCACCAACTGTTCGAACGGAGTAAGGGCTTGAGTCAGCAAGGGTGTCTGTACCCAATGCCGAAGTTGGCCATACTGAAACCGCGCCCCCTCATCCAGCTGGTATTCCTGTTGACATTGTTCAAAAGTTTTAAGAGAGCCCCCTATAAAAAGGTCCCGAATTGTCCTACAGCCCCCTTCTGTCCAGTCCGCGAAGTAGGGAGGATGAAGAGCCGGTAGAAAATGAGCATTGCGAGCAATGGGAGTATAAGGGGATGGAAAGGACGTGAGGCCTTTGCACACTGCCACTTTATCCCATATCTCAAGAACAGTCTTTGTGGGAACTGCCAGATAGGCACTACGAGAGCGTCCAGATGGGTCCCAGATGGGGCGACAAGTCACCGCCCGGTCCATATGAAACCAGACCTTCTCGCTTTCCCATGCCATCCATTCCGAGATGAAATGAAGGTGCGACGCCCAGTAATACTCGAGCAGATTGGGGCACCCCAGTCCCCCTCTGTCACGCGGAAGCATAAGGAGTTTGTTAGAAAAGTTTGTGTTTTTTCCCTCCCCATACAAACCCGTTGAGCTCTCGCTGGAGGTTACAGATTTGGTGCTCCGGAATGGGCGTAGGCAGCATCTGAAAAAGGTAAAGTATCTTCGGGAGGATCGACATTTTGATCGTATTTAGTCGCCCCAACCAGGAGAGAGACAGTGACTTCCATGCCCTTAGGTCAGCTATAACCGCAGTCTTGCATTATTGCCAATTTGCTTGGGTCCATGTGGCGAGAGAGGAGGTCAAGTTAAGTCCCAGATATCGAATGGAGCAAGCTGCCCACTGATAGGGAATAAGAGATTGTAACACAGAGACCTCGTCCGCGGGGATCGTAAGCTTTAGAGCCCATGATTTTGTGTGATTAATCTTAAGCCCCGAAACCTGTTCGTACATTTGCAGCAATTTATGCAAGGCAGGTAAAGAGGCCCGCGGATTAGATAGAGTAAGAAGGAGGTCATCTGCAAACAAAGCTATGTTATGGTCCAAGCCCTCATGCCTGATGCCATGTATGACCGGATCCCGCCTGATCAAGATGGCCAAAGGCTCAACCACAAGGGCGAAGAGGAGAGGGGATAGAGGACACCCTTGTCTGGTTCCCCTATGGATGGAAATGGGCTGTGTGAGCTGACCGTTGACTCGGATCCTAGCAAGCGGGGAGATGTAAGGAGCCATGATTCTGGCAATCATTTGTGGACCCAATCCTATTTTCTGCAAGACAGCTCGGAGAAAGGACCAGACAACTCGGTCGAATGATTTCTCAGCATCGAGCGATAGTAAACAGGCCGGGATGTTCCAATGGTGGGCCTTCCCTACTAGATGCGCGATACGTCGAACATTATCCGCCCCGTGGCATTGGTGGATAAAGCCCACCTGGTCTGGTTCTATGAGGCCTGGAAGGTGGATGCTGAGGCGTTTAGCTAGTATTTTAGTGTACAGCTTAAGATCTGTATTTAAGAGCGCTATGGGGCGGAATGAAGAGCAGAGCGCAGGATCTTTCCCGGACTTGGGAATTAGAGCAATTTCTGCCATTGTCATATCAGTGGAAGGACCCAACTGATCCGAGAAAGAGTTGAAAAGGCGGAGAATGTAAGACTGTAATTTCGGTAGGAAGGCTCGGTAAAACAAGACCGGGAGGCCGTCTGGGCCTGGAGTTTTGCCCAAAGGAAGATCTTTTAAAGCTCCAGTAAGTTCCTCCAGGGTGATAGGTTCCTCCATTAATTGTGAATGGTACTTGCTAATCGGGGCCCATTCGCTGGCCTCCAGGGTAGCCAGAATCTGGTCTGGGTCGGACGACTCCCTGGCATACAGGGACGAATAATAATTCATGAACGCCTGAAGTTTAGACGCCTCGGTGGTGGCCCAGGTGCCATCGTCCAGCTTAATTTTGGCAATGTGGGCCTTAGCTACTCGTGTTCGCAGATGGCGCGCCAACACTGTGCCCACCTTGTCTCCCCCCTCGTAAAACCGCTGCTTCAACGCTAAGAGAGCGTGCTCGGCTTTGTTAGTTCTGTGTGCCCGGAGTTGGCCGCGGAGTAAGGCCAGGCGCCTCTTGTGCACCGCCAAGGGATGTTCTTGGTCTAGCCGCTCCAGCTTCTTAATATCGTGGGAAAGTTTGTCCTCAAACAGGCGTGCCTCCCTCGCCCGAGTTATAGCTATAGAGGTAAGAGTGCCACGAATCGCGGCCTTGAACGCATCCCAGACCACTGGGAGAGGGGTCTCCGGGAGGTCGCTGATCTCAAAGTAAGATATGATGGCGTCCCTAATTTCTTTCGCATCTACAGGGTCTCTGAGAACATGAGGGGGAAACCGCCATCGCGAGGGGCGTCTGGGAAGAGAGAAGTTATCATGGATAAGAGGTTCCACATGCACGTGATCGGAAATTGAGATAGCAGACATAGACGCGGAGAGTGTGTCCTTAACTAGGGAGTGTGAGACAAAAAGGTGATCAATACGCGAGTAGGAGCGGTGGACATGAGAATAATATGAGTAATCACGTACGTCCGGCGAGTGATATCGCCAGATATCTACCAGGCCCAGTGCAGTTAATTGCCTCTTTAAGGCAGCTGACATGGCCCCCGCCCAATGAAAAGTACCCTCACTACAGTCCAGCTTCGCTTCCCATACCAGGTTAAAACCACCCCCTAAGATAAGACCAGGGTCGTCATGTGTTATGTGCTCGCGCAATAGCCCCCGCAGAAATGAGTCTTGAGCCTGGTTTAGTGCATAAGTGTTGCATAACGTGAGGACTCAGGGTCCGATTTTGACCGTCGCTTTGAGGAATCTACCATCTTTACTACAAATTATTGTGGAGTCTCCCTGGTGGATTCCAGGCCGACAAAGTATTGCCACTCCTGCCGTCTTGCAAGTCCTCATTTTTAATGGCCACTTCTTATAAAATGCGCGCCACTCGCTCTAGGCGTTTGGCTGACTGTGCCGTCCCATCTTCAATATCAGGCCTCTGCCACATCCAGCCTTCTATCGTGCGTTTGAACTTTGGTGCCAAGGCCGGCAATGGTGTTGTCGAGAGAATCAAAGCGACTGCCTAGCGCCTTAAAGCCTGCTCACATCTCTTGGAGTAGTGAGTGCGCTGTGTCCGTGGATCCGTCTCCCAGAACTGGGCCTGGCGCAGATTCCGCCATGGTGGAAGTTTGCGCAGGAGTGGTGTCTGTAATTTTTTCAAAAGGGAGCGTTCTCTGTTTAGGGTCCTTGCGGCCCATTCCGCGCAAAGTGTAACTGCCGTGACCTGCTGGGTCTCAGTGGGTGCTTCCAGTGTGTACTTCTCCCCCACCTCAGCGTGTGGTGAAACAGGCAGCAACCTCAAGCCCCTCAACGATGAATCAGGAGGGCTACTGGTCGGCCTGTGAGAGTGCTGTGGCAAATAAGCTGGAGGAAATACAGCCCTGCAGCCCTGCCATCCGTTTCTCAGTTGCTGTGGCTGCTGATGCAAAGCAGGCACCCACTTTTAGCAGGGGACTAGGCGCCTTTATATACAGGCAGTGCAGCAGGGTGTAAGTACTTTTTCGCTGGGAGGCCCCTCAGGGGCGATATTACCATGCGGGCCGGCCTTCAATGGAGAGTAAGACGCTGCCTGCCGGGCCGCAGTGCCGATCTCATGTGACGAGTGGCGAGTTAGCAGTGTCTCAGGGGTACCTCGCTCCTTAGCCCCCAAATTGGTTACTTCGCCTCACACCGGGCTGCAGGCAGGAGCAAAAGAACGTCCCGGGCTGGAGATGGTGAGGCGCGTGTTGTTACGATGCGCGTCCCTCCCCCCCACAGGCCCCGTGGTTGCTAATGGAGTATGCTGCTTCGCTGGTTCAGATGAATCTCCCGGCTAGCGGCAAAACCTTAAAGGGGCTGTGGGTGGTCTTTGCTGTGGGGGAGCGCCACGGCACTCACCAGAGTCTTTTGCGGCCGGGGCCGCTCCGAGTAGCTGAGGCCTCAAGCATTGGGACAGGAGACTGGAGCCAATCCTGTGGAGTGGGAGTCGTGTTGCAGGGCCAGAACGGCCGTCCCCGGGCACCCAGTGGCTCTGTTCTTCCACCGGAGGATTCCGCACCGCTTCAGGCGTCTGTCACATCGTGCTCGCATCGCGATGCCAGCGCTAGCCGCAGGAACACGCCATAATGCTGGAGGGCCGGACGGAGCTTCAGAGCCGAGCGGCCATTTTAGTTGCCGGCTCGGCCACGCCCCCTAGCACATTTCATAGTTGAATCAGTTACAACTGTAGGTGTAGCAACAGTAAACAAAAAACTTTCATTATTAGTAGAGTACGTAGTTTCCATAATTTCCTGAATTTCTCCCTATCTGTTGGTAGGCAAAGTTTCTATGTTACCATGTTCAATAAAATCAAGATCTTCTATGTCAGATGTTTCTACTGCTTGTGTCTGTCTAATCTGTGAAGGTGAATCCCTTAGGGAATATACACCAAATTAAATGTTTTGTTTTCAAATGAATGGTCGTATAGGAAATATTTGAATTATTATTTTAAAAAAGTTACTATCCTATTTGAAAATGTTGATTAGATGTTAGCATTGTATATATCTTAATATTTTCTCATTCTTTTTGATATCTATTAATGTTTTTGGAAATATATGTAAATAAACTGGACTAGATTGCACATAGTTCCTCTCCATACACAGAGGGACAAAGCAAGGCTTCCCTCTGTCGCCACTACTTTTTGCTTTGGCAATGGAGCCGTTGGCAGAGCAACTCTGGCAGGAAAGCAGGAGACATGGGATAGTACTTGACGGGACTGAACACATAGTCTCTCTATCTGCATACGACATTTTAGTGTATATAAGCGATGGACCCCAGGGATTAGTGACTGTCCTGCGCATTCTGGAAGAGTTTGCAGAGTTGTCTGGATTATGAGTTAACACCAAAAAGACGTGCATATTTCCAACAAGACCCACACTGGACAGGCCATTGGACCTCCCGGGGGAACTCATGTGGACCCCGGGCTCTTTCAGGTACCTGGGAATACAGGTGTTCCATCACCGAATAGAATTATTGGAAGGGAATCTGGGAAGTGCCCTGAGAGCACTGAGGACTAATGTGAACTTTTGGTGCTCTCTTAAACTCTCAGTTATGGCCAGAGTAGCTCTATCCAAGATGGTGGTGCTACCGAGACTTCTATACTATTTTGTCAATCTACCAGTGACGATTTCTAAGACCTGGTTCAAAACCATGGACGCACTGTTGTTGAGACCTGGTGTGGACGGTGGATGAAACAGGGTTTCCCTGAGGACTTTGAGGCAGCCATTGACAGGAGGGAGGCTGGGAGCACCCAACTTCGAGGCATACTAATTAGCAGCACAGATTCAATGGCTGGCCAAATGGCTAGAAGGAAGGGGGTTGGAGATGCTGGTGCTTCCGACACATTCATCCCGAGGGGTACTACTTACCAGGATGTTAAGTCCCAGCCAGAAGATTAGAAATATGGGGGCACTACTCAAAGTAGCAGTGACATGTTGGGACAGATGCACGAAGTGGGATCGGGGAATACCAGTTTATGCGCCAGACCTACCAATAACAGGTATACCACAGATGGGGATTGGTCCTCCATTCACACAGGGCCAATTATGGGGCTGGGAAGAGGCAGGACTGTTGACAGTCGGGGACTGTTTTCCAGATCGAGAATTACTTCCAATTGTGGAGTTTCTAGAGTACCACAAACTACCAGCAGGCAGTTTTTAAACTATCGCAGGGTAAGGGGGACGTTGGCTGCACTGTGGGGCGGAAACACACGAGAGCCTGCCACACACACACGGCCCTCAAGGTGATGGTGACTCTAGGATCTGCAGGGCATCTATTGAAATGGCTGTACCTGGCGATAATTGAAATGTCACAGATGGCCCTGTCTCGACTACGGGAGAGGTGGGAGGACACGGTGGGTAGGCCGTTATCGGAAGATTGGAAGAAGGCCGTGGGGAGCCCAAAAAAGATATAGAGAAAAGCAAACTTCAAGTTTATACAGTTTAACATACTTCACAGGACTTACCTCACACCGAATAAATTAAATATCATGTATGCGACAGATGATCAGAGATGTGCTAGATGTTTACCAACAGATGCCAATTTTGATCATAAGATATAGTCCTGTCCGGAACTCCAGAAGTACTGGACAACAATTGTGGAGACTATTAACAGGGTCCTGGCTCACACAATGTCACATTGCGCAGAGGCCTATATCCAAACGGTTGGGGCATAGATTCGGAGACCTGGCCTTTCTACTGGTGGCTAAACAGAGGATTGCTCTTAGATGGAGGGCATCAGTGAGCCCAAAAATATCTGACTGGGGGAGCGATGTCTCCAAGTTGGTCCAGAGCAGAAGAACAAGCTCTGATCCGAGAAGGTAAAGTCACTAAAAGGCACAAACCTCTGGCAGAACCATGTTCGGGAATATTAGGGGCATGGGAAGCAAGTAAATCAGCCGAAACAGCGCTACAGGCAGACAACTTAGAGCCCGAGACTGTGAGATATGCAAATGTTAGACAAGTGCAAAACTAGCAGCTGCTTTGCATTAATAGGACAGAGATGTCGGAATGAACGGGCAGACACATGACCTCGCCTCAGAGGCGGTTGCCCCGAGGACCCCCGTCCTCCCCCTGATTCCCCCTTCCTCTCCCTCAGCTCCCTGGCCCACTAGTTGGGCTAGAACCCACAAACAAACCATGGTGATGTAGTTTGACGTTATGTGGACTCCTGGTAGACTTAGTTGCGTTTTCATTATGTTGGTTTTCTTTTCTTTCCTTTTCTTTTTTCATCTTTATATTGTTCCTTATTACATATGTAGACGCATATAGGGCATAGATACACAAGAGTGTTAGATATGGGCAAATGACACAACTACTCCCTACACAAAACCTTTATGTAGTAGAAACATGACATCCAATACTAAAGAAGAGATGGACTGTAGCAGGGCATGGAAATGATACAAGATGTATACTGGTCATTGAAATTTGATAACTGTATGCCCCCCTGCTGAAGTATTACAGTAATTATTGCTGAAAGTCTCTGATTCATACCTACTGTTAAGGTAAAAAAGTACAGATTGTACCTAAAACTTATTAAAATGCCAATAAACATGATATTTCAAAATAATAGATTGCATATAATTCTTTTTTTAAGGGTTTACATAAAACATTTGATGGATATTGTATAGAATCTGTTGAAAAAGTTTTTGGTTAACACACACTTAATATTTACACTAATATAATATATTTAAAGAACACTAGAGTTTGAATAAGTAACATAACTGTAGTTTACTTCCTTGGTGCCGATGAGTCAATGTTTGAATTGGACCGATTGCATAATAAGAAAAAAAATTGACTCACTAAAATATTGCCCAAAAATATTAGTTACAAAAAAAGTTACCATGCCATACCTAATTAACAAATACAGACATATTGATCACCAAAATATTGCTGTTAAGAATGTCTATTTTTAACATTATCAAAAAATACAATATTGACTACAATAATATTGCTGAATATAAACCAAAATATCAGAAACTAATATAGAAATTCTTATTTATACTGTATAACAAACAAAACTTAACATAAATAAATATATCATCAAAATATATAAATAAATATTATAGCATCACAATTAACATAGCATTAAACACATAAAAAATAACCTACAATCAATAAACTAATAAAAAATTAATATAAAAATAATAGAATAAATATAAGAAACACTTTAAACATTAAAATATGACTTTCAAAATGTCAAATATATTCATATTGTGATCTGCTCCTCCCTGACCATTTGCCTTCAAGTCCATACAGCGCACAATGCAAATTCCCGAGTGCCAATGTTGGCGCTGAAGAGACCAAATACCCCCCAGGAGAGTGGTGATCCCCAGTCTGGGGGTTTGGAGAAGGGGTGAGATCTGGTGCTGCATGGAGGCACAAGATTATATGCGGCAGACCGGAGGGCAAATCTCAGAGAAGAAAGGAGCTACACAAAGGTGGTGCTGCTGACCAGCTGGGGAGCAGATCTTGATCTTGCCAGATGGGGAGGAAACTCAGGAAAGCTGCGAGGACATACCTAGGGGAGTAAGTGTGCAGCCTACTAGGTCCCCTCAAGTCGAGATATGGCATGGAACATTCAGAAAGCAGAGGCAAAATAGCAGCCAGTGTGACTAATTTGAAAAGGCCAGTGGGGGAGCAATGAGTCTCATCGCCGAACCACTGAGGGGTAAAAGCATGATTTACTCTTCCGCACCAGTTGGAGATCTATTTTTCGAGTAAGAGAGACTTGTAGCTGCAGAACTCAGTGGGTTGCTTCCCACGTACTCTACCAGAGACCCTGTGAGAATAGATGGAGGGAAATACCTGATGGAGTTGTGCATCAGAGATGACAAAGGGCCAGGGATTCCTAGGTGTGCCCTGAGATGCAGACCACCAGTTCTGTAAATCTGCATGCTCACTGCCGCATAATAAGTCGAGAAGGCTGAGGGACAGTTGATCGGGGGCCCTTCTGGTTCTACAGCTGGAAGATGCATTCCACTGTCACATGGGGAACACGCTGCCCCATATATGGGCAGAGGGACCTGCTGTTATGCACAACCAAGTGAGTGGGGCAGGGGATGATTATACCTTCTCCGCTCGAGGAGACAACATGAAAAGGAGATCACAGGCTACTTCTACAGGCAAACTGGGCCCAGCACTCACAATCAACACCCACAACAGGTCATGGCAGGGAAGGGGCCCTCCCTGATGAAAGAAGACCTCAAAACATGCTTCGCTAAGGTGAAGGTAGATCTGAGGAAAAAACCTTCATGAAACCCGGCAAACTCTGTGTGCTGTAATTGGAAGAAATGTGACGGGGATAAAAATGGATGTGCAGATGCTGGGACACTGAATCGAAAGAGCTGAGGACCATCTAGCAACAGAAGCTGACCAAGTAGTCACCACCACCATATGTCGTCTCGAGTCTGAAGAGACGTGGTTAACAAGTAAATGCGAGGACTTGGAGAGTAGATTCAGATGGGAGAACATCCGTAAATGCAGTCTGAAGGATGTAACAGAGGAAGAAGATATGATTAAATGTGTTATAGAGCTCTTTAGAGCCATCATGCAGCTTTCCCACAAAAGAATGAATAATGATGATGGCACTCAAAACCAGAAAAACTTCCTATTGGGATAGTGAAAGATCCCTCTTTCAGGACCTTTCTCAACCACTCTTCAGAAAAGCAAAGCATTAAAAATGGTGACATCAGAACAAATGGCAGATTAGGTATCATTGGGTTTTCCTGGAGGGCCTTCAGTTCCTGTGGAAAGGCTCAGAGAAAACCATGAAGACTCTGAAAGGAAGGCTGTAGAGTTCTGGGTATTTCAACTAAGAGGGAAGAAACCGACCACAAACGGTGATTGCCATGCATCAAGAGGAAGCAACAGAGTAGTCCACCACCAAAAGTTGACAAGCCCCGGACCCTGCACTGACTCTTCTGGTGACAATGAGGGGAGGAGGGTTTACAAGGAAGATCCCACCAGCTCAGTCAGATGGTGAGGCCAGACTTCGATTGCTCATGCAACCTGCCCATGGACATAGCCCCTCACAGAGGTGGTAAAGGGGGACCAAAATGGGGGACTAGGCCCTGCATAGGGGGAAACACCAGGTGTTTGGAGGGGGGTCTTGAGGGTTTCAAGATGTTGAGGGCTGGGGATTCTGCATACACTCCCTCCAGGATTTACTGAGTTATGGAACAGCTGTGTGGGGAGAGTGGGGCAGGATAGGACCTCACTAATCTTTCCAAACATTGGATACATACCTATGAACTATGCATGCTGGCCACCGGTTACCACCTAGAGGCCGAGCAGATCAAGTTGGTGATCCAATCCTCATAGGTGTTACAGTGTGCCCCCACCTATGGAAGGGACACCTTTTTTATGATAGTTGATTTTGTTTTGCTGTACACTACTGTCTACATCACACCACTTCCAGGAGGCAGTCCGGCAGGGACTGTGGTCCCCTGGGTGAATACAATGCTGCATACAACCTTAAATATATCACCTTGAATGTACGGGGTCTGAAGTTACCACACAAACGATGCCTATTCTGACAGTACCTGAACCAACAAGTAGTCAGTATAATTTGCTTGCAGGAGACACAACTCTTGAAGCAAGAACAGTATAGAATGAAACACAAAAGGGTACCCAATACAGCATTGGGCCACAGAGAGACTAAAACTGTGGGTGTAGTGATCCTTTTCAAGAGAGACCTCCCTATCCATATTGAACAGGTGTAGAAGGACAGAGAAGGTTGAAGAGTATTTTGGTACATCTTGATAGCGAGATCTACTTCACCACTCATCATCAATACCTATGCACCACATACACATCAGGATGCATTTTAAGAATGCATATTATCTACTTTAGTGGGTGGATGGAAGGGAGCATTATTTTGGGTGCCGATTTTAATTAGATATGGCACACAGAACTGGACTTATGGCCACACAACAAACAAGCTACTACGGCGGCTACACATAAATGAAAGCACATTTTGAGGAATTGGGCATGATAGACTGTTGGCTGTATTCCCACCCACATACAGATTAATTCACTTTATATTCGGAGGTCCACAAATCGTATACTAGACTGGACATGTTTTCCATCTCCAGAGACATGATTAGTCAAGTTACCAATACCAAAAGCAAAAGGGGCACCATATCGGGCCATAGTCAAATGGCTATTCAGGTGGGAGAATCTTTGATGGAGGCCAAACACAGATCATAGAGCTTCCCCCTGATATAGTGAGAGATGAGTTCTACAGAGAACATTTGGCTCAAATAATTCAAGACTATTTTAATGATAATGACCCCCAAAATACCACCTACGAGATGCACGGGATGCTTTTAAGGTGACCTTTAGGGGAGTAGCTATGTAGGTAATGTCAGATAAGAGGAATCAAGCTACACTCAGGGAACAGCAGCTCCTAACAGAGCTGGAAATAATAGATGGCCTGCTTAAGTGCCAACAGACTGGGCAGTCTGAAAGGGAGTGAATTTAATTGCAAGGGCAACTTAGGGCACTGCGTATTGAAAAGACAGATATAACCTTATTGAGACTGAAACAACCTTTCAATGAAAAGGCAAATAATGTAGCTAAACTTTTGGACATAAAAGGCCGGATGCAACAAATGAAGGAATACATCCCCACACTAACCACACCTGAGGGGAGGCAGGTACATGATGAGAAGGGGAAACGATAGGCATTCCTTAACTTCTATAACAAAACTCTACACAGCTGTTGAGGAAGGCAGGTTGGTGATAGCTTCTTAGCTAGATAAACTCTCTTTACTACAAGTTCCTCTGGAGTGGAAACAATTTCTGGAGGAGCTCATAAGACATCATGAGTTACTAACTACAATTAAGACCCTTAAATCACACAAGGCCCAAGGTCCAGACGTCCTGGCAGGCTTTTTTTTTAGAAGATGTTCTCAGCGTTGCTCCTGAAACAACTAGTGACCTTCTATATCTTATTTCTGGAAATGGGAATGCTGATTCACACAATGAGGGAAGCAGCAGTGGTAGTAATCCCTAAACCTGGCAAGCTGAAAACGGATTGTAAATCCCACAGACAAATAGCACTTTTAAATACTAATCTGAAGATTTTCACTACAATATTCACTGAACAATTAATTGAAATCCTGCCTGCTCTGGTGGTACTCGATCAGGAGGGGTCTGTCAAAGACAGATAAGGCATGGATAATGTGCAGAAAGTTGCCTATATAGTAGTAAAGTGTAGTAAACGCCAGATTCCATGCATCCTTGGATGCAGAGAAAGCATTTCAAAGGGTGAGCTGGGACTTTCTTCAAGCCATCCTAGACAAAAATAAATCTTGGGCCCAAATTTTAAATCTGAATATTAGCCAACTAAGCACACCTTGAGGGCCATATCAGGGCGAAGGGAAGGGTATCTGACAATTTTTTTCTGCAGAGAGGGAAGGCCCAATACTGCCACAGCCCCCCTCTTCTTTGCTCTCTTGATAGAACTATTAGTGAAACAATTTCAAATACATCAAGAGATTGAGGGGGTGCCTTTATGGAGGTGAGGAGCATAAAGTCAGCTTATTCGCAGATGACATTCTCTTCACCCTAATGGAACCAGAAACTTCCCTAGGGGTGGTCTATACATGCCTGAGGGAGTTCAAAATGGTCTTGGAGTTCAAGATGAATGTGGATAAATTGGAGATTCTGAAATTGTCTCTCTCCCTTGCATGTGAAAAACGTATGAGAGAGGGCTGTCCAATGAAATGGGCAAAAAAGGTAATAAACTACCTGGGCATCAACATTACTAACTCAGTGGACTCATGGACCAATGCTACCTGGCCACTAATGAGGCACACGTTCTTGATGATTTAGCACTGTGGAAGGGGCAATAGTCCTCTTGGCTAGGGAGAATTAATGTGGGGAAAATAAATATTCTTACACAGCTGCTATATGTGTTCCAAACCATACCCACAGGCATACTTAAAACCGAGTTACAGTCCCTTGAAAAAAAAACATAGTTGAATCTGTATGCACTTCATTTTTTTTGTTTGTGAATGCTTTGTTACTATATAGTGTCAAGGTACTACAGAAGAAAAGCACATTTCAGAATAAATATTTTTAATTTCCTTACATTGGGCTTTGCATTCAAAGTGTATTTCAAATATTAGCACATAAATCGCAACAAAGGCACATTTTCTTAAAACATTGACACATATATATGTAGTCTCAAAATAAAAATAGAAAACAAATGGCTGACATTGAAAGGCTCCAAATCTTTATCAAGAGCACAATTAATAAACCATGTAATATAAAAATACATAATGAGAAACATCTTTAATAGGGTCGTATGTTGTCATCTCGGTTTCAAGTTACATTTATAAATCACTCAGCCTTCAGCCTTGTATTTTATAAATGTCTCCTGAACTCCTTATTTGCAATATAGTCTCACACGACACAGTTAGCTGTTATGTATGTATGTAGTTCCATTGAAACAGCTACATTAAAACAACTAGTTTGTTTTGTTGATAACGTTGGTACCAGTCGAAGAACCTACCCACAACTTTAAAAAAAAAAAGTGAATCCACGATAGACACATTTAGGACAAGTTTTGTGCATATCTGCCAAGAGGGGACCAAAAAACAGGCATGCTCCAATAATGACGTTTCCCAATTGAAATCCAATTGGATTATTTGCTCCTCCATATAGAAAATACAACTGAACTGAATTGCACCAAGCTTTTAAGGAAACAGAACTTTTTTCAAAGAAGTACCTTGTTTGGATTGGTCTAAATCTGTTCAGTAGATGTTGAGAAATTAGCATTTAAAAGTGTACAGATCTGGGAATGGAGAGGTTAAATTTGAGAGATCTCTATTAATCTGTAGAGTTTAGTGAACCAGGTTTTGTAGAGTGTCACGGGCCCCACCAAAAAAAAATACTCAAATGTGATTGTTAGAGGGAGCTTTTTCTACCATTGTTCATTTCAAGTCTATAAATCCACACCGATATCTGTGAACAATCAAATTGACTGGCTCCATCTTGGAGAAAAATGATGCAGCGGCCATTACAGTAAGAAGAGACCCGGTCCCTGCATCCTAAAAAAAGTGAAAGAGCACATTTGAGGAAGGATGTGCACACCATGACCTCAAGACTCTTACGGGGAAGCCCAAAGGGACCACCCATATTTAAAAAATAAAAAAGCCATGGAGATCATGGACCCCTGTGCTGGGGTTGTGGCCCACAGTGCGGACCTTCAAGATCCATGAAGCCTGGCTAGGGTCAGCGAACCCGGCACAAGGTTCATGGATAAGGGACCTATTGGACTTGGCCTTCTCTGCAGGGTCATCCCCAAACCTTTTGCCTTCACTTCTCCTATTTTTGCTGGATATGTTTTTTTTAAATTAGAACTCTATACTCTTTACCAATGCTACAAGTACTAAAGTGCCTGTGCTCACTCCTTTAAAAATAAATGTCTGATGGCTGTACGTCGGTTTTGCAAAGGGTGCTAATCTATTTTGAAATGAACAGTTTTTCGATCTCTTAACCATGCTCCCTTGATAACTACATGAAACTGACACTATAAGTAAATTAAACATGCCAAGGATCTGCTAATTCAATACAGATCTATGAAATTGCACCAACATTATTAGCAAATCAATAAGTATTTTTTTTTCTACCCTTGGCAGATTTGCCTAATTTGCTAACAGCCTGCAAAATGTCATTCAGATGCATCAAATAGTATACAACATATATTGGCAAATGAATATCCGTTTTAATCCCTATTCCTTTACATTTTCCACCCTGATGGATTTGCCTGAAAAACAAAATACTAGGAACAAGCTAGACATGCTAAGATTTATTAGCAATTCAATTTTTTTACCCACCCTCTTTTATTTGCTCTCCCCTAATCCAATATACATGAAACCTGTTAATCCTGCAATGAGCTTAACATACTATATATGGATTCATTACACAGCCTTTAAAGTTATTAGCACATGACATAATTTCTACCTCACCCCCACTTTTAACCATTCCTCCCTTGATAGAGCCATTAAAAATGAATGGGGTAACCCAGTATCACACAGAACCTGGGGTATTCGATCAGTCTATAATAATTAATTCTGTGGTGTAAGAACTACATTTCTTTAGTATTTTTTATTTATCCTGATCAGTAGGAACGAAACAATAAATGGTAATTGGTGCCTAAACCAAACAGATAAACAAACAAAAAGGAGACTGACAAAATTACTCCAAAGGGTAAATAATATATTATTCATCATATCTCGTATCTCATATTATACATACAAATGTATACAAGTGCAAACACATTTATATACATAAACATCTGTTGTGTAACAAACAAGAGACAACATTCAACATTCATAGTACATAGTGGGAAGCAAAAAGGGGGGGGGGCATTTTTCAATATGCATCCACAATAACTCGACCCATTATTTAGCACATGTAGCCTTATCCTTTGGTGGTGCGGGATGTCTTATTCAATACGTCGACGTTTCGACCCTATGTGAAGGAGTGTTATTGGAAAACATCTCTGAGGGTCTTCTACAGGACTGGTAATGTGTTGGGGGAGGGCTTGTATTGTAAAGAGAAGGTAATTAAGGTGCTGCGTTCCACCCACAAACGATGTGTCTGATAAGTGAAAGAGCCTACGGAGTGGATCTGTCAGGGTTCAGTGAAGGAAGGTAGGGAGGTGGGGGTGTTGGGGAGGTGGGGGAGGGGAAGGAAAAGTGAAAGAGAACTTAGTCTAAAGACCTCCGTAATTCCAGGAGGGTCCACAACATGTCAAAGAATTATTGGACCCATTTGTATCAACGAAACATGCAAGGTAGAGGTTGCCTGGGTGATTTCACAATAAGTTATTTGGAAGCGGGTTGGCTGAGGCCTCGGTAAGCTGTAGAGGACAACAGTACTTACCCGTGAATAATATGAAAGTGGTCAAGCCAGTGTTGGATAGGCAGTGACTCTTAATGACAAGTGATTACCTTTCAGTGACGGTGCAGCCACATCCGTCAGACCTGTGCTTAAAATCCGTAGCACCAAAGAATCTGTGATCACTTTGGTGAGTCATGTACAGTGGGTTACTTAAAATCTCTGAGTCCTAGATTGACAAATAGTTCACCAAATACCCGTTAGTTCGGTGGGAACCATGGAGGCAACAGATAAATCAATGTCCCCGAATCCCAGTACGAGTTACCTTAGGAGGCAGCGCCAAAGCGTCCGTCCATAACCGCAGAGTGAATCCGGTTAGTGAAGTGGCAGCGAGTGCTTTGATGGAGCCGCACAAATCTTGCCATACCCACAGATTACATATGCTAGATATTTGCCATATTTTATGAGGATCCTTCAAAGGATTCCTACTATCAAGTTCTGTGCCCAGCCTGCCATGTAAGGCCAAACCCCACTGCATAGCCTTCAAGCTGCCTCCTTTTATTTGATTAGTTAAAAAAAAAGAAATCAGAATTGCACCCTACCCACCAAGTGTGTGGGCAGCCTCCAACCACCCCTCTTCAGGCAGTTGGCACATGGCCACCGATTGTGGGATGGACAAATAACGTGAAATTGCAGAAACATTACACAAAATTACTTGTAATTACACAAAATGCCAATCCATCATCTTGCACAAGGATGCATTTTTAGGTAAAGAATGAGTGCAAACAAATGCACCCTGAACAACAGCTTCTCACATTCTGTTGTTCTGTGCATTGGCGAAATTCCTCATAAGTACCCATAATAAGCATAATTGCAAGAATTTTGTGCAAAAACTGTAATGTGAAATTCCCCAAATTACGCAAATGACACTGAGATAATTAAAATTTAGACTCCGGCTAGGCTGGCCCTAAATATTTAATGTTAAACGTTATTTTATTCTTTTTTTATGGAGGGGTTAGCAGACCCCTGAGTGGGATGTTTGGGTTTGTGGTAATTTAGGACCTCTTTTGACCCATGTTAGACCCCATTGTTTGTTTGTGGTCCCTGTTACAGGCCTGCAAAACCCAGAGAGGCTCCAAAATGGATCCAACATCATTGCAGGTGGTTCACAGACCCCTGAGGCAGGGGTTACAGTGGTTCAGAACCATGTTTTGGTGTCTGTGAACCCCACAGCAAAATGTACTTTTAAGAACCAATTAATCAGTGTCTGCTGATTCCTCGCAAAAGCTTGGGCACAGGGACTGGCTCTGCAGCTCACCCTGCTGAGCACTAGCAAGGTATTGGTACTTCTGCTTGTCGTTATCATTGATCTCATCAATGATGTCATGCGTGATGTCAAATAGGACATGAAAGGGAAGCAGGCTAAGGTTAGTTTGCCTAACTGAAACTGGCAAATTTAATAGGTTTTTAGGTTTCAGTTTATGACCATAACTGAACTTTAACTGTGTTTATTCCATGGTTTTCAGGGTTTTTAGACATGGAACAGGGTGACAAAGGGCTAAACCATACCTTTCATTCTAACACATGAAAAAATATTGAAGGGATTGGCTCTCATTTAGCCATGTATTTGTCGCTGAGGTACGTAAGACAAGACCATAGTAATACCCAAGATGGTACACAAACTGAACAGAGTTTGAGTATGAACTGTGAAACCCTGGTAAGAACTATTTTATGGGGAAAGCTGTGAAATGTAACAATATATTGTAAGAATATATGTCAACTCTTACTTTCCTGCGTGAGGCTACTTAAACAGTTAAATAGGAGCAGTTTTTCAATACAGGTATACTACAACACAAACAGAGGTAGTTGAGAGGGTGTAATAGAAGCTTAAGGGGCATTGTTACTAACATTTCACACTAGGTTTGCATCACAAAAGCGATGCAAACCAGTGTAAAATGTTTATTTTGAATTCACTTTCCAGCGCAAAACTTGTTTTTCTTGAAAAGTTGCCTGCAAGCAATGCAAACCAATGCTTTGGCTCCTCTGCATTAGTTTGTGCCACAGGTTCATGGTGATGTACATGGGTGACATAACTTGCTAAATATGCCACTCTTCTGCCCTCTGGAACTTGGGTTGCTGCACTATGATGTGTGAGTTTTTAGTAAATGTAGTCGTAGTTTTTCTTTCTTTCTCTTAGCGTGGACACATGCTGAAGAAGTGACCACATGGTTTCCTTTATTGATATCCATATTATCCCAGCAATACTTGCAATATTTTACTGGTCTTGGAGATGATGGAAAGGACAACCAGGAATAAAATGTGAACACTTACACGAATTTCCTGAATAGGAAGACTTGGACAATAACAAATGATATTCCATCTCTGACAGTCTGGTTAATCCCATTGTCCAACAAAGCCTGTAGTATCTATGGTGCAAAAGCATTCATGACATAGATTGCTATATCTGTCTCAATCATAATGGCCACTATATTAGTAGGATTCATTACATAATAAGTTGCACTGAGTGGCCTAAAGATGCCTTCCTCAACTATCAGAGACAAAATGCCTACCTTTCAATTTTGGCTTCCTGGGGCTGTGTTACATACAGTGCACTGGGGGTGCAAAAAGTGTGTGTGCTAATTTATGTGCCCTCCTCACACTGTAATAATACAGAATGAGATGCAGACACTTGTGCAGCCTCTATGGTAATACTGATAGTGCTGGTGCACAAATAGCACGGGTGTTATCTTTAATGGGCGTTCTCTCATTTGTGTGGGGGTGCCATGGTAATGAGGGAAACAATTTACCTTTGTGTCCACAACATGACCTGGATGCGGGTAAAAAGGCTGTCAGAAGGTGCACTGAATCTGCGCCACAAAGAGGTTGAAAACAGTCAGGACGCCCATAGAGGGAGCACCCTGAAAAAGGGAAATAGGGGTTCCATGAACCCACCCTCCAAGACCTCCCCTGCAGGCAGATGCAGTCTCTCACAGCTCCAACTCGCAGAGGGTTCTCGGTCCACCTTTCAAGTGCAGGCCGGGTGTTGCCAGGTCTGCCATGAGTTCACAGCTGCCTTCAGGGGTAGAACATTATCTGTAATAGGGTACACTGCCCTGTTTGCACTCAGCACACTTAGTTACAGGTGTGCCGCCTAAAGGAACAGTGTTCTCTAAGTATAATATGCATGAGTCAAGGACCATCTTTATCATCATGCAGTCAATACATGTTTGATTTAATTAATAATAAATTCCCATGGTCATTGTAAGTCACTGTATACAGTTACTGCATGTGCCTAGCTTTCACAGTGTCTCCATTCCTCAAAGGTTGAGCAGTTCTGTCTCTATTATTGAGCATTTCTGATTTGCCGAACTTAATTTGTAAGAAATGAAAGTCATAGGATACATTTGATCTTTTTTGCATGCCTTTGTGATAGAATAGTTTCAAATGTTTGATCCAAGGCATCTCCCACTACCCAACTGGTATGCTGGACTGATGCAATATAGGAGCAGTTCTCAACTGTTAATTACAGCGCTGAAAAGTGGCTTCTGGTTACATTTGGAGACAAAAGAAATTAGCTCCAAATTCATAATAAATATGTAATAGGTGAGTCTACCTTGAATAAAATGCCAGTCTAAATCAGCAAACCTCAAAAAGGACTGCACATCTTGAACAGTCTTAGCTGATGGCCAAGATGTTATTGCATGGTCTCCTTAGAGTCCATTTGCAAAACTAGAATGAGGGTGACGAATCTCGAGAACTATTGTCTGGGAACATGAAAATTATATTTCTTAGCATTAGCAGATAAATATGCTTTATGTTTCACATAAAACTTTCTTCACAGGTTTGATGTGTTCGGTAAGGAATTGGAAAACAATGAGAATAACATCTACCTACACTGCACTCTCTTTAACAAAAAAGAGAAATGTTGCTGGGACTTTGTAATGGCTAATGGGCATTACTATATTTTCAAAAAGCCCAAACTTGTCTCTAAAGCCCATCTTTTACTCATTTTCCTTTCTTAATCTCCCAAAATGATCCTCGTAAATCTAGATAGATGAACTCATTTGCATGCCAAATCTGATCTAGTAGCACGTGAAATAGAGGTACAGCGGTAGCAGAGTCCTGTTTTTATCATGATTCTCTTGAGAACACAGTGCATAGTCTAATTTCTCCTTGCGTTGGAATCTAAAATAAAAACTGGTCAATGTGAACTGGAAATGGTGTATATAAAGTTGTGTCGATGCTCTAATTAATAAGCTAAGACAATCAATATACAAGACTGGGAATGTCTGAGGCTTCATAAGACTTTGTGTGTTTTCCTAAAAGTCAGGCCTAATTACGAGTTTGGCGGCCCACCAGACTGCCAAACCCGCAGTGGAGGTGCGGTGGCAGTCGGGGACCGCAGCATATGTAGTCCGACCGCCGTATTACAACTATGGTGGTCAGACCGCCACAACCACCAAGGATCCACGATCTCTGGTGGTGGAGCGGCAGTCTGAGGCCACAATATGCTTGGTGGTACTGCTGCGGCACCGCTAACCATATTACAAATTTCCTCACTGCTAGTGGTCTCATGGCTGTGCTTATGCCATGAAAATTCTGGTTCTGAGGAACATAAGGGGGCCCTAGAGGGCCTCCTGTTGCCTCTGGGCATGGGGATACATGCAGGGGGCACATGGTGTGCCCCCCTTTGTGCATGCATCCCAGTTCTGGCATGTGCAGGAATTTGCTTGGGCGCTCCCTCGGCGCTGCAGTTCTGAGTCTCACAAATCAGCCTTAGAACTGCCCCACTGCAAGACCGCTAAAGCACCGCCCACCAGACCGCAAGGAAGCTTGTAATCTTGCGGGTGGGTGGCGGTCGACTTTGTCGGTGTGGTAGTGGGGCACAGGCATGGTGGTCCGCTCCCATGCAGCCAAAGTCTCAGTCAGGCCCTTAGTCCAAGACTAATAAACAAACCTGCACGAGATAAGGGTACCATGATAAAATCAAATGGTTATTCAAAAAGGTGATCATTACAGAAAGCAAATTGTAATTAGTTATTCTTTAGCAATTAGAATTAAACAAAATGATCAATGTATAATTCTGCAAGAGGACTACATAAAATAAGTCTCTGATGAAGCCCAAGGAAAGACTAAGTATAAAAAATATAAGCAGCCTAGCATAAAATCTGCTCAATTAAAAGACCAAAGAAAGTCTGGCTCTTCTCCAAAACAACATAGCTTTTACAAGGTGTCAGGTTACAGAATCCAGACGCATTTCATGATATGATAATATGACCTGACATGGTTGGACTATCATTGTTGCAAACATATAAACCAATTAATATTCTTGTAAACAAGATACGTCTATAGACACCTGCTTCATAATGCATTTTATTAGTTGGGTGATGCATCACTAATTATTGAAACAACTGATATTTTATAGAACACACCAGTGAAATGGATTGTTCAGCTACTGACTGTCATACGGAGAACATCAGCAGGGAACATTGGGAAGTACCAACATTAGGAAACATCATGTGTATTGCTTGATTGAAAGAAAAACTTTACATTACATACACCACAGTTGAAGCTTCATTTTTTATGATTTTCCTGAAATGGATAAACACATCAGGAGAGAGACAGAGAGAGAAAGGCTTAATCCCAGAAAAGAAATGTTCTGCAAACATGAATAGCTGTTGATGCAATGTGACTGTGGCCTAATCATGACAACTGAATTACATTTAAATCAGGCATTATTTTCTTTTTTGTGTGTTTGAAATGCTTTATTTGAGAAAATTATGAAATGCAAAGAGATACCGACCAATACAAATAATATTATCAATACTGAACTAAGAGAAAAATAGGTCAATACCATCTAGCAAAAGAAAAAAAAGCATTATATAAAATTGTATAGGTAAGAATGGGAAGAAAGAGAGAAAGAAAGGATAGAGAAGAAAAGGGGTGAAAAGCAAAAGAAAAAAAGAAAAGGAGACATTATAGAGGAAATAGGAAGAGAATAGGGCAGATAGAATAAGGAGATGAGCAAATCAGAAATAAATTAACATTTGAATGTAGAAGAAAATAGGTAAGATTGAAAAGTATGAGAAGGAGGACAGAGCAAAAGTCACTCATGGAGGTTTAAAGTTCTCAGAGGATAAATGTGAGGTACATTTCAAAGCCATGCGATCAAGGTATGTTGTGAGGGGCAACCAAAATAAATCTCTATTAAGAGTGGGAGTGGAGGATGCAGCAAAACGCACATCAAGCCTATGATGGTGACAAAGAGAGTTCCACCAGCATTGTATAGAAAGTTTTTTGAGACTTTTCCAGTTAAAAGATATGTGTTGGAATGCCAAAGCAAGCATAAGGTCTAATAGGCCAGAGGAGCTTGAGGAGAGCGAGAAATTTTTAAAGATCTGGACCAAATTTTATCCCAAAGAACAACAGACCAATCACATCCCAGGTCTAACTCCCAAGTACATTCCAATTTAGATTTAGGACGATTCGGAGAAGGGGAGGAGAAAAACTGATAAATAAGAGAAGCTTTGGGAAGGGTAAACAAAATTTGAAGAAGAGGAGAATGGGATATAAGAGACGATGACGAGGGAAGGGAATAGTAAACATCAAGAATAAGAGCCACGAGAACAGTGAATTTGCATAAAAAGGATTGAGGACAATGAAATAAGAGTCGAAATCGGGGAAATGAGCACGGGAGAAGTCCATCAAAGAGTTGCTTAACCCATACGAGACCTTTTGATCTCCAAGAAGTCCAGCAAATAGGTCGATTCTTTAGGAGAATAAGCGAGTTATACCAAATAGGGGACTCTAAAAAGGATTCACGAGTAGTTGAAGCAGATCGGACCAAGGAGTGTAGAAGAGAAGAAGTATATCTGAATAAGGGGAGAGAAGTAGATGAGTTCTTGGCAGAGAAATGTATGACTTCAAGGAGAGAAAACGGAGAGAGTAACGAACGTTCAATAGAAAGCCAAAGAGGAGCAAACGGAGAAGGCTCTAAAGTAAGCCAACTAGAAGCTTCACGGAGAGAAAAGGATTTATGATAGAGACGAAAGTCTGGGAAATTGACTCCACCATTCGATTTTGGTTTTCGAAGAGCAGCTAAAGCAACCCTGGATTTTTTATGATTCCATAGGAACCTGGAAAGACAGGAATCAATGCGCTTAAAATGAATATCAGGAATGCGTACGGGAAGCATGGAAAAAATATATATAAGAATGGGGGATATCATCATTTTGATCGAATCAAGCCGACCCCACCATGAAAGATAAAGAGGATTCCAAGAGGATAATAGTTTATCAATACGAGAGAGAACAATAGACATATTCAACTGAATGGATGAGGAGATAGAGTTAGAGAACCATATTCCGAGGTATTTAATTTTTGGAGAATTCCATGCAAAACCAGTAGAAGAAAACTAATGAGGAAGACAGAATTTTGTAAGAGGGAGAATCTTTATTTTATCAGAATTAATCTTATAACCAGAGACTTGTGAAAAGGAATTAAACTCAAATAATAGGGCGGGAATAGATTTTTCAGGAGCAGAAATAAATAAGAGAATATCATCTGCATATGCAGAGAGTTTCAAATGAGTCTTGCCATACGGAAAACCAGAAATAGATACATTATTCCGGATAGATGTAAGAAATGGCTCAAGGGCGAGAACAAAAAGAAGTGGATAAGGACAGCCTTGGCGAACACCGCGCTGGAGAGGAAAATAAGCGGACAAATGACCGTTGACTAGAACAGACGCTTTGGGGGCTGAGTAGAGTAAAGAAATGAGAGAGATGAAATTAGGACCAAAGCCATGCCAGAGCAAAGCAGTGAACAAAAAGGACCAATCCACTCTGTCAAATGCCTTCTCAGCATCGACAGAAATAGCAGCTAAAGGGATGGAGAGAGATGCGACTTTATTTAAAACATTGAGGAAAAGGCGAGAGTTGTCCGAGGTGAGTCTGCCTTTAACAAAACCACACTGTTCCTTACCAATGAGATGGGGCATAAGAGGATCTAAACGCAGAGCGAGTAGTTTAGCAAATAATTTATAGTCCACATTAACTAAAGATATCGGTCGGTAATTCTTACAGAATTGAGGGTCACGACCCTCCTTGGGGATAAGGCAGATCGTAGCCTCATGGAAAGTACCAGCCGCAGTACCGGAAAGAAAGAAGGATTGGAAGAGTGTTAGAAGTTTAGGGAATAAAAGATCAGAGAAATTACTTTAGAATTCAACAGAGAAGCCATCAGGTCCTGGCGATTTGCCTTTAGTAAGAGTCTTTAAGGCGCTATCAAGTTCAGTAAAGGAGAGATCATGCTCAAGGCCAAGAAAATTGAGATGAGAGGTGGAGGGGATAGGGAGCCGTTCAAAATAGGAATGAATAAGAGAGGTGGAGGGAGGAGATTTAGGTGTATAAAGGGACTGATAGAAAAGCTGAAATTGGGTAAGTATATCCTGTTCTTTGTGTACAAGTAGGTTATCTGTGGAATAAATAGAATCTATAGAAGTACGCTCCTTCCAGGATTTGAGATAGCTAGCTAAAAGTTTACCCGATTTATCGCGACCCCCATATAAAGAGCACTGCTCCGAAGTAAGATTGAAGAGGCATTATCAGTAGTAGTTTTATTAAAGTCAAGTTTGGCACGAACAAGATCTGGTAAAACAGAATTGTTAGAGGAAGTATAGAATTTGTGCTCTAAGGATTTAATATGAGCCAACACGTCTTTCTGTTTATTAAGAAAGTGCTTCTTTTTTTTTGAGACAAAGTCAATTACGAAACCACGTGCGGTTGCCTTAAAAGAATCCCAGATAATATGGGGGGCCAGAGAGGGGTCAGAGTTAAGTAAAAAGAATTCCTTGGCAAAGGAGAGAAAAGAAGCAGAGAAAAGAGGGTCTGTAAGAAGAGAGTTATTAAATCGCCAGCGAGAAGACTTGGGATGTGAAGGAAGAAGATCAAGTATCGTGACAATAGGGGCATGGTCTGAAATAACTATGGGTTCGATAGAAGAAGATAGGAGGTTTTGGGAAAGGGGATGAGAAAGAAAAATGTAATCAAGACGAGAAAGAGAGGTATGAGGAGGAGAGAAGAAGGAGAAGTCTAAGGTGTCAGGATGTGAAAGTCTCCATGAGTCAATAAGGTGTGACTGAGAAATGGTGTCAAGAAATTGTTTATGTGATTTGTGAGGTATAAAACGAACAGAAGATTTGCGATCTAGAAACGGATCAACAATCTGGTTACAATCACCTCCTAAAATAAACATGGTATCTCTGTGCTGAAAACATTTCGAAGTAATTAGAGGCCAAAAATTACAATCAGGGTGAGTAGGGCCATAAACATTGAAAACAGTTAAAGATATAGAATTGATTATTAACTTAACTAGTGCCCATCGACCTTCAGTGTCAGTATCTTGGGAAACAACCTTACATTTTAGTTTCTTGTGACATAAAATAGCAACACCATTCTTTTTATTAGATGATGGGGAGAACAAGACCGTACCCACCCAGCTTCTTTTCAACTTAAGCGATTCAGCTTCAGTAAGATGCTTTTCTTGTAAAAGGACTAAATCAGGATTATAAGAAGCTAGGTGGGAAAGGATTCTCTGTCGCTTAATCGGATTAATAAAACCTTTTACATTCCATGAAATAACTTTGAAAGTAAAAACAGTAAAATTGTAAGCAAAAAAGAAAAACCATAAAAACAAGAAAGAAGAAAAGAATGCCAATTAATACATGAGAAGAGAGAACGAGAAAAAAGAGAATCAAAAGGTACAAATAAAAGGGGAAAAGGAAAAAGATAACGCAATAGTACAAACAAAGGAGAGACAGAAGTAAGTATCAAGGGAAACGAAAGAAAAGGGAGAGAAGAGGAAGGGCAAGAAAAAAGAAGTGCGAGAAGAGACAGTACATATCTAAAAAGGACGACTGAAAGAAACATACCTGAAGTGGGTAAAAGGAGGATATTGGGGTTATGGAAGGATTTGACAAGAATGACCTCCCAAAGCCAGGAGAACAAGCTGCACCAGGACGGAAGGTGAATAAGACGAACCATATGGGATGAAGAGGAATACACCAGTCAATCTAGGTAAGAAAAGTAGATAATACAAACCATTATACAGACAATTATACAGAACAATATACAGATACAAAATACATAAGGAAGGAATCACAATCCAAAACTAATTAAGAACAACAACAAAAGTGACAAACAGATGCCAATACAAGAATATCATCTGGAAAACCTAGAAGAAAAGAGAGGAAGTAAGTAATCAGCCATTAGCAGAATTGGAAGTATCCATGCCAGCATTAGTTTGGATGTGAATGAAGTTTTTGAGTTCGGCAGGATCCTGAAAAGTCCAGGTATGATTTTGATGAGTCACCTTGAAGAGACAAGGATGGAATAAACCATACCTAGCACCAAGAGAGCGTAGAGGAGCCCGAAGGTTCAAAAACTCTTTCCTTCTTGCGGCAGTAGCGTTAGAGACATCCTGAGATAGAAATACCCTCTGGCCCATCCAGGAGACTTGGCGCTTAGATCGAGATGCAGAGAGGACCAGACGGAGATCAGTAAACTTCAGAAAAAGAATTATGACACCTCGTGGATTAGTTGAAGATGAAGAACGAGGGCCAAGTCTGTGGGCTCTCTGGATGCTTAGAGAAGTAGTGGTAAGGATGTCCAAAAGTTTCAGAAGAAAAGAGGAGAAAAATGCAACAGGGTCATCTCCCTCCAAAGATTCCGGCAGACCATAAATACGTAGGTTGTTCCTCCTGTTTCTGTTTTCCAAGTCCTCAGTATGCTGTTGAAGTGTGAGAACAGTCTTTTCCAGTGAAGAAATACGTTGAGAGTTAGTGTGAATTTCCGTAACCTGCTGTTCCATGAAGGATACACGGGTGTCCATAGTTGCCCATTTTGCTTCAAAAAGCTGCATCTTCGTGTTGGTCTCCTCCACAAACGGGCGTAATGCGCATATCTCCTCCAGCAATAACTCCATAGATATAGGAGATGGCGGCTTATCAGGAGGAGGGGAGTCCTGCTTCAAGCGTTTAGACGATGTAGTAGAGGGAGAAGCTTTGTTTAAGGCAGGTTGTGGTGGAGAGGAACGGTTGGAAGCCGCTGCTGCCATTTGATCCGTGGAAGAAGAGTGGTCCGCTGCTGAAGGAGAAGACGAGGAGGGTGTGGGAGAGGTCTTCGAGGGCACAAAGACGAACTTTGGATTACGTAGTTTGCCCATAGAGACCTGAACGTGCAAAAAATAGAATGAGTAAAAACTAAATCCACATGCACGTCGAGTTCCAAAAACAAGAGTTCCGGGATGGTCAAAAATGTTCAGAAATGTTCAAATAATGTTCAATAATGTTCAATAAAGAAGTGCGGAAACCAGCAAAAACAATAAAAAAGCACCTTGGGGCAACGGCTATCCAGGTACCAAGGTTTGCCCCAACCGAGGATGAAATCTTCCTGTGAAAGTCACAAGGTGACCTGAGGGCAACTGGGGTATGTAGTTGGTGATGAACGATTGACGAGGGTAGATATACCCCTTTAACCTAGCCTCAAAAGCTGCTTAATCATAATAGCAATAGCATGCAGTGCCCCAAGTACGCTCTGCAGTATAAACCAAAAGGGCAAAAACATCAGGAATAGTGCCGGGTCTGTTGTGGAAGGTAGAAAAACAAAAACTATTCCTGATGCATCACTAATGGCTAGTGAAAACTACTGCACTGCTAGAGCATTCATGAGGAGACTGACGCTCAATATAAACGAATGGGCTAGGACGCTTCTGTGTGAACATGAAGAGAAGCAAGAGGTGCATTGAGACAGGAGCAGCAAGCAAGCAAGGAAGGAGCCATCAAGCGTTGACAAGTTATCACATTAGGAGAAGAAATGCGCACAGACCAGCCTCGCGCGAGCGTCGCGCCAGTCACAAAATGGCGGTCGCGTGAGGGACTTACAAATTGTGTCGAAAACGGGGCATTTTTGCAAGAAAGTCGAGCCTGGCGGTCACATTGGCAGCGTACGACGTTCCGATCACTGGAACAGGAGGAAATCCGCTGAAACGGCAGGAAAAACACTGAGATTAAAAAAAAAGTCCTTCGCAGCGCAGCGGAGCTCCGAGGTCAGGCGGCCATCTTGCTCGGCGTCCAAACCACGCCCCCAGGCATTATTTTCTAATTAGTAAAAACGCACCTACAGATGAATGGCAAAACATCAGGCACACAAAAGATGTGATACACTAATATCGCTTCAAAAATATCAGGAACAAGAATGTAAATTTTACACACTTTGTAAGTAAACTAGAAAAACATAGAAAAAAGTGTTGTGGTCCAGTATTTTGTCAAAGAAAGTAAGTATATTGAGAAATCCATAGATACGACATTATAATTAATCCTATTTAAATATTAAAGTTTAAAATAATAATATAATGAAAAATGTACACAAACATATACATTATGGATGTAAAATAAAACGATATATATATATATATATATATATATATATATATATATTCACAGAAAAAAACATAGGTTTCAGGCATGTTATAGTTAGGAATTAGCATTTTAAAAACCTCAGAAATTCACTGAAAAAACCATAGGTTTCAGGGGTGTTATAGTTAGCTGGACTTTTCACTTGTACAAAACCTTTGAAATTCCCCCGTTATAGTTAGTTCAGCTAACTATATCTCGCGCGCCCGCAATGCACTGCTGATGACGTCACATATTACATCACTCATGACATGGTCAGTGACATCACTCATGACATCACTGATGACATCTCAAATGACATCACTAATGACATAACTGATGCCATCATCCAGTGAATGTGTGTTTTTCTGAAAATTAAATATGTTTCATATATGTATATCTCAAGGTCGATGGAAGAATAAATGGGTATATAAGTGTCTAAATGGATGATTTGTTTTTGAAAAATTGATTGTGTAACTGACTGATTAAGTGTATCATAGTGAATACATGGCTTAGTGAGTAATGTTTAAATATGTAAATATCTGTATCAGTCTCTCACTTTTTGTATAAGTGGCTGCATGGGTTGGTGAGTAGCTACATGGGTGTCTATATAGGTTATTAGTTGGTTTTTTGAGTATCAGTCTGAGTGTCTGCATGGTTCGGTGGGGGGTATTACGCAGTGCATAGGTGCATGAATGAGTGACTCACTGTTTGTATGTGTTGAAGACAGCATGTGTGCAGGACTGTATGGGTGGATGAGTGTGTGTATGGGTGGGTTAGTGAGTGAATGACTGTATCAATAGTTCTTTATGAGTAACTACATATGTTTTAAACTAGTTTATGTGACTATTGGTGTATATAAGTGTGTATATGTCAGAGTGAGAGATTGAAAGAGTTCCTGTATGAATAAGTATGTGTTTCTATAAGTGATTGTTTAAAAGACTAAGTATGTGTAAGTTTCCCTAGAAGTAAGTGTGGTGGTGTGTGTATAACTGTATATGCAAGTAAATGTATGTGTGATTCTTTATTAGCATGAGTGACTATGTGTGTGAGTAACTCTATGGATGAGTGGCATTGTGTAACAGGATGTATAGGTGTATGAGTACATATGATGAGTGAGTATATGTATGAGTGACTGTATAGGACTGTTGGTGAATGAGTGGATGTGTATGTGGATCTTAGAATTACTGAAGAGGTTGTTGTAACTGGTATTGGTATGTCCATTGTTTTGAAAATTTTAGTCTCTATTTTTGAATGTGTGTATCAAAGGTTATATTAGGGTGAGAGGAGGTCTGCCACTCTATCACAAGGATGATGTCATCAGTGATGTAATCAGTGATGTCATTTGAGATGTCATCAGTGATGCCATGAGTGATGTCACTGACCATGTCATGAGTGATGTAATATGTGACGTCATCAGCAGTGCATTGCGGGCGCGCGAGATATAGTTAGCTGAACTAACTATAACGGGGGAATTTCAAAGGTTTTGTACAAGTGAAAAGTCCAGCTAACTATAACACCCCTGAAACCTATGGTTTTTTCAGTGAATTTCTTAGGTTTTTTAAATGCTAATTCCTAACTATGCCTACAGAGATAGGACATGTGAAGTAAGAAGAAAAAATGCACAGAAAGAAAAAAACAGAAGTGCAGAAAGAAGCAACAGAAGTCCTCAAAGACGAAGAAAAGTGCAGGAAGAAGGATAACGTGCAGAAAGAACAAAAAGAAGAGCAGAAAGAATCCTTGTTGCAAAATCATCCTGTACCCTCAACTTTTTCAGACGGATACTGGTGGTAACTGAGTCTGACTAACCAGTCCTAGAGCCAGTGCTATGTTAAAAGACACTTAGAATACAGTGAAAACACCTACATACACTAGGGAACATTATGTGTTGGGGTCCCCCTGTGATTAGCATGACCTCCTCTGTAAGCCCCTAGTATATAATAGGGCAGGGGGATTAAAACTACCACAGGGCGTTTTTGCACACGTTAACTCAGGCCCCGTCCCCTCCCTTCACCACTGTGGAAACACGCCCTGTGTCCGTTTTTAGTTGGGAGATTAAGTTCATTTGAATCCTGAGGGTCCCTAGGGTCCAACTAGCCCACTAGGTACCTCCAGTAAGTGCCACAGAGCTGCATTGCAGAGTGGTGTAAAAAGTAGCACGGCCTGGACCACCTCTCTGCAATGCAGCTCAGTGGCGCTTACTGGAAGCACTTGGTGGGCTAGTTAGCCCCCAGGGGCCCTCAGTATTGAAGGGAAATTATATCCCCAATTTAAAACGTGCCATAGTGCGTGTTTGCACACGTCACCTCAGGCCCCGTCCCCTCCCTTCACCACTGTGTAAACGCGCCCTGTGGCTGTTCTAAGTTGAGAGATTAAGTCCCCTTGAATCCTAAGGGTCCCTAGGGTCAAACTAGACCACTAGGTACCTCCAGTAAGCGCCACAGAGCTGCGTTGCAGAAAGGTGTAAAAAGGGGCTTGGCCTCAGAACACCTGTCTGCAGCGCAGCTCCCTGGCGCATACTGGAGATGCCTTTTGGGCTAGTTGGCCCTCAGGGACCCACAGTATTGAAGAGGAATTAATTCCCCAACTTACAACTCTCCAGGGGGCACGTTTGCAGAGTGCTGCAAGGAGGGGGCATGGCCTCCGGCACGATGCCAGTCTTTTATTTATTTTAATTTTTTAAGAAGGGGGGCTGTGTGGTTCCCCTTCTTATTCTAATTTATTGGCCCTGATGACCCCATCCCCCAGGGCCTGTCTCCTAATTATATTTTTTTGACCCCAATCCCCAGGGCCGGCCACTGTTTTTTATTATTTTAAAAAAATATATATTTATAGACACACCTAGGACATGCTGGACAAACCGTACGTACCTATCACCATGACGATTTGCGTGATATTCATTAAAAGGCGACTATGCATACAATGAATCCACGTGGAATGTATTTACACCACTAGTGAAGCTCTGACATGTCTGATGCCCTACCGTGCCTAATCCCGGTAGACACCCTTGTCGTTTATTTATACAAACATGGGTAGCTATTGACGGGCACTGTTGGAAACCGGGCAACCGGGTTAGCAGTCACCAGGTTCCCAGCACAATGGTAGCTTGGCTCGAGCGGTTGGGGGTCAGGCACCGTGTTAAGCGTACGTCACACCCTCACAATAACCATGCGTTCATCCGTTCCAAAAACGACACTACACCGTAAAAATTATGAAAGAAAGTAGTTTGTCTTTATCTTATTGTCTCTTAGTTGCAGGGTTCATAAAATAAATACAGTACCATAAGATTCTCCTTTAAAAGGGCAGGTCAAATAAATAATAACACAGTGGGGTTTCAATAAATAGGATCAGGTCATAAATAAGCAAGGAATAAATAGGGGTGCAATAAATACAAATGGCTAATAAATACTGTCAGACAATAAATACAATGCAGGAATAAATACAGTCAGACAATAAATACAGTCAATAAATAAAGCACCTTCAATAACTTAAATAACACAATTAATGACAATTACAGTTCACATCACTTTCCTGAGGTAGTTTGGTTTTACTGTGCCCAAGTACAGCTAGTGGTCACTGGGGTGGCCTGGGGATGTCCCAACTAGATTGGTCAAGGCTCGGGCCTAAGCTGAGGTATAATGAGGGTAACCTTAGGTTCTGGCTCTCCCAACTACACAGTCCCTCACACAGGTCCCTGCACCAGTCTCAGTTCACCCCCAGCACTCCCTGGCTGGTCCTAACACTCCTTTAGCCTCTAGAATGGTCTTTTAGGGCTCCACAGGGCCTCAGATGCCCTTTCTACCACTTACTGCCCTTTTCACGATGATCGGCTCCGCTCGGCGCCGGGTCGACGTCGCTGGGCGGCTCCGGTTCGATGTCGCTGGGCGGCGCCGGTTCAGTGTCGCTGGGCTGTTCCGGATCGATGTCGCTGGGCGGCCTCGGCTCGGTGTCGCTGGGCGGCGTCGGCTCGATGTCGCTGGGCTGCTCCGGCTCGATGTCGCCTTCCGGCGTCGCAGGGTCACGGTCTCCCCGCTTCCGGGTGTCTCCGGAGTGCGACCTCCACTCCCGACCTCAGGCGCGCTTCACCTCAGATTCCGGCGTCTCCGGAGTGCGATCTCCACTCCCGACCTCCGGCGCGCTTCACCTCGATCTCCGGCGACTCCGGAGTGCGATCTCCGGTGTCTCTCCACAACCTCCGTCGGCGCCCTCACTCGACCTCTGGCGGCTCCGGGTACGACGTATGCTTTCTGTCAGCGCCGCTTCTCGACCTCAGGCCCCAGGTCTCCAGGCTTCTCGACGTCAGGACTCCAGGAGGACACTGCTGAACAGGTCAGGAACTTGCTGTTCTTCTTCTTTAAGGCCTGTTCCAACTTTTCAGTCCTTTAAGATGGTTCTTCTGGTCTTGATCCCACACAGGGCTCTAGGCTGGGCTTGGTCAGTAGAGACTAGCATCAAGGGTGGGTTTCCGGACCCCACTCCAAGCACTGGTTTCCACCTCTGCTGCCTTACTCCGACCTCCTTCTGTCTCTGTCCTCTCTCTTCTCCAGTCAGTTGCCAACTGCCACTCTGAGATGGCCTCTCAACATTCTAAACTGCCTCCCTCTGTCCCAGGGTTCTAGAATGTTGCAGAAGGTTCTAGAAACCTCTAGTGTGTTCTGGTGATGTCACAGGTGACAATGGGTGGCCACCATTTTGTGTCTCAGGCCCTCAGACAGAAGTTCCAGGGGTAGGGAAAATGGCTCCCTGACCCTGCATCAACACTAAAAAGTCTGGTGGTTCCCAAAAAGGAAAAATTATAACAGGGTTTGAGGCCAAAGTGGGACAAAATAAATAATGATGAGGAGGGACCACCCAAAGGGCTGACAGGTCTAACACGCGTCCCCCCCAGCTGAAAGTGGGGAGAGCTACCCAACCCCTTGGGAGTTCTCATCACTAAGGCGGAAATACCTTGAGAGACCGTCTGCATTGGCGTGGTCCACTCCAGGCCGATGTTCCACCTGAAAGTCCATTCCCTGTAGGGAGATAGACCACCTTAGCAACTTGGGATTCTCCCCCTTCATCTGCATCAGCCAACGAAGGGGTCTGTGGTCGGTCTGAACTAGGAAGTGCGAGCCAAACAGGTATGGCCGCAACTTCTTCAGAGCCCATACCACTGCAAAGGCTTCACGCTCTATTGCACTCCACTTCTGTTCCCTGGGAAGTAGTCTCCGGGATAGGAAGACCACGGGTTGATCCAGACCCTCTTCATTGAGTTGCGATAACACTGCCCCAATGCCATGTTCCGATGCATCCGTCTGGACAATGAACTCCTTGGAAAAGTCTGGGGCCCTTAAGACCGGGGCCTCGCACATGGCTTGCTTCAGTTTCACAAAGGCCTGCTGGCAAGCCTCCGTCCAGACTACCCGTCGAGGTTGTTTCTTGGACGTAAGCTCCGTGAGGGGGGCCACAATGGTACCATACCCCTTCACGAAGCGGCGGTAATATCCTGTGAGGCCCAGAAAAGCTCGGACCTCAGTCTGAGTCTTGGGGGGTTCCCAGGCCATGATTGCCTCAATTTTTGCCTGGAGGGGTTGCACCGCTCCCCTACCCACCAAGTGGCCAAGGTACACTACCGACCCCTGCCCGATCTGGCATTTACTGGCCTTGATCGTTAAACCAGCTTGCTTCAGGGCCTGGAGAACAGTTTGCAGGTGACGCAAGTGATCCTCCCAGCTGTTACTGAAGACGGCAATGTCGTCCAGATAAGCAGCAGAGAAACTCTCCATTCCGGCGAGGATCTGGTTCACCAGACGCTGAAACGTGGCAGGGGCGTTCTTGAGCCCAAAGGGCATCACGCAGAACTGGTAGTGGCCCTTGGGCGTGGAGAAGGCTGACCTTTCCTTAGCTCCATCAGTCAGAGAGATCTGCCAGTACCCGGATGTAAGGTCAAAGGTACTCAAATATTGGGCAGCTCCCAGCCGGTCAATCAGTTCATCCGCCCTCGGGATCGGATGAGCATCAGTCTTGGTTACTGAATTCAGTCCCCGGTAGTCCACACAGAACCTCAGTTCCGGTTGGGCACCCGGTGGTACAGCTTTTGGTACTAATACCACCGGACTGGACCAGGGGCTGCTGGAAGGTTCGATCACTCCTAGCTCCAGCATCTTGGTGACTTCACTGTGAATGCTGGCCTTCACCTTGTCTGTCATCCGGTAGATCTTTGACTTCACAGGTGGGCTGTCTCCTGTGTCCACGTCATGGACGCACAGGTGAGTCCTACCCGGAACAAGGGAGAACAACGAAGAGTACTGCCCCAGGACCTGGCGGCAGTCCTCCTGCTGTTCAGGAGTTGGAGATGGGGAGAGAATCACTCCCTCCACCGACCCATCCTTCTCTTGAGACGCAAATAAGTCGGGGAGAGGCTCGCTTTCCACGTCCTCTTCTCCGTCAGTCACCATCAGCAATATGACTTCGGGCCTCTCATGGTGGGGTTTGAGGTGGTTGGCATGCAGCACCCGTAGGGGCTGACGAGGGGTCTTCAGGTCCACCAAGTAGGTAGCCTTACCCTTCTTCTCCAACACCTCAAAGGGTCCTGACCAGCGATCCTGGAGGGCGCTAAGCTCTCCTGGTTCGATCACCCACACCTTCTGGCCAGGCTCCAACTCCACCGGGTGAGAATTGTGGTCATACCATGCCTTCATCACTGCTTGGCTGGCTTCCAAGTTGTCAGAAGCTTGCTTCCACAACTTAGCCATTTGGCTCCGGAAGGCCAACATGTAGCTCACCACGTCCTGGGGAAGCTTTCTGGGAGTTCTTTCCCATCCGTCTCTCACCAGGCTGAGAGGTCCATGCACAGGGTGCTCATACAAAAGCTCGAAGGGGCTGAAGCCCACTCCCTTCTGTGGCACTTCCCTGTAAGAGAACAATAGACAGGGTAGGAGGACGTCCCATTTCCTCCGCAGGCTTTCAGGCTGACTTCTGATCATGCCTTTCAAGGTCTTATTGAACCTCTCCACCAGACCATTGGTCTGGGGGTGGTAGGGAGTAATGAACCGGTAGGTCACTCCACACTCCTTCCACATCGCCCGCATGTATGCTGACATGAAGTTGGTCCCCCTGTCGGACACAACTTCCTTGGGAAAACCCACTCGGGTAAAGATTCCCATCAGGGCCCTAGCCACAACAGGTGCCGTAATGGTCCTCAGAGGTATAGCCTCCGGGTACCGTGTGGCATGATCCACCAGAACCAGGATAACCCTGTGACCAGCTGTAGTAGGCGGATCTAATGGACCCACAATGTCGATGCCCACCCTTTCAAAGGGGGTGCTAACGACAGGAAGTGGTTCCAGGGGAGCTTTCAGCTTCACCCCTGTTTTCCCACTGGCTTGACAAGACACACACGTCCGGCAATAGGTGTCGGACGACACTTTCATTTGAGGCCAATAAAAGTGTGGGACAAGCCGGGCAAAGGTCTTGTCTTGCCCCAGGTGTCCTGCCAAGGGGATTTCATGAGCCAATTCCAGAAGGAAGGCTCGGTAACGTTGAGGGACAACCAAGGCCCGTGACGAACCGTGCATGGGTGCCTTGGGTTCGCTGTAGAGGAGGCCATCCTCCCAGTAAATATTGTAGTTCCCCTCAACGTTCCCTGCTGCCTGGGCTTCGGCCTGTCGCCTCAGTCCCTCAAGGGTAGGACACTCCTTCTGGCCCTTGCAGAATTCCTCCCTGGTCGGCCCTCCCTCCACGTGCCACTCGGCCGGGATGGGTAGGTTCTCCAGTTTGGTAACATCCCCCCCCGCGGACTCCTGGTCCACCACCTCCGGTGGCCTATCCGTCACACGGGGCGCGGATGCCAAGGCAGGCTCCTCCTGTCCTCGGTTCTTCCCTTGATTGGCAGCCGGCGGTGCCTTTGTTCCAGGCTCCCGCCTAAACGAACTCCCTCTCCGGGTAGTCGCAGACCTTGTGCTGACACAGGCCCAGTCAGGTGTACCCAGCATCTCAGCATGAGTCCGGTATTCCACCTCCTTCCAAGCATTATGCTCCATGTCATTCCCCAGCAGACAATTGACTGGCACAGCAGGGCTTACGGCAACTCGAAGTGACCCTGCAACCCCTTCCCATTCAAATGGAACCTCGGCCACCGGATAGTGGCCCATTCTGCCGTCAGCCATCGCGGCAGGGTGGAGTACATGGGGAATCACCTGCTCTGGAGACACCAGTTGGCTACGTACCATAGTCATACTGGCTCCTGTGTCTCTCAGAGCCTCCCCTCTTTGGCCATTGATGGTGACCCATTGCCCATACTTTGTGGTATTTGCGGGCACCTGGATCTTAGGAACCATCTCCCGTTCTCCCAGGGACACTAAAGTGACACCCGCCCACTCCCTTCCCTTATCTAAGGGCATCTCCTCTCCGAGCACTACACTAGCTACTCCGGGGGCCTTTCCTCCGATGGGAGGGGGTGGTCTTTTCGGGCACTTCACATCTCCCTTATAGTGTCCGACACCACCGCACTCGTAGCAATGGACAACCCTTGGCTGCTGACTCTGGCCAGGATTAGGGTTTCTGGGTGGGTTAGCCCTAGGGGTGAATCCTGTTCCCTTCCCTTGGAAACTATTTTGGGGGCCTTTAGAGAACTCCGTTTTCTTTTCCCCTCCCTCTTTCTTCTGGGGGGCGCCCTGTCTGGTCTTTTGAGAGTCCCCTCCAGTCCCCCTTGTGGACACCCGGGTACTAGCCCAAATGTCCGCCTCCTCAGCAAGCTTCCGGGGATTGGTCAGCTTGCTATCCACCAGGTGTTGACGCAGTTCAGGGAAACATTTTTCGAGCAGGTGTTCCTTCAACATCAAATCAAACAACCCCCCGTAGTCCCTCACCTCACTGCCTTGTATCCAACCCTCTAATGCCTTCTTTGCATAGTCCAGGAAATCCACCCAATTCTGTGTGCCCAGTTTGTGGCTACCCCGGAACTTCTGTCTGTACTTCTCGGGTGTTAGTCCAAACTTTCTTACGAGCGCCACTTTCATGGTGGGGTAGTGGGTCTGCTCATCCTGCTCCAGGGCCAATAATGTATCCCTGCCAGCTGGAGGCATGTATTTATACAACCCCCCTCCCCAATATCTCTCTGGAACCCCATGGGCTCTTAAAGAGACCTCATAGGCTGCTAGCCACTTGGCGATATCATCCCCTGCACTATAGCTAGCTACTATGTCTTTTGGCAGATAGGGTTTGGGTTCCCTGGTGATTTCTTTGTCTTTGCTGCCACCATTAGGAACAGTTTGTGCCCTGACTCGTAGGATCTGGAGATCTATCTCCTTGAGCCTCAACTCGTGAGCCATCCTCCGTTCCTCCTTCTCTTTCTCCAGCTCCGCCAACTTCCATGTGAGCTGTCTTTTCTCCCTCCGGTCAGTTAATTCTACTTCTGATAAGCCGCCACTAGAGACACTGCTGCCCTTCCTTGAAAGTGTTCTGGGCCCCTCTACTAGGTTCCCCACCTCAGGTTGGTACAAACCAGCCCCCTCGCGGTCAGTCTCTCCATCCCTGTCCTCCTTTTCAGCCTTACTTTCTCGTCGTGCCTCCCCCCAAGCCCTCAAGCTGGTTTGGAGCTCACCCTTCTTTGCACCTTGGGGACAAAACACCCCCTCTCGCTCACAAAACTCTCTGAGTTGGGCCACAGTGTAGGTTTCCACATCCTCCAACACAAACTCCATTTTGCCCACTCAGGATAGAAGACAGTTGCTTACAGAAGCTATGCAGGGGGGTACCTTTTGTAATACCTCCTCCCACCACCAGAAGTAAATTTGGAAAAACAAAACTCAAAATTAGGAAGTCCGCTTGGAGAAAACTCCCGGTGTAGGCCTATGGACTACCCACAGTTATTGTCGAGTGGACGCAAGCACAGCTCAATCCCACCGCTGAACACCAATTTTATGTTGGAAACCGGGCAACCGGGTTAGCAGTCACCAGGTTCCCAGCACAATGGTAGCTTGGCTCGAGCGGTTGGGGGTCAGGCACCGTGTTAAGCGTACGTCACACCCTCACAATAACCATGCGTTCATCCGTTCCAAAAACGACACTACACCGTAAAAAGTATGAAAGAAAGTAGTTTGTCTTTATCTTATTTTCTCTTAGTTGCAGGGTTCATAAAATAAATACAGTACCATAAGATTCTCCTTTAAAAGGGCAGGTCAAATAAATAATACCACAGTGGGGTTTCAATAAATAGGATCAGGTCATAAATAAGCAAGGAATAAATAGGGGTGCAATAAATACAAATGGCTAATAAATACTGCCAGACAATAAATACAATGCAGGAAAAAATACAGTCAGACAATAAATACAGTCAATAAATAAAGCACCTTCAATAACTTAAATAACACAATTAATGACAATTACAGTTCACATCACTTTCCTGAGGTAGTTTGGTTTTACTGTGCCCAAGTACAGCTAGTGGTCACTGGGGTGGCCTGGGGATGTCCCAACTAGATTGGTCAAGGCTGGGGCCTAAGCTGAGGTATAATGAGGGTAACCTTAGGTTCTGGCTCTCCCAACTACACAGTCCCTCACACAGGTCCCTGCACCAGTCTCAGTTCACCCCCCAGCACTCCCTGGCTGGTCCTAACACTCCTTTAGCCCCTAGAATGGTCTTTTAGGGCTCCACAGGGCCTCAAATGCCCTTTCTACCACTTACTGCCCTTTTCACGATGATCGGCTCCGCTCGGCGCCGGGTCGACGTCGCTGGGCTGCTCCGGTTCGATGTCGCTGGGCGGCCTCGGCTCGGTGTCGCTGGGCGGCGTCGGCTCGATGTCGCTGGGCTGCTCCGGCTCGATGTCGCCTTCCGGCGTCGCAGGGTCACGGTCTCCCCGCTTCCGGGTGTCTCCGGAGTGCGACCTCCACTCCCGACCTCCGGCGCGCTTCACCTCAGATTCCGGCGTCTCCGGAGTGCGATCTCCACTCCCGACCTCCGGCGCGCTTCACCTCGATCTCCGGCGACTCCGGAGTGCGATCTCCGGTGTCTCTCCACGACCTCCGTCGGCGCCCTCACTCGACCTCTGGCGGCTCCGGGTACGACGTCTGCTTTCTGTCAGTGCCGCTTCTCGACCTCAGGCCCCAGGTCTCCAGGCTTCTTGACGTCAGGACTCCAGGAGGACACTGCTGAACAGGTCAGGAACTTGCTGTTCTTCTTCTTTAAGGCCTGTTCCAACTTTTCAGTCCTTTAAGATGGTTCTTCTGGTCTTGATCCCACACAGGGCTCAAGGCTGGGCTTGGTCAGTAGAGACTAGCATCAAGGGTGGGTTTCCGGAACCCACTCCAAGCACTGGTTTCCACCTCTGCTGCCTTACTCCGACCTCCTTCTGTCTCTGTCCTCTCTCTTCTCCAGTCAGTTGCCAACTGCCACTCTGAGATGGCCTCTCAACATTCTAAACTGCCTCCCTCTGTCCCAGGGTTCTAGAATGTTGCAGAAGGTTCTAGAAACCTCTAGTGTGTTCTGGTGATGTCACAGGTGACAATGGGTGGCCACCATTTTGTGTCTCAGGCCCTCAGACAGAAGTTCCAGGGGTAGGGAAAATGGCTCCCTGACCCTGCATCAACACTAAAAAGTCTGGTGGTTCCCAAAAAGGAAAAATTATAACAGGGTTTGAGGCCAAAGTGGGACAAAATAAAGAATGATGAGGAGGGACCACCCAAAGGGCTGACAGGTCTAACAGGCACATTTAATACACATGCACACCAAGCCATTCAAAGGGGATTCGACAAAAATTCGACCAAAACTATGCAAGAAACCCCCCTCACGGTTAATAAAACACACATCCACTGCCGGATGTGTAATACTTGTTATTTTACTCTCTGGAAAGGGAACGAACATCACTTGAGAGTCACAGCGCGCTCCTGGCAGAGCCCAATGCTGTGTTACACCCACCATTGCCTGCCGAGTGCCACACACCTCTGTGTTGTATTCCACCAGCTAGTGCATATGCTATGACACTCTCTAGCCCATGTGCACTGTAACACCACCCCGTGAATATGTCATGCCGCACTTGTCTTCGCACGGGTTATATTGCCCCATCTAACGTGCCTTCCTCAATGCCTATGTTATAACGCACAGTGCTATGCCATACATATTACAATCTGGGATCCATATCTTTGTCACAGTGCATATGCAACGTTACACTCTCCAGCACATATTTTATATTACAACTTTAGAGACTAGTTAGGTTACACATCACTGCCCTGTGCATATTACACTCCAAGGCGCATATCGCATAGCACGCGCTAGTGCCTGTGCTATCTCGCGCTCTCCAATGAATCTGTCATTGCGCACAATGTATTGCATATTATATTTCACGCCCGGTTCATCTTATATCACACTTTTTGGTGCATAGTTTATACCATACACTATATCTAGTTTTCATTTTCAATCGTGCTCTCAGGACTATGTTCTATATAACACTGTGTTCACCTACCCTTTTCACGGGCATTACATTTTGCGATAGGGGGTGGAGGGTCAGGGGGTGTTTCTGCCAAGTGAGCCCGGAGTCACAGTCACAAACGTCCTCTTCTTCCTAAATAAAAGTGAGATTATGCTGCATACTTGTTCATATTTTAAGTAGTTCGCACAGACACAAGTTTTAAAAACAATAAAGTTCCTAATACCCGCCTTCTCTGAACAGTTAGCTTGCTGCCCCATCCCCCTCCTCCCTATCCTCTGTTGTGTGAATCCATGGACTAGCCTCCTCCCTCCTGCCATGCATGGTCTGATGTGCTGCCACTGCCCTCAATTTAGTATGATGTACCAGTCCACCCCTCCTGCCCTCCATTGCCCAATTCTATGTCCCATCATTGACCTCCTGCTTAAACTCTGTGCTTAGCTTGCTGCCCCTATTCTCCTTCCCCCTGCCCTCTGATGTCTTTGTGCATGCCCCTGCTCCATCCTTTTTGCCCACCATGTTCCATGGACCTGCCACTCCTATCTACTCTGAGTGTTCTGTTGAGCTGCCACTCCCCTCCCACCTGCCTAGCATTGTCAGATGACTGTAACCTGTCCCTGCCACCTCCACCCTGCCTGTCCACATGCCATGCCCCTATCCTCTTCCTCCTGTCCTACATGGTCCATTGTACTGCCACACCCTTCTGCCCTCCCTGGTCTGTTGTGCTGCAACTGCTCCTCCTGCCTGCCCCGTGCGGTCTGTAGTGAGGCCCCTTCCCCTGAACTTTCTTTTCTGTGCACAGGTCCTGACCCTCCCTTCTATCCTCCATCGTCCTTTGTGCATGCCCCTGCACCCTCCTTCTTGCCCATCATAGCCATTGTGCTGCCACTAACCCTCCCACTTGCCATGCATGGTCTTCTGTGCTGCCATGGCCCCTCCCACCTTCCCTGTGTGGTCAGTTAGCTGTCCCTGACCCCCTCCCACCTTCCCTCCATGGTCTGTGTGTATGCCATCACAGTCTCACTGTTGCTCTTCACGGTGTGTCTTGCTTCTAGTGCCCATCCTGCCTGACCTCCATGGCTATCTTGCTGCTCCTGCCCTACCCCCTTGCCCCAGCCCTCTGTTTACATGTGCAGACCCCAACTCCCTCCCTCCTGGCTTGTCTGTTCCATTGTAATGCCCCTGATCCGTCCCTCCTGCCCGTTATGGTCTGTTATGTTGCAGCTTTCTCTCCTGTCTGTCCATTATGGTCAGCTAGCTACCATTGCCTCTTGCCCCTCTGTTCTCTGTTCTCTGTTGTCCATGTGCATGGTCCTGTCCCCTCCCTCTTGCTTTCTATGGATTGTTGTGCTGCACTCCCGTCCCACATGCCTTGTGTGGTGTATTGTGCTGCTGCAAACCCTGATGCCTGCCCTGCAGGGTCAGTTTGGTGCACCTCTCCAAGTCCCTCCTGTCCTCTGTTATCCAAGTCCATGTCCCTACCCCATTTCCTTCCATGATCCAATGTACCACACTTGCGAACATTTTGAACTTGGTAAGAGGGAGATTTTGAAAAAAAACTGGGGTATTGATTTTCCCCTTTGAGTTACATTGAAAAAGAGGAGATTGTAGACAGAAGCCAGATCAAATAAAGCCCATTTGAGCTTAAAAACATTGGACGTTTCCCGGCTGAATCGGGTCTGTTGGCATGTATGGTTGTACTACCATTGACTCTTCCTTCTGCCCACAATGGTCTATTACATTGCCACAGCCTCTCTTGCAAGTCCTGTATTGTTGGTGTGTTGCCCCTGCCCCCCTTTCCACTGCCCTCCATAGTCTGTTATGCTGCCACAGCCCTTCCTGCCTGCTCAGTGTGGTTAAATTGTTGCCTTGGCACCCTCCTACCTGCCTTCAATTTTCAGAGTCCGTGCCCCAGGCCTCAGCCTCTCAACAGAATCCTAATGAACAACTAGATTGCTAACATTCTATATTTATTACAAAAGTGTGGAACGCCTGACGTCATCTTGATGTAATCAAAACTGTAATACCTAGAGCATTTCCTTTAGAAATTACATATATGAGAGGGTCTTATTGGCATCAAAATAATGGTTAGTACTCTAAAAGACTAAAATAAGGACATATTTTCTGAGTTTTTAAATAGCGACAAAGCACTTTTAAATTATTTGTTATCTTTATGTTTTTTTATCCAGTTGACCACTTGATTAAATGTTGCACTTAGGGGAGAGGATGTGGTGTTACTTCCAGAACTACAGACTTTGCAACTGGGGAACCAGGTTGGAGTTTCTGCTTCAGCTCGACATTCTGTGATTCTGGTCAAATCACTTAGTCTCCCTATGTCTACAACCAAAATGAATTTGTTCTTGTGTGATGTAACCAATGCTCATGTAAAGCAGTCCAATACCTGACAAGTCTGCACTATATAACACTGCAAAAACACAAAATAATAAGTGTTTTGCACACTTCTGTCATTGGGCTATATTTGGGCTACATCTGGTTGATTTTGGGCTACATTTGGGCTCTTTTGTCTCCGGTGGCCATTTTGGGAGATTTATTTGTTATGAAGTTTCCTAATTTCCTCATGTACTGCAGTCTCCTCAGTAGGAAATGGTTTCAGTTTTTTACTTTGATTCCATCATGAAGGTATTCAGATATGTCACACATTTGCCATAAATTCTGAAAGTTAGCACTCTAGTTGCTCATTAGATCACTGTAGTAAAACTACTGTTCACCATGGAAGTCTGCTCCTGGTATTAAAAGTGCATGTTTCAGTCTGCATGTCAGAATTTTTTAATGAAATAGAAGAGGATTTGAGAAGTCACTCAAAATGTGCCCTCATTTTCTTTCTTCAGCATTAATCATAATTTCTATGGCAAAATGAACCCCTCATTGTGTTCCTTTTTAAATTAAATGTTTTAAGTGTTACCAGTTTATTCCAATCAAGATGGCTTCAGGTGTGCCATACTTTTGTCATAATGAAGACAGTAAGCGCTCTAGTTGTTTTTAAGAACACTCTGGGACATTCTGTCATTGGGCTATACTTGGGCTACATCTGGGTGATATTTGGGCTACATTTGGGCTCTTTTGTCTCTGGTGGCCATCTTGGGAGACTTATTTGTTATGAAGTTTCCTAATTTCCTCATTTACTGCAGTCTCCTCAGTAGGAAATACTTTCAGTTTTTTACTTTGATTCCATCAAGAAGGCATTCAGATGTGTCACACATTTGCCATAAATTCAGAATGTTAGCACTCTTTTTGCTCATTAAATCACTGTAGTAAAGCTACTGCTCACCAGGGAAAACTACTGCTGGTATTGAAAGTGCATGTTTCAGTCTGCATGTCAGAATTTTTTAATGAAATAGAAGAGGATTTGAGAAGTCACTCAAAATGTGCCCTAATTTTTCTTTCTGCAGCACTAATCATACTTTTTATGGAAAAATGAACCCCCTCATTTTGTTCCTTTTTAAATTAAATGTTTTAAGAGTTACCACTTTAATCCAAGCAAGTTGGCTTCAGGTGTGCCATACGTTTATCACAAGTAGGACTGTTAGCGCTCTAGTTGTTCTTTGGAACACTCTGGGAAGCTGCAGTAGAACACAAAGGAATCAACTGACAGTCTCTGCCCTTGTTGGATGTACATGTTTTACTGAGAATGTCAGACTTCATTCTCACATGACTGAGAAAGATAATGTGGATTTACAGAAAATAAGCTCTCAGTTTAGCTTATAGATCACCTTCCAAACCTCTGTGGGAAAAGCATGAGAAAATATTTTTCTCTCAATCATGATATCCCAGCAGAAGGCTTTTTCACATGGTGAAATCACCTTAGAACATACCACAATTCCTAAAATGAGTATGGTACCATCAACAAATGATTTATAATGTAACTAAAGTCTTAAAACCTTCTATTAACTGCAATGCTTTTTAATGAGGTGCTATCATGTATATTGGTCCCAAGATGGCTGCCAACACTTCTTGGATGAAGTGCTGACAGCCAATCAGATCTCAGGATGAGATGTGTGGTTAGGCTCCGCCCACATATATATATGATTTTACTTTTGATTTTCTCAGGAACTACTGAACAGATTGACACCAGACCTGCAAAAGGCACTTCCCTGACCTGAGGACTACCTGTCTGCCAAATTTCAAGTAATTCTGTTCAGCCGTCCGGGCTGTACCTTGGACTAAAGGTCCCTATGGAAAATTGCATGGGGAAAACGCGTTTTGGGACCCCCCTTTTTTCTCAGCCCCCACTTGATGAATCCCCCCGAGACTTTCAGGGTAGGAGCGGAGCGGAGCGCCCCACCTATTTTGAAACTTTCGCGAGGATTCGTCAACCGGCGCCAAAGTTATTCCAAATAGAATGTTGCGGATTTCCTATGGAAACACGGTCCTAACTATATCTATCTACTGGCGACCGCCAGTAGATAATATATATATGTATATATCCTTTGAAAACTTCACAAAATATGAAAACAATTTAAAAAATACACTAAAATTATGAATAATAATAAACATAAAAACATTAACAGACATATATATAACAAAAAAATCTATTCAATTTAATAAAATAAAATTAATACAAAGCCAAAAAAATGAAATATCAATAACAAATTTCAAATGATTTTTTTTTTATAGATTTACTATTCCCACTCCAATTTCTGCAATAGTAGGCAAAATGTTGAATTCTTGTGGGGTAAAATGTTTAATTTCCACTCCAATGTAAGTAAAAAAAGAGAAAATGACATAATTTAAGGGGTTATATTTACTATTCCCGCTGAAATCTGAGCACCAATATGGAAAGTGTTGGACTTTGGAGGCTTCAAATTCATTATTCCCACTCCAATATTCTCAGAACCAGGGAAATTGTTGGACTCTGAAGTGTTAAATTTACTATTCCCACTCCAAGGGAAAGGGTTGGACTTTTGAATGGTCAAATGTACTATTCCTACTCGAAATAAGCTACAGCAAGGAAACTGTTGGACTTTGGCATGGTTAGGTTTACTATTCCTGCTCCAATCTGAGCAACAGTACGAAAAGTATTGGGCTTTGGAGGCATTAGATTTACTATTTACACTGCAATCTATGCAACAGTAGTTAAAGTATTGGACTCTGAAAGGGTTAGATTTACTGTTTACACTCCAATCTGAGCAACAGTATGGAAAATGTTAGATTTCAGGGAGGTCAGTTTACTATCTCCATTCCAACTTAAGCAAAAGCAGGCAACATGTTAGACTATGGTAAACTATGAAAAGATTAGATTTATTATTCCCACCCCAATCTGAGCAACAGTAGGGAAAGTGTTGACATTTGGAGGGGTCAAATTTACTATTCACACTCTAAAATAAAAAACACATGGACTTTTTGCTCTCCTCCCGCTGAGTGGGAGCAAAGCTGCTGTTCTCTGCCCGGAAGACTGCGGGAAGGGAATCACACTTATATTCTGTATCCGCACTCTCCCCAGCAGGGATCAAGACAGTGTCTCAGGGGTAGGGGTTCCTGGAACACCATCTCTATTTGGGCCCCAGGAGATGTGGTCCTCAGGCTCACTCTACAGCTTGGGGAGTAGGGCCCATGCTCCCTCCTGATAAGAACACTGGCTGCAGGTGATGATGCTCCCGGGGCCTGCCAGTGGCTTAGGGAGGTGGGCTGCATGCCCCCTCTCCAGAAATATTATTTTGGCCCCAGGGGATGGGGTCCCTGTTGCCCTTCATTACATTTTTGGCCTCAGGCAGGTCTTTCTGGGCCTGCCCCAAAAGGCCTAATGGTGATCGAGTATTCCTACTCTGTCTCACTATATGTTTAAAAAAAACCAAAATTCAGAACAGGGACTAAGGACCAGATTACGATCCTGGCGGATGGGATACCATGGATATCCCGTCCACCGTACTACAAGTTCCATAAGATATAATGGAATTGTAATACGGCAGACGGGCTTCAGTCACTTTTGTGATGGAGTATCCCGTCCACCAAGATCTTAATCAGGTCCTGAGACATTACATTTTTCAAAAACTACTGAATGGATTAACACCAAATCACAAAAGGTAAACTTTCTGGATAATCATCTAGCTCTTTGTCAAATGTGGTGCAATTACGTTCCGTCATTTGATCTGTAGCTTAGACCAAATATTATTATGGAACATTACATGGGGAAAATGCAGTTTGGGACCCTTCTTTTTCTCAGTCCATACTTGCCAGATCATTCTGAAACAGTCACGTAAGGAGCTAAGGTGGATGAGACTTTTTATTGGAAAATTTGAAGATTTGTCAAACTGTGCCAAAGTTATAAGCAAACAACAAAATCAGTTTCCTATGGAAACATGGTCATAACTATAACTAGCCAGTAGCACCTGCCACTGGGTAATATAGACAGACAGACTGACAGACAGGTAGATAGCTAGATAGATAGCTAGATCGATAGCTAGATAGAAAGATAGGTAGATAGATAGGCAGGCAGACAGACAGGCAGGCAGGCAGGAAGGGAGGGAGGGAGAGAGGTAGGTAGGTAGATAGATAGATAGATAGATAGATAGATAGATAGATAGATAGATAGATAGATAGATAGATAGATAGATAGATAGATAGATAGATAGATAGAGAGAGAGAGAGAGAGAGAGAGAGAGAGAGAGAGAGAGAGAGAGAGATAGATAGATAGATAGATAGATAGATAGATAGATAGATAGATAGATAGATAGATAGATCATTTTAAAAGTGGAAAATATTTTGTATTTATTCATTTCTTTTGGGGTCTTATTTTAGGTCCCTGAATCCATTATTTTCTATTAAAGTGTGTTGCACTGCCTGTGTAGGCATGTGTGATGCTTGACTTACTCGAAGGCTTAGCCTGTCCCTCCTAAATCCCTCTTCCCTTTTTCCTTAACCCCTTCTATTTTGAGTTAAGTATTTCCCATTTTCCAACTACTCTCGACTAATGTAGTACTACTCATGTGCTACAAAATGCAGTTCTTGCACAGGGTCTTAATTTACACCTAAAGACCACCTGCAGAAAATATTACAAAACTCATTTTATCGCTGCAATTCATTTTCTCCCTGCAAAAACTGGTGCTTTTATTTAACAGGGCAAATGTACTGGTTATAAGCCCTCAATTGCTCTTGGCAGCCCTCTGCAGTCCCAGAGCGCCAGCAATGAGCTCTGCAAGAGCATCCCTGGCGCGCGCTCTTTGAGAAGCGCTGAGTCAGCACACACACTCTCCAGGACATTATTATTTAATTTCTTCCGTTTTCGGCGCATCACTCGGAAAAGTATCATATTTCGCAAAGGAATATCAGTTTGGAGGAAGACCACAACAATCCATGGGTGTGCTAAGAAAGTAATGCTTTATTTCATTTGAATGCCATATCCAGTGTTGTATTTTGCAACAGATCATTACAAAGCAGGTTGCAACAGTCCCACAGGAAGGGTACTTTTTTAAGTTGATGGCTTTAATGTGATTTAGAGAGGAAATGATATGCATTAAAATCCATTTTTCTGCAAGACGTTCTTTGAGGACAAGTATTGATATTTTCAAAGAGATCTGAACGCCAGGCCCAAACAGTTGGAAAACTTTTATATAACCTGCTGCCTTATTAACATTTGTCTTAAACCCATATTGAGCGAGCAGTAGGGCAGGTGTGGCAAACTTAAATCACACAACTGATCGAATATTGCCATCCCCTTACTTTCATGTGTAATTGCGCGAGGTTATGATGCAAAACTGGTTTCTCTTCAGAGGCGTCAGCAACCCCCGCCTTAGCAGCTTCAGCAGCGGGTTGAAGCCGTTGGCAGTGTGTATAACACAAAGGGGCATATTATCAACGAGGCGCTAAAAAATTATCGCCGCTTTTGCGTCTGTTTTCGGACGAAAAACAGCGAAAATGTTAACGCCCTATTAGCAAGGACACGCTAACACGTGAATCCATGATTCTTCGCCCTTTCCCTTAACGCTCAGCTTTGCATCTCTAATGAACTGCAAAGTGGGCGTTCCTCACAAGAATAACGGGAGAAATGTCGCTAAGCAACATTTCTCCTTTTATCAAGCCTCACACTAAGAAGCATAGCGACAAGAAAAGTAGCGATAGCCTCTGTTATCGCTACTTTCCTTACGCCTGCTTTGAAACTGACTTAGCCATGATATCCTATGGAAGGTGGATATTATGGCTAAGTATGTGTAGCCCTATGAGCAAGCTATCGCCAAAAGTTGTGCGATTATCGCTGCATTTCCAGTGATAATCGCACAGTTGGCAGCTTGCGCTCTGAATTTTATCGCTTTGGAGATAAGCGTTGCTGATAGCACGCTATCTCCGCGACAAAATTCAGAGTTGGCCGGCGATAATTATCCTCGCGCTAAGTGCGCTTAGCGATAATTATCGCAGGCCCTTGCTGATATGCCCCAAAATCTTTAAAAGGTTTTTCATCGCTCTTCTGATTTTGTTGACACTGTCCCCCAAATAAAAGGTTATAAACATTATTGAAGGAGAATAGTATGCTAGAGCTGTGGGGTACGAGAAAAAGTTAATAGCCACGGTCTGTGCAGGTAAGAGTGGTGAGGCGGTGGGGGCCTGGTGGGTGGGTGGGGATTTTGACGGACGATGACAAGGGAAAATTAATTATTTATTTAATTTTCGCTCGTCATCGCCCATCGAAATCACCCCTCCCCCCCACTGGGCCCCACTGCCCCACCACTCTTACCTGCACGGGCCGCGGCTGATTAAACAAGTGAGCATGAATGGAAAGGATGGGGAGACATAAAGAGAAAGAGAGTGTATGACGTCATGGGTGTGTGGGTCATTTGAATGGATGGACAGATAGATGCAAGGAAAGATGGATGGACAGATGAAGAGAAGGGTGAATATATGGAGAGATGGATGGATAGAGGGGATTGATGAGGCGGAAGATGGATGAAAGTTAGGCTGCAAAAATGGATGGAAGACTGATTAAAAAGGTAAAAATAGATGAACAGAGAGAAGAATGGATGAAGGAGAGAAGGAAGGATGAGGATGAGAAGGAAGAGGGTGGAGAGAATGAAGGGGCGGAAAGAAGGATGGATGACCACATTTATTGAGAATTAAGGTATGAAGAGCATCTTTTGGCCATACCATTTTCAGGATTCTAGGAGAAGCAACCAAACATTTGCGGGGCTCAGTCATTTCACTCGCTCGTAACATGGTAAAAAGTGGTGGTGCTTCATTTTTCTGGCTGCTCCCTTGCTTGTCTTAATAGCAATGATTGCTTCTGACAGAGGTAGAACAGTTCAAGATTTGCTCCTTTTTTTAAAACAATTCTGTTGGTATTAAGGGCCAGATTTGCCAATCTTTCACACAACGCAACTCAGCAACATAACCTACTGCTCTGCACAGCATTGTGCGAATGAGAGCAAGCAGAAGTGCTCCATGTCTGGTAAAATATGGCACATTTCTGCTCTCTCATAGTGCTGGTGCACTTTGGCAGCCTAGCCCCACAGCAGGCACCCATGCACCATGGTGCAAGGATGCTTGCATTAAAGCCATGATTTGTTTTGTGTAGGAATGTATATCTTCCTGCACAAAAACAAATCTTAAAGGCATATTGTCTTTGTATGTGCCCTTCAGAATGCATCACTCATAGAAGGAGGAAGTAACATGGAGAAATGAAGATATTTCTCCTTGATACGCCAGCCTCGGGTAGGTGCACCATCTAAGTGCAAACCTAGGTTTACTGCCTTTAATAAATCTGGGTTTGCATCAAAATCCATCAGTGGATACATGGGAATGCCCATGCTTCACTCAAAGAATGCTTCCCAGATGCACAGTAATGAAAGGCAGCACTAGGGATTGCGTTGTGTTTCTTTTTTTCACATCAAGCCAGACAAATCGGGCTTTGCGTGGCTTTGTAAATCCAGAAATACATTTTGTGTATGGCTGCAGTAAAAAGTGAAGCAATCCCAACACATAGGTGCCGATTAGGATCCTGGAAAAAATTTCCCCAACCGAATTGAATCTGGACTTTTTTCCGTACAAATGGTAAAAGCGCCGTACAAACTGCAAAGTACAATTCGTATGGGAAAAAGTCCATACAAATCGCATTGGGAAAATTCCCCCACACGTCCTCGGGTCGGGAAAAGTCTCCGACACGTCCCCGGACATTTTTACGTACAAATGGGAAAACTGAAGTCCAAATGCGCAAGTACGATCCGTCCCATCCGTCCGATTGTACAACTGTATGGAAAAAAGACCGTCCGGAGCGAACTCCCATAGCAACTATGGAGATGTCCAAACAAGTGCCCCGTACGCGCCGTACCCCCCCCGCCCCCGTATGTATGGAGCGTACCGCCACCCCCGTATGTACGGTGCGGACCCCCAGCGCGTACATACGGGGGTGGGGGTACGCTCCGTACATACGGGGGGCTGGGGGGCACGGGGGTACGCTCCGTACATACGGGGCGCTGTGGGGTACGCTCCGTACATACGGGGGGCTGGGGGGTATGCTCCGTACATACGGGGGGCTGGGGGGTACGGGGGTACACTCCGTACATACGGGGGGCTGTGGGGTACGCTCCGTACATACGGGGGGCTGGGGGGTACACTCCGTACATATGGGGGGCTGGGGGTACAGGGGTACGCTCCGTACATACGGGGGGCGGTACGGCGCGTACCGGGCCCCCTAATCAGCTCGCATCGCTGCGTACTTAGCTTTTCCGGCACTTTTTAGGTGCCGTAAAAATTTTCCCATCCGGACTGCAGTCGGTGCGAATCGTAATTGCTGGTACGTAAAAACATGCCTAACTCCGTCCGGACGTCACGTCCGCGGTGTCCCGGATCACATTTGTATGTATTTTTCTGTCGGTTGGTCTTTTTTCCGATTCGTACGGAAATGCTGTGTCCGTACGAATCGTAATTGCATGTTTGTAAAGTTTTACAACCCGGTACGAGTCGGACGGAGAAAAAGCTCCGATCCACGGTTTGTACCGGGTTTTTCCAGGATCGTAATCGGCCCCTAAATGTTAGTAAATCTGGGCCCTAGTATCAGATTAATAACCATCATTCTTCTGCCCTGCTTACCTGACATTTGCAATCTTCTTTGCTGCTGGTGTCCACCAAATCTTTTTAGGTCTCATTCAGTGCAAAATTTGTGAAAAAAGAAATCAGGCCCTCACCCACATCAACCACTAATGCCGCCCACTTTTACTACTGTTAACACCATTATCCACTACTGGTGCCTCTCAAAGCTGGGTGTAAAACCTCACCTAAATTAAGAGCAAGTACACTTTCCTTAGGAAAGATTCAGGAGATTCCCCATAAGAACAGTTAAACAAATAGGAGAAAATACGGTAAAATAGAGAAATTGGTCCCTTTTGGATAGCAAACACAGGCATAATTCAATACAGTGGGCCACCAGGCACCTGTGCGCAGTACCTACCTGCTGCACTAACGATAGCGATACCCCTCAATATGAGTGTTCGCAATTGCGTACTGTGGCTGCAGTTATGTACCTATTCTTTCTCTAAGGAAAGTTTTAATTGTTTCAGGATGCACTCAGTTCAGGGAAGCTTACATTATGTCAGTCTTGGCTCCTTGGAAGCATTGTTCTCAAGATGCCCTTGGCAGCAACAACTCTGGATTTTATATTTCACCAGAGTATCGATGTGGCCAAACGGGGGGAAGGGAAGTTAGAGTGTGTACTGCAGGGAAGGAGACCTAGAAGGAAAAAGGTTAGTCAACAAATCTTAGGGGCATATTATCAAGGACAGCGTTAAAAATTATCGCCGGTTTAGCGGCAGAAAACTGCCGCTAAAGCGGCAATAATGGACTTGATAATAAGCCCTTGAGAATTCCAAAAGAAGTCCATGTTCTGGTGTGAACATGGGCTTCTATTGGAATTCTCCAGGGCATATTATCAAGCCCATTATCGCCGCTTTAGCGGCAGTTTTCTGCCGCTAAACCGGCGATAATTTTTAACGCCGTCCTTGATAATATGCCCCTTAGTTCTACTCTCACAAAGAACCAGTGGCAAAACAAAACTTGTGGGGCTACCCTGCAAAGTGCATGGAGTGGGCCCCCCACACTTCGGACCCAGTCAGGAGCTCTCAGGCCTGCCCATGCACAGTGCCTCAGAGGGCCCATTGGATCTTGGGGCCCCTGCGCTACGGGGGCTAATGTTACAGCACTGCAAAGAACTGTTTTTACATTTCAAACAAGAAAATGTTGGGTGTTTCCATTAAGAGAGCAAAGTCCATAATTACACTTCCTTATGTTAAATAACACAGAGTTCTTGATGTTCCTGAATCAAAAGCTGTAACAGTTATTTGCAAGGTTCATTGTGAGTTCCCAAAGCAAGCCTATATATACAAAGATAAATATCTACTGAGGGGAAAGTAGGAGTTAGTTCCCAGTGTGTCTTTCATGCTAAGGTTGGTTGATTTCCCTCACCAACCACTAGTGCAGACCTAAACGAGCCCCCCAACTGGCCACCTTACCGGAGTGCTGTTTCTTTCCCAATTTGCCATTAGAATTTTTGATCGAGCATCAGAAGGTGGTACCTCATCCTGAACGTCTGAAAGCATGCAGTTAGAGAGCGTAATGTCAGGAAACACATGCAGCCTTGATCTGGAACATTATTGGTACAAACATGCTGATGAGATGGACTTTTAATACTTGCAGCAAGGAGTTTGTGACACATTAGCCTAAAAAAAGCAGAACAATTTTATTACAACCCAGTGATATAGGAAGCTGTCTCTCTATATTTTGTACTAAAAAGAAGTATACTGTGCAGAGAGTTTATAGAATCCCCAAATGGTACACAGAGGTAAAAGCAGATCATTCTAATGCTCTTTTTGTAGTAGTGTGGGTGAGTAGTTAGGCATGTCAGAGGGTAGAACTAAGCATTTGTTGTACTCATAGAGGCAATAATGAGACACACACTCAAGAATAAATTCAAGACCAATTTGTAAAAATAATGTCGATTTGTATGTATTTTTTAAGACCAAGATCACAGTTCTCAGGTAAGTACTTTTGGCGATACAATTTTTCAAAGTTCGGATACTATATCACTTTGGTGCGCGATTACGCATCATAGGAATCAATGGGAGAAAAGAGGAAAAATGCATATAAAATCAGGCAATGCTTTCACGAAGTTCACCTTCTCGTTTTAGGTCAATGTGAGGACTAGGTCCAAAGTTCCAGCAGGAGAAGTTCAGGAGCATACCGGATCGGGCGGGAGCAGAGTGCTGACGATCTTGTAAACTGGTGCGCAAAGACAAAGGGGGCCACTTGAAAATGCACTGCACAGGTGGACTTACAGGTAACTCCGGCGGGCTTCCTTGGAGGGAGGAGGTCACAGGTGCCTTGGGACCATGGGAGCAGAGCTGGTTAGTTGGTGCTGGGGCAGGTGGGGATGGGTACAGAGCAAAGCCGGCAGCCGGGCGTTGTGCGTCTTAAGGGTCCTCACCAGTCAGGCGCAGGCAACTTGGAGAGGTGATTCCATGACAGCTGGGCCACTCAGGAAGTGGATCTTGGGTGCCTCAATGTCCCTCAATAGGTGCTTGCTTCTGCTGCTTTGGGAGTCTGAAGAGGACTCTTCTTCTTAGTGTTTACCATTGGGGGTCCAGCACCCCCGGAATTTGTATGCTCTGGCTTCGATAGGTCCTTGTGCCTCCAAACTTGTTGGAGAGGCAGAGCTGATTGTCTGAAGCTGTTGTACCTTTGTTTTCATCAGTGCCATGTCTAGGTCATCTGGGAGCAGCAAGTCTATAAACCGGACTTCATGGGATCGGTGCCTGTGATGTGCAGGGGAGTGATACCTTCACTCCAAGGTTGCTTCTTGGCAATTTCTCAAAGGCTGGAGGTGCTATGGGGTTCTTGGAGTTCTTTCATGTGACAAAATGACACAGCAGCAGTGATTGTTGAGTCCTTCCTGCCGTTGGCAGGGTTTGCCACCTTTCCTTCCTCCAACAGGGCTTCTGTTCTCGACTAGCAGATCTTCTTTTGTCCTGGTCTTCTTTGGTCTAATGAACCTGAGGTTCAGGTCTCAGGGAGACACCTAAATACTGAGTTCAGGGGCATTACAAGGGGATAAAGGTAAACGCCAATAGGCTACTTACCTTTTGGGTTGTCTACAACCTCTAGAGACCACTTCCTGTGGGAAGAGGCACTACCCTAGCCCTGATTGGAGGTTTCCTCACCATCTCAAGATGGTGGAATTTCAGTAGAAGGGTTCACCTCGCCTGCCCCACCCTAGAGGTGGTGGAGGCTGAGGGGAGACCCTCTACCTCATCTCACTAATTTTTTTCACTTTCCTCCAGGAAAGGGGGATTGGCCTCCCCCAATATCTGGAGGTTCCTGGGTTGTATTTCAAAGGTGGCATTGCCTTTGAAGCTTCCCTCCCGAGAAGGCCATCCTGTCCTAAAGGAGGTGTGAAACACCCTTGCCCAGAGCAGGTATTGTTTCTGTCCGTTCTCACCCCATGACATCAAAACATGTCTGGTGGTGGCAGGCTGGAGAAAACTGTCCAGAGACCCCACTAGTGTTTGGTTAGGTTTCAAGGGACTCTCTAAAAGGGTCTTGTTAGAAATGGGAGTCTCTAGTTGGCAGAGGTAGGTACCTTTGTCCTAGTAGGGACCCTTCTTCCTAGTCAGGGTAAGGGAGTTACACTTCTAAAATAACCCCTGCTCATCCCCTTGGTAACTTGGCACGAGCAGTCAGGCTTATCTCAGATGCAGTGTGGAAAGTATTTGCACATAACCAACAGTAATACAGCGAAAACACTACAAAAGGACACCACACCAGCTTAGAAAAATATCCAATATTTTTATATATCCAAAACAAGACCAAACCTATAAAAATCCAATATACAGTACTTTAAAATATATACTTTCCAAGATATCCTTGACATTGCAGAAATATCTCAAAAACACAGTTCTTATGAGTCGGTAGCTCCGTCCGGGGCTACCGCAATGCTGAAAGCAAGTGAGTCTAACAGTTCCAGCCGACCGTGTCAGCACGGGCCATCGAAAGCGTGGATAGACTCGTGAACAGTACCTTTCTCTTTGCGGCGGGCACGTTGGTGCAAGCCGGTAGTGGCAACCGTCAAGGTTGCCTTGCAAAACGGAAGGGGTGCAGTGTCCTCACGATGCGGTGCAGGCAGCAGCTCGATGACGATCATCCAGACGGTATCAGTGAGACCAAGGCTTATGGTGCAGGGTGAGGCGGTGCTTGATGCGGTGCAGCAACAGAGCCGGTTAGCGGGAGCTGGCATCGGTCGGCCCAGACGTCTGTGTGGGATGAGGCAGTGCGTTGTGAAACTTACGAGCGGTACCCCCAGCAAGGATGTGGTCACGGGTGTCGAAGTCAGCAGCAGCGACAGCATCGGTGAGACCAGGATGGCGAAGCAAGGCGGTGCAGAGTTCGGTGCCCACAGGTCACGGTACAGGCAGCAGCTTGATTGCGGCAGTCGTCATCGGTGAGACCAGGATTGCGGTGCGAGATGCGAACGGTGCCCCCTGCTGTGCTGTCAGTACACAGAGCCAGCGACGGAGTCGGTGACAGAGTCGGTTGTGTTTCCCTTCTCTGTGGCAACTGAAACAGCTGTTCCAGAAGCGGTACCCAGAGGTTGGTGAAGTCTTTGCGGTCCCTGAAGCTCTACTTTAAGCCCTTGGAGATACTCAGTACAAGTAAAAAAAGTTCAGTCCAGTCCTTTCACTTCCCAAGGCAGAAGCAGCAACTGCAGGCCAACCCACCAAAGCAACAACACAGCAAAGGGGCAGTACTCCTCCTAGCAGGTCTTCCAGCTCTTCTTTTTGGCATGATCCTTGATTCCAGCGAGTTCTAAAGTTCTGGGGTCTGGGCCCCAATATTTATACTCAAAATTCCTTTGTTCTCTCAGGCAGAGAGTGTCTATGCTTAGTCCAAAACAGTTTGGTCCTCTCTGGCCCAGCTTCCCAGGAGGAGGTGGAGACAGCATTGTCTAAAGCAGACCAGGCACATTCAGTTGCAAGGAAATCCCCTCCCACTACTCTAAATGCAGCCCAGGTCTATTCGGCCCAGCCCTGACTCATCCAGGAAAGACAGGACACACCTCAACCCCCCCAGTGCTTGTCTGAAGAGAATGCACATCCACAGCCCCTGTCACTCCAAAGACAGACAGTCAATCCACAAACCCAGCAGAGGCACACTGGATGGCTAAGCAAGAAAATACCTACTTTCGAAAAGCAGTATTTTCAACTACAGAACATAAAAATCATCTTTACTAAAAGTGCAGGTATGATAAACTCCATTTCCCTATCTTTTCCGCATTGTAAATTATGCTTACAAGATGTTATAGGCAAAACTCCTATTCTACCCTATGGGACAGATAGCCTTTCCATAGTGAAAAACAAATTACACTGTAATTCACTACCAGGACATGCCACACACATCAGTACATGTCCTACCTTTAACATAGACAGCACCCTGACCACAGGGGTAACTTGGGCCTACCTTAGGGGTGGCTTATATGTAAGAAAATGGAAGATTGGGGCCTGGCAAGTGGGTGCACTTGCCAGGTCGACATGGCAGTTACAAACTGCGCGCAGACCCTGCAGTGGCAGGTCCAAGATACCTTTTCAAGGCCACTCATGTGGGTGGCACAATGAGTGCTGCAGGCCCACTAGTAGCATTTGATTTACAGGTTCTGGCTCACTCAGTGCACTTTACTAGGGGCTCACCAGTAAATCAAATATGCCAATCATGGAAACACCAATCCACAATAAAAATTTACAACAGGAGTGCTTGCACTTTAACACTGAACAGCAGTGAAAAAGTGCGCAGTGACACTAAACCAGTCAAAATCGGAGGTCAGAAAGCAAAAGGACAGGGTAAACATGTCAAAAGATGCCAGGTCTAATACATGTCCCCTCCAGCTGAAAGTAGGGATAAATACCCAACTACATGGAAGTTCTCTTCACTGAGGCGGAACAACTAGGACAGACCATCAGCGTTGGCATGTTCTGTGCCAAGGCGGAGTTCAACTGTAAAGTCCATTCCCTGTAGGGGGATGGACCACCTCAACAGTTTATGTTCACACCCCTCATTTGCATCAACCATCTGAGGGGCCTGTGGTCTGTCTGAACTCAGAAATGAGTCCCAAACAGGTAGGGTCTTAGCTTCTTCAGTGCCCAGACCACAGCAAAAGCTTCTCTTTCTGTGTTACTCCACCTCTGTTCCCTGGGGAGTAGACTCCTGCTAAGGAAGACTACAGGCTGGTCTAGGCCCTGTTTGTTCAGTTGTGAGAGCATCGCTTCCACACCATGCCATCAGTCGGCACAACAAATTTCTTGGAGAAGTCAGGTGCTTTGGGCACGGGCGCCGTGTACATGGCTGCTTTCAGGGCATCAAAAGCTTTCTGGCAGGCCTCAGTCCAGATCACCTTCTTGGGCTGCTTACTGGAAGTCAGCTCTGTTAAGGGGGCAACAATGGTGCCATAGCCCTTAACAAATCTCCTCTTGTAACCGGTGAGACCTAAAAAGTCTCTCACCTTTGTCTGGGTCTTGGTGGGCTTCCATGCCAGAATGGTGTCAATCTTGGGCTGTATGGGTGCCACCTGCCCGCGTCCTACCTGGTGTCCCAAGTACACCACAGAGCCCTGCCCTCTGCAGAGCTATCAACACTTCCCAGAGGTGATGCAAGTGTTCTTCCCAGCTGGAACTGCACACTGCAATGTCATCCAGGTAGACAGCACTGAAATCCTCCAGTCCAGCCAACACCTGTTTGACCAAACTCTGAAAGGTGGCAGGGGTATTCTTTAATCTAAAGGGCATCACCCGGAATTGGTAATACCCCAATGGGGTTGAGAATGCTGACCTCTCCTTGGCCCCATCAGTTAAGGCAATCTACCAGTACCCAGATATCAAATCAAACATGCTGAGGAACTTGGCATCTCCCAACCGATCAATAAGCTCATCAGCTCTAGGGATAGGGTGTGTGTCAGTCTTGGTAACTGCATTAAGCCTCGGTAGTCCACACAGAACCACAGTTCTAGAGTGGTACCGGGTGCAGCAGCCTTTGGGACCAATACCTCTGGGCTGGCCCAAGGACTGTTGGGGGGTTCTATCACCCCTAATGCCAACATCTTAGAGACCTCCTCTTTGATGCTGGCCCTGACCCGGTCAGTCAACCTGTAAACCTTGTCTTTTACAGGAGGGCTGACACCAGTGTCCACATCATGGGTACACCAGTGAGTAACACCTGGGGTCAGAGAAAACAGTGTGGCAAACTGTCCCAACAACTGGTGACAGTCACCCTGCTGCTCTGGGGTCAGTGTAGGGGAGTAGATCACACCTTCCACTGACCCATCGTGCTCCTTGGTAGACAGGAGGTTAGGGAGAGGTTCACTCTCCTCTTCCACCCCATAGTCTGTCGCCAAGAGCATGCTCACTTCGGACCTCTCAAAGTGAGGCTTGAGGCGGTTCACATGGAGGACCCTTAAAGGGTTCCTGGGAGTCGGCAAATTCACCAGGTAGGTGACATCAGTTTTGTGCTCCACCACCTCAAAAGGCCCAGTTCACTTGTCCTGCAAGGCACAAGGTTCCACTGGGGCCATGACTCACACCTTCTGGCCAGGCTGAAACTCTACCAGAGTGGCATTCTGGTCATACCAGCATTTCATCTCCTCCTGGCTTGCTTCCAGGTTTGCCTGAGCATGTTTCCTGAAGGGGCAGTTTGGTCCTGAAGGCCAGCTGGTAGCTGAATACATCCTGGGAAGTTTTCCTAAGAGCTGCCTCCAGCCTTCCTTGACCAAACTAAGAAGTCCTCTCACAGGGTGCCCATACAGAAGCTCAAAGGGACTGAACCCTTGAGATTTCTGTGGTACCTCCCTTTATGCAAAAAGAAGGCATGGAAAGAGGATGTCCCACTTACACCTCATGGGTTCTGTTAGACCCTTGATCATGCCCTTCAAGGTTCGATTGAATCTTTCCACCAACCCATTACCTTTTGGGTGGTATGGAGTGGTGAACTTGTAGGTTACTCCACACTCCTTCCACAGGGATGTCATATACTTAGATATGAAATTGGTTTCAAAGTCAGAAACCACCTCTCTGGGGAAACCCACACGGGAAAAGATCCCCATTAACGCCCGTCCCACCACTGGTGCCGTTGTTGTCGTGAGAGGGATTTCCTCCGGGTACCAGGTGGCATGGTTCACCAAGACCGGGATGTACCTGTTGCCCATGGCTGTCTTGGGGTCCAGTGGCTCCACAATGTCTATCCCAACCCTTTCAAAAGGGGTTCCAACAACTGGAAAAGGTTGGAGAGGAGCCTTACACTTCCTCCCACTCTTACCACTTGCCTGGCAAGTTTGGAAAGACCTGCAATGTCCATCTGACTGCCTTTGCATTTGGGGCCAAAATAAGTGGGTGACAAGCCTGTCAATGGTCTTGTCCCACCCCAAATATCCTGTCAAAGGCATGTCGTAAGCCAGACCCAGTAGGAAGGTCCTGAAGCACTGGGGTACTACCAGCACACAGGCTCAGCGACCTTAGTCTTGCTGTGCAGGAGACCATTCTCCCAGTAGTTCCAGTGTGATCCAGACTGATCACCAGCTGTCTGGTTTGCAACCTGCTGCTGCAAACCTTCCAGCGAAGGGCACTCTTTCTGCTCCCTGCAGAATTTTTTCCTGGTGGGACCATCTTCTTGCTGTCAATGGGTCAGCTCAGATAAGTTCCACATGTCAGCTACCTGCTCCCCTGTAGGTACTGGGGCGTCAACCTCAAGGACATCCTCCTCCCGGACAGTGGGAACCTCAGCGGTGGGTGTCTGATCACCCTTTCCAGCCGCCATTGACAGAGTGGTGATACATGCTCACTCTGGCAACCCAAGCATCTCCAAGTGAGACCTGAGCTCAACATCCTTCCACAAGGATTGCTCCAGGTCCTTACCTAGCAGACAATCTACAGGCATGGTAGGGCTCACAGCCACCCTCAAGGGACCCGAGACCCCTCCCCATTCAAAGGGAACCTGTGCCACCATACACTGGCGCTCTGAGTTGTCCACAGCAACTACTTGGTGGAATGCCCTGGGGACTACTTGGTCCTCAAAGACCAGGTGACACCAGACTGAGGTCCCACTGGCTCCAATATCTCTGAGAGCCTCTACCCTTTTCCCATTGATGGTCACCCAGGTGCTGTATTTCTTAGTGTTAGCAGGCACCTGGGTTCCTGAGACCATCTACCTGTCCCTAAGTGAGACGAGGGTCATTTCTGCGGGATCCCCACCCTCCTGTAGATACCTCTCCTCCCCAAGCGCTACACTAGCCAACACCTTGGTCTGCCCACTGGTGGGTGGCTGTACCCTCTTGGGACACTTGGGGTCCCCCTTCAAGTGACCAACCTGATCACAGGCATAGCACTTGCGGGGGGCGGTCTCTGCAGGCTTTCCTGAGAGACTACTGCTTTCTTGTCTCCCCGGGGGGTGGGAACCTTTAACCTGGGTGTTAGTTTGGGGCCCTTTGGAGAACTCCTGTCCTTTACCCTTGCCCCCCCCAATCTTCTGCTGGTGACCCGGCCTACCTTTGGCTGAGTCCCCCCCCCAAATACTTTCTTGTGGACCCTGCTGGAAATCGCGATGAAGAAGAAGAACTACTTCGTCTTCAGAAACCAGTTCTATTTCCAATGCAAAGGTGTTGCTATGTGAGCTACTTATGCACCAAGCCTGGCTAACATCTTCATGGATGACTATGAAGAAGAATATTTGTACAGCCATGACAATCCCTATATTGAGTGTATTGAAGTGTGGAAACGCTACATAGACGACGTGATAATGGTTTGGTCTGGTACTGAAGACGACCTCAAGAAGTTTAGGGACTGGCTGAACAACAGAACAAGAGACATTCAGTTCACCATGGCCTATGACAATGAAGCCATTGACTTCTTGGACCTCACATTTCGAGTGGATGAGGGCCTCCTATACTGTGATCCTTACCGGAAGCCTACAGAAAGAAACACACTCCTCAAGTATGAATCGCATCATCCACGGAGCCTGACGGACAACTTACCGTATGGTTAATACCTCAGGCTCAGAAGGAACTGCACACGAAGAGTGGATTTCTTTAGAGAAACCAAAACCCTCTCGATTCGCTTAAGAGAAAAAGGCTACCATGAAGGATTACTCAAACGGGCCCGAAAACGGGCTTGGTATTGCCCACTGGACGAGTTATTTCAAATAAACCAGAAACAGATGAAGACGGAAAACATTGTTTGTGTGACCACATTCAACTCCAGAAGCAATGACATCAAAAAGATTGTCAACAAGTATTGGAATTTGGTCGCTAGTGAACTGAACACCACAGAAAACCCAGTGTTCGCTTTCAAGAGAGACAGGAACATCAAGGACAATGTAGTCAAAGCCTACCTCGAGCCGGCGAAGCAACCTGACTTGAGGTGCCAACTGGGCCTACCACCAGTAACTGGACACCACAAATGTGGGCAATGCAAAGCGTGCCCCTTGACCATTGAAGGAGCTACCTTTATACATAACAATCGAACACACAAGTTACCTCTATTCACCAACTGCAATATTACCAACGTGGTATATACCATCCGTTGTCCATGTAACTTACCTGATGTAGGACAGACCACACAGAAGGTAAAAGTAAGAATACTGCAACACATGAGCCGAGTCAGGTGTAACGTACAGGGAGCCCCTCTAGTGGAGCATTTCACAGCTCACAATTACCCCCCCCCCCCCCCGAGAGCATCCGTTGGTGTGTGCTTGAAAAAATCTGCCCCATCCTAGAGGCGGGTCCGTGGCTGTGACCCTAAATTACAAGGAGTGTAGATGGAACCACTCCTTAAACTCGGTGACAGAGGGTCTCAACAAGCTTGAGGAGACCGCAAAACAAATGGGCCAATTGTAGTGCAATTTGTCTATCATGACTGTACTATATTTGCCTGTGATGTTCTAGACCGCATAACAAATAGGCCAATTGTAGCACGATTGCGCACACCATGACTGTACCATAATTACCTGTGATATTCTAGTTTACTGATGGATGCCATTCGCAACAAGGATTAACCATGCCCTATGTGATCACAAAATGTTGTAAATGAATTTGTAATAGATATGTTGTGTGAATGGATATCATTTCCTCTGACATGCTCATCAGATTGCAAATACGACAATTTGGGTTGCAACTGGCCTTTGAATATGAGAGACAAATGGCGTCCCTGGACATTAACCATGTCCTATGTGATTACGTATGTAAATTGTACAATTACCTAGCTTTGTAAAGTGAATGCACCTATTTTCGTAGTTTTAATTATCAAATGTCCTGTGCGTCACTTAGGATTATATCAATATTGCTTCATTTACTCATGAGTATGCATGCGATGCTTTTTCAGAATGTGCATGTAACGCACACATGGTTTAAAGCTACCATCGCGCATGTAAGGCCTATGTTAAATCACTATTTATGATGTCGTGCCCCACTCCTCCATCGATTAGGCAGATACTGTTGTTTCCTTAGCAACCGGACTAGACAGCATCTAGCTGCTGCCTTCACTAGCGCGACGTGCACGCTATCATTAAGTGCGTACCTTCACTTTAAATTCCAGTTCTACACCACCGGGAAATCGGCAGCGGTTCTACAGGACACACGCCTGTCTTCGCTAATCAGCACTGAATCCTCCATTGTTGTCATCCAAAATATCGAGGTAAGCGCACAAGTTTGTGCACACATACAAAGGACCTGTTTATATGCCCAACTATTAACCCGCTTTTAAATCGACCTCCGGTTCTCTCTTTAGGTCTCGCCTACGCAGCGCGCATGCGCTGCTTAGGAGAGAGACCTAATGCCATCGGCACAGCTTTGGGGACAAAAACGTGCACGCGTTGCATTGCTTGCAATGGCAACGCGTGCACGTCTGGCGATTTCCTTGCATGAGCATGCGGCGCCATATGGTGGCGCCATATGGTCGCACGCTCCCGCAAGGGAATCTCGCAGGCCCCCCCTGCGCGAAAAGTAAACAAGCATTGGCATAGCCAATAGGTCTCGCTTTTGGGACCTTATTAGTATGTTTACTTTTGCTATAATCGCGGCACGTAAAGCGTGGGTGCCGCGATTATAGCAAAAGTAAAGAAATAGATGTTTTTTTCTATTTCTTTACTTTTGTTATAATTGCGGCACCCGCGTTTTACGTGATGCGATTATAGCAAAAGTAAATATACTTATAAGGTCCCAAAAGAGAGACCTATTGGCTATGCCAATGCTTGTTTTAATTTGCAGACTCACCTCTCAGATCCTTCTGCCCTTTTTACATTGTTACGAGCACCTGGCCCCATATTTGCAACTAGGGTCCTGACGCTTTGGAATTCTCCTTCGTTTGGGTGTCATTAACATAAAATTTCCCACCCGGTTTGTCATATCACGCCGGTTGCCTCGGCTGCTGTAGCTTCAGTGCTCGTGGGTTCTATTAATTTATAATTTTCACTATTGAGCTGTGCGCACCACTTCATGCCTATTGTTGAAAACTCCTGACAGCAGCTAGCAGGGTATAGGCGCATGCAGACCGCCGGCTGTTGTTTGTATTCAATAACACCGAGCCTTTATTAAGCGCGATGGGTTTCCTTAAAATAAATGGAGTTACACCTGAACTAGGCACCCTTAATTTTGTTCGATCCTGCTTTTAATCGGTAGGGTCGCGGCTTAGGCAGTCATTGCCCCTTTCCTCTGGCTGCTCAGTTGATGCCTATTTCTCCATCGACATTAATCAGCAGGGCTTAGGCGCAGGCTGTCTCTCTTCATACATTGTTAGACATTGTACAACAGCTTGACATACAGAAGGGTTTAAATTGACGTCCCTTCTCTTTTAGATTCACGTTGCATGGTCTAATTAATTGAATCTCACTACCAGGATCTACCAAGATGTATGAATAACGAGGAGTCACTCTGGTTATCTTTGGGTGAGTACTGATACCACCCCTATCCACATCTGCTTCTTATCCAGACCCAGCCAGGGAAAATGCTTAATTTGTGTTGTCTTCATTTATAGGCTGTCACCCCTTACCTTCGTTCTTAGTACTGATGAAGACCCGTCTTGACTACCTAATGGAGCAAAGTTTGGGTTGAAACGTCGACGACCTCGCATGGTCCAGATTGACCAAGGCTCTGTGTGAATAAGAATATTCAATATACAGCAGAGTCGTTGTTCCCTAAAATTCTGGCCTATTCTTTCCCGTGTACATATTATAAGCACACTGTATATAATGCACACTAAACACCAGCACTGAGCAGAAATGTCACTTGATCACTTATCATCTACAAACCTCACCTCGTGTTGACAGCCTTGTTTACAACTGTGAAAATATATATGAATGACTTATTGTATATAAAACGAGTGAGTAGACAGCAATTTGTGTCACGTGTGTTACTGTCTGCTACGTGTTCTATCTTGTCTGGGCAATTGAGATACTTATGCTTATGATTACAGAATAACACATCAACACTAGGCGTTCTTATAAGAAATAATTGGAAGAAATAATTGGAAAACCCAACAGAACCATTGTTTTTTGTTTACTTTTTGTGGATCCTGATACTCACACAGTGGTGCGCCTCCATAGCAAGCTTCCTGGGTTCAGTCAGCTTACTATCAACCAAGTGCTGGTGCAGCTCTGCAAAACATACACTTGACAAGTGCCCCTATGCAATCAAAATCAAAATCTGTCACATTACTGCTCTTCACCCAGCTAGCCAGTGACCTGCAGAAAGAATCCACACATTCCAACCAAGTGTTTGCATCAGTTTTCTTACTGGACCTAAAGTGATCACTGGACTTTTCAAGAGTGAGACCATACCTGGTGAGAAGGGCCTCCTTCGTGTCAGCATAGGTGAGGTTATACCCCTTACCCAAAGCCACTAAAGTTTCCCTTGCTTCTTCTGGGAAAAGATGCCCCAATCCTGCCCTCCAATTCTTCTCAGGGACCACATTCATGTGGATAGATGCCTCATACCTCTGTAACCACCTTTGTATATCAGCCCACTTCTTGAATTCCTTGCCGACATTCTTGGGGGTGTGCACAATTCTATCTGACTGCACTGATGAATTGCTGTCACCATCACCTTCAATTCCAACTCCAGGAGCCCACGCTCATGGTCTAATATCATCCTCAGAGATTCCATCTTGAGCCTCTCAAGCTCCATCTCATGCCTCCTAGCTTCCCTTCTGTCCTCCAGCTCCTCTGGGGACAAACCACTGCTACCTGGCCTGGAGGGTCCGCCACTCCCACCAGCACATCCACCCTAGGAATAGGCTCTTCTGCCTCCACACTGAGATATCCAGCCTGCCCACTGGCATGTCTGGCTGCTACCCAGGCCCTTTTGTAGCTCCTCCTTCCTGGTGAGGCCTCTGACTTGGACCTTTAGGTTTTTTCAAATAACCTTCAACTCGTGTATGTTGTAGGTTTCCAACCTTTCCGCTTCAAAGGCCACTTCTAGGGATGCAATTGATGATGCTGCTGTACCAGGCTTGATGCAGTAAGAAGTTTAGGTTCTAAAACGATAGGATTACAAAAATAGACCAACAAAACAGTATGTGGTACGTAATGGTCTGCGATATGGTAGAAGTGCACACCAATCACTGTAAGTCAAGTGCAAACCCAAGTCCTATCCTCACCGCTGCCAACCAATATTAGCAATGGGGGTCTCTAGTTGGCAGAGGTAGGTACCTTTGTCCAACTATGGACCCTTCTTCCTAGTCAGGGTAAGGAAGTTACGCTCCTAAAATAACCCCTGCTCGCCCCCTTGGTAGCTTGGCATGTGCAGTCAGGCTTATCTCAGAGGCAGTGTGTAAAGTATTTGCACATAACCAACAGTAATACAGTGAAAAACTACATAAGGACACCACAAAAGTTTAGAAAAATATCCAATATTTTTATATATGCAAAACAAGACCAAAACGATAAAAATCCAACATACAGTACTTAAAAATATGTACTTTCCAACATATCCTTGAAATTGCAGAAATATCTCAAAAACACAGTTCTTACGAGTCGGTAGCTCTCTCCGGGCCTACCACAATGCTGAAAACAACAGAGTCTAACAGTTCCAGCCAACCGTGTCGGTATGGGCCAGCGAAAGCGCGGACAGACTCGTGAACAGTACCTTTCTCTTTGCTGTGGGCATGTTGGTGCAAGCCGGTCGTTTCAACTGTTGCAATTGCGTTGCAAAATGGAAGTGGTGCAGGGTGCGGTGCCCTCATGATGGGGTGCAGGCAGCGTCTCAGTGACAATCCTCCAGACGACATAGGTGAGACCAATGCTTACGGTGCAGGACGAGGTGGTTGATTGATACGGTGCTGGCAGGTTGCGGTGCAGTGGCAGAGCCGGTTAGTGGGACCTAGCGTCAGTCAGCCCCGACGGCTGTGTGGGATGAGGCAGTGCATCGCGAAACTTACGAGCGGTGCCCGCAGCCACAATGCGGTCATGGGTGTCGAAGTCAGCAGGAGCGACGGCGTCAGTGAAACCATAAAGGCGAAGCGAGGCAGTGCAGAAGTGCGGTGCCCACAGGTCATGGTGCAAGCAGCAGCTCGTGGTGTCGGTCGTTGTCACCGGTGAGATCAGGGTTGCGGTGCGAGATGTGAACGGTGCCCTCTGCGGTGCCGTCAGGACACAGAACCAGCGACGGGGTCGGTTGCATTTCCCTTCTCTGTGGCAACTGAAACAGCGATTCCAGACGCGGTACCCAGAGGTTGGTGAAGTCTTTGCAGTCCCTGAGACTTCATAACAGGAGGAAAGCTCTACTTTAAGCCCTTGGAGATACTCAGCACAAGTAAAGAAAGTTCAGTCCTTTCACTGCCCAAGGTAGAAGCATCAACTGCAGGCCAATCCAGAAAAGAAACAACACAGGAAAGGGGTAGTCCTCCTCCTGGCAGCTCTTCCAGCTCTTCTCGGCAGGATCCTTGATTCCAGTGAGTTCTAAAGTTCTGGGGTCTGGGCCCCAATATTTATACTCAAAATTACTTTTTCTCTCAGGCAGAGAGTGTCTATGCTTAATTTAAACCGGTTTGGGGCTCTCTGGCCAGCTTCCCAGCAGGAGGTCGAGACAGCATTGTCTGAAGCAGACCAGGCCTATTCAGGTGCAAGGGAATCTCCTCCCACTACTCTATAAGCAGCCCAGGTCTATTCAACCCAGCTTTGACTTATTCTGGAAAGGCTGGACAAACCTCGACCACCGCAGTGGCTGTCTAAAGAGAATGCACATCCCCAGAACCTGTCACTCCAAAGCCAGAAAGTCACTCCACAAACCCAGTAGAGGCACACAGGGTGGCTAAGCAAGAAAATACCTACTTTCTAAAAGTAGTATTTTTCAAACACAGAACATAAAAATCGACTTTACTAAAAGATGCATTGTTACATTCTGAGTCCCGGCAGACTAAACTCCATTTCTCTATCTTGTCCAAATGGGAAGTTATGCTTATAAGATTTTATAGGCAAAACTCCCATTCTACCCTATGGTACAGGTAGCCTTTCCATAGTGAAAAACGAATTACACTGTAATTCACTACCAGGAAATGCCACACAAATCAGTGCATGTTCTACCTTTACCCTCTTCAGTACCCATGCCCTAGGTACCAGGGGTACCATTTTCTAGGGACTTACAGGGCAGCTGAGGTTGTGCCAATTGCGGTACAGTGTTTTGGATCTGGCACCGGTGCCCTGGTTAGCAAGGATCCACTACACTTACAGTTCAAAATCACATCAGGCAAAAAGTGGGGGCTAACCATGCAAAAAGAGGCACTTTCCTGCAACTGATCTTTGCCATCATGCTCCATTTTTCCGACATTTGCTTTTCGTTTCTGAAAGTCCTTAGTTGAAATAAGCAGAGAAAGTTGCTAAGGCCCTTGGATTAATTCAGTGTCCATGCCTTCACTTGTGTTTTTAAATTTGGCACAACCTAAGTCCCAGCCCACCAAATTAATTTCTGTTGGGGCTTACAGCAACTACCAAATAAATTAAGTACAGGTGTGACATACATATAGCTTTAGCTGTCTGTTGGCAACAGATCTGTTTTATTCAATCTAGGTTTAAAGTGGGCTTTGGGGGGACGTGGCCAACATGGCGGATGGGTGAGATGCACTATCAGCTCTCTCCACATCCCGCCGCTGGGCCCCACTGCCAATAGCCCCTTTCAGATCAGAATCATCCCCCCAGTCACAACACGACATCCCCTGAAGTAGAGGGGCACAACTCGAGAGCACCTCTGGCCCATCAGAACCCGGATGAGACACCACAGAGACCGGGTGCGGACTGGATGAGTGTCAGTCCGAGATTCCGGGGCCTGCTGGGCAGTCAGGGACTGCACACATCCTACTCAGCTAATCTACAGGCAGGACCCACACCGGGTGGGAGTGAGCGACTACCTGCACCCGATCAGCGACCGGTCTGCTGCTGAGTGAACCCTGAGGCGCTGGACTGCCACCGGAGACCTGGAGGGTCAGAGCCGACGCTGTCAGGCGCGAACATCCCCTGCGAGCCACTCTTAAACTGTGGATCCTGGGGGGTGGACTGGAGGGGGATCACCGCGCAGGGGAGAAGTTGGCAGCCATGGCCTCCCGCCCTCTCCATGACCACACAGCAACACTACCCCAGAGCCTACACAGAGGTCAGAAGACAAAGTCGGATCTCTCCCTGTAGATGTTGAGGGCCTTGCCGTAGACGCCCAGAGACCCGCCACGCATAGCGGGACTGCAGCTATCCAGAACAACGCTTTAGGAGACTGCTGCTCCACAGAAGTGGTCTCACAACAGGTAGATCCACGGGACCTGCTACTGCCCTTCCCCAGCCTGGGTGGTGAACACAAAAGGAGGTCTGGGTGGCAGTGGTGTTGTCACCAGCGGGGCCCACTGGAGTGACGGGTCCTCCTGCCAACGGCAGACAGCTATGAACTCAGAGGTGAGAGAGGGGTGGGGTTGGTGTCCAGCCCGTGTCCTTCGAGAGCACCCCACCACCCGCAACATATCGCCTCCTTATGAAGGAGTAGTAGAATGCTCCCCACAACCAGTGTGAGCTGAATATACAGTGCCACACTTACCCACTGGGCAACTCCAACTCCCCCATTTTGATGTGGCCTATGCAGGTGCCCAATCTGCCAGGGTGGCAAAAAATGGGCCGGGCCTCGGTGCCCATCCAACACAACAGGGACAAGTGCATTTGCATGCCCCCTCCCCCTGACAGATATCGCAGCATCCAGCACCCTGGTGCTAGACTGCAGGAGGTCAAGCAGCCCCCCTGCTGGACCGCTCTCCAACCTAGAATGAGGTGATCCGCTGCTAACGGGCCCCCGACTTTTGGCTTCCCTGGAGCCCAGGACCTGTCACCAGGAGACATTCTGCTGTTGTCTCACTCCCCGGGGATAGACCTTTGACTATTGTAAGTGGGATGGAGGCCTCCCTCTACCTCCCATCATGGGCTCTGGGAAAGGCAAGAGGCACAGGAGTGTCAAAGAAATGCTCCTTAAGCAATTGGGTGCCCAGGCGGGAGATACTGTATTAACAGCACCCACGGAGGAGCTCACACTCTCCACGCATGCAGAGGGTCCAATCACCCGCCCCTACCTAGTAGCGCTGTTCGCCTCCCTACGGGAGGATCTCCTGTCCATCAAAACTGAACTGGCAAAGAAGCTTAAGGAGGTCCGCTGGGACGTTGAAGAGCTGGGTGAACGTGTCTCTATGCTGGAAAACCACAAACAGGGGCACAATGACGAAATCGAGCAGTTCCAACAGAGCCTCAGAGACCAACACCTAGACCTGTAAGCCCACACCGAGGACCTGGAGAACCAGTCCTGACGCAACAATATACGCACCCGTCTGAGGTGGAAGGGGCAGGCAAAACTGTGTTTGTGACAGAGCTGTTTAGATCTATCCTAGATGTCCCCACGAACACGGAGATCAAGATTGATCGCGCCCACAGGGTGGGTCCCAGGAGGTCACCGGCTGCCCCCCCAGATATCCTGACCTGTGTCCATGATTTCACCCTGAAGGAGAAAATTCTACAGCGTGCCAGAGAGAAGCATCCCATCCACTTCAGTCTCCATTCCTGTATGAAGACTTGACAGAGTCCACCTTACAGAAGTGCAAAGCCTTCCGGCCGGTCACCTCGCACCTGCGGGAGAAAGGGGTGCCCCACTCATGGGGGCATCCCTTCAGAATTGTCTTTTGCTTTGAGGGGAAGCTGCACCAGATCCGCTCCCTGGATGAGGCTAGCTGCCTCCTTGACCTGAAAGATCCTATGCCTGAACATTCCCGAGGTGGGTGGCAAGGCAGTGAGGGTGAGGAGCCCCATGGTCGGAATGGCACTCGGTCCTCCCCGGCTGGCCTTTGCCCAGACCCAGAGACCATCGCTAGAGAACGACAGACGGTCCATGTCACATTGGCCAGAGATCCAGCTGGGTCAACGATGACATAACGCACAACACTTACCTGTGTACCCACTGCTCCTTCCTTCTCTTACACCTAGAGGGGCCGGGTGGGGTGCGGGGTGCGGGCCACTAACACTCCCTTTTTAACTTAGTATCCCTTGGTGAATTACATCCTGGACAATGACTCATGTTCTAAGGACACCTTGTTAATGTTTATTTGGGCCACTTAGGTTTCTCGTTTGGGGATTATGTTGAACCTGGTGATCAATCACACATATCATTCTAGTCCCTACCTTTCAAAATCTGACCTGATTGCTCTTGTATACAGCCAACCTAGGGTCAAGGTTAGACAATGCAGGGCCATACCAAGCACAGCACCCTGCCGTAAACCACCTTGACAGACACACTAAGGATAATCATCCTCAACGTCCAACGCCTTAACCACCCCTGAAACTAAGCTCTATCCTTTCTTACCTAGAAGATTCGGGAGTGCAGATATGCTTGCTGCTGGAGACACATCTCCTCCATAAAGACCAACACAGGCTTTGTTTCAAAACCTTCCAATACACATTTTTCTCATCCCTCCCGTCCAAGTCCGCTGGAGTAGCGATTCTGATCTCCTGGGCATTCAAGGGGAAGGTGGGCCAAAGCAGGCAGAAATTTAGGGTAGATTCTTAGCATATTCCCTAACCCTATATTCCAACAACATCAAAGTGGGTACCATATATTCCCCCAAATGAAGGGCAGGAACACTTTCTCCACAAGGCGGTGACAGAGATTATGGGCACACAGGACAGACGGTTGCTGTTGGGGAGAGACTTGAACCTTGTGTTAATAATGACCTATACAGATCAACGTAGCGCCATGGACAGACCGGGGTACTTTCCCTAGCGGGTCTAACATGGTTGAGGGACATGGGTCTGATGGATTTATGGAAACTGTCCCATCCACACTCCTGAGACTACGCTTTTTACTCCTACGCCCACAAGACCTATGCTAGGCTCGACTACTTCCTAGGCAACTTGGAGGTCACTGCTGTGGTTCGATCTTTGATGCTTGAGCCCCGCTCTCCATCTGACCACTCCACAGTGACAGTGACTCTCACAGTCCTGACAACTGGCCCATCCTTCAGGTACTGAAGAGACTTAGAGACGCTCTGCTCCAGTACCCAGAAGTTGTTGCCCAAAGACAATTGAGGACCACCTCTTAATTAATGATACTAAGGATGTCTCGATCTCTACTTTGTGGGATGGCTTGAAAGCAGTAGTCAGGGGAGAGTTAATTGTGATAGCAGCCACAGATAATAATCTCTGCCATGGTAAAAGGGAGATCCTCCAAACACACGGAAGGGGGCCCCTGAGGCTATGGCAGGTAGGAAAAACAGGGAAAAATTAAGGAATGCCATCAAAACAAAATATCCCTTGTTAAGAGGGAGATCCTGTCTCGTCAAGTCCTGGAACTTGAATGCATACACAAGAGAATGGGAGTTCCCAATGTCTGGAGGCAGCTAGAGGCTGCCCAAGCTCATCTGGCCGGCCTCGATATCAACAGAGCAGAATATACAGCACTTAGGCTTCACCACCGCTTTTACGTGGGGGGTGATCATTCTGGTCGACTTCTAGCCAATCGACTCCGTATTCAACAACAAGAATCAGGGGTCCGGTGTATCAAGGATGCCGAGGGTCAGGAATGGGAAGATGACACGCGTATTCTAGAAACCTTCCCAGATTATTACCAGACCTGCTACAAGTCGCAGGCCCTCCCACAAGATGCAGCTCTGGCGTATTTGAAGGAGGCTGACACTACCTCCCCTGACACCTGCCCAAGTGTATGAGCTGGACCGGCCGTTCCGAATTGAGGAACTTATTTCCATTATCTCTCGCCAAAAGCTAAGTTGCTGACCTCGTTCTATAAAGTTTTTGTCAAAGCATAACACCACTCCTCACCAGATTATTCAACGCAATTGGAGACACGGTCTCTCTTTCCCCCTTCATGCTTCAGGTGACGATAGAGGTAATCCCTAAGCCGGGGAAGGACAAAACCCAGTGCTCTTCTTACTGCACTATTTCCCTCCTAAACATAGATCTTACGCTTTTCACAGGCATCCTCGCAGCCAGGCTAAATCCCATACTCCCCGGTCTTACAGATCCGGACCAGGGGGGATTTGTACCCGAATGACAGTGCAGCGATAACACCAGATGTGTTCTACACCTAATTGATATATCCCAGAGGTATGAACAGGAGAGAATGCTTCTATCCGTCGATGCTGAGAAGGTACTCGACAAAGTCCATTGGCCATACCTCGCAGCAACTGTGGCTCATTTCAGCCAGGGAGATCGCTTTCAAAAGTGGATCCTTAGCAGCTATAATCAGCCCACGGCGGTGATCCCTGTCAGTGGATGCTCCTCCACCCCATTCTGCATCGGTAAAGGAACGAGGCAGGTGTGTCCAATGTCACCCCGGTTGTTCGCCGTCTACATGGAACCTATGGCCCACAAAGCCCGTAACAACCCGAAGATAAAAGGAATCCAATTCGGAGTGGAATGGCGTGGAATGGCATCGAATAAGCGGATGATGTCATAGTGTCCCTGGAGGAGCCATTAACCTCTCTACCTGTGATGTTAGCCGAATTGGAAGCATTTGGCCTGGCGTCAGGTTTTTAAATAAATGAAGGCCCTCGATCTCACCCTTTGCCCACATACTCTGTGAGCTCTACGCGAGCACTGCCTATCCAAAGGGCCCTGAAATCCATCCAATACCTTGGCCTCCTTCTCGCCCCTACCATTGCTGAGACTTTAGCCCCTAATTATACGACCCTCACTCAGCAGATTAATTGGATCTCCATCGCTGGCGGTCCTACTCTCTAGCGGTACAAAAGGGGGTGGTGATGGACGGAGCATCAGAACCAATCAAACACTCACACCCAGTCAACAGATCTGGGTTTGATCCATCACCGTTCTTTAGCCCACTCTGCCACCCCAGTTCAGACATGGCCATATGCAAATCAGTCTGACCCTGTGCCTCATGGGAACAGTCCAGCCCAAACTGCCAAGCCATGCCTTCCCTGGACCGGAAACAAGCTTCCTAGAACCGGTTTCTGGCATTTCAGCCGTCTTCAGCCAGGCTTGCTTGAATCCAGTGGCAAAGTGAGCAAGGGACTCACGTCTGAGCATACCCTGCCAACTTATGGCGAACAAAGCGGTACAAAAGGGGGTGGTGATGGACGGAGCATCAGAACCAATCAAACACTCACACCCAGTCAACAGATCTGGGTTTGATCCATCACCGTTCTTTAGCCCACTCTGCCACCCCAGTTCAGACATGGCCATATGCAAATCAGTCTGACCCTGTGCCTCATGGGAACAGTCCAGCCCGAACTGCCAAGCCATGCCTTCCCTGGACCGGAAACAAGCTTCCTAGGACCGGTTTCTGGCATTTCAGCCGTCTTCAGCCAGGCTTGCTTGAATCCAGTGGCAAAGTGAGCAAGGGACTCACGTCTGAGCATACCCTGCCAACTTATGGCGAACAAAGCGGTACAAAAGGGGGTGGTGATGGACGGAGCATCAGAACCAATCAAACACTCACACCCAGTCAACAGATCTGGGTTTGATCCATCACCATTCTTTAGCCCACTCTGCCACCCCAGTTCAGACATGGCCATATGCAAATCAGTCTGACCCTTTGCCTCATGGGAACAGTCCAGCCCGAACTGCCAAGCCATGCCTTCCCTGGACCGGAAACAAGAGTCCTAGGACCGGTTTCTGGCATTTCAGCCGTCTTCAGCCAGGCTTGCTTAAATCCAGTGGCAAAGTGAGCAAGGGACTCACATCTGAGCATACCCTGCCAACTTATGGCTAACAAAGCGGTACAAAAGGGGGTGGTGATGGACGGAGCATCAGAACCAATCAAACACTCACACCCAGTCAACAGATCTGGGTTTGATCCATCACCGTTCTTTAGCCCACTCTGCCACCCCAGTTCAGACATGGCCATATGCAAATCAGTCTGACCCTGTGCCTCATGGGAACAGTCCAGCCCGAACTGCCAAGCCATGCCTTCCCTGGACCGGAAATAAGCTTCCTAGGACCGGTTTCTGGCATTTCAGCCGTCTTCAGCCAGGCTTGCTGGAATCCAGTGGCAAAGTGACTCTCTATCCTGGCTAGGGCGAATCTCGGCAATCAAAATGACGACCCTCCCCAAGATTTTGTTCCTCTTTCAGGCCCTCCCTGTCGCACCCCCCTCCCCAGGAACATTACGCTCCCTCCAACAGGAGATAAACAACTTTGTGTGGGCGAACAAGTGCCCACATCTCCATAGGGACCTTAGCTACAAACCCCCAGGGGGCCCTGGGCAAGCAATACACAAAACCCTATATCTCTCCCCTATAACTAGGGCCTTGCTGGTAGTATGGGATGGGCTAGCGACACAGAGGGACTTGACGTCTTTTCCTTTTCCTTCCCCTCTCACGCACCATATAGAAAAAAAACTGACTTTGACCTGGCTTACAGAACCCGACATTTCTGATATGGAATCAGACAGGCTGCAGGTCAGTGGGCCACCTATTTGATGCAGATGGCCCTCTCCCTTTTGAGACCCTACGTACGGACTATATGCAGATCCACCACTGGGTAATGCACCCCGTTGTCCGCACAGGAGCCAAGTGGCAACTTACTCCCTTTAAGCGCTGGCTCCTAGCCAAGACATCTGACAAACACAAGATCTCAAAACTGTATCGAGAAATAGGCCCATTTATGGAGACTCCTAAGGCCAAGAGTCAGCTTCTGTGAGAGACCGAGATAGGTAGGGAACTAACGGTAAAAGAGGCGGGAGATATTCACTACCAGGCACAACACAGCCCACAATATTGCTAGCATCAAAACTGACACCAAAAACGTTACCTATTGGTATTGCACACCCCAATGACTACACTGCTATAACCCATTCAGATCACTGAAGTGCTGGTGCCAATTCCAACACCCCACCACGCTGCTGCATATTCTAACAGACTGCCTGAAAATACAGCAATATTGGGAGCATTTAATCACAGATATTGACACGGAACTCCCTAGATTTCCAGCATACATTGTCTTGGGCCTCCCCAACCCTCTCATTTTCCCCCTTAGGTCAAGGCATGGCAGACAGATCGGCCTGGCTCTAGGGTCGGCCCTGCAGAATATCTTACCCCACTGGGGCACGGGGCTGCTAGCCACACACTTAGGATGTTTGCACCGGCTAGGGCATATACTAGGGATGGAACGCATTACTCTCTCCTTATCCAACCAAAGTGCTTCCTTTTTCAATATGTGGGAGCCCTTCCTAACCTTGCTGACATCTGAATTCAGGGAACGTACTTGCCCCAAATACTTATGGCTCTTGAGACTTGCCGAGGCCCGGGGGTCCAACGTAGCCCCCACTTAAAGATCACGATGTAGGACACATCAGTCTTTGAGGTAGGCCACGATCTACCTCACTCCCTTTCCTTTGCTCCATATTTCCTTCTTTAGCAGTCACCAGGTACGGGGATGTGGATGTGGGAGTTGGGGGGGTTGACGGTTGATATTCTATAACGCACACGGCCGTGACAGAAGGGCCTTATATGTTGATGTAACACTGCTCTTTACCTTTTACTGTTGATGATAAATCAATAAAGAGATTTAAACCATAAAGTGGGATTTTGTTCTGCTCCTTGACTTGATGGGTTTCTTGACTAGCACAATTCATAACTCCTGATTCAATGGCTTTCCCCCAAATTGTTGTGTTTGAAGCACCCTAGAAGCATTTCAGTCTCGTAGTGCATGATGGTCTATTTTCTCTCGATCTCTCTGGCTCTGCTTGTTCTCCATATACCCGCTCTCTCTTACTATCCCTACTCTCTTTATTAAAATCTGAGCCCCTCTCCAACACACACTTTCCACCCATCTCCCTTGCTATGTCTGCTGTCTTCATCTGCATTGGTGGGCACCTATCTTTCAATGGTTTCAAACCATTTTCAAGATGGCTGTCTGTGTGCATACATGCAGGGACATGCATGCATTCAAGGTACCCATTTTGGAATGCTTTTTATAATAAAAAAAAATACAAGATGGATAGCTGTCATTACCAAATGAGAACAGATATCCAGTTCATGTTTGGCGTCTTTGGAATTGTAAGGAAAAATCCTCTCTGATGGTAAAGTCGGGGTTTAAATTACAAATTTGAAAATGCCACTTTTTAAAAAATTATTTTTATTAAGAAAGCGTATGACAGACAGATATACAGCAATTGCATACAATATTCGCAAGTTGCATTCAACACCTTATCTGGGACAAAGGCTGAGAAAATATATACATTAAACAATTACTTCTCTGTCTATTCCTTTGCATTTTCAATTCCACCACGGGTGATACGCATATCTCCCCCCTGTGAGTGTTCCACTTCAACCATTTCCAGTCCCATTTCTTTGGGCACCCCCGGCTATAAAAACTTATTTCTCCGCTCATACACCTGTCGAGTTCTTTCAGCCACACTGACACTGCAGGCGGTGCCACTCCGCCCCACCCCCTCTCTAGTTCCCTCTTGACTAGTGTGTATACCAGCGTCACCAATTGTTGTTCCGTTTCAGTCAGGTCTGTATCGTCCCATATATTAAGTAGGCCTGTGCCAAAATTCCGTTCCGTTCGCGGAAAGCGCGAAAATGTAATAATTTCCGCATTCCGCAGCTTAGCGATAATTTGTTTCTTGCTCGCGCTGTAAAATGATACATTCTCGCGTGCATGCGATTGCCTTACCTGAATCCCCGTGTTCGCCGACAAGTTTTCCCGATCTGGTCGCGTTCTCGACGAGATGTTGGATTGTTGGTAGCCATTTGCGCTGTCTCGCGACAGTTCGCGCCCGCAGTAACGTCAGGCGTCGCGCGATCACGTCTTTCTTCTCGTGATCATGCACCGCGAGACAAGTGAAAACAAGATGGCAGCGCCCGCGAGCAACCGCATGGGTAAGTTGGTGAGCCGCGACCACTCAGAAAATACCGCGTATGGGCGGGAAAAAAACTTCTGCATCTTCGCGATATTTCTGTGTGTTTGCGGAGATTTTTAACATTTTCGCGATAATTTGTGAAAGTGAATTTCGCAAATTCCGCCCACCCCTAATATTAAGCAAACCCAGGCGGTGCGTCGGACTTACCGTCTTCCCCAATGCGAACTGCATATGAGTTGTGGCCCTATCACATAGATCCCGCACGAGCGGACATTCCCACAGAATAAGATCAAAAGTAGCTGGCTGCCGGCAACCCTTCAGACATAGGTCACCCTGCCTAGACCCTATTTTTGCCAGTGTTATCCCCGTCAGATAGGAGCGATGTAGAATACGAAGCTGTATTAATCTGAATCTAAGCGTAATAGCTGCTTCCCTAGGCGACATAAGTGCCTGTCGCCAATCCTCCTCGTCAATCAGCCCAAGGTCTCTCTCTCATTGTTCCTTAAGCTTCCCAAAGGCATCAGGCAAATTATTACTAAGTTTTTTATAGGTCAAGGAGATCGCCTTGGACTGCAGTGGTCCATCCAACAAGCGATCCTCGAGAGGCGACGATTCTGGTATGTCCTCGCAACTAGGGAAATCCGCCCGCAAGGCATGTCTAATTTGCAGATACCTGAAAACCTCTCCTGGGGCCAATTGGTAGCTCTTCTGCAGGTCCTCAAATTTGAGAATTGCTCCTTTTTTAACCAAGTCATTAACTTTCGAGATACCGATGACATCCAACCTATCGAAACCCGGTTGATAGCACAACATGCCTAGTTTTTGCGTGTACCACAATGGCGTTGCCTTGGTGAGCACGCCAGCCCATCCCAGACGTGAGTTAGCCATCCGCCAGATCTGCACCGTATGCAGTGTGGGGTCAATATACCTTTGCTTCTTGGTGCGGGAATACAGGGCTCCTAGGTAACCCGAGCGATCCATCTGGTATCTATCTAGAGCATATGCCGGGTCATCTGGCTGGGCGTACGTCCATTGATTTACAGCCACCATTTGAGAGGCCCAATAATACAACCTTATGTCAGGCATAGCTATACCCCCATCATACCACCCTTTTGTTAGTTTCTGAAGCGCAATCCTCGGGGCCTTGCCATCCCAAAGCAGTGTACGTATCTCCTCTTCCACCGCTACAAAGTATGCATCCGGAATTTGGTGCGGGCAGTTCTGGAGAATGTACAGAAAGCACGGGAGTGCCAACATTTTAAAAAGAGCAGCGCACCCCACCAATGACAGAGGCAGCGACCTCCAATGCTTAAAATCCGTACGCAGTCTAGCCAACGGGGATGCCAAATTTCGGCTATAGAAGAGAGCCGGATCTGATGTAATTAAGACTCCCAGGTATTTAAATCCATCCGCTGCAACCCCCAGCGTGCAGTCTCTAGGGAGATGGGGGGTCTGCCCATGCAACACATACAGCACGGATTTTTCCCCAGTTAAATGCGTACCCCGAGTACTTCCCGAAGTTCGTAAAAATATTAAGAACTGTGTGAATCGACTTATATGGGGAGGCAAGATATAACAATATGTCATGGGCATAAAGAGATATTCTATCCTCACACTCCAGCGACCATCTAAAGCCCTGCACCATCACGTCGCGATAGATCCAGGCCGCCAGGGGCTTCAGCATAAGGGAAAACAGCATCGGGGACAGCGGGCACCCCTGCCTGGTGCCTCTTCGTAGCGCGAACTTTCGGGACGTACAATTGTTAACCCTCACCTGCCCCTGGATGTCAGTATACAGCAGCCTCAACCACCGTATAAATTTAGGGCCCAACCCAGCTCTCACAAGAACTTCAAAAGGATATGGCCATTCGATCAAATCGAATGCCATGGATGCATCCAGTGACAGTATAATTGCATCCTCCCTCAGAAAGTCCCCGCGCGCCATCACATTATGCAGCCAGCGGATTTTAAGGGCTGCGTTTCTACCAGGCATGAAGCCAGACTGATCTGGGTGTACCAGGGAGGAGATCACCGTACCAAGCCGCGTGGCAAGGACTTTTGCCAAGATCTTTGCCTCTACATTAATCAATGAAATCGGCCTGTATGAGCTACAGTCATCCGCTGGCTTTCCTGCCTTATGAATAACAACTATACTGGCTAGACTTTGGTCTAGTGGCAGAACTCCCCTCTCACAGCTTTCCTCATACATTGCCCGCAGGTGTGGACCCACCTGGGAGGCCACAACTTTAAGGAATTCTACGGGGGTGCCATTCGGCCCCATCACCTTCCCGGACTTAATTTGGCTGATAGCTTTTTGGATTTTCTCATTCGATAGGTCTGCATCTAAAATATCTCTGTCCAGCTCCGAGAGAGTCGGTGAAACACTATTAGCTAGAAGCTGGCACGAGTCCTCGGCTGTATATGTCGTGGAGGGAGAGTATACCTTCTCAAAGTGATCTGCAAACGCTATGTTGCTGGGGCGATGAAGGACCTCTCCACTAGGCAATGTTAGTCGGGGTACCCACCTCGTACCTTGTTCCCTCCTCTCCAACCAGGCTAGTGTCTTTCCTTCTCTATCCCCCAGCTCATACAGCCTATGATGGGTAGCTGCCTGTTTGGCCATCATGTGTTCACGAGCCTTGAGCCTGTACTCATCCTGCTTTAAGCTCAGACTATGTAGCATATCCTGTGAGGGATTAAGCACTTGAGAAGCCTCGAGGCCCCGGAGTTCCTCCTCTAATTGCACCAAGATCTCGCGCCTTTTAGCGATGTATTTTAATTTCAGTGACAGGGCATACCCCTTCAGGACCACTTTATATGCCTCCCATATAGTTTGCGCCGAGCCCACCGACCCCAGATTTTCTGTTAGAAAATACCCAGTCTGCACACAGAGCTCCTCCTTGATATCTGGTATTTTCAATAGCCATGGGTTAATGACAATAGTGCAACACTGCTGCCGTTCCCCGTGAGTGAACTCAACCCCCACTGGGGAATGATCAGAGATACCCCTAGGCAACGTCCGGGGGTGCCTGAAATTACCTACTGAGGCCGTATATGTTAAAAAGTAATCTATTCGGAGAGACCACCGTGCACACTGGAAAAGTACGTCAATTTGGAGTCCACTTTTTGGAGCTCCCGCCCCACATCTGAGAGGCCCAGTGCCGCGGTAAATTCCACCATAAGCTCGTTCGGTCTGGCCCCCTGCCTCTGCGGGTGTCTATCAATCGTGTCATCCATAGTCATATTGTAATCCCCGCCTAGTATCAATGTACCATCAGGAAGTTTGGTCAATACTAGGCCCAGATCTATTAAGGCATCTCTACCCAGTGCCGGTGGCAGATAAACAGAAACTACATTTAGGGCCCTCCCCTCCCACTGGGCCTCAGCTACTGCAAACCGCCCTCCCGGATCTGCCCATGTGTTGTGTATAATTAGTGGTGTGCATTTTTTAACCAGGATACACATGCCCCTAGACCCGGTGGTGTAATCAGCATGTACCAGGAGCCGGTATCCCCATCTATTGAGGGCCTTACTTTTGTTACCTACTAAGTGGGTTTCCTGCAATAGAACAAGATCTGGGGACTGTCTCTTCAGATACTGCTGGACGACCCCTCTCTTTATTTTATCACCCAAGCCATTAACGTTCCAGGAAAGGACAGAGAGCACTAACTCCTTTTCAACCCCCATCCCCTAGCATGGTGATATTCATAGCCTGATAGGTCAACAATACAGTAAACACTTCTTGACGCAACCCGCAAATAAAAGCAGCACTTTCACGCCTGTGTCTGTCACACTAAAAAAAAACATGAAAAACAAAACAATACAATTACATTGGAACTCGTCTCCAAACAACATACTTAACGGTCTATCCAGCCCGCAACATAGGAGTTTTCCATAACCTTGGAAACAGAAAGGAACTGCAAAACACCCCCCCCCACCGCCCCTGACCCCCAGCCCACCCCCCTCCCTGCCGATTTAGAACTACCCACACCCAAACATGGCAGAGTGACTCTCACCCCCCATGAAATGCTAAAGATGCACGGGGTGAACCGACCCCCCTCCCGCAGATATACATCACAGTGAACCTATTTTGTAGCCATCCTCAATTAACAGCAACCAATCCGTCTCCTATCACATCAATGAACCCAGCAACTAATATCATGTCATGACATCCCCAAGTATAGAAACAGTCTCGCAACGATGAGTCCTTCCACCCCCCGCTCGTGCCCCCCTACTTGCGTTTTCATCTAGTTCCGAGCTCTACGTCCCACAGCCAGGGCAATCAGTCCTGCTCATCCAGCTGGCTGTTATCTTTAGTAGAACCATCGCCCGTCACCTCCATCAGGACTCCCCTCTGCATGCCAGATCTACCAGGACAATCTCTTCTTTGGCTTTCCACCGTGCTCCAGCCCTACATCCAATCCCAGACCGCCTCCGGTGAGTCAAAGAACCACGACGTGCCATCCGACTCCACTCGCAGCCATGCGGGGAAGAACATTGCATACTTCACCTCCCGATCTCTCAGCTCCTTCTTCACCGCCTGGAAGCTTCTGCGCTGTGCCTGAACCTTGGCCGTAAAATCCAGAAAGAACGCCACCTCATAGTTATCTATCTTCAAGGGAGGGCTAGACCGTGCAGTCTGCAGTATTATATCCCTATCTCGGTAGTTAAACACCCTGGCAATAAGGGGCCTCGGCGGTGCGCCCGGCTTTGGCCTACCACCCGGTACCCTGTGAGCTCTTTCAATAGAGAAGTAACTGGACAAAGTTTTGGGCTTTAGGTGTTTCGTAATTAGATCCTCCACATATAGGTCTGCAGTCGGCCCTTCCGTTTTTTCCGGAACTCCCAAAATTCGAATGTTATTACGGCGGGCTCGACCTTCATAATTGTCCAGCTGTTGCGACATTCTCACCTGCTTCTGTTGCATGTCTAGCAGGATCACTGACATAATATCGACTACCAAAATATAGACATACAAAAATATCGATGCCAAAATATCGTATGCCAAAATATCGAATCCCTATCTCCAAACAGTTAAGTACAAAAATATAGAATCCAAAATATCGTTGTTAAAAATATAGTTAGTCAAAATATCGAATTTTTTAAATGTCTTAAAAGTAATATAAAATGAATGAAATAATACATATAATTAACTGACACATACTTAAAAATACTTAAATAACATTAAAATTAATAAATATTTAATGTAAGTAAAAAAAAAAATGTATACATATATATTAACGTAATATTAATTAAAAATATTCAATATTTTCTGCGTAGGATAGCGGGCGGGTAAAATTTACTATTACCACTCCAGTAAGTGCAATAGTAGGGAAAGCGTTGGATAGCGGGAGGGTCAGAATTACTATTCCCACTCCAGAGAATGCAACAGTAGGGAAAGCGTTGGATAGCGGGAGGGTAAAAATTACTATTCCCACTCCAGAGAGTGCAATAATAGGGAAAGCATTGGATAGCGTAGGGGTAAAAATTACTATTCCCACTCCAGAGAGTGCAACAGTAGGGAAAGCGTTGGTTAGCGGGAGGGTAAAATTTACTATTCCCACTCCAGTGAGTGCAACAGTAGGGAAGGCGTTGGATAGCGTAGGGGTAAAAATTACTATGCCCATTCCAGTGAGTGCAACAGTAGGAAAAGCATTGGATAGCGTAGGGGTAAAAATTACTATTCCCACTCCAGAGAGTGCAACAGTAGGGAAAGCATTGGATAGAGTAGGGGTAAAAATTACTATTCCCACTCCAGAGAGTGCAACAGTAGGGAAAGCGTTGGATAGCGGGAGGGTAAAAATTACTATTCCCACTCCAGAGAGTGCAACAGTAGAGAAAGCGTTGGATAGCGGGAGGGTAAAATTTACTATTCCCACTCCAGTGAGTGCAACAGTAGGTAAAGCGTTGCATAGCGTAGGGGTAAAAATTACTATTCCCACTCCAGTGAGTGCAACAGTAGGAAAAGCATTGGATAGCGTAGGGGTAAAAAATACTATTCCCACTCCAGAGAGTGCAACAGTAGGGAAAGCGTTGGATAGCGTAGGGATAAAAATTACTATTCCCACTCCCGAGAGTGCAACAGTAGGGAAAGCGTTGGATAGCGTAGGGGTAAAAATTATTATTCCCACTCCAGTGAGTGCAATAGTAGGGAATACGTTGGATAGCGTAGGGGTAAAAATTACTATTCCCACTCCAGTGAGTGCAATAGTAGGGGGAAAAAATAAATTTATATTTTATTAAAAATAAATGAATTATTAATACGAAAAACAGTATTAAAATTAATTACCAATCACACAATATTTAATAATTAATTAATTATAAATACCAATAAATCTTTGATTAATTAATTACATATTAGTAATTAATTAACAACCAATTATTTTTCTACAACAAACATTAATAAATGCAAATAATACCAATTAATAATTAATTAATAATATATTAATTATCAATATACACAAATTATTTAAATAATTAATTTTTTAGAATTATATTACTTCCCACCATATTCCCCTATAAACCCACTACCCGCTACAAATATTAAATGAATACAATTAACATAATTATCAATTAAACAATCAATACAAATTAATTACCAATTAATACAAATTATTTACCAATTAATAATTAATCAACAACCAATTAATTTTCAATACTAATTAATAATTAACTAATAACAATTAAATTACTTCCCACCCTATTCCCCTATAAACCCACAACCCGCTACAGAAGTAAAACGCAAAATTAAATTAAAAATAATTAATAATTCCTATTAATGATTATTTAATGTACTATAATTAAATTACTTCCCACCCTACTCCCCTATAAACCCACAACCCGCTACGGAATTATATTACACAAAAATGAAATAACATAAAATTCATTACTTTAAAAATATTCTAACATACATTCCAATATTAATACATACTTTTAACACATATACTAACACTTAAAACACTATAAAAGAATTTGATATTTTTAACTACTATATTATGACTGTCGATATTACTTACTTCTATATTATTTAAATAGATATTTCTTACCTGATTTTCGATATTCTTCACCACTATATTTTGGCAATTCGATATTCTGTCCATTCTGTATTAAAAACTCGATATTCTGTCCAGTCGATATTTTTTTTTCGATATTATGTCTTTTTACCGTCTAGCATTTGCCTCTGAAGTTCCGATGTGTCTGTCTGCAGGGCGCTCGTCACTATCTTGAGTTCCTTAACTTTCTCATCCATTTTCTTGAAGTCAGCTCTGAGTAGTGAGACCTCAACAGTGACCGAGTCCACTGAAGTATGCACCCCACTTATTGCTGCCATAACATCATGAAGAGTTGGCTCCGGTCCCGGCGCAGGGGATGCTGCCCCCCATCTTGCTCTGACCGCGGCGATTCACCTTTTTCACCTGTTTTTGACCATGCGAACTTCGCCAATTGTTTCTGAGCGTTAGCCTTGGGACCCCTCCCTCCTGTCGCCATGTCTGCGTAGCCCCGGATCTCCGAGCGAGGGCAGAGGGCAGCCGCGTGGGACCAACTGCAGTCAGTTGAACGAAGCGGCTAGGTCAGCACACAGCACCCACGCACATGGAATCACTCCCTCTCTGGGCCTTCACTGCAATCGAGCCACTTCACTCACGAAAGTGAACTCCAAGATGCTGGGGTCAGCTGCGCCGGTGTTCAGTATAAGACTCCTCCCTCCCCCAGTCACAGCACCAGTTTACAAGCAACTCTCGCGGAGGTGTAAGGCACCCGATCCTCCCCTAAACAGTGTGTGCCAAACTGTCCAAGGTCTGCAGGCTCCGACATCGGCTCACAGGAAGCCTGGAGGAAGAGAGTACCTGGGAGGCCCACGTGTAAACGCCTCGCACCTCAGTATCCCTCCACAGTGCCCACGTCTCTACTCCTCAAGGAACACCGGGGAGGGTCAACAAACACCGCACCAGTCCAGGCTCGAGGCTGGGGGCCCACCAGAGCAGCCCCCCCAGTCTGGAGCACCGCACACACTGCAGGGCTACGTGCGTGACTCCCACTGTCTGTGACCAACCCAGGACTCTCTACTATGTGGCAGCACCTGCACAGCCCTCACTTCAGGCTCCTGCTTGTAGGGCCCCCGCGTGTTTCAGCCTGTTCGATAGGAGCCCAGCAGAGCTAGACACAATCTCCCACTCCGTCCTCTGGGTCAGCCGCCGTCACGGCCCTTACTTCTCCGCCGCAGTCTGTATCACAGTCTGGCAATCAAGCGGCACCATCGCAGGAGAGGGAGCACCAGCCATCGCTCCCCCGGCACACCACCAGCAACCAACCAGCACCCCCTCAGCAAGGAGCAGCGGGGATCTTTTACACCGCTACACCCAGGCAAGAGCTCTCTCTCCTCCAGGCCTCATTTCAGGAGCTTAAATAGTGTGTATGTCGGCCCGGACCGCAGCCGCTGGGCCACCGCTGTCTTCTCTGCTCAAGGGCCTCCTCCGCCAGTACCCGCCAGCAATAATCCCAAGGCCTCCCGTTCAGGCTTACCGATCTCACCTCGCTTGGACCACGCTCCTCCACGGAGCCGCCGCAGGTCATTTCCTCCGGGCCGCCAATCACAGCACGGCCCTGCCCGTCCTGTAGGCCTCAAAGCCGGGGCCTCTCGCACCAGGGCATCCACCGGGAGCACTCGATAGCGCCCGTTTGCCTGGTGAGTCTTCGTGGGCCTGCCACCACAGGTCTCACGCTGCCTCCGACGTCTGTAGCACCTCACTCCTATGCCGCAGAGCCCACAGGGCGAAGCCTCTGTCCCGCCTGGCGGCCATCCCCTACCACGGGCCTCGTCCCGGGGCCGCCATTTCCCCCGAGTAAACTCCACCAGCAAGGACGATTCTGCAGTTTACACGCTGCGGCGAGAGCCCAAAGGTATTTCGGGGGGTCAGGGAATGAACACAACCCACTTTAAAGTGTTTCACTGCATCGGATGGCTCAGGATAAAGCAGGATAGCCGCAGGAGAGAAGGAGCTCTTTTAGGCAGCAGCCATTCCCGACAGCTTCAAGCCACGCCCCCGAAAATGCCACTTTTAAAAAGTTGCCATTTTGTTGTCTTAGCCATTTAGTGCCTGTAGCCTGTCACTTGTTCACATGACTGGGTATATCTGACAGTTGAGCTTTGAGTATTCCTCCTTTTTTAAAAAATATTTTTATTGTTAAAAAGTAGGACAGTCTTATACACAAAGAAAAGCATATTAGCAGAAGCAAAGCCTTTAAACATATAATTTATGGCTCTTCTTAACAGCCCCATATGACCCAATGTTTTCGCAAAGCCTGAATACCCCTTGCTTTAGCCAGCGCTTTTTCCCTGTCCCCAGTTTCTTTGAGAATGAACCACCATTCCATCTCGGTAGGAGGTTTGGGAGAGATCCAGGCTCTAGCTACCGCCAGCCCGGCAGCAACCAGCATAATTGTCAATATAGACCTATGCCGACCACAATCTTCCTTGTACCCTAGCATCTTTTCAGTTATTGAAAGCATGAGGTCACCCCCAAGTTTACATTTAATTGCTGTTAATATCTTATCCCAGAACATCTTTAAGGCAGAACACATAGCAAACATGTGAACAATGCCAGACGCATATAGCCCACATTTAGGACAGTTCTGGCGTGTCCCTCCATGAATCCCTCCCCATCCAATCCCACCTTGAGACCATCTGGCAATCCTTTCTGGGGTATAATAAAGCAAACAGAGTGTCCAAAATTGCTGGAGCCGTAGATTCACAGAGTGTACTGACCGGGCAATAGTATCCAAGGTGGTCTATGTATGTGTATTCCTCCTAGACAGCCACACACAATAGAGAGCTTAGATGTGCCTGGATGGGCCATCACTGGCAGGATGGGAGGGCAGAGCTGAGCACAGCCCTATTTACACTTGAATAGGCTATGTCCTGCCTTCACACAATGGGCTGCAAACCCCTGTAGTTAGTCTGGAGCCAGGACAGGAAAGGCAGAATGCCTGGCGACTTCAAAGGGAAATCTCTAGAAGCTTCTTCCACCTTCCAGAGGAAGGGCACCAGGTATAACTATTGGATCTCAGACACCACTTATTCAGTACACCTCTCAACCTGTAGATACTCAGCCAGGAAGAAGGACTGCCACTCTGCTGAACTGCTTCCCTGCGGGACTCTGCCTTGCTGTCCTGACCTGTTACCTTCAGCCGTTTTATCTGGGCGAGAAGGACTGGACCTGCATCTGTTGAACCCAGGACTCCAAAGTGTCTCCAAGAGCTAGTTGGTAAGCCTCGTGACTAAAACCTCAGAGACAGAAGGCTCCAATAACCTTGTACACAACACCTAGACTCTGCCATCTGTGAGTCCTACCCTGCCAAGTGGTGCCATCTCAGGCCCTTGGAAGGGGGCCTAGGGGCTCTGCCAGCCAATCTGTGCAATCCTGAGCAGAAGCGACACATCATCTCTGCTGCAATGGTTATCCCAACGCAAGGACTCTGTATTGACCTCGCAGTCAAAATTGGAACTGCCGCTTGTGGGAAAGGTTCATGTTGCAGGCCCTTGCATCACTAAATCTCTCATTAACGGCAGCCTTGACGATGACACAGGTTCTCGCATAGCACTCTCATGGCTTTTCAGAACCGATGCATCGCCTGGGCTGCGAGACGCATCCTTGTCACCGGACTTCGCATCACAAGCCCTCATGGATGGGATCTGCAATGATGATGCAGGACCTCGCATTGCAGTTCTGCAGCACCGCAGCACCTCTGAACCAACGTATCACCTCGGCTGCACTATGCATCTTCGGCACAGGACCTTGAAATGCTCAGCAACCAGGAGTTAAGGTACTCTCCTTGAGGGGGCCTAACTGGGTCCCTGTAGCCCGGCCCACGCTCCATTGCGGTCAGCAGGAACTTGTGACTTTGTCCCAGGCCAGCATGACCAGAAATCCAACTCGTGCTTTTTGGCGCTATTTTTACTGAAAGCTTAAAATCTACATATCTCTGGTTCTACTGATTGGATATTTGTTGTTCTGGCCTTATTTTACTAATTAAAAATTACTCTACTTTTCTAAACTGGAGTGGGGTCCTTTTGTGGTGTGTTTCACTATGTTACTGTTTGAGGTGTAGCACAAATGCTTTACACCGTGCCTCTGAGTTAAGCCTGACTGCTCTGTCCCAAGCTACCGAGGGTTGAGCACAGGCTAATTTATGAATGCTTTTGACTTCACCCTGACAAGGATTGTGGTTCTTGTTTGAGTATGTGTTCACCCCACTCAACCAGTAACTCCGTTTCTTACAGTGCGTGTGCACTCATGACAGTCACCAGAGACCACAAAAAAACCACTCCAATGCATCTGATCCCTCTTGTCAAAGGCTAGACCTTTCGGATTTGCCCGTGCTGGTTTCTTTTGGATTCTATGGAGGTGCCTTCTCTACTTCCAGAAATAGTAGTTGGAAGATTTATATACTATTTGTTTTTTGTGCAGTAGTGAGGAAAATGTTTTATTTGCTTTTAGTAGTTTGATTTGTTGCTTATTTATTTCTTGTGCACTGATTATACTTGAGAAGTTCTGTCAAAATGCGGCGCGCATTCCACGAAGCCAACAAATCCGAATGTAAATGGAGACCCATCATTTGACGCATTGCATCTCACTGCTTCAGAAAGAACCGTATTTCTTTGGCCTCTGCCTTCGGCTAGTCTGATGCAACCTGAGAGGTGTACGTTTCAGGGTCGCTGGAATTGAGAACCAAAAGCAATAAACAAGGCAGGGTCAAACAGGGAAGGGTCAATCAATGCAGGTTCAATCATTGTAGTCTATGCATGCTGCTGTGCCTTTAGCCAGTTTTGCACTCTTGCCTGCATCTCTAAAAAACAGACACAATTGTCTTTAGAGTATGTATACGTGTTCCCCTTTATATTCAGTAGGTAATATGAATGCTATCAAATAAAGGAAAATATACTTTTCATCGAGGACATTGTTGCAAGAAAGATTGCTTTATCACTTGCGAATGTTCTGTGGCATAGCGCAAAATTATGCCCCCCCTACACAATGTGATGAGCTCCACCCCACCCCCAGTTTCCATCCTTGGTTTTGGGTTCACATGGGGTACTCTGAAGGATTGGGGCCCCCTGGTAGTCGGACTGCTCCCCCATGCGCCACAGTGGCTGCAGGCAGGGCCTGTTTATGCCCCTATTACAATGTTTACAGGAGTAACTCGCAGAAGGCTCCAGGTCTGAGATCCGCTTCATAGTTTGGCAATGTTTAGTGCCTAATGCTCTCCACATTTAGAGCGTGGAGCTGCTCATTGCTGTGTGATGTCTATGGGAGGATCTCAGGGCTCCAGGGATGAGGTTCTGAGAATACACAAGACACATTCTTTCTGAGGTGCCACTGGATTACACCTGCCCGACGTCTCAGAGTAATCCAATTCCTTTTTAGGTCTAGCTGAGTCAGCGCGCATGCGCTACTCGGAGAGACATTTTGTAGTTGACTTTTCAAAGTGCTGCTGGCTGGCCTAGCGCTTGCGTTCACACGAGCGTGCATGTGCGCATCCGACAGCTTTCTGCCCCGCATCGCACACCACTCGCCCATCGCGCGAGCGTGTGCACACCATTCGTTAAAATTCCTTTCCTGCGTAGCTACAGCACTAACGACTAACTTATCCCCATACCAAGTTATACCAATGCAACCTTTGAGCGTACATAAAAAGTTTGAAATTGAAAAAACTCTGCAGGTCAGCAGCGCGTGTTTTACCTCCTGCCTCATGTACATTTCATTGCTGGCATATGGCTGGCGTACACGTAAGCCTCTTAAGGATTATTTGTTGCCATCCCTCTATTTTCACATTTGTATTTCAGGTTTTCTGTGGTATATTTATCAATAATAAAGGTGCACTTTAAGTATGGGCACAGCAGAACATTAATGCTGTATCGCAGTCACAGGTGAAAACTGGTACTAGCCAAACGGAGGCAGCCAACTCGATGGACAAGTCTTGGAAGAGCCAATGGGTTAACATGTATGCTTTTTACTTGACTTGATGTGAGGTGATTGAGTTACGTTTTGTGAACACTGAGGAACAAGTAGATGATGAGGAATGGAAGCCATGTCACTGTAATCGCAGATAGTGCATTTCATGTGTGTGACACAGTAGTATATTGCATATTCATACAGTTTAACGTGAGATTCACTTATTGGTAAATCTAATGACTCTACAAAATAGTTTAGTATGTGTTCTTGCTGTTCATTTAAACATTTAATTGTTTGCGGCAAATTCATTGACATGTGATCAATTGACATTATGTAATGAATCGAGTCAGTACTTGCACTTATTCATTCACGATGGACTCTGGAGGCCGCACCCTTTAAATCCTCCTAGTCTGGCAAGTATGGGCACATCTTTCTGTGGCTAGATGAGCAGATCCGCCATTCTACCCTAATTCCAGGCGCCATCTTTGTACGGGTATTCTAGCACATTCCTGATCTGAGGTGCAACCAAAAACAACCAGCAGACGGTCTCGTCAGCTGTTCACTCAACATGGTTTCTACTAACTCTGCAAACGGCAATAATTACCAATGTCGAATCAATAGACTCAAAGGCAGGATGCACAACAGGCAACTATAGTTTATAAAACTACCCAAATGGTCAAAGTTAACATATTTGCACTGTTTGAGAATGATTTACAGCCAGAACACATCCAATAGACTATAGTGAGACTGTCTGTTTAACTATTTCACAATATTCTACAAAATGAAAGAACTGTGAGAACTGAATCTAGATGACAGTGGGGCGAAGTCAAACAAACCACTTCTTGTTTTAGTTTTTTAGCTGATGTGAGGAAGCAGGGAGAGTGGTGAGCACTGTTGACACCTCGAGCTGCTGTTGGCGGGTTTATGGATGAATTCGAGCTGCCGCAGATCAAAAGGTCGGCCGCAGGAGCTACGGTGCACTGGAGGGAGGCTGACAGAGGTCAGGCACTGGAGGCTAATTTCTTGGATGGCTAGAGCCAAGGTTTAATAGCTGGTTCAGCGGGGACAGTGATTGAATTCAGCAGGAGGAGAACTTATGGTTATTACTATCATGTCAACTAAGCAAGGTTTCTTCCTTTTCCCTCCTTTATTCCTTCCGTTCTTTTTTTATCTCTTCTATTTTTTACACTTTTGTTATCTTGTTTCTCACTTTTACCAATATTTCTCGCCCATATTCTGCTGTTTTGCTTTGTTCCTTCCGTCCTTTCTTTATTTTTTCTTCCATTTCGTCACTTTTATGTCTTCTTCGGTTCAAATGTATTTGCAACCTTATTTATTTCTTTTGCTCTTTCTTTTTTCTTATCACACTTCCCTCCTTCCATCTCATCTTCCAAGCATCCATTACTCCTTTCTCTTTCCCCGCCTCTTCTTATTTTTTACTTGTTTATTTTCTTTCTGTATGAACGCTTGCATTTTTCTGTTTATTTCTTGTTTGCCTCGTCTTTTACTTTTTTTCTTTCTTTATACCTCCATGTCCACCACAGCTTCCGACATCACTGCTGGCTTTATCCTATCCGTGGCTTTTAGTCTATTTTGCTTTGCCTGATTAGGGTGGGACCTGATAGGAATGAATTTCAAAGAGGGGAGCCTTGTAAGATAGTTGTGAATTAAAAGGTGATCACAGAGTGGCCTCGCAAGCTGGATTTACATTACTAGGTCTGTGAAAATTGCATTTAAAACGTTGCTGGCTGTGTGTAGGACCTGGCAATAATTGCTGGAATCCAAGGACACCTAAAGTCTCTCATAAGTCTGTCACGTGCTCGGTGCACCCTAGTTCCTGTATATAGGCGTGCAGAGCTAGACTAGTTCTGGCCGTTAGCAAACAAATTAGTCTCATATTTCCATAGATTCATTTACCACAAATCCTTTTTTGGTTATGGAGTAGCATGCTACTTGCCGAAATGTGCTTCAACACCTCATCAAGGGTAGCAGGCAATATATAAATGCAAACCTTTCCCTCTTCTATCCCTCCACTATCCTCCTAAATCCAAAGAACAGACTAGCATATCCACCACTCAAATAATTTCATATTTCACTATACTAATTCAACACTAATCCTTTTGGGTTCTGGAGCAGCGCGCTACTCACCGGAAAAGCACTTCGACGCCTTATCAAGGATAGTTAGCGCTATATAAATGCAATTACAATACAATGCTTTCTCTGGATCTTACTCTCAGTTTTTCCATCCCAGTAGATCATTGCAGGTGTATCACTGGACGGCAAACAGTGGTAAGAGAAAGATTGCAGATTGGAAACTACCTTGCCTGAGAAGCACAGTCGCAGCAAGGTTGATGGTAAAAGGCTGTCTCCGTTCTAAGACTTGGTAGCAGATTAACAAATTGGGTCGCCACAAGGGCCATATATCCTGCCCCATTATGATAAACTTATTCTTGTGCTTTAGTTTTACAACTTCTCATTAGTGAGTGAGAGGTCATGAGGAAGTGCAGTGATCACGTTTACTATGGGTGTCAAACATGAGAATCGTGTGGGATGGAGCGGTGAGAGGTAGAGGAGGTGCCAATAAGGAATATGAAGAAAATTGTAAGAGGATTCAATGCATAAAAGCAGTGCTTAATTTGTAAAAGAATAAGTGCACAGGCCCAATGTTTTGCTCAAAAGCCTGCAGCCGGTGCTATTGAATGTTGAGGTGCTGAATACCAAGGCTGCCTGGTTTTGATTCCACCTCATGCCTCTTTTATCCATCACTTACGCTTCTTACCCGTTATCTCGGTCTTACAGGTCCAGGCTTTTGGGTCAAAGGCTAATGAGTAACAAGCATTGGCATAGCCAATAGGTCTCACATTTGGGACCTTATAAGTGTTTAGCCATGCAACAGTTGGTGTTGTTGCACCAAGGATATTCTGCTGCATAACTAAATACTTATAGGGTCCAAAAAGCGAGACCTATTGGCTATGCCAATGCTTGTTTGTTTTTGCGGTTTTGTATAGTGCAAACCAGACCCCAAGGTATTGGAGAACTTTACAAGAGCACAAGCAACTTTACACAAGTACATGTTCGTTTTTGGTAGTCAAGGGGAGATTAAGTGATTTGCCCAGAATCCCAGGATGTTGAGCCGACGCCGAGGCTCGAACCTGATTCCCCTGCTCCAAAGTCGGCAGCTCCCCTTCCTGTCCTTCAGAGGGAGGCACTCTCAACCCTAACAGTGAGACATCGACCTTTCTTAGAGTAAGGCAGGAACATCTTTGAAGTAAGACACTCGCATCTCTCAGAATAAGGCAGTCACAGCTCTCAGAGTAATTCAGCACCTTCCCTCAGAGAGTCAGTGACATCATATAGAACGAGCCAGTCTCAACCCTGAGTGATGCAGTTGCATACTTCTCAGCATGGACACCAGGTGCTTCAGAGTGAGGCAGCAACATCCCTCAGAAAAAGACAGTTACATTCCTCTGAGTAGCTGAAGGTTGGGCTGAAGTTCAGATCATTTGCTCCTTGGTGGAAATGAGAGAAGTGCCTCTGAGGAGGAAATATCTGCCCTGACCTGACCTGGTAGATTTGTTTTTATTAGCTCATGAGAAGACTCTGGCAGTATGGTGCTGCCAACTTGCCAAGAACTGGACAAAAAGCTGGAGTTAATCTCCAACTAAAGGAAGAATTTTGATATAGACTAGATCTGTTTGGACCCTGCTGTGCTCCTTACAGAAGGTGAAGTAAAGGTTATTTCCATTTGCTCTATGGTGGAGCAAGTCTGAAGGCCTTCCTAAAGCACTGATTTTTTTTATTGCTGCTGAGGATCAACTTGTCTATGTGCACTGCCTCCATCCAGTCCAGGCAGTGCACATAGGTAGGAAGCCCCCGGGAAGCCTTCTGCATCCCCACAGAGACCAGAAAAGAGACTAGGAGAATCAACAAGAAGAGGGGAGGTGATTGAGGACTGCTGAGTGGTGACGTTGCTTTCCGATATTACATGTTATTCCTTTTGTGGCTCCTTAGTAGTTGCAGGGTGTTGCCTTCTCTTGTGCCTGACAGCAGGGTCAGATAAGGACAGAAAATAAGCCTCGGCACCAAAATAAAAGTGGCCCCCATTAGTGAATTAGAAAGCTAAAAAAAGTGGCCCATGGTTGCAAATTTGAACAGATTTAAACTTCTAAAGACATGCTTTATGAATGTTTTGCAAGGTATGGAAGATTGCATGGATTTGAACTTGTTCCAAGCAATGTTGGTTTTAATATCAAGAAAAAAAACAGTTAAAAACCCATCAAGCAGACCATAAAACAGCCCCACAAACATCCAAAATTCTCGCACACACACTGACCTGGCAGCGAGCCCGTCGGGCACTGCCTGGTTGCCCGATTGGCCAGTCCGACCCTCCTGATAGTAGTCTAACCCTTTGTTCATCAAGGTTGGTGTGAAATGGCAGACCAAAAGTCACTAAGCCCTGGAGGCAGCTTACAAGGGACCTCCCATGTGTGATAATATCGGTCAATGATTGAAGAAGTGATAGGTTGTTTCCTGATTAGATTCTGTAAAGGAAGGGGTGGAGAGAGAATGTGATGTGGGTGTAAGGAAATGCAGCAAGCCAGATTAGGCAAGAGCAAGATAAGAGGAGGAACAACAGAGCAGAGGCAACATTGGCACTCCGTAGAGAAGAGTCAACGTGACTATGGTGGTGAGAGGAGACAAGAATAACTGAACAAACAGCCTAGAGAAGGCATTGTCCCTGATGACTAAGCAAAAAGCACCCACTCGGATGGAGGGTGAAAGAAGAGAGAACTTCAATTCCAGGAGGGGAGCAGGCATATCAAGCGACCTTCATGAGGAGAACACTATATCCACGCTCACCGTGGTTTGGGGCTGGACTGTGGCCTCAGGCAAGTCTTTGGGGACTAGTGATCCATTTTTTACACCATAAAATAATCCAGGTATTCCTGGCATCAGTGTTTATTTCACAGGGTCTCAATAATGTCACCCAGAGTGCATAGATTCTGGAAAGCCCTCCGCATGAATTGCAGAAGCAAGAGGGAAAATCAGAGTTTATAGAGATAGAAGGACAACATTTCACTTTAAGATTTAACAAGGTGATAATTAGAGGTGGCAGTAGACATTTAGTTTATTTAGAAGAAAAGTAGTCAAAAGACCACATATTTGTTTCTTGCATTCAAGGGAGCCGAAACTGGAATTTACTGGAGGTAGTAGGTCCTCATATTCTTTGTGATAGAAGAAGACAAAGAACATACAGAGAAGCGGCCTTCCTATATAATAGAAAGACTTTTCCTTTGCACCTTACCTGAGTTCATTTGAACACTGACTGAGACAGTCCCTAATCACTTTATTCCTCATTTGTTTCTCCAAGAAGATCTGTTTCTGCTGTGCACAGTTAGTGAGCAGTGTTATGTAATTTGCCCTAGTTTTTACCATTTGTCAGTGTCTATGAGTTCTATGACCCTGGATAATAAGGCTTACCAAATGTGCTAAAAGCTAACAAAAGTGGCTTGGAGTGCAGAGAAGATGGCAGCATGATCCCGCAGCTTCGTCTCGAAGGGCACATACAGTGCTTAATTTGAGCCGGGGCATTCCGGTGCTAAGCACCGGCACTTAATTGGTTTCCGGTGCTCGGCACCAGGCACCTAATTGTCAACACCATACTCAGAACAGTCCACCACATGGTGGCGCTGCTCACCTAATTTGGAGATGAGCAGAACAACAGTAGTTTAGGAATACAATATACATTAAAATTGCTAATACCTGCCATTCCTTTAGCTTTGGGGACCTGGAATGATCTGAACTGTCGCATTTACATGCAAGAGAGATTGTTACTAGTTGTTTTGGCCGCGATGACAAGGACGATGGGTGGTGCAAGCTGCAGTGGCCTCCTGGTCAGAGCCCTGGCACTTAATATTTTACAAACTAAGCACTGGGCACATCATTCTTTTTTTATCCCGAATATGGAACGGTAATCTCAGCCGCCAATGGAGGAAACTTCATACATGCGGGCGCGAACGCTTGGAGGCAGTTTGTGAGGCTTATTCCGCTCCTGCTGCACTGGATCATCATTGCGGTGGCCCGTGATCGGAGCTACGAGAGCGGCTGTCTCGGAGGGCGGCACGAACGTGGCACGAACACAGAGTGATTGCTCCCAACGCAGAGGCCGCCCTGGGACTATAGCATTCCCGGAAACTTGATTTTCAATGTTCAATGTCGCATTCTAGCAGATTTCACCCTGAATCGCTGTTTTAACTGAGCCCACATGGTGTGCCTTAAGACCGCTTGTATGCCTGACTCGAACATGGCGGGGGTCTAACTACGGTGCAAATGTGAGTTCTTGATTAACCTGTTATACGCCAGTAGGAGCAACAATTGCACACATGCTGCACTCTGTGTGGAAGCTGTGGTCATTCTGTATTCATCCTAAAATAACTGCTACGAGGATAATTAATGCAACACATGAGAACTTGACCCAGCATGCCTGACTTTAAAATGAAGCTGTGAAAGCCACGGTACTTCGCTTCCACTGCGACAACATCAGGGGTGACATCCGGCTAATACAAACGGCCCTAGTCTCATTACCCACAACCCTGATTTTACATCTCAACATTCCACAATAAAAGTGCCTAATCCTCCTATTCTTCTAAATTGAATCTTTGAAGCTTTATTACACATAACGTGTCAGGTCTAACACAGAGTGACAACAATACGGTCAAGATCTGATGTAAGGATGAAGCAGGAACATGAATCGCCTTTCTGGACAAAGGTTTACCACAAGTTACCAGACTGACCTTTCGGAAACCTTTGGAATTCGACAGAGCCCACAGAGTTCGGACTAGGAAGCCGTCGAACTAATCCCACCCCAGGCCAATTGTACGTAAACCATTGAGGTTTCAACATGTTGAACTTATCCTGGCTTTTATGAGGAAGTACATTCTGTGGGGCAATAATAAAATCTTCATAGCACAAGACTACTCTAAGGCAACAGGAAAGGCTTCCTTGCACTCCTTCCCAGACTGAGATCTCTCGGATACCAATTCTGCTTTGCAGGTCCTGCAAGGTACCAGGTTGTCATTCAGGACACACCTCACCTCTTCTCAGAATATGATGCTCTCAAGAAAATCCTGGACAATGCAGAAGACCATACAATGGACACCTCCACACAGAAAAATCCTACCACAAAACCTAAACGCAGACCGCTATAAGGTAATCTGAACACAGACATCCTAGCTAACCTTAGCTTATCTTGATCCAGCTAATCTTAAACTATCTTCCAAGTAACATCAACCAAACAACTATCAAAAGGTACAGAATTTCAGCATAGGACAAGTACATTTCTCCCCTTTGAATCTTGTCTGGAACCTGATTGTCAACCTCCAACATGAACACTCTTGGGGATGGCCACGTGAGCTTAGACTTAGTTATGCCTCGTTTGAATCGTTTGCCTTGTTTTGGCCCAAGCCAAATTACGGAACAACGTAGAGGATACACGCCTATAACGTGACTTTAATTATGCAGCAATATTATTGTAAGCCATGATCAGCTGTCCTAATGTAACCTGTCAATGACAAATCAGCCGAGTAACATCAGGAATAGCCTGTTCCAGTTATTGTATGACCTCTTCTAGAAGTCTTTATTCTATGAATTGTTTATAGTTTCTACATTGTTTATAGTTATACCATTCTGAAATAATCGCTTGCACGTATGTCGGAAATTGTTCACTAACTTATACTGGAACATATAATGAAAAGGCCAATCTGCGTTAGTTACCAGCTCTTGCTCTCAATACCTTGTTGTACTTCAAGTAGCTGTCACCCAAGGTTATTAACTTTCTGCCAGCCAGCTAGCTAGTTGAATAACTCTGTCTTTAATAGCCTTTAATTAATTCTATCAAGTTTAGTTCCACCAGAAGGTAAACACTTGCTATGCTCATAGCGTGCCTGAGAGGGAGCGTCTTCTCGCTATCGCTATGCCTAATGTTTCTATTGGGGGGAGAAAGGGAGAGATCAGGAGAAAGAGGTGAGAAGAGGATTTGTACTGTTGTTTTTCTGTTATTTTACTGTCCACTTTATTTTGATTGCATATATATCCATTCATGTTCTATGGTAACCAATGGCTCTCGTAATTTAATGCACATTCAGAGTGACACTCAGGAAATAAATGCACTACGGTGTCCCCTACTTAATGGTTTCACGTATTGGGTCCTAACTTTTACACATGCCTCTGGGTATCACTGACCAAAGATTTTATTCACCAATAATATGCTTCCACCAGCTCAACAAAACATTAAAATAATATCGCTGAATGTTAAAGGGCTCAATCATCCGGTCAAAAGGAGAAAGATTTCCTATTATTTTCACAAGCAGAAAGCAGACATAATTCTTTTACAAGAAACCAAGCTAGATGCCAACCTAGCCAGCTCACTCATAGGGCGCCAGTTTCCTGATGTAGCATACTCCGCTTCAGATGACAAGAAAATAGAGTCCTAACGCTAATATACAGGAAAGCTAGGACTAATCTTATCTCACACTCAGCTGACAAACTTGGTAGATGGGTCAAAGTGGAACTAAGAACAATTCTGATCTTTACATATTCAATATGTACAATGATGCACCTGAGTTTTGGGAAGAGGTTGAAGAGCAAATCAATCTGATCCCTGACACAGCCACTCTCATAATGGGGGGAGACTTTGACCTTCCACTAGATCCTGATTTGGATAGGAACTCGAACTGCCACTACCGACCCACCTAAGCACACAAACCTCTTTAAAAACTCTGCAGCAAATTTAACATGATAGACACTTGGAAGCTACAGAATCCAGTGGAAAGAGATTACACATTCTACTCTCACCCACATAGCTCATACTCCCGCATAGATAATCTCCTAGTCTCAAAGAACCCAGTTGGCAGAATGGATCAAACAACCATAGAAGCGAGAGTCATATCAGACCATTCCTGCATAACCATGTCCAGTGGCGGCTCCTGACATTTGAAAGTGGTGAGCGTAAAAGTTTGGGTTGAGTGCCCTGCGTTGAGCAAGCGTACGAGCAAACCTGATGGGGGGGGGGGGGATTCTTCCCTGAGAAAATTCTGAAAACAAAGTGGGCATGGGGTGCATTTTTAAGCAAATATGAGAAAGCAAGAAAGGTAATAAAGCAATTGTAAACGTGTAGTTAGGGCATCAATAAAGAGATTGAACCTTTTACTGAGACCGCCTCTGGATCCAACATGTACTGAAACTGAATTTACATGCCTGGTAAACATTACTTACCCTGCCTACTGGTTGCACATTTTATAACAATTCAGTTACAGTTTTATGTCTACTCTCTCAGATCAGTGCTGGGTTACCTTTGAAAGAGCCTTCGATCCTGGAAAGTGGATTTCTCTGGAGGATACGGCATGTAATACACAGATTTACGGTGTATACGTCATGACACACTGAGCCATCCGTATTGCAGGTCACAGTATGATAAAAAGGTCAATGCCTTTGGGGATACAAAGAAAGCGTTTGACCCTCCTATATCCTCTGCCCATAGGCAGCAAGCGCTTCCAACCAACACAAAGATCACATCGTTGGAAACAATCATTACTGTGTCGAGCTGTGTGGTTGATGAATTGCAGAGGCTGATGGTGGCCTGATCGGACCCACACGGATTCAAGCCTTTGCCCCTGGGGTCAAACAGAGCCCAGCAGTGGCTGCATGCATTAGTTCGCTGAGCCATCAAACCCACGGGAAGTAGAAGGAAGCAAAAAGGGTAACTGGTGGAAGGATGGATTGAGGAATAAGGGAGTGAAGCGGCAGAGAGGGATGGGGCTACCGACAGCAGACGGTTGTGCAGAGGAAGGAAAGACGGGAAGGGGGAGAGGTGAAAGAGGCGCTCAGCTGGAAGGAAGCAAGAAGAGGGATAGTTATTAGCCAGGGTAGGAATGACAGAGCACAAGTATAGTAAGGTTTAAAGGTGAGGAGTGGCTGCCCTGGCATGAGAGGAGTAGCTTAAACCCCTCTTCACCCCTATACCACCCAGGTTGGCCAGTTTTGATTTAGTGCCACCTCACGACCGCATCACAGCACTTCTTTTCTGTTTGCTTTGCTCTGGGTATTTATGGCGTGCAGAGGTACCACTGCTTAAACGCACAGCAAAAACAGCAGCTTCTAGGCGCTACAAGAGATCAGCGGGAGGCTTTCAAAAGAGGAACAATAGGGGGAAACGGGGGAAACAATAGTAAGATGTTCAATACTTAACAGCAGTCACATCCATTTCACACCCTTCTTTTCTCGTATCATGCACTTTTCTCGTGCTGCTTGTAACTCCTCTCTGCATTATCCTGTGCATTTCTCCCCCAATGCGCCATCCTGTACCTTTCACCCTGCGGCCCCCTTCTCTTGCGCATCTTCTGCTAGACCTGTAGTGATGCCCCGGTTACTTACCGGTAATCTTCATTACTCCGAGTCCTTGTCTTCCTCGCCACAGTAATCACTAATGAGCCTTCGGCTCCCACAGAAACTCCAAGTATAATTTTTACAGTCTAGTCTCCCTCTCTCTCCAATATGGCCCCCGACCACACAGCCAATCCCATAAAGGGACACATAATGCACCAAAACGACCTGAGAACCAAGCCGCAGACATGAAGCCAACAAGAGGGCCGGGAGGGAAAGGGAAACTTTACTGTGGCGAGGAAGACAAGGACTCGGAGTAATGAAGATTACCGGTAAGTAACCGGGGCATTACCTCCTCGTCCGTCTTCCTCGCCACAGTAATCACCAATGAGCCGATACCAAAGCATATCAGCTTCATGTAAGAACATAGTCCACCAACAAAGTTAGCAGCAATGCAAAACTTTATTACAAAAAAACAGGAAAGACACATAAGGAACTTCCAACTCATGGTACCCCGGAACCCAGCACATAATAAAAATGTAGATGTGTTGTTTCCAACCAATATCTGGCGGTGTCTGCTTTAATTCCCAATGATAAATCCCAAACCATAATAAACCGTAGGTACACAGAGCTGTGTTGGGAGAGACCAAGTGGAGAAACAGGAAGCAGTATGAAATCAGAAGCAGGAAGATGTGGTGATCAACTGTGGTGGAAACTATAACTATAGAAGATGAGCCTTCAGAGCAGTCTTGGGCGGCACTGCGGCTGTGATCGCTCGTGCGGTGCCACCTAGCTCACTGCACAATCCCCGGGACCTCTACCAGCTGCTTCCACCGCACAGCAGCGGGACAGCCGGGCTCCATGCTCTGTGCCCCGGCTCTGCTCAGCCTCCTGTCCCGAGGTATGGGGGTCCTCTCTCCCCTAGGGTCCTTGTGTGCCAGGGGGGTGGGGCAAGCTGTGTTTTATATTACACAGCCAATGGCAGTCACATTTCAGAGTGCCCGAAATCCAGAAGTGTAACTTCGGAAATCCCAACCCAAATCCGCTGCATTACTAGCAAGGGGTCTATGAATTTAGGGTCTGATTTATAGGATTGAGTAACATGTCATTCCCCAAAAATGGCACTGGCACCTTTGACCTCTTCTTCGTTTTGCCGCCGTGCGCCCACCCACATAATTGGAATCAAACCTTGTCTCTGTGACAAGTGCGTGAATACAAGCATGGGTCGGTGTCCTCCATGGGATTGAAATACAGATGGAGAGGGGCAGCAGGAATACTGGGGGCGGGGGGATGCTGCACTCCACCTGGCAGAAAAGCTCCTTTTAGTCAGGGTAAGAGAAACAAACGTGTAACTGAGAGCAGGAGCGGGCGATGGATGGCACAATATTAATATTTCAAGAATTTGTATACTTTTGCAAGTATGTCTGTCTGTGTTTGTACTTCTGCCTGACTCTGTGGGTGAGCATCTGTCTATCTCTCTGCATGTATGCGCGCATCTATCTATCTATCTATCTATCTATCTATCTATCTATCTATCTATCTATCTATCTATCTATCTATCTATCTATCTATCTATCTATCTATCTATCTATCTATCTATCTAGCCATCTATCATGTCTGTCTGCGTGTATACCGCTCTATCTCACTGTCGGCCTGTATTTTCGCCTCTTTGTCTGTGCATCTATCTATCGTTCTGCCTTCTGTTCATGTGTATGTGTAACTGTCTATTTTTCTGTCTGCGTTTATGCCCCACTATCTCTCTGTATCTTCACCTGTCTGTCTAGGCATCTATATATCTTTTAGGCTCTCTGTGTATGTGCCTCTTTCAATCTTTCTGCCTGTCTATCCGCGTGTATGCGCACGTGTCTGTCTGTCCGGCCACCGGTGCCCTCCCCCCGGGGCACATAGAGCTGCCCCCTCTGGTCGGCAAAGTCTCTTCCACGCACCGAAGCTGCATCCAAGGGATCTGCTGAAATGTTACCCCTTCCATAGTATCTCGCCATTTGCACCCTTTCCCACCCCTCCAACATAACATACATTCCAATAAATAAACACACAACACAATTTTTTCTTGTTTGGGTAAAGTTGCTGCAGGTTTATTACATACACCGTTATGTAATTGGTGGGTTATCTTACGGGCGATCCAAGGGCAGGAAACCAACTGGGCCGCCTGATGAGCCAGGCAGCACTGTGGCGAACCCCACCTGTGCTGCCATTACTAGTGATCCTCTTCCCGGATCACGTGATCCTTGGTACCTTCTTACTCACGTCCCTTTCAGGGTGGAGCATAGCATAGCAAACCCCCCAGTTATTCAGGCCCACAACCGCCCAAAGGACTAGCGGGGCGCTGACACGGTTTCCAGGACCCTCCCATGAGGCTCCTAGGATTTGGCTCTGGCACCCCCATATGGTGCCGCGCAGAGGTACCCTTCGGTACCGGCCTGCTTCCAGATCGCCCTGTAACTCCGCCACAGCTCTGGAGGCGGCCACCATCACCGCCAGAGCCCCCCACCAAAACAGCTATAGTCTTACCCGCAACCTCTCCTGTCTAGAGCCTCCTGCAAATCTAGATGAAAGAGAACCATCCCTACTGGTTATAGATGACCCCGTCTATATCCCAGTAGCCCTTGATGATAGCTTGGGTCAGCTAGTGTCTGATGAAACTAAAAGGCCCTTTTAGCCTGTGAAGTTGTGCCAAGAACTATTCACCCCATGCGGGGAAGTTCCACTGCGTCACATGACTCAGCCCCGCGCCAACTCTGGGCGGGACGGTTTCAGACACCCTGGCTCACAATGCCCCACCTATTTGCTGATCCCTTCTAGCACCGTGTGTCTGGACACATGTGTCTCCCATCTCTGGGACAGCAGCTCACTTGTTAGGAGACCGCTCCTACCCCCGCTTGCCTACTTAGGCTAATAGGGCGAGAAGGATTTTACTTAACCTTGGCACAGTCCCTTTACTTGCTAAATCATGGCGCACAGGAATGTCCATAACTAGGCGTATGAGACAATGAGCAAGGCTGCCCTCCAGCACTTCCCTGCATCCCTTATTCCTTATGGGAATTCCACCCGCTCAGCTCCCTCTGGTGAAGCCCCCTAGGCATATCCACTTAGAGAATCTGTATGATTCGATACAGGGTGCCCTGTCTGTAATATGGTGCCTAATAGCTGTTGTGGGAGATGCCACACACCGCATAGGTCATGGGAACCTTAAGGAGCACACCATTGTTCCCCGGGTGTACCTCTAAATGGGACTGGCTCAACCCAGCTGTAACGCCAGAGACACATACCGTAAACCTCTTTACTGGTTTTATCCACTTTGCACCCTTCTGGTTGCAGCTCTGTGTATTTGTGAAGCGCGCATGCTCCCGGGGCACGATGTCGCTGAATAGCCAGTGTAAGTTACCCACTCGCTGATTCTTATCTATCGCTAACTGCCCTTCCTTGAATTGAAGGATTGCTGGATGCTACCTAAGGACTGTAGGCTAAATGCTCCAACCCAGTTTGACCCCAGAAATTGGGGACAACCAAAGTAGTGACCATGCCTTACATGGTACATCTACCTCAGCGTTTGACTATCAACGTGTTAAGGACCCCAGTCCCAAAAGATGCCCCTGCTATTGTCTGGTTCTAGACCGTAGAAGGATAACCCCGGGGGCAGACAAGTCTGTGGAACCAGAGGGGAAATGTTTATGTGCAAATACCTGCCCTTTCCTGAATATTGGGAATGCCAACTGCCCTATAATACCCTGTCGCCAATTGGCTCTAACACAGTGTTTACCAAACTCTTATGCACCGCAGCACACTTGTTGGATGACTACTACCACAACCCGCCTGCTGCCCTGGCCAAAGCGTGGGTGAATAGGTCTTAAATGAAGCGACCTGTAACCTGCCCATTTGCAGAGGGCACATTTTAGCTGTATCGACCAGACCTAGCAAGAAGCGACTAGCTTACGAGCCCCACTCCCACACAACTAAAATTAAACATAGTCCCATCAGGGGCCTGAGGCATTTCCTTCGCCCTCAGTGGGGTGACCTGGACTGCTACGACAGGGCATCATGAGCTCACACTTTCACGTGTATCTGTTTCCCTTGTGCTACAGGCGCCTTTTTGCTGATAATGTGACCAGTTGACCTTGGGGGAATCTCACGCTTGCAACTTGTATCTACAGCGATTGTTTAATTGCAATGATACTGCGTGTCTGAATGAACTATGCACAGGTAATTGGACTCCCACATGCATGGTTGTTGTGAACAGCAAAGTGGATGGCCCAGGATGTGTTGGGGGACCTCCCCCTACCAGTCTCTGCTGTAGTTTTCCCTTAAACGGAACAGCCTGCTATAGCTCAGCGGACCGGTGAAATTGCATCCCCAGCCTTCCTATGTGTAGTTCATATGGTGAAAATTGGGAATACTTTTAATACCGCTGGTGGGGGAGAACAGGTGAAGGGCTGGGCCTACTGCCAGCATCTACCCTGCTCCGACAGGGTTTCCTAAGCACCAGTCTTGTACCCTCCTAGTCCACCCCAGGATTTAACAGAGTTGGCCCCCCAACCTGGGATGCGGTGGCCTGGTAGCCACTGGACCAGTATGTGAGTACTATCGGGGACCGAAGCTATTATCTTTCTCAAGCAAGGAATGGCCACCTGCAGCGCTCAATTGCTCCCCAATAAAATGATCTTCGCCGGCAGATAGCATAGCACAATTTTACTTGATGTCCTGTCTGGGTCTAACCCAGCACCCCAAGAAGTGCTTGCTTCCTAGGTGAGGTGATACAGCCTGACATACTATGCTAAGAGCAGAGGGCACCTGCTCTGTAACCCCCTGGCTGCTTGTCTGGCCTTCCTATATTCCCAGGGATACCTAAGGCAATGCTTCAATTCCAAACTGGTGTGACTGTGCAAGGAGTGTAGTGAGTCTTCGCCTGCACGAGTAGCCCAACATACAAGTGGCCCTGACTAACCTTGTGTTCTGGGGCCAGCTTTGGGAAGGTGTTTCCCATGTTCTATCAACTATTGAGCTGTTGGAATGCTAAATGCAAGGTGGGGATGCTAACCTGCCCCAAACTCTGCGGACACCACAGCCTGCGCAAGCTTGCGAGATACTAGAACATTTTTAGACGTTCAGTAAATGTGACACATTGGAATAGTCCCTCAAGCATAAGTCAGGCACCTCTAGGTGAGGTCTGGCTCTCCCAAACTTCTGCTAATCTGTACCAGGGGCAGACCAGGCCGTGGGAACAGTGGGCGAACAGGACGTCCAGCTACCTGCCCTTTACAGGATCTGGGAATGTCTTATGTTCCTTACTACATTATTGCCCCTAGTGTTTCCCCAACTTTCTAAAACCCTGCACACTTGTAAGGTGAACATTGAATGAAATGTCTCAATTCACTCTAAAGCAAGTTGAACCGCAAATTAGACCATTGCCACTAGGCAACATCACGAATTAACTGAAATCCTGCACCGCCCTATGAAGCAGGAAAACGTGTGTAACACCCAGCCGTAGCCACACGAAACCACTAGAAGCAGTTTATCAGGGAATTGTAGAGACCCCCGGAGTCCCACCGTGCCCTCTGTACTTCCGCACAACTGACAGGTTGCCTGCACGCATGCCAGGTGCCAAAACCAGAAAGCAGCAGCCATTTTGAAAACAGAATGGTGGTGCAGAAACCCCGCGAACAACCTCCTTTCTCATCCCTGCTGAAACCTTGTGCTGGCAACTCCCCCCTTTCAGTGTGGGGCTCAAGCACACCTTATGCCACGCTTGCCCACTGCCACAAAACCTGTGGTGCACTGATTTTAGACAGCACCACGGCGTGCAACACAAGACCTAGATTATCATCTACAAAATAAAGGCTTACACCTGGTCCCTCATTCAAACTTAGTTTATCCCACGGGCCCTCTGTGTCCTGTGAGATCCATAATCGGTGTTTTACTTCTTCACGCGTGCCCATCTTGTACTGGTGAAAGTGTCACCCGTGGTCGTGAACAGTCACCTAGTACACTAAAATGCAGCCATGTGCGTATATTACACAGCCTTCCTGCCTCACAGGCATGGCTAACGTAATTAAGGGTATGATAAATAAGCAGCAACTAAGGCTTGTATATAATATTGAAAAGCTTTCACTTGGAACCCGATAATACCATGACAATGTTGCTACTCCTGAGTTTAAAAAAGAGAAGGGAAATCCACAGAGCAAATGACTCTTTTCAAAGGACTTCCTCTACCGCTTACCTTGCCCCAGTGCATCAGAGCCACGGCCGGGCTCGTCGCGATGACACCATCCGGGGGTAAAACCTGTGTGATTATGGCAGCGTCACTCTGAATAATAAACCCTGAAGCCATAAGTCTTTGCTTGAGTTGCCGCCAAGCGCTGCACTTGATTCCCATAAATGCAAATCATTTGCTGGTTGGACGAAATTATTGCGAGTGAACACATCCGTGGAAGGCTAGCAAATATGCACACCACCGTTGAAAGAGTACAAGGAGTGGCTTTGAGAAACCGGAGCAGCGATGCCTCCCAAAAGACAAATGTGATTTCCACAATACAACGTGACTGAGCGGGAAGGTATGCGCTCAACAACCGTTCTAAAGAGAATGCTCGCCTAAAAACATGAGGCATTGCCTGCTTCTAGATTTTACCAGAGCTGCTCGGAAATGACGCAACAGGCCATAATCCCTAGTGAAATAACATTCTGGCTCCCAACATTGCGTGCGCGACCCCGCCCACTCACGCTGGCCAGTGGGCCCTCATGTTTCCAGCCCCCGGCACCCTTATCAACCACGTGCGTGGCGGTCGCTATTTTACGCCCTGTGTTTTACCTGCACCTTAATGTTGCCACGTACACCGCCCGGCGTCACACTACCGCGTACCTGAAACACAACAAAATGTTCTTTAAAACCCGTAAGTAACACATTTTTTCCAACAAGCTCCATGGCGTAACACATTTTTTCCAACAAGCTCCATGGCACTGAAGCCAGCAATCCGGGTCCTCGCGACCCATGCAACTGCAACCCTTGTCTCTGCGGATCCAGTGTTGTGACCCCCTTGCCTGCCGATAACCCATCTCGCAGGTCCCTCTGGCACCCAACATTGCACGCTCATTTACATCTCTGGAGCAGTGCCATCTGATGGTCAAGCTGACTCTTCAGCTGGTTTATTAGTCTTAAAACATCTATGGACTGCCTGCTGTGCACACACACATCCAGGGGTCCACAACTCGGGCAAAACCACGTGCAATATTGGTTGATAAAAGTGGTATATCCACATCATGGGCAGCCTCTATGCAGGCCTATCATGCAGTGTGCTCTTTAAATGCTTGCTCCTTAGTCAAACAGAAGGACGAATTTATGCTTTTTGTTGAGACCCAAATTCCATCTATAATATTCATTACGGAGATCCGGGAAGATCTTTCTTCACGGTCGGATACTCTTGCAGCCACTCCACCTGGTGTAAGGATTTTCAGACTAACCCGGTCCGTAAGACAGGGGGAGGGGGGCATTGCAGTAATGCATAGATAAAAAACGTTCGGCAACGTTGCACCCCAATTTCATCATCGCTGTGTGAGGCTGTCTGTTTTCACTTGCAGCATGGTCGTGTGATGTGTAAACAAAAACGCTTACTACAATGCACTGCCATAAAACCAATGCTCCCGCACTCACCTTAGTGTTCGTGCCGCAATTGCCAACTATGCGGCACAACTCTTCCCTATACCAGCGACAAAGCCAATTCATTGTACACATGCTATTTAGCCCCGGCAGATCGCCGTGAGAAGGGGGGCGACAGAGGCCGCATGAACTCCACCAAGTGCGTGGGGGGGAATAAACAGCTGCACAAAGCACGGCTATCCATTCAACTCTGCAAGGCACCATGACCTAGGCGCAAGATATTTTGCTCGAGGCTTGCCGCAGGAATACACAAACCCTTGCTATACCCGTCGGAATGCCAGTATAGACTGTGATGAAGGAGATTACGTGTGATATGTGGCCTATTAAAGTGCTCTGAAGACCACTTCCTTTCCGCAGACCTAGTAACGTTTAAATTACCCTAATATTTTCATAATTGCAACATTTCAAATCCTAATTCACAGCAAAATAGGTATTAAATATTAATGCTTATGCTGCTGTTGACAAACATTGTTAGCCCTAACCGGTTTGCTTGTAGGCCGGTATGTTTATTGTGCTATATGTTTGCCTACCGTAATAGAATACTCACAGGCACGCACATACTAGTTGTTGATTTGATTTACTCCCAAGGAAGGGTCTTCGAGGTGTTACACATTAAGCACTTCAGCACGGATCGAACTCCAGATTGCTTGGAGGAGCAACCTCCGCTAAATCCGACCCCGCATACCACCACGAGACCCCTCGCATCCTGTGCAGCAATGCACTGCCAGGTCATCGACCGTTGGGAGAACCTCTGTGCAAATGCTCGCCGTGGCTCTATGCAAAGGTTTAGTTCATGGGGCTTAACATTAAAAAAGGCTTTATAAAACCGGCCTGGCCCCCACCCCCGCAATACAGCATCAAATCAGGGCATACGAGAATGAACTAACACCCTTATTAACCCGCGCAGTAATTGTGAGTGGAAAATCAGCAGCGCGATTGGCAAGGATCACTAGTAAGGGCAGGCCAGCGAGAACCCCCTAGGCCCCAGATGGAGGCAGACCCGCAGCATCCCAGACCCGGGGTAATCTCTCGTTTGCAGCGGCACACTGCACAGCTGCCAGGCCCCCATACAGCGGGTGTACCTGAGGCCTGAACCGCGATCATGCCAGACCTGCCCCACATGATGCACAATATCACCTGGGCAGCTCCCTTTGCCCGGGGACCTACAATCAACGCGTGGGCCGCCATAGAAAACAAGCCAGCGTATGGGGGGTTGCAACAGACCCGCTGAGACTGACGACTGTGGTTACGCCCTCCCCGCAAGACCCACTACCTGGACACTTAAGTGCGCGAACTATGGCATAACGCTTAATTGAGCCCGTGCACATCCAGGCCGAGGGCTCCTCGTTCCAGACCGGCACCGCGATCCGACGCAGGGGGGGTTACGGCACACATATTATCCCGGGAGTAGGGGCCGACATACTGGCAATGACGACGACCCGGAGGTTCAGATATGGGGCTTGTTGGCGGCCGAATTTGTCTTTGAGCTCAAACAGTGATCAAGGCTCCCTAGTGTGAGTTACAAAGCCCCCCCGTGAAGTAGTGCAATATAGGCGGGCAAGTACGCCGATGCCTTTAGGATAGCGCAGCCTGGTACTGGGGGGAGGGTCTCATGGGTGGCTGCAGCGCGCGGCAGCTTACACGATCACTGCTGAGGGTCCGGGGTGGGGAGGCGTACCACCCAGATCCCCGTGAAGTGCGCTAGCGGGCTAGCTGCGGGTAGCGCTGGCTCCATTAGAATAACCCCAGGCCGTGACACAGTGCAGGTTCCCTGGGCGGTTGCGGCACCTGCCCTGAACACCCTTACATGAATGGGGGTGCATGCGGCAGGTCAGTCCGCTGGCGTCTTGGCGCCTAGGGATTATTAAAGACCATTAGATTAGTCTATGGTGGTTTTCTTCCGTTTGACCTATCGCCTCGCTTCCGACCCCGTGAGAGCAGGCTGAAAGGGGGGGCCCTTCTAGACTACCTGCCGGAGGCGGGGGAGGCACAGCGCCTGTTGCGCTCTAGCCCCCGGTCCTGAATCCCGTCACCCAAAAGCAGGAGCCAAACCCTCACCGCCTCGGCGCACTCCAGGCCTGCACGAAACCGAGTCATGCCCAGGGCCGCCCAACATGTCCGAGTGGGCCCAGGCCAAGCTCATGGCCTCCACGAGCCTGGAGCAGCCCAAACCCTACCTCGCCCTCAGGCGGTCCAAACCTCGACAATGGCCAAGTAAGGCCCACAGCCTGGGGGCTGACCCAGTAATGGGGATGGGCAAAGGGGCGGAAACTCACCACGCACACTGCCCCTGGCTCCTGGCGATCTCGGTCGGTGGCGGTCTCATCAGCGAGACGGGTGGTGAGTGACGTTGAGATGGGGTGTGCGGCGAGCAAAAGATGGCGCCACAATGGTGGGGGAGGGATATATACCCTCCCCAAGTCCTGGCGCCAATGAAGTGACGCCCCTCGTGCGCCACGATCAGGCTGGGGGGACTCCACCCAGAGTCCCTGCCCCTGATGGGGGCGGGGGGTGTGGGGTGCCCAGGCGACACTAGAGTGCTGACCTCTCTAGTGGCCCCCTGTGGGTGCCTCGGCCAGCAGCAAATACACATTTGTTTGTCAATGACAGATTCATGCGGGATATTGTAAATGTCACGTGTTGTCCAATGGACTTGCTATCCCCGTCCTCTCGTGCGAGACAGGATGCTTTCTTTCCTGTAAATTTACATTTTTATAATCCCAAAGCGTAATAAACGTTTCCAGGAATTCATTGCCAGTTTTCATGACCTGAGTGGGTATGGGGTTTCTTTTGGTCTTACAGATGCCAAACGTGTTGTAATGAGGAAAATTGGAAAGGTTTGGCATTTGTAAAAATAGCATTGGGCAGGATATACCGTGTACAGTGATCAATCCAGCACCATTTCTGCATGTATCCCGTCTGTGCAGTATACCATAGAAACCATTGTTATCTCACAGGGGAAGATTTCAAACTCCCTGACGAATTGGGGAAAAACTCCCAGAAAGTCAGAGGCATTTTGTATGTTTATGCGAATTCATGGAAAAAAAGAAAACAGTACCTTCATGAGCATAACAATATTGAGGCATTGTAGTACTGATTCACGTCGTCACAGCGAAGAACATTCACCTAGCATTACAGGGAACAACACTCTTCATGAAGGCTGCCTCCGGGTGTGCAGCTCACCTCCCTCAGGCCCTGTCGTACCCCCACAACTCCAGCAGCGTGAGGATTGGCTGAGCTTTTGCAGACCCTGACCTAGACATTGGCTGGGGCAGGGGCTACCAACGCTCATTTGGAGCCTTAGGGGCTGCGGCAGGAATCCCTGGGGCTCCTACATTGCAGAGCCTGCCAAGGATTCCAGTGAGCATGTCAGGCTGGTAGGAGCATGGCACCCATCCAAGCGGACATGCACACTTAACCACAAGGAGGCCCAGCACCTGCCAATCAGCAAGCAGGCTCGGAGCAGAGGCTACCCCTTAGAGAAGTAAATATCTGAATTAGAGAAGACACACATAAGCAGGAAGGACCCACAGACACCAATTAAAGATAAAGAGATTAAACAAAAAATATGAATACAACAAAATTAACAGCACCAGAGCAGGGGTATGAATTAACAAACAAAAAAGTCTGTGCCTGTGCTAATACAATAATGCCGGGAAAATGTTGGCCTTGTACCTGAAATTTAAAATGCAGAAAAACGTCATCAATGTTATTAAAGATGAAACATACTTGCTAAAAATGTTATCAAAAATTATACAACAAATATACCAAACTGAATCATGGGAATAACTACTATTTCTTAGGAAAAATTGCACTTAACTCATTAACTGACCAAGAGATGACCTCCATTAACAGCCCTATTACCCGCCAAGAAGTAGACAACGTCATAAAAAAACTAAAATCGGGCAAAGCCCCAGGCCCAGACGGCTATAACGCCACTTTTTAAAAAACATTCTCTAGCCTATTAAGTTGACCTCTTTTGAACTTATATAATCAGTTTGCATCCACTAGCCAAATCACAGACATGCCAGAAGAGGCAATCATAACAATTATCCCAAAAGCAGGGGCAATCATAACAGTTATCCCAAAAGAAGGTAAAGACCCGCTTCTCACTAAAAACAATAGGCTGGTTTCGGTAATTAACATTGACTGCAAAATATACGCTATGATATTGAATCTCCGTTTGCAAAAATATATGGGTAAACCTATCCACCCTACACAAGTAGGTTATCTAGTGATAACACTAGGGTATTCTGCCACGCAATTGAAAAGGCCAAACTAATCGACCTAACTGTCGCTATCACCTAGGACACAGAAAAAGCGTTCGGCAAGGTAGACTGGGAGACTCACTGATACGAATGATCATCGCACTCTATTATGAACCAAGAGCTAAAGTTAGAGCCGGTGGAGCAATATCCTCTTCCCTCTCGCTACGACAAGGCACTAGGCAAAGGTGCCCCCTGTCACCATCACTTTACTTACTAGCTATAGAACCGTTTCTCCAACACTTGAGAGAAAATGCAGAAATATCAGGGAGAGATTTTAGAAGTGCAATCTTCAAAGTGGCCGCGTATGCGGGTGATGTTCTGGTAGTGTCTAAAGAGGCCCGCATAACCATCCCGGCCCTCATGAATACAATACAGGAGTTCACTGAAATCTCAGGCAACACCCTAAATAAAGATAAAACGGAAGTTAAATTGTTGAATCACCAAGGCAGTAAGGACATCTTGGGAGACACAGGTCTAACATGGCAACCAGGTGCAATTAAATATCTGTATCTGCTATTCACTAATGATCTCATAATTATGCTGCAAGAGAATGAAAACTCCATATCTAAAAAAATCTCTGAGCTGCTGGACGGGTGGTCACCAACATTTGTTTGGTGGTGGGGTAGGATAGACACAATAAAAATGATGATATCATCACTGATCAACTACCTTATTAGCATGCTCCCTATGATTCTGTCAGCGGACTTCAGAAAGAAAACTGCTAAGGTTCTCACCAACTTCTTATGGCAGGGGAAAAAAACTAGAATTTCTCTTGTAAAACTCAAAAAGGCCAAGCATAGAAGAGGAACAGGTCTCCCAAATGGCCTTCCTTTAAAAACAAAATATATATATGTATTATTTATCTCAAATAACACAGCGAATAATAATACAATTCACCAGGCAAAATGTAGCTATGATCGTAAAACAGTAGAAACAGTAAAAAAGATATAGGAAGGGTATAAAAAACATGGCATTCCAGAAGCATAATACAATACAATATATTCAGAATAAATAAATACACAAAAAGATATCTGTAGTACAAATTTCATAGTGTGCCCCCATTTATTAAGCCATACGATCATACAGGTAAGCTAAACCTGGCTAAAAACTAAAATCACAATTAGTTAGTTCTTTATTCATATCTAGGCTAAAGTAGGAAAGAGGGAATATATGTTATACCGAAATTATAATAGCGAGGGGTCCAAAAATGCTAATAATATATACAAGTTTTACTAAATGTATAGCCCTTAGCAATCAATAAACACCAATCCTTTCTATTCATTCGAAGTCCAGGTTAGCATAGGTCCCCAGATCTTTCTACCTCGTTTCCTCAACTGCTTCCCCATACAACTATATAAAGCTTTTCCTGGTTATGAGTATAAAATAGACGGGCAAGCCAGGAAGTATAGGTAGGGGGATCTGAATCTTTACACTTTGTAGCGATCAGCAAGCAGGCTACTGCTACTCAAATAAAAAAAAAATATATATATATAAGTCTGTTCTAGTTGAGCTTTCTCATCATAGCCTAGGAGCATCATGGGTGAGGAGATGCTCACTCCCTGCCCCAATACTCTTTGAAGAAAGGCTCCGATTCCTCTTTTTAGAGGATCCAGTTTTTCACAGTCATAAACCATATGGACCACATCTGCTGGGCCTTGCCCGCATCTTGGACAATGATGGTTTTCCTTTTTTCCCAACCCAAATAGCTTGGCCGGAATGAAATACAAGTTACAGACTGTTTTGTAGTGTTAGGGCTTCAAGTTGGCTGAGAGAAAAACCTTTCTGACTAGAGCAATGGACATGCATAAATCTGTATTGTTTTCCCCAAGCGTCCTGGCCCAGTTAGATTCTACTTTTACTAGAGCGTCCAGAGAATTTTATATATGTGCTTTATCCGGCACTCTCTATGAAGAACAGCTTCTAAAAGAGGAATATTGTCTGTGGAGGACACTTCAGTCTTGAGCTGTTTAATAGTTTCCTTCAATTGAATATACTTAATGTAGGACCCAGCATCTATGCCATGGCGCTCCTGTAGCTCGGCAAAAGAGGCCAATTGATGTGCACGAAACATATCCCCTATTTTACTTATGCCAGCTTGCTCCCATTGTCTTCCCTTCCCATCATAAAAGGGGAGTCGGGAAAACTGATGAATGCCACAAGGATGTATATCTATGGTACCTTGGTAGCTTCAACAGTTTGCCTACTTTATGCCATACATCCAGGCTGCTTTAGGGGACTCAAACGTCCTTTCTATGCAGATAAGGGGCGGTCTGATTTGTGGAACACCCTCACTACCGTCCCCTATGGCTGGATGTGAATGCAAATCTAATCAAAATTATCCCACTTCCAGCTATCATGATCATGCATACGCCCATCCTACAACACTCCAAATATATTATCCAGAACACACGATGGGCACTCTCACAACTAGAAACACACTCTACTCTTAAGCTTGACAAATCTAACATGGCTACTATCTGGTATAACCCCAAACTAAGAAAAGAGGGCGACTTAATCTTCTGGCAGGACAGGCCACAGAAAAGAGTTAATCTTAACCGATATCTATACAAGAGTACCTCTCTTAAATCCTTTAACAAACTGCAACTAGAGAAGGGACTGACCAACGCTGACATGTACAAATTTCTGAAACTTAAAGTCCAAATAGCTAAACAATCAATAAAACCAGCTGATCCCTCTCCACCCCTCACGCTTTCCCAGCTGCTTAAGAGCAGACACTTAGTGTCAAGCATATATAAACTTCTGACCAATAAGGTAAGAACCTCACAGCCAACGAGAAGAAGTGGGAAGCTGAACCCAACACCACTTCTATTAAATTTGATTGGGAACACATACATATGACTCCCCTTAGGATCAAAATCTCACCTGCACTCTCACAAACAAAATTTATGATCAAAAATAGGGCCTACTGGACACCAGCTAAACTCCACAAGCTTAATCTGATCCACTCTCCTCAATGCAAGAACTGTGATGCCCACACAGGAGATCTACCACATATGCTGTTTCACTGCCCGATTTTACAACCATTCTGGGACAGATTCTTCGAATACATAACAAATACTCTGCATATCACACCAAATAGACAATTCTCTTATATTTTGCTCGGACACCTAGATCCGCAAATACGTAACGACAATGATCGGGATCTACTTGACCTAATGCTTACCCTGGCGTGCAAAATAATCCTAGGTTACTGGAAATCCTTCAAATCAGTATGTTTCAGGCTGTGGCAGGAGTGGCTAATCTTTTTAAGAGGTGCCGATAACACTACCCTACAACTAACCCCGTGGCGCCCACCCTGTAGGCAAATGTGGAATGCTATGGACTCTTCCTCCTTCATCTTCAAACCCCCATGACAACCTTTAACATTCATTCCACCAATTGTTCCCTTTACAAACTGTATACTACAATTCCTCAAATCAACATCTCAGACTTTTCCCTAATGCATCTTGTCATTAATAACACAAGCCATTGGTCTTATTTGTTTTATATTGTTATCATTATTTTCTTAATATATTTTAAGGTGGTATGGTAAGATCTAGCTTTAACCCAAATGTCCTATTTACTCTTAAACTGGCACTTGTATCATTGTACCGGGTATATGAGAACAATTACTCCATGATTTCTATTGCCAATGGATCTGCCAACACATGCTGGTCTCTGTTTTGCTGTTACAAATGTAAAGAATGACAGATTTGTGGACTAACACCCACCTGGTGTTTATTTCTTTTGTAAACTGGTTCACTGTCTCTTTATTGCCTTTGGGTTTTATTCTCTTAAAGTTTCATTAAAAAGTTATTGAAAAATAAAAAAAAGCTAACCAGATTTTTGTTGAAGGATTGTGAGCCTCTATTTTACAGCACAGTCTTCATAGATGGGACTGCAATGTTTGTGGACATTCTGTAATCTATTATTTTTAGTTATTGCACCATGTTTCCTTTGTCTTTCTTTCTGGAGAGTTCCAATCTCTAATAATTTTGTGACTGCAGTTTGCTGATAGTGTGCACCTCTGAGTACCTTGAATGTATTTATTGTATAAACATTTTGTTATGTATTTGCTATGTGTTCTTTTTACTGTTCCGTCTTAAAATTGCTTACTGCACATATATGTATGTTTTTCTGTGTATTACTAAATTGTTATGTCTTGCTGAAAACTCACAATCTTGCCTGTACATTCACATCTTTATTACAATTCTGATAATTGTGTTGTACTACTTAAATATACAACTTTGAGCTAAGTCTCAACTGCTCACAGACAGCTAGAAAAACAGTCAAAGAGGCTTGGATGGCCATTTTTCTATCCCACTAGTAGGGAATATAAGCATTCTTGTATTTGATACTGATTGTTTGTCCCCTTGTCTGCAAAGAACAGGTCAACTGTTCGGTGTAATGAAGACCCTTTTGAAAAAGGAGTACATAGGTGATCCTGTTTCATAAATTTTCTTACTAGATAGTGCCATCAAACTTTTTTCAAGATTGCCACTCCCTAGATCGAAAAGCTTGCCTTCCAGCAATGAGAACAAAACTGTTTTTTGTCTTGATCTTAACGTAGCCCCTCAGGGCTTTGCATCGTGTTGTTTGACCAATAGGTTAACAAGCTGTGGGAGTTATTTATGTGCAAATTAATCAGCTTTAGAGGTGTATTTAACTAAATGGATCTGACCACACTTTGGAGAAAACTGAAGGATTTTAGTATTCCTGCAAGTTTTAATATTTTATAATGTATATGGGAGAAAGTAGCAGCAACTAGGTTATTAACCTTTGGTAAAGCCCTTTCTGTAGAAAACTCCAGGCTCCAGGTTTTTTCTGCATACCCCCAGAGCCAGTAAGTGGCATCTTGCAGCTTTATGTTGACTGCTCCGCTCCAGAAGTGTTAACTAGTGCTGCATATAGGTTCTACCCAAGCGTGTTGATGGATGCCAGTTTTAGTTTTGGACATCGCCTGTGAACTCAGATGCAGAGCCTAAAATCTAATTGTCCTGGCCACTGTGCAGATCACTAAATTGGGCCTTTTTTTGATGAGAAAGAGCCCATTACACGGAACCAAGAGGTGGTGAAGAATCTATGGTTAGATTAGGTATCCACCAGAAAGTGCATTACCAAAGGATAATAACTTGCTGTTTTGATGGCTAATTCTAAACTCACATTGCTTACCTTTAGAATAGTTACCAAAGCAAAATCGCCTCATGTGGTGGATCTAAATGACTTAATAAAAACAAGGAGAGGGGCTCAATAACGTCCAAAGGAACAGAGCACCGAAATATACTGTGAAGTAAAAGTTTTCCCTTTGGACTTTCTTACATCAATAGTGGAGGCACTACTCAGGTGTCATGTCAAAGAAGGAATATAGCTTAAGAAGATTTCTACCAAAGCCAAACCAATGGTCATACAAGATGCAGAACTCCCTAACAGTATGCACAGTAAAGGCCAATATGTGGGTGAAAAACAATCTTTCCGATAAAGTGTCACAAGGGTGATCCAATACACAGCAATGTAATTAAACAACGGGCATACATAAAGGAAATTTAGTAAGTCAATACATGTTTTATTAAAACAAATTTAAAATTTAAAATTGAAGTGCGCATCATAGACACATACAAAATAAATCAATACATAAAAAATTCTATTTATAAAAACCAAATGTCTTCATACGAATATATACACAGATTTAATTAAAAAAACAGCAATATACCTCACAAATCTAAATCACACAAGTTAGTTGGAAGGACACATTTTGTGATAAAGGCACCTCACTTGTGCTTCAATATTGTTGGTTTGTGTTACCTTAGGACCAGTACCGCTAAGCTCACTAAACCCTAATCTTCGGTGATTGGTCCCAGGACAAATACAACTCAGGTAACAGGCGTCGACGCGTTTCGGTGGACAAGATTATAGAGCCACCTTCTTCAGGACAGGTAATTGAGGTCCTTCCTTCCGTGAATCATAATTCTAAAAATACCTCAAATCGGGAATTTTAGGGGGGATGTCTGTAGTCTGTGAGGGTTAGTAGACCACTCGCCGTATCCACATTATAATTCTGCTTATTCACATGAGTGAAAGGGATTGGTGTAGATGTGTTTTGATTATTTTTATTTACCACACATCGTGGACTGGTCGTAATGATACACCTCCTAATAGGATAACTGAGGCGAAGACACTGTAAGCTTTACACTCTCTCAACACCCCGTTTATCGATAACCGGTAGTGACAGAAAATGGGAGATGATGATTGATACTTTATCTCCGCTTGTTAAAACAATTCGCCAGCATAGACTTTCATCTGTTTAATGCTGGTAGGCTGTATAGCTCTACTCGATCCGGTCTTCGTATCGCCCCCTCATCTTTCGCGGGTAAAACCGCGAAAGATGAGGGGGCGATACGAACAAGCGGAGATAAAGTATTTCCATTTTTCTCACTGTCTGGCAGGAATGCACAAACCCCAACAGCAGAGCCATTCACAGCAGTCATGTGTCCCAGGATACTGGCACAAGATAAAAATGGTTATGACAAGAAAATGCCTAATTTCTAAAAGTGGCATGTTTAGAAAATTACGACTTAAAATCTAACTTTATCATTGAAGAGGAATATAAATTATAATTAATTTGAGCATCAACACCATATTTCTGTATGCTCCCAATCGAACGTTATCACTTAGTAAATGTTATAAGGTAACCTTATGTTATTCAATGGGAGACATCGGCCTTACAGTAGTTAAAAATTGCATTTGAAGTTGTTCACTACCAGAACATTCAATACTTAAACCCACATGTATTACTTTTTAAATACAATGCACGCTGCCGTATGAACCTTCTGGGCCTACCTTAGGGGTGGCTGAAATGTATTAAAAAGGAAGGATTAGTCATGGCAAAAGGTTTATTTTGTCTGGTCGAAAACTGCACTACAGATTGCAGTGGCAGGACTGAGGCATGTAAGGCTACTTTAGTGGTTGGCACAATCCGAACTGCAGGCCCACTAGTAGAATTTAATTTGCAGGCCCTGGGTACATGTAGTACCAATTACTAGGAAATTACAAGTAAATTAAATGTGTCATATAAGGTGTAGGACAATTTTACCATGTTTTAAGGACAGAGCACAAGTACTTTAGCACTTGTCAGCAGTGGTAAAGTGCATTACATTCTAAAGCCAATGTAAACAAACAGAGGGAGTGAAGGCACCCAGTTTTGTGAAATACCACATCAAGGAAGTCAGCTCTAACACATATTATATAGATTGTCATTTCTCTGTGCAACTAATTCACAAGAGCCTATTTAAAAATAGTTTTACTTATATTTCTATACTGAGGCTATGTCTGCATCCTGTCTATTTTATCAACAGCAGGAAATGTAACCTTACAATTTTAGAATCCTATGATTCCTGAAAACAAGCATATGGGCTAGTGTTTTTAGTCAAGTCTAACACAGATTATATGGATTGCCATTTCTCTGTGCAGCTAATTTACAAGAGCCTATTTAAAAATAGTTTTACTTATATTTCTATACTGAGGTCTAGGTCTGCATGCTGTCTATTTTATCAACAGCAGGAAATTTAACTTGACAATTTTAGAAACCTACGATTCCTGAAAAAAAACATCTGGGCTAGTGTTTCTCATGTGCAGATCAGCATGGGTGATGGAGCTTTCACTAGGTATTTGCATAGGAGAGCATAGCCTAGGCGAAGTCTGTTAGAGCCTATTAAAGCCGTGCAGGGCATGGGGGCTTGCAACTATGCTGGGGTTGGCAACGGTGCTGTGCAAATACATCTAATCATTTAGTGCTGATCCAGCATCACATTTTGTTAGTAAGTTCTGGTTTGAGCTATTAGATATTTTGATTCAGCTCTTCTGTTTCCATCTGGATTAGAGGGCACCAAGTTTAACACACTTAAGGATTGTGCTGGGGAAGAAAGTCACTGCTAAGGTGTGTTATTTAAGTTGGAAGAAATAGAGGCGAAGAAGATATAGGAGGGGGAGTTGTTGGATATATGCAGTGTGTACAATAATTGTAAGAATTGAAGTCTGCTTTCAAGTCCTCATGAGGGTGAGTAGTCGGGCCTTTCAAGTCACTATCGTGCTAGTACAATATTTACACTTTTTGCCAAATAAACTGTGAAAGCTTACCATAAATGGAGTTTGAAGAGACCAACATGATAACATCCATTCCTAGGAGAGTGAGCAAAGACTGAAACTGTTAAAGTGAAAATTGATGTATATAAGAGGGGAGTTTTTATAGAAAATCCTAAAGGGTTGTCAGAAATAAAAGGGTGTGCAGAATTGAAGTGAGAGGCCAGAGCAGCATCATAAGAAAGGCGTTAATAATATAGATTTTGGTGGAACACTATGAGGAAAACTTAAAGCATGAGTGAGGTGTGCTGGTGGGTATGGTAGGGGGTATTGAAGGGTTGATTTGGGGAAGGAGTTGGCCGTGAAGAATTTGTAGACAATATCATTTTGGTGTGAAGGCATTGACAGCCTCCTTACATTAAGTAAGGTGCAGATGATCAGCGGAGTAACGTGAACATTTGTGTCTTGAGGGTTTGGGTGATAGTAGTAATCAAAGAATAAGTGCTGAGTGCTGACTCTGGTATACAATGAACAGAATTTAACCACTATACCTTTCTCAAATAATTTTCATCTATACTCGCAGTAAACAACATGCATTCTGCCAACTACAACCTTCTCACAACCCAAGCCCTCCAGAGGCATATTAGTATTTCAGTTCTTCAGCCTTGTGCTACCACACAACATGAAATTAATCTCTGGTTCCCAGAGAGAAATCACCATAGTTCAAGACTGTTCTTCAAAACGACCTCATAGGACTAGAACAACATAGCAGATGATGGTCCTGGCCACTGAACACTGATATCCAACTGAACCCAAATTCTTAACCTACCCAAACAAGTTACATAATATCACTATATTCTGTGTTTAAAAATGTATTGCCTTTGTTTCCACTCACCACTCGCTACCATCGCCTATATTCCTAAATGTATCCACCTCATTTAATACATTAATATGATACTGTCCAGGAAATCTTGAATAATTTGCACCTGGTTTTCCATAAGAATAAAAAAAATACCTTTGTTTGAAAATGATGTCACTTAAAAAACCCAAATATTTTCACTCACCTTAGAGGTTGCTCAAGGAGCATATTTATAATAGAATGTGCATATTGATCATCAAGAGGATAAGAGCTAATATTTTGATTTCCATTTGTATAATTTTTGATAATATTATTCAGCATTCAATTATCATTAAATTATTCACTTCACATTTTAAACCATTTATAATGAAGGGCACCAATTTCCAACCTAAATGGACAATCTTAATACATATAGGGCCTGATTTCGATCCAGATTTGGAACAGACAGTCCTCAGGTTGGCGGTTCCAACATCACAATTAGGATGCAACTGTACATGCTGGGGTCGCAAACTTCAATTTCTCAATGGGAGCTTGTGCGGAGGGCCAAACCCCCCGAAGCACATGCTCCCATTGAAAAATTGAAGTTTTTGCACATCCCTGCATTGTGTGGCTGCCACGTGAAGTACCTACCACACGATGCAGGTATGTGAAGGGGAGCACCATAGGTGCATCCCAGGGCCAGAAGTGGAGGGCCAATGGGGAAGGGGGCCCTGCTAGGGGCCACCAAAAATACTATCCAACAGCAGCTCCATGTTGGAAAGGCCGACATGGAACTGTTGTCGGAAAGTGGCATCATAATCCCGATGGCGGAAACCCCATCCATTAGGGATTATGAGGTCCTTCTGACTGGAACCAAGTCAGATTGCCCTGCCAGTTTATACTCCGACTGCTGTCATTGTAATACGACCCACAATGTCGGTTGGAAAGCATCCAACCAGTGGTCAGAGGCTTTCCGACCAACATCGAAATCAGTTCTAACACAAATCCACTTAAAATATTTTGAAAAGAAAATAATAGGTACAATCTTTATTCTATCAGGATTTAATTGTGGCACCTTGCACTTAACAGGCATACTAAATAATACACCTTGCATTACTAAAGGCAGCTCATCTTGGAGCTGCACATCTTATCACTGGGAGTAAAAGACGTAATCAGATTTCTTTTCTTTCCGGTAATGCCGATATATATAAAAGTTGAAAATATTCTCTTCTGGAGTTCCTTGCCTTGCCTTTGAAACAGAAAGCACTTTGGCTCTATCATTCTCAAGTTGCAATACTAAAATCTGAGACTCATTTCCACCATCTCTTCGCAACACTACTTTTTATTTGACTTTCAAGAAAGACCTCAAGCTGGTTCTGTTTAAACATCACTAAACTAGCAACACTCGTGTCTCCTGAGGCGGAAGCCGGGAGCTAGGCTAGCGCAATTTTAACCTTGATTGTTACTTCATCCTGTGATTTTAAAAATATTCTTGAAACTCGCTCACCTTTCTCCACGACATCTGTAACTCCCGCGCAGCGGATTTTATCGCTGACACGGGCAAAACAAAGCAGTGTTAGGCTTTTCCTCGCCGTCCTCGGCACCAAGCAGGGACACGCCCCCTTTGACGAGGCCACGCCCACCAGAGCACACTATTTAGGCGCCGCTGAATGCAAGTGACCCTAGCAACACTCGTGTCTCCTGAGGCGGAAGCCGGGAGCTAGGCTAGCGCAATTTTAACCTTGATTGTTACTTCATCCTGTGATTTTAAAAATAGTCTTGAAACTCGCTCACCTTTCTCCACGACATCTGTAACTCCCGCGCAGCGGATTTTATCGCTGACACGGGCAAAACAAAGCAGTGTTAGGCTTTTCCTCGCCGTCCTCGGCACCAAGCAGGGACACGCCCCCTTTGACGAGGCCACGCCCACCAGAGCACACTATTTAGGCGCCGCTGAATGCAAGTGACCCTAGCAACACTCGTGTCTCCTGAGGCGGAAGCCGGGAGCTAGGCTAGCGCAATTTTAACCTTGATTGTTACTTCATCCTGTGATTTTAAAAATATTCTTGAAACTCGCTCACCTTTCTCCACGACATCTGTAACTCCCGCGCAGCGGATTTTATCGCTGACACGGGCAAAACAAAGCAGTGTTAGGCTTTTCCTCGCCGTCCTCGGCACCAAGCAGGGACACGCCCCCTTTGACGAGGCCACGCCCTCTTCAGACGTCACTTTCCCCTTATAAGTATGTGCCACTTCCGGACGCGCAGCGGACGGGTGCAGCGGGCGCGCCGTCAGCGCGCCGAAGGCGCGCCAAAGGCAAGCCCGTCTGGGCCCGTCCGGGCCCAGACGGCCTTAGGCCTAGACACTATGCCCGACTCTCAAAGGCGCATAACCTACACCCAAGATACGTTTCGAGCTTGGAACACGAATAAACATCCCCAGTGCAAGTACATCCTTAAGGAAGACACCGCTTTCACGGGCTGCACCCTCTGCAATCCGACAGAGGAAACGGAACACGGCCAAGCACTTCGACTCGGCCTTCTGAACTGCAGGTCTCTTGTAAGACATGCTCATGAGATAAATATCTTCGTCCAGAATTCTATGCTGGACATATTGTTTCTGACAGAGACATGGATGACACCAAACAGTGACTTTGACATGGTTAATGCAGTCCCACCAGGTTATCAAATTTGCTCTTTGAATAGACCAGTCGGCAGAGGCGGCGGGTTAGCAATACTTCACAAAGATTACTTCACTTGCAGAATCGACAGTGGAACTGTCAAAGACTGTGAAAACTGCAACTTCATTTTCCAGATCTCGCCAACAATCTCACTGTCGGGACTACTAGTGTACCGACCGCCAGGCTCACTAGGGGAATTCTCCGGTACTTTGATGGATCACATCACACTAAAAACAATTACTGCCTCCAATTTTCTCCTCCTAGGAGATCTGAATCTGCATTTTTTGGACTCTGCGGATAACACCGCAGCTAACCTACTAGCAGATCTTGCATCAGTTGACCTACATCTTCTGAACTCAAAAGCTACCCATGAGAAAGGCCAGCTTTTGGACCCGATCTTTACAAATATTAGGAACCTCAAAACCCAAGATCCCACCCCCCTCCCATGGACAGACCACTTACTGGTCCCCATGTATTGGCACCTCCAAACTACCCCGGCTCTAACACAGAAAACAAGGACACTCGGGAGACGGTGGCACAAGCTGAGACCAGAGGAATGGGAAGCTAAGTTAAGAGAATCCACCGCACCTATCTCCTCGGATCCCAACACGGCGGATAGAGAATTTAACGGTTGGCTCACCCACTCCCTAGACAGCCTTGTCCCACTAACCAGCACCCTTAAACATATCAAAAGGATCAACCCAGCTCCATGGTACACACCTTCCCTGAACGCATTAAGGAAGGAGTGCAAAAGAACTGAACGCACTTGGAGGAAAAATAAGTCTGTGAAGGAAAAAGATGCCTTTCAGTTGTCCATGAAAGCGTACAAACTAGCACTTCGTAATGCCAAAAGTGCCTTTTATGAGGAAAAAATAAAGAATTCCTCCTGCTCAGCCAAGGAGACCTTCCTTATCCTTAAAGAGCTCCTCCATGTCCCTGACCCCCCACAAAAACCTATGGACCCCAAAACAGCGGAAAAAAAATGTGTCAATCTAGCTACCTTTTTTGACGAAAAAATTAAAAAAATCCTTGCCTCCCTTCCCGCTGCTAAACCAGACACCACTGGAAAAATTAAGGACCTACCTCCCTTACAGAGGAATTCCTCTGCGAAACCCGATACACCCCAGCTGCCGTTACTCGGCCCGGTCACCATGGAGGAAGTTGCAGCAACATTTGCTTCAATCAAGAGTGGCGCCCCCAGTGACCCAGTACCCATAAGATTTCTCAAAGATATAACTCAAACCGTAGTGCCCCCGCTGACCGCCCTAATCAACACCTCTTTAGTCCAAGGTGAAGTCCCTTCGAGTTGGAAGGAGGCGGTCGTGAAAGAGCTTCTTAAGAAACCATCACTAGACCCTGAGGATCTATCAAATTACAGACCAATCTCTCTCCTCCCTTGGATTGGTAAGGTCGCAGAGAAACTCGTAAATAAAAAACTGTCTCAATTCCTGGAAACCAACCATCTCCTCAAGAACTCACAGACGGGTTTTCGACCAGGTCAGGGCACTGACACCGCTCTCCTCGCAGCAGTGGAGAAGACCAGAGAAATTCTCGATACAGGAGGATCAGTGGCAGTGGTCCTCCTGGATTTGAGCGCGGCATTCGACACTGTCAGCCACCAGGTCTTAACCCAACGCCTAGAAAACATCGGAGTGAAAGATACAGCGCTGAAATGGCTCTCGTCCTTTCTCTACCAACGCTCTTTCCAAGTCTGGGAATGTGAAGGCCGTTCCCCCGCCATCCCCCTCCGGTGTGGTGTGCCACAGGGCTCATCACTAAGCCCCACGTTATTTAACGTGTACATGGCCCCACTGGAGGAGTTGGTCTCCCCATTTGGAGTCACCATCGTCAGTTATGCTGACGACACTCAGCTGGTGTTAACTCTCTCTCACCCCAAGCTAGAGCCTTCCAATCTCCATGACTGCCTCTCCAATATACATCAATGGATGAGCGACTCAGCACTGAAATTAAATGGGTCAAAAACGGAGATTCTTCTCCTAGGTCAAAAAACACTGATTCTACCCCCAAACATCTGGCCCGTCTGTATGGGTGAACCCCCTGCCCCTAAGACGGAAGTTAAGAGTTTGGGAGTATGGTTAGAGAAAGACCTCACCTTCAGAACGCAGGCAAGGAAAACGGCCAGCATCTGTTACGGCCTATTAAGATCATGTAGAAAGGTGCTCTCCCTACTCCCTTTACAGTCCCGACTACTGCTGATCCAAGGCCTAGTTGTGTCCAGGTTGGACTACAGCAATGCCATTTATTTAGGAGCCCCGGAAACCACTCTCCAAATACTACAGAAAACCCAGAATGCCGCTGCCCGGCTGCTCACGAATACCCCAGCCAGAACATCAGCCAAACCCGCACTGAAAAAACTACACTGGCTTCCGATCAGGGAAAGAGTGAGATTCAAGGCCCTATGCCTGGCTCACAAAGTGCTTCACAACGCGGGCCCACCAATTCTTAACAACTGGATCACACCCTACAGACCGACAAGAGCGCTTCGATCGGACCATGAAAATCTTATTGTGGTTCCCAGGGTAAAAAAGGCCCGCGCAGGAGGTCGCCGCTTCTCAGTCCACACAGCGAAACAATGGAACGCGCTCCCCTTGAAACTTAGATCAGAACCTAACCTCCTGCGCTTCAGGAAATCTCTTAAAACCTTTCTTTTCCCTTAAACTACGTTCACCCCCGTACCTTCATCTATCAGGACCACGAGGTTTAGCGCTGGGATACTTTTGGGTGACTACGCGCTCTATAAAAACCTAAAATAAATAAATAAATAAACTTTCAAATGCAATATACCTCTGCTCCGACCTGTATAGAACTAAAGATTGTACCTATTATTTTCTTTTCAAAATATGTCTTATTATTTTATATCTGTTATTAAGATGTACTATTGCAATGTCTAGTTATACTATATGTGCTTCTTATACATGTACCTATGTATCTTCATGACCTCCACTTTAGTAAGTATTTTGTAATGATGCTGTATATACTTTCATTTCCTTTTATATATCTGGTGTAAACTGTCATTGTATTCAATATACTATATGTGTGACTTATTTTACATCTGTAAGGTTCTCCAATAACCCATGGTAATGTTTTCACTGTATAAAAACACAAACATATTAAGATATTACCTTATTTCACTGTGTCAGCACTAAATTGCAATTATTGTACCTTTTAAAATTTATGAGTGCATGGTAATACAATTTAATAATACATATTTTGTGCTTACAAATGACTAGGCCAGCTCAAAATAAAGGTTTGCTCTTAGCTGCAGGTCTTCCAATTGTATTGATCTCTCAAAACGACACACAATCACATTAAATATTCACCAGACGAAGTTACCTATCAGATTCCAGATCATTTTTCAAGACTTCTGTGTGAAGTTATTTGGAAAGGCTAAGGAAAACCAATGAAAATGTCTGTTTTGGTTCCACAGTTATTTTATGCATCTTTAAAGAAAGAAACAAACTTACATGTATGCATTTCAATAAATGTCATTGCCAGGGGCACCATTTCAGGGACCCCAGGGACTGTAATGGATGTCCTTATGGTACAGCTTGAAATCCATGTAGGCTCCTTTGCACTCCTTGTAAATCATCAAGATTCACTCCTGAGCATATTAATGATCATTTGCCAGCCATGGTTTTTTTTAAAACAAAAATATCCTGTGTTTAGTTTTCAGTCAATATTGTTTACAAAACACTTAACTTCCCATCACTGGTGTAAATGTTTATATAATTCTGACTTCCAATGAAGTTGTCACCAATCCAATGTTATGTGATGTAACACCTGCAATATCTATAATCTTAGGGCACTGATGCCTATCACCTCGCCCTGCATTGCTGAGTTCATGAAACTCAGTTGTATTTGTCAGTTTGATATTGGTATAAAAGATGATGACTTTAGTTCATAATTCACTTTTGACTTATTGAGATGTTATGCAACTTCCAAATGAGAAAAAAATATTAATGGAATATTACCTTTATAGCATGCACTGTACAAATGTATGATTTCAATACACAAATGTAAGTTCAAAGTTTAAAACAACATTTATTTTTTTATACAAAATGTGTTGCACTTTTACAGAAGTGAGCCTGTATTTGTTCCCTTACATGCACAATGCATTTAGCATCTATAGTTACATAGGATTATGATAACTCTGGTTGTCACCAATATATTTTTCAAAATCTCCTTGTGCTTTGTAGTTTATCACATGTCTTTTGTTGTTGAATTAATCAGGTCTTGTGAAAAAAAGAATGGCACAATAAAAAGCTTTAATAGCAGTCTTGAATGGTGCTTTTTTCAATTCCACATTGTGCTTTACCGACATTTGCTATAGGATGTAAAATGGTTTGCTGTATTGACACAAGCTCTGTAAATCTGCAGTACAATTGTTCACTATATCAATTCACAGCAAAATAAACATTTCTAGGTAGATGCCTTTACAACACCACACAATCCATTGTCCATTGTACATCTCAAACAGTACAACATAAGCTTTTTTTTCTTTCCTGGTTTATACCACATATAATCATATAGCATCTACATTTTAGGTGTATTTACAAATTCAACAAAATATCTACATATAAAAAGGTAACTTAAAATTAAACTTGATGCAAGTTATGAACAACCAATTTATTGGCAAATGAAATTGAGCATTCCTTCAACCATAGGCTGTTATATCACTTGATATATGGAGGCAACTAATGTGTGTGGAATAGTGGATATATAAGTATCTGCTCTATTTCAATTTCTGTTTGTTTACTTTTAATCCATGGTAATATTTGTGAAAATATCTAATGGTGAAGAAAGTTAGCAACAGCTATGAATGGTTGTTTATTTTCAGAGAAGGCTACAGTGTTGAGTATTCACTTGAAGGCATGTCAGCCACTGTGGCAGATGATGTTCTTGCAAACACAGTTGAAACTATGCATCTATATAGCTTGCATGCTCCTGGACTGCTGAAATATAACCAGCCATTGAATGTATGAATGGCATAAGGCAATGACAGCATTTTATAACCTGTCTATAAAGCTTTTTTTTTAAATAGATTTACCTAAGTTTTATACCATAATACAAGTCAATACAAAAATGTACAATTTACTCCTATTTTTGCAGCACTGTGTTTCCATAGCTTTTCTACCTTTTCAACAAGTTTTTTTTGGCAAAGGCTCCAGCCCACCAACCAAAGTTCACTGCACCAACTGTTTTTAGCAGTACAGTACACCATGGAATGCATATTGTAGAAAGGCACTGAATGTTCTTTGCCCATTGTTGAATGGAATTGGTGTCTGTTGGTAATTTAGTACAATGGTGCCACAATTCCAAAAACACATTTTGATGCATGTAGTTGTATGTATTCTTAGCAACACAATGAAAATACAGTGTAGGAATGGAGCACTGTAGTACAGTAATACTTGATGGAGTCAGAACGCTTTGAAATGAAAGGAGCAAAGAGCTAATAACTATCTCTTTAAGCTTCAGCAAATGCAATTGTATCATATTTAAATTATTCAGCAATTATATACATACATGTCCTAAAATCTTGCAAAAGGACAAATGATAACTATACATTGAAGTCACCGATTTCAAAACAATGTCCACAAAGACATTGAGATCTATATACTGTAATACAACTATTATAATACTCTGACAAGGAAAACGCACTTAATATCCGGGAACTCAGCTTTGGACTCTGTGACAACATATCAAACCATACCTTTAGAACCTACAGATGTGTGTACATGAAATATTTAGCATTTTTCATGCATTATCTTTTTAAAGACATGTAGTAGTTTTAGATGATACATTTTGATGACTAGTTCTTTCCTTTAAAAAGCAGAGAGGCCTAAATCCACAATATCCAGTACATTTGTGGTGTTCACTGTGATTTACTCTTACTTGAAACAATGTTATTTTCATACAACCCAGTGACCTCACACGTTTTAACATCATGAATGTATTGATCTTAGTCTGTCTCCAGCAGGTTCTGGGTACCAGCAGGGAGATGTACAAGTGCTTTGAACATAACGGAGAATGACATTGGAAGTGAGCTAATAGATCACACAAAAGAATTCATGGCGTTAACAGGAGAAGGTGCCTCTGAGCTTTCATTTCCTTCAACAGGTTCTTTCTCTTTTTTACCACTGTATTGTCCAATAAAGGAGCCATCCTCGTTGAATTGTCCATTGACACCTTCCCCATAGTCAACTAAGCTATCATCACTGTCCTCTTTTTTCACAGTCCTGTCTGATGGTGTCCGGCTTCCCTTCTTTAGTGGTTTATGGTCCTCAGCATCACTGCAAATGTAAGGAAACACAGATCAACACCTGCATAAACAGCAATTCACTATCAATACAATCCTTTCAGCTTACCACTAAAAGATGCAGATGAAAACATAATTTGTTCATAATTTTATAGCCCACAAAAATAAAAGCTACAGTGAAAGCTCCAAATGGAGAGAACATGTTATGCCGTTAATGTGAAAATAGTGTAAAGTAATGATAAAATGTCTTTGCAACTTAAGCAGCATGTTTTTCATCATGCATGGGTGTAATACTCATGAGTCTGTTTCTGACATTTTCTTAAATGTCACACTTGAAAAAAAATATGGATAGTTCTAGATAATAAAATGGTGTTTATAGCATTAGAATTCATTCATGGTCTGTTCTTGATTCTTTGAGATGCAGCCCACTATTACAATGGTTAAATGTAGACAATGGATGGCTTTGCTTTAATAGAATCTGGTTTTATTCATTAAAAGACAGTCACATTTAAATTGTAATGAGTCCTATTTAGAAGGAGAAGTTTTCAGCATGCCTGACCTTTCAAGCAATCTACAAACTCCATTTAAAGAATGCAGAAGAATCAAACGTAAATCAGAAAAACAAAACACATTGCTCAGACCCACATATATGCCCATTGCTAATAGGCATATACATATGATTTCAATTCATGCAAAGAAACCCTAATAAAATGTATTGCCTAAAAGATGGTGTCAACGGATATAGATCTAACTGTAAACACAAAATTATCAATGATCGAAACAAAGGTATGCATCACATCCTTTCACTGATTTGCTTTTTCCTCCAGTTAATAATATGTATGTGGAACTTTTATTGTTCACACTGGAATAAAAATACTTAAATTGTTAAGTAGGAAAATAAAGATAAATATTAATGCAAAGCAAAAAGCAGTGCGATGCACATTTGAGGACACCAAAAATGTTTTATTTGGTAGTTTGCCTTCATCAGAGAAATACTGTTGCAAAATGTAAGGCCAATTCTCTATAGAATTTTCTATCTGTGACCAAGCACCTATCATTGTTATTTACAAAAATATTTTGAGAGTGGAGCTTGTCACTTAGATGTTTAACATTTTGAGAGGGAGATAATGTCATACAAGAGGGCTTTGAATCGCAATATATTCTGCAGCAGTGTGTGCTTTTATGTTGCATATCTTGAAAATGTATGTGCACAAACAGCTAGATTAGGCAGTTAGTATTTGCTAATGTGAATTGTATCCTGTCCAAACTGTGATAGATGTGGGCTACTACAGTTGCTCCACTCTTTGAAACTGCACACTGTGGATTTCTTTGTCACAGGGACTAGAGAATAAAAATAGAGCTATATTAGAACGCATGGCTAGTAATACTTTATAAATGCTTAGCTACAGAATTCGAAAGGATTTTATTTCCACTAATTGTAGTTGGAAGTGTTGTGGTAATTTAATAAGCAGTTGTGTATAAAAATGCAGAGTATAAAATGTCTATCACAAATCAAGACCTTGACTCCAGTCATAGGCCTGCACTCTCTCCGCAGCTCCAGCTCTCCGTCGCTGCCTGCGGAGCCCCCGGCCCTGGGTATTCGAGGCTACTGCCTCCAAGGTTTTCTTTTCGTGATTTGTGCAAAGTTTTATCACTTGTTACGTGCCCTGTGCCCGCTAATTTCCAGCTTCTGTTTTCGTTTGTGCCAGCTAAATTCCAGCTTCTGTTGTCCTTTTGTGCTTGCCAATTTCCAGCCTTTGTTTTCCCTTTTGTGCCCGCTAATTTCCAGCTTCTGTTTTCCTTTTTGTGCCCGCTTAACTTCCAGCTTCTGTTTCCATTTTGTTCATTCCGTGTCAATTTCACGGATTCCCTCCCCATCTGTGCCGTCCCCTGTTCCCGCCACTGCTGCCCTGGTCCCGCCCCTCTACCCGTGCCCATTCTCCCGCCTCCCAGCTGAGCCTCCCTCCCCTCCCCTATATAATGCAGACCGCTGAGCAGTCGCACCTAAGGCAAGCTCGTCTGCGCCCGTCCGCGCCTAGACCACTCCCAGTGCCAGAACCCCTGCCCCTCACAAGAACCACGACACCCGACGACGTTACGACGCTGGCTTCCTCCAAGGACTCAACACCGGCTGATCATCAAACTGCCTACAGGCCAGCCGGACACTCACCCACGGACCCTTCACCTGCCGTGACTGCAGCTTCACCAGCCGCCAAACACCCGCGCGCCCCACTCCACCCGTGAGAGCAGAACGCAACCACCTCAGTTGCATACTCCTCAAGACCCGCTCCGTCCACAAGCTAGCCATCGAACTCTTGACTTACTCGCCTACCCGGACGTTGCCTTCCTAACAGAGACCTAGATGAACCCCTCCTCGGCCCCCGACATTGCCATAGCCATTCCAGATGGATACAAGATCACCAGAAGGGACCGCACCACAAACCAGGAGGAGGAATCGCCATCGTCTACAGAAATACCCTCAGAGTCTCGACCTGCATGACAGATGCCTTCAGCACCGCTGAACACCTGCACTTCCAGATCCACACCAACCCCAACACCACTCTCAGAGGAAAACTCGTCTACAGACCCCCCGGTCCCCGGCCACAGTTCATCAACGCCATCTCTGACATCGTCAGCATGCACGCTCTTGCGTCCACAGACTACATCCTAATCGGTCCACCTCGAGAACGCAGACGACAGCAACTCCGCCACTCTGCTCGATAACCTCGCCAACCTCTGACTCAAACAGCTCGTCCGGACCCCTACCCACACCGCGGGTCAGATGCTCGACCCCTTCCTCTCAGCCAGCAACCACGTCAGCATCAGCCACACCACCAAACTCCACTGGATCGACCACCGTTGCATCCACTTCACCTTCAAGAAACCTGCCACACACCGCCACCCGCTACGGATCCCCTACCGCAGCTGGAACAAGGTCACGGAAGACCAGCTCATCACCACCCTCTCTCGAGACCCACCGTCAAATACCACCAACACCGACACAGCCGCCAGCAACCGTAGGCAATGGGTTGACGACTGCGCCAACACTCTTGCCCCGATCAAAAAACCCTCAAACAGACGCATCGACAGAAAGGCCAGCTGGTTCACCACCGACCTCCAGGGAAGCAAGAGGACTTGCCAAAGACTCGAGAAAAAGTGGCGCCACGAAAAGACAACGGAAAACCACACAGTCCTAAAGAACGCCATCCGCAAACACCACCAACTCATCCAAGCCACCAAAAGGTCCTCCTTCAAGGAACGCATCGACAACAACGCACACAACAGCAAAGGGTTCTTCAACATCGTGAAGGACCTCTCCAACCCCAGCTCCAACTCCAACGACATCCCACTGTCGCAGGACCTATGTGACTCCCTAGCCAACTTCTTTCACCGCAAGATCACAGACATCCACGACAGCTTCAACACCCAGACTTTCCCTACAGCCGCCAACACTGCAGAACCATTCCCCCCCAGCCTCACCATCCACCTTCTCTCCTGGACACACGTCAATGACGACGATACCGTCAAAACCATGAACACCATCCACTCCGGCTCACCAACAGACCCCTGCCCTCACCACATCTTCAACAAAGCAACCCGCATCATCGCTCCCCAACTTCGAAAGATCATCAACAGCTCCTTTGAGACCGCCACCTTCTCGGAAAGCTGGAAGAACTCCGAAATCAACGCCCTACTCAAGAAACCCACAGCGGACCCAAAGGACCTCAAGAACTTTCGCCCCATCTCCCTTCTTCCGTTCCCGAAAAGATCGGCAACAGGCAACTGACCCACTTCCTTGAGGAGAACAACATCCTGGACCCATCCCAATCCGGATTCTGCAGCAATCACAGCACCAAAACCGCCCTCATCGCTGCCACAGACGACATCAGGACCCTTCTGGACAATGGCAAAACCGTGGCCCTCATCCTCCTGAACCTCTCGGCCACATTCAACACCGTCAGCCACCACATCCTATGCCAACACAACGCAGGAATACTTGACAAAGCCCTGGACTGGATCACCTCCTTCCTCACCGACAGAACCCAGAGGGTCCGCCTCCCACCTTTCCGTTCCGAAGCCACCAAGATCATCTGCGGTGTGCCCCAAGGATCATCCCTCAGCCCTACCCACTTCAACATCTACATGGCACTGCTCGCCAACATCGTCCACTCACACAACCTCACCATTGTTTCCTACGCCGATGACACACAACTGATCCTCTCGCTCACCAAAAACACCCACTGTAGTGTACCATATACTGTATGGCCATTGGCATCGCTCATACATGGGTTCTAAGAGAAATGTATTATGTTTGTATTAAGATAAGAACTATTTTGCTAATTTAAAGGATGCTATTATTACCCATGCTGTACTTTTTCATTCCATATTTTTCCGAAAATCTTTCACTGCAAGGGTTCTTCTACAGTGCCTTGTCCTGTAGCATCAGGTAATGCCATTCTAACTAAAACATAATATTTAACTTTAGTCGGAGCTTGTTCTATTTGGTCATGCAGAAAGAAGTGTTTTATGCATAGAGTTGTGCATCCATACAGATCCCATAGTTAAAATGCCTGTGTCTTGATTTCTGCTCTAATATATTGTTTATTAGAATGTTGAGAGCTCCATTGAAAACAATGGAGTGTTCTGGGCTTCTAATGGTTGCTGTGAACAAAGGCTTCAGGGAGCCCAAGGGTATTTAAATCCACTCAGGCTTCGTGAGGCCTTTGTTTTATTTGTTAGAACATTCTGCCCTCTAGTGGCAGAATGTTCTAATAGCCTTATAGCCCTCTGTAGCTAGGCTATACCGGCATTAAAGTCCAGTTCCCTTGTTAAAGGCCCTTGAACGCTGGAGAGGGCCTTTAATGGCCAGTATATCCCTGCTACGGTGGGCTATAAGGCTATATTATAACACTGGAATGTTGGGAGCTCCATTGCAGACAAGGGAGTGGCACAGTGCTAATAATGGCTGGTATAAGCCCTCTGCTCTACCATTACAATATTTGTCTTTCTGTTTCTCCCTTTTTAATTTAGAGCCTTCTACCTTCTTCAGTGAGGGAATTGTTCTAATAGCCTTATAGCTCTTCTGCCTTAGGCTATACTGGTTGTTAAAGGCCCTCTCCCGCATTATAGGCCCTTGTCTGCTGCTTGAGCCTAAAACAGTGGTTCAGGGCTTTTAAAAACCAGTATAGACATCAGCAGTGCAATGTTTGAATACCCATACACATCAGGTTTGAGTTACTTGAAACCATCAAATTATCTTTATTATTAATTGAATACATGGACTGCTAATGCTCCCCTCATGTGCATTTACAACCTTTGAAAGGATATATTGAATATTGTGATAAAGAAAAGTATTTTGGTTCCTTGCACTGATATCATTAAAAATATGTATTTCACTCAATATTATACATGCAAATGTATATCTAGAAGCATGCAATACAGCACAAGCAGCAGTGAATCGAGATGCCTATATTCCAGCTCTGTTTGGACAGCTCAAACAGTAATGAATAAAGTAACTGATTCCTTAACACCCTACTTAAATGTCATAACAGTGTTTTCATCAGGCCAGCTATGAAACTCTTGAAGATGAAGATGTGACACAAGAAGAAGTAGGGAGCAATGTATCCATTCATGGATGAGAAAATAAGTTTAGAGTTCTGTGTATAAGAACTAATGGGTGCACCGCATGCTTGAAAAGCACAAAGCAGCATGAGGTATCCCATACTAGTATTTCACATACAACATCTTTGTCTTTAGGCTAGTCAGAAAGACAAATGTGCAATGTGAACATTTAGGTCCCTTTCCTAGCAGCTTTTGGTCTATATGTGAAGTACATTGGTACTCACTCAGTGAACTTGAACTTGCCTCAACTTCATGAACTCTGCACTGCTCTGTGTGGATAGAGCTGCTACATTCACCATGCCTTTACTACATCCACCGCATTCGCTGTTGTTCATCATTGCTGCTGGTGTCAGCGGCCTTTTAGATTCGTGGTTGATCTGGGGGGGAAGGTGCGATTGCAACCCCTCATTTGCTCGTCATTCCTTGGCTGCGATTGCCTGGATTGCCTGGGTGCCAGTCCCTTGTGCCGATTGCTGACAGCTACTATTGCCACTGCCGTTGGAAGGTCCGGCCAGCACAGCATCTCAGGCACGCAGCAGGAGGCAGCCGCATGTTGTGCGTAAGTCATTAAGCAGGCAGACAGAGTAAGCGCAGCGCCAGTCAACTGGATTAATCTGGCACTATCAAAATACCATAAAAGCACCTAAGCACTACACAGCAGTAGACGTGGGATATCTCGGAGGCTCATGGTATGGGAAAGTGGATTTGGACTACTCGCGAACATCTGTAGTGGCACTGGTACTGATAATATTTTGGCCACAAAAGGAGGTGAGCTACAGCGCGTCAGGGCGGGATGCCATATTGTGTACTGGGGTCTGCGACTCACAGTATACAGAGGCAACGTAGCGCCAATCTAGCTCAGTTACTACTTTGTCATTGTGACAACTATTCTTTCCTGATTTTAACTTCCAGTTGAATTCAGCTTCCTTGTAATCCCCCTATTCCACGCTCAGCTAATAACCAATATTTAAACTACCTGTCTAAAAATTACAGACCAAGAATGGACTCAAACAAGGCTGTGTCTTGGCTCCACTTGTATTCTCCTTGTATATGGCCGATTTGCCCGTCCTCCTGAGCCAAGATCAAGAGATACCCCAAAATTGGGAATGCATAGGATCTCACATTTGGCATATGCTGATGACTTAGTGATTCCTTCACAAACACAGAACAGATTACACCATCTTTAAGGGCAATTAAACACATTTGGTCTCAGGAATGGATTAACATCTAATCACTCTAAAACCAAAATAATGATGTTTGGAAAGTAAACAAAGAAGATAACCTGGGAACTTGCTTGCACCAATTTTGAAACTGTTAACCAATACAATTATCTTGCGACTTGATTGACAGTAGGCTATCATGGTCAAATATTTACTCAATTAGGGAGTCAAACTCTACCATTATCACTAAATCAATCATCAATCATGAGATTCACCAAAGCATTTGGTGGTAGAGCTTTAGTCTACTCTCTGAAAGCCTTAGGAATGAAACTCACTCCATTCCTACTTTGTGCTTCACACGTTCTAAATAAGAAGACAGTTATCAAACTTGAGAAATTCTATATACAGAGTATCCATCAACTTTTACATCTCCGATCTGCCAGCCTTCATTGTGTCACCAGGCTGGAGATTATTTTAAAATTACTCTCATCACTCAATACTGGAGCTACTATAAATTATTTGTGTGACTGTGTAAACTCAGCTCCCGTCACCCTAAAATCTTTAATTTATTTGAATTCGAGATATGGACCTGAATTTTTTATAAAGGTCATTAAATTATACAATTTGTGAGATTTTGAAAATGTATTTTTAACTGAGTTGATCTGTATGAAAGAGTGTAGTAAGGAAGACCTTAACTCATGTTCAAAAGGAGGAAGATCTAATCTTGTCAGAAAAATGCAAGCACATGGATCTGATTTACAAATCCTATTTACTGTTTCACCAGGATTATATCAATATTAACTTGAAAGGAGTGATAAAAAGGAAGTACGGCTATAAAGAGGAAACCCTTAACCACCTATTATGCATGTGCCGGACACTTCTGCCTGTATGGAGATGCTATCTGAGGCCCTTTTCAAGGACGCTAATATAAGCTCAATCTCAGAAGAAGTTAAATACTGTTTCAAGTTTGCAAATTTTGATTGCATTATCAAATTATTGAGATTGTTTGATTTAACTCAAAATGTTAAGTAATCATTTTTAAGTATATTTAAATAATGCAGTTTTATAATCCTCTTTTAAAAGTTCACTTTCACTAGTATGGAACAACTACTTTTTATTTATTGTAATAACTGTGATTACTACAATAACATTGTGTACTATTACTACTAGTTTGTGAAGTAAATTGTCAAACTACAAAGGTATCAATCATAAAGCACTACAGGTACTCTGGAATTCTCTTTCCGCTGCAGTCTCCCCCTAATTTGGATTAAAGTTTTGTATTGAGGAACACAAGGCAGTAGTGGCCATAATAAAAACACGCTCTTCAAGAAACTGTACGAAGCCTACTCGCAATCAGGATTTAGCAGCATTATCTGGGAACAAAGCTTCTCCAGATGAGTCTATATCACATCTATCACTATATTTAGCCAAGGTGGTCCAGATGGACCCCTAACAGATATGCACCTGTAGGGTAGTATACCTATGGAAGGAAACAAGGGTGCTACTTTAAAGTCCATAAAGACAGGTTTAAACTTTGGTACAAGGCAACAATTGGTCCAAGAATGTGTAAAGAAGGTAGACAGAATAGACAAACACATTGCTGTCTAATATAACTTCAGTCCACTCCATCAGAACCCCGGGGAGACCTCCATGATACACATATATGAGCCAGGAGTTGTCAATAAAAAATCAATGTGTAATAACTACTGTAGCACAAATAGTGATACTTCATGCTAACATCAACATAGGAGATTGTATTATCCCTGGTTCCCTTGATTCCCCTGCAAATTCCCCTGGAAACTCAGGGAATATGGATTCAGACTCTATTTATGGGTGTGATGATTTAGGATACAGAGGTATTCTAGGATCAGACCAAACTGAAATGGTGGCTAATTATTTGATGATTCATTACCTTGTATCAATTGGAAACTTTAGAACACTTAAGGGTTATGAATCAATCCATTCTATCGTCAATTAATGTGGCAGTAAATAATAAATCTACATTCATAAACAGGAAAAACACAGTCTAAAAATCTGACAAATGAGTGTACTCCCCCCACCTAAGTATTAGCCACAATGGGGTCTATTAGTAACACCCTGTAGCAAATGTCACAAATACTAGCCAATCAAGTAGCATTATTATCAGAACAGGTGTCACTACTAAATCAAATCAATAAGGAGTTAACTTTGCCTAAAACCAATGCAATTCATATATCTGCAATTTAACACAACCTTAATGATCTGGTATCTGCTTCAAACAACTTACATCGCCTAGATGATATAGTAGACCTATTGAAGTTACTCGCTCGGAAGATCCAGAATATAAGAACAGATACATCCTCTTCATTCACCTACACCAACCACAGGCATCTCAGTCAAGACATTAGCAGGGAATGAATGCAACCATGTCAACTTTGTCCCACATATAAGCAAGCATTGAATGAAGAAATTAAAAAGACTAAAGAAAAACGCATGTATGACTAAGGATACAGCAAAACAAAACTCTCAAACAACGTTAGACAATTACTCTATTTTCAGGAACCCAACTTCTAATACTACTTCACATTCTTCTACGCCACCAACTTTACCATCGACCGTTAAAAACATATATGTTGCAACTTCGATGGATATTCCAGTTTCAACCTTAATCATCTCAAATGCCACATAAACTTTGCCAATAAACAATCTTCTTAGGTATAGCAACATAGTGAAATAAGGAGCAAGTTTCTAAAGGAGCAGATGAAAAGGTAGAAGTCTCTCTAATATCACTTCAGTCAGTCGATTCAGTAGTATTAAAAATATATAATGGATGAGGTCACTGTAATAGCAAAAACCCTAGCAATTCCCAACCCTGTCCTAGAAGGCACAATCAATTTAAATTAGATCCACCAAGAGGTCGATCAGACAGGTAGCACATTTTTCCCTAACACAACTGTTGCCCAGAGCAACACCAATTTACAGACTCATAACAATATGGCAATTCAAAGTTTAAAGTGCACTCTAAGCATGTAGATTTGATGCAAGGGCACCCCATAACTATGAGTGACCGTACCATATTGAATAGCACAGGCAGACGCAGCTCCTAATGTATTCATTTGGAGATTTCATTCCATTATATAAATTAAAGGGCCATTGCGATATACTCTACCACCAAAATTTAATCAAGTTATTAAACTAGTTTGATGAACTAAGAGAAATACATTCTTCCAGTTTATCAAATGTGTGCTTTCTTCAAAACCAATAGATTAAAGCAGGTGGCAAAATAAATGGGACAACCTGGACTGGAAAATCTATTGCCCCAAAGATTTAGGCATGTCGAGAATACCTTGCTAGTTGGGGGATCCTAGTTGCGCAAGTTGAAAAAACAAAAATCCCTTGTGTGCTCAAGCTTAGAGATTAATATCCAGCATGCTCATCACCTTCACTGCAATTGGTTCCAAACTTCAAAGGTCCTGATTCATGCATACCATTTGTTAATCTAAAGATTACAACGAAAGCACACCTATTATCTGAATCCTCAATACATCTTCAAGGAGAACCTCGTGGTAAAAAGTCTTTGGCAACCCCAATCATGAATCAGCGCACCTAATGTTACTAAGGAAATGTATGACTCTTTTGGAGAACTATCTCTAATTTCATGGAATAAAGCAGGTCTAGATAGACATTTAAATTTATCTGGAGATACTTAATTTTTTTTTGACAATCATATAATATGTTTATAAGAAACTTGAATGTCCCCTAACCTTTTGATTCCGAATTTCTCTATCCACAAAACTTTGGCCAGTAGAGCTGTTATGAGAAGGCCTAATTGAGGCCTGTTGACTATGAACAATAATAAACTCAACTTGAAGAGTAACAGACGCAATCTAAATTCCAATAATATACTAGCAGTTTTGATAAATCATTACAGCAATTGGAACCTTTTGATTCTGTATGTCTACTTTCCTCCGGACTTGTTAAAAGATAAATATGCGGCAATACTAGCAGAGTTAGATTCTCTTTTAGAGACATATACCCATCTATTGATTACCATAGCAGGGGATTTAGTTCAAAACCTCTTATTACAAGTGTTATACAATATAAGTACAGAAGACCCAGACTTGGCCAATAATATCTCCTGTCCTCAAGTAAACTTGTCGGGAAAACAGAAGTGTTGGTCTCTATCAAATAGACAAACATATAATCTATTAACTGACTCAGGATATAGATCGTGTAATGGCCGAATGCCAAATGATCAGCAAGCAAATTCTACACTCTGTGGTCCTTGTGCACAATTCAACATTGAACACACCTTTGTCCACTTTACCTATTTTCAGGAATGCAAAAACTTTGAAATAATTAAGAGGACTGAAAGCGATCATGATCACAGAAGACAACACTTAATCTCACACCTTAAGTAGCAACCATATGATTGTGGTAAATAGGAAGAAATGTATAGGGAATGAAGAACTTAGGGCTAAATCACTGAATCTGCAAATTGACCTGCCATCAATGCTGCCAGCTTCTCAGACTGATGCATTTGTAGGTACCATCAATTGGGACTGGATTCAATCTTGGCAAACAGGATGCCGTTTTAAAGTGCTGTGAATAACAAGTGCATTGTGGTAGCCCAGGGTGATCCTCCGGCCAAGGATCAATTAATTTAAAAATCAAATGTTATTGTAGTAAAGATTTTCTTAGTTCAGGCTGTCTTTTTGCTTGATTTGATGTATCAAGAGATAGGTTCAGAATATAGTAAAAGCCTCCTCTTAAAATAAAGGAACCTACTGCCCCCATAGCAATAGTATGTAGTTTTGTTAACGTATAAAGCTCATCACTAATGGGTCTGTAATAATTTACCAGATTCTCTGGAACATCCTGGGCTAATACCTTTACCCATAGTCAGCTATCCTTGGAATCTCTAATCACATCTGTTATGTACCAGTCAATTCTGTTGCTCAAATATATTGCAACCCCCCCCCCCCCCCCCATCATCAACAGTCCCGAAGATGCAAATAGTGTTTGGAAATACTGTTTTGGCATATATTTTTGGGGATTATTATTTTTCAAGTGGGTCTCTTGTATAAAGATAATTTCCAGGTTGAATGATAGCATCCAAAATAACATCCCCCCATATTTACGGTGATTTACAATTCCATTAGCATTACAGGATCTCATCTTTAACTTTTGCATTTCTTAACTTAAATTACTATTCTATCAATCTTACTCCTCCCCCAGCTCTACTGGGACATAATCAAGCTACTAGAGTTGATCTAACAGCACGGCACTTCCATATATACCTGTTCTTTTTTACTGCTAGTGTTCCTCCCAACCTACCCCTCCCAAACCCCTCTTAAGTTCCCCCCTTGTCTGGTCACCCCTCCATCCTCCCCAACTTCATCTGAGGAAGAGGAAGACCCATGTCCCTCTCCCTCAGTCCACCCATGGAACTGTATTGCCCTGACATGGCACCTGGTCACACTCTCATGCCTCCACCCCCTTGTGTCTTTTCACTGGTTTTTCCCCTTTTTCAATTTTATTGAAGAATACATTTACACAAATTGCTCTTCAGTAGGTATTTTGTGCCAGCGCTATTCCTAGTAACTAACATAAAATATTTTTTTACCCTATACATAATGATATAATAATATACCTTTGAAAACTTACACATTTCTCCCTTTTCTATCACCCACCATTTAACTTTGGATTTTACTAGGGCCAGAGCCCTGTACAGGGTTCTAAAAACTCCTACCCTAAAAGAAAGTAGCTAGTGCTTAGCAACATATAAAAGTGGCTACAATTTTCTTATCATCCATCATTTCACTAAAACCAGAGCTATTCTGAAAAAGTGACTAGTCCTTAACAGCATATAGCAATGGCTACAACATTAACATCCATCATTTTACTAGAACCGAAGCCATATTCAAAGTGCTAAAAAGTGCTAAAGAAAGTGACTAATGCTTAGCAGCATATCAAAGAGACTACAGCACAATAAGTGACTAGTGAATGATAATCTGAACAAAACACTTCAGTATCTTAGTTCATACTCTCTGATTCCTTTCAGATGTTGGCCAAATCCCCCCTAGACCTAGAAACTTCCTACATCAGTGAGCATGTCTGAGAATACTCTAACTTGTGACACATCTGTTAGCACAAAAGATTTTTCATATTTGGCTCTAGATAAAATAGCCTCCTTTATATCATAATCTGCAAAATGTACAATCATTGTCTGTGGAAATTTAGAGTTGGAAGAACACTGTGCAGGGACCCGATGAGCCCACATTATAGTAAGATCCACAGGGGCTTTCTCCAGTATATGTTGTTTTATCATTGTTCCATGTACATCAACGGGTTTGCATGTCCATTAATGAGTTCGTTTTACTGAAGGGATTCCTATAAAGTGTAAGTTTGATCTCCATTTCATCTATTTTGATTTGAGAGTCCTGTAGTTCTTTTTGAAGAGCCTCGATATCCTTGTTCCAGCTAAGTGAGCAATCCTCCAAATCCAATACTCTCTGCTCGCTCTCCTTGATTCGCTATGGAATTTGTTGTACCATTCCCTTGATCTTATCCAGCCTATGGTGGACAGAGGCGATTTTCTGTGCCTAAGAGGTTTTACATTCATGAATTACAGCTAAAATGGCTTAAATGAATTGCTGAAACTGATGAATTTAAGGTTGACTAGTATTGACTAGAGCAGTACTTTGCAGCGTCCCCTGCATTAATGAAGTAGTTGGATGATTTTCAGCCTAAGATGTTTCAAAGTTAGTAGACAGTTCCTGTCCAGTCTTACCAGGAATCAAATTTCCAGTGGTTTGAGGCAATGATATCAACGAATCCGGGACTTCTAGTACTCTATTGCTAAAGGCTGATGATAAGCGGTCTACTGTAACTGGTACTGCACCAGGGTCAGATGCCAACAATGCTCTTACTTCTTCAAAACCTTCTGTCCATGCCATCATGCTATCCAAACCCACTTTTTGAATATATTATAAATAGGGGATAGTCATTATACTCTTTACCAACCTATTTTATAGATGTTTCCTTTTCACTGCTAATCCTAGCTGTATCAATTTGACACTCGACTTTCCCAGATTCTCTACTATCCTGCAGCGGAAGATAACAGAAGCAGTAGTATCTGTGAAAGGTGAAGTCATCACAGGGGCAGTTGATCTAAAAGACTCCCATACTAAGAAAGCTGATGCTGTTTTCGAATTCACCTAATACAACTCTCATATGGACTCCTTCATGTCTAAAACGCACTCCTAATTAGTAAGCAGAGACATATCAAGCTGCCATCTAGGCTTGTTTGTACTACCTGCATCTAACTCAATAGAGATTGAAATTAGAGTGATCTGAAAAAGCATTTGCCCAAATATCAGAATCACCCCTTTTTTAATGCTCGCGGCACCAAAAAGAAATGAGATCCATTTATTTCCTGTTTCTTTCCTGACAAAAGTCAGTGACGTTGGTTGGCAATATAATTGAATGGTTTTCCATGTATGAGTAATCATTGCATTATTATTAGCATGACTATCCAACCAGTTAAAATACATTAACCTAGGACCAAAAGTACTAGGAGCTAGGTCACAAAAAGTGTTTGCAAATTGTGCCCCACCTGTATCAGATTTTTTTTATGTTGCTTATGTACTAATAAATTGCATCACACACTTCTGAGTCTCTGAGGGTCACAGATTGACCTGCCTAATGAATTTTTATGAGAATTGGGCAGGTTAATATTTGCAAACTAATGTGATTGGCTACAAATACAGGGATTGCGACTTGTGAATTACAGCAGACCACCATACCTGTGTTTGCATTTCCAAATGGGAAACATTTTTTAAAGCAGCCAATGTTTCCTGATTGGGAAAGCTTTGGTAGGGACATGTAGTCAGTGATCCTAAAGACCACTGTCTGCTCCACCCGAGGTCTCACTACACCATTCATATAGGGGAAGGTGCCCCAGTGGAACAACTTTTCCTTTGTAAATCAGTTTCCACCTCCTTTGATATATTGGGAATTTCCTTTCTCACCCTTTCCTAACTGTGAATCGGTAAGCTTAGCAAAATTCTACCTGAAAAGGCTTTTCAGCTTGCAAAATGGGTTTAATACATACCAAAAGGTCATTTTTCTGTTGCAAACTGAGATTTTTCGTAGCGCAAGGTTTGTGTTTGTAAAATGGCGTTGTACATCTGGTAGTGTGTTCTTTCTTTGTTTATTTACACAAATATTAATCATAGCCTATTGCACTTTTTGTGAGATTATAATCCACACATCCTCCCTCCAAAACGCTTTGATGAATTTCTGTATGTATATTAAAAATAAATAGGAGTGATAATAAATTTGGAAGGTAACATCATTATTTTTATTCAATATAATTGCATTAATGCCTGGGAAAAAAAGCAATACTTTACTCGTCAATACTTGTTAAAAATTGCTGATTTTTATACAAATATCTCCTTTGTGAATCAGATATTGACTTGTTCTCAGCTTACCTGGGGGATAACGGGTGGCCCCTTTTGTAAATACACCTATAATTATAATCTTCCAAGCTCAGATTAATGTCACCTCCAAGATATAAGCCTAAGCACCTTCCCAATGATGCAGGACATTGTCTTACCATTCAGTCTTTGTCCTTGTAATGTTGTGCACTTGTGTTAAAGAAAGGACCACTCATTAGTAACATGTTTGAATGTCAATATTAACATTATGAGTTGCCAAAATGCACCTGGCAAGGATTTCTGTTCTCCATTTAGAGTCTCTTTAACAACCTAATAATAAACCTGTTGGGTGCCTCATGGCTCGTCCTTGAGCCCGACCCTCTTTAATCTGTATGTGGATCTTCTGGCTGATCTAGTGTGCTCATTTGGGTTTCAAGTGCTTTCATACATAGATGATACTCAAATTATTGTATCTATTTCCAATGACCTGACTCTAGTGGCAGGAGGTTCAACCAGTGCCTGTCTAGCATTTTCCGTTGGGTAGAAGACAATTCTTTGAAGATTAATGTGGACAAGACTGAAGTGTTTTAGTTTGGCTCTCTAGATTCCATCTGATCTAACATCTAGTGGCCGGAATCCTGTGGACCTTTCCCCACTCCTGTTAAGTCAGAAAAAAACCTTGGTGTCATCTTTGATAACACTCTGAGCTTTGATGCACAGGTCGGTGGCACAACTAGCACTTGCTTTTTCCATCATTAGGACCCTGAAAAAGATCTTTCCTTACACTCCACCAGAACTGCACCAAGCAGTCACTATTGCCCTTGTCACCTCATGGCTGGACTATTGTAATGCACTGTACCTCAATATCAACAGTTCTTCCCTGAACAAAGATCAAGTTGTGCAGAATGCAGCAGCCCCCCTTATTCTGTACATACACAAATGGCACTTGGTTAGAGATGGGATTCGCTCTCTCCATTGGCTCCCAGTTAGGAAGTGAATTTTCTTCAAGGCTTTGTGCTTAGTCTTTGAGGCTCTACAGCAGATGGGCCCCAACTAATTGAATGATCTCTTTCATTGGTATACTCATGGAAGACCACTGAGAACTCAGGATCCCCAGATGTCAGAAGATCAGATGGGAAGGGTGTTCCTTCTTGGTTGCAGATACCAAATTATGGAACACACTGCCTACCTACATTTCTGAAGAATATTACATTATGACCTTCAAAAAACATCTGAAAACTTGGCTTTTCTCATCTCGGAATCCTTGATTCTTGGCTGCTCAGCCCGTGTTGATCTATCTGTCCTGCTATAGCGCTTTGGCACCTGCGAGTTTTAGTACACTCTATAAATTTTATCCTATACTATCCTAGTAAATTTAGGGGCCTTTTATTATTATGTCATGCAAAGCAGCACAGCAAGATAACTTGTTGAGGGAAAGGGATAGAGCAGAAACGCTCCATGTAAACAAAGATATGGAGCATTTCTGATCACTCCTTGCACTGGCGCACTGTGTGCTGCCTAGCGCCAATGCAGGGACCCATGCACTATAGTGCAAGGGTGCCTGTGTTGCAGGCAGGATAGTGTTTGTCTAGTATGTTATGTGTACTTGATATAGTGCAGCGATTCACTCCTGTAGGTGTATCTCAGCGCTTCCCTAACACAGAGCCAGCCGACTGATTAAAACAACCACATCTTCAAGAGTTTTTTTAACTTGACAAAGTCGGAACAACAGCGAAATTAAGACAGAAGTTTATTCTAGGCAGAAGAGGTGAGGTAGGATAAGGGTCTGCCACCTGATCTAGAGATACGGATACAAAGCACATTAAGCAAAGCTTTGTCCTTGGATCCAATATTTCTAGCGGGACAGTAATAGCTCAACTTTTTCTGCAGGTGGGTGGGACCTTTATTTACCCCTCAGAGACTTGTGGGTGAGACAGCATAATTGAAAGACAGAATGCTTCCTAACTAGAAGCCAGTGCAAGGTTCTCTACATGGGGACGGAAGAGGAGCCTGAAGGTAGGTTGCAAAACAAATGTGCAGTGGTGTTCTGCACCACTTATAATCTGCCAGCAGTGTGTCATTTGCTGCTACTAAACAGGAGCGCATACATATGAAACGTGATCTTTCATAGACAGGGACTGATCAAGCCTGATATCGAGATTTCTCACTGTCTGCCTCAGAGATGGGGCTACACTGAGTTCCGGGGGACAACACAGCGAGTTCAGGGGGCCACCAGTCAATGACCAAACCTGCTGCGCTTTACCAAATAGCAGTATCTTGGCTTTATCACCATTCAATTGGCAACAGCTGTTTGTAATCCAGAAAGTGATCTTTATCATACAGTCTGTGAATCGATGTTTTACCCCCATCAAGGTCCTGTCAGAACGAGAGGATTTAAATGAAGGTCATCAGCGTATGATATTACATAACCCTGGGCGTAGTTTGCGTAGTAGCACTACGCGTAGCTACACGAAATACACTTTGAACTACGCTCAGCTACGCAAACTGCGTAGTGCGTAGCTGTTGGCACTGTGTGCTTGTCTGCTCTGTGCAATAATTGCAAACAGCACCTTGCACAGTGCAAGTAATGATGAAATAAATATCTCTGTCTTAATATGCTAAAATGCATATAGTCATTTCTCAAAAGTTAAAATGATAAATTAGCAAGCAGTGAGAGAGGTGATGATTTTGGGATCCTCCCTAACCTAGGGAAAGAACCAAGCAGATGCCTTGAAAACAAAAAGCACATCTTCTTGAACGATTCGGTGGTGGTCCCATCCTCTTAGGACCATCCCAAGCATAGTTATTGGCAAAAATACAATCCCAACCAAAGGCCCGCAAAGCATTTTGGGACAAGATTAGCAGTGGGCAGTAAATATTATAGTATCCAATATCAAAATAATTCTACAAAGAGCTGCAGTTCAACTAGTCGTTACTAGATGTCCCTCACAAGTCAAATGCAAAAGTGAAGTGCAAGTGATTTAAAATTGTCTAACGATCTACCACCTGATCTGGAGATTTATTTAACTGTGACTTTGGGCAAGTTTAAAAACGTGGGGGATATTTTTTGGGACTTCAATGGGCCTTTTATATCCTTTGTTGTATGGTCAACATGTTTCGGTCATTTACCATATTCCCATAAGAGTCAATATGACTCTATATCAATATATGACTATATCAATATAACTTACCTTCCACCTCCTGGCCTAGGAGGGCAAACGTCGAACTATCCGACAGCGACATAGACGACCTCCTCATATCATATGCCTTAGCAACAGATAACTGTACGTCACAATGTGGCACTATCCAATCCATTCAAACCAACCCCTTCGGAGAACCCACACACAATAACAGATCCGCAAATAGGGATAATCTCACAAATATCAACATAGAGCAGACTACACTAACCCATTCTATTAACAAGATAAAGTGTGCACTCATTAATTGCAGATCAGCTAGCAAACATGCACCTGACATTTTCAACCTAATCCTAGAGAATGATCTAGACATTATCGTCCTCACCAAAACATGTTTAAACAGCTCCTTCTCCCCCATCCTTGATCTATTGGTTCCTCCTAGTCACGACCTAATCCGCCTAGATAGAAATGTGGCGCCGGGAGGTGGGTTAGCCTGCATCTATCGTAACACAATCTCAGTCAAGCAAGTAGACTCCATCGCTCTATCCTCCTGCGAATATCTCTGTATCAATATCTATGATGATAAGCGCCTCGCCAGCAAGCTCCACTTATTCTACCACCCCCCGAGGGATAACTTGACTTTCATCGACGAGTTAATGGAAGTCATTTCATCCAACGTCAACTCAAAAGTACCACAAATTTTCCTGGGTGACTTCAATCTACACATGAACAATGCAAACAACCATGGTGTATGATGTCTTAAAGCGTTTCTGGCAGACCAGGACTTATTCCAATTCTGTGACAGCCCAACTCACAACAAGGGAGAGACACTGGATCTCATCATAGCAAAAACGAGCATCATCTCATTAGAATCCATCACTCCTTGCGACTGGACTGACCATCACAGCATCCTCTTCTCCATCAATATCGAGGTTACTCCAAAAAGGAGTCAACCATCAAAAACAAAACAATGGAAAAGGAACTTACAGAAGATCAACCCCATCACCTTGGTAAACCATTACAACTCCGCCCTGACCCCACAACTGACATGGAGGATGTCCATGACCTCACTGCCTTTTACAATTCCACGATGCTTGAATTCTTGGACTCCACAGCACCCCTCCAAGAAAAAAATGTGTCCTCCAAATTTTCCAAACCTTGGTTCAATGACTCCCTAAACTCGGAGTGACGCAAGCTAAGAGCTGCTGAACGATTATGGAAATCTGCACCCTCCGACGTTCACCTAGAGCACCGTAGAACATTAAGGAACTCATACAACATGTAGATTCTTAAGGCCAAGGCAGACCTTTTCAGAACCCAGCTGCACCAAGCAATCAACCGGCCCAAAAAACTCTACGAAATCGTCAAGCAACAAGCTCGCAACACGGCGAATTCCACAGATCTAAACGAGCTGGATACACCTTCCTGTGATGAGCTTGCCAACTTCTTCCGTGAAAAGATAAAGATCATCAAGCTCAACATCCAATCTAAGAAGACCCTCCCACAATCAGTGGCCATTGAGGCTAACGGATATTCACAACTCAAGGTCCTTTTCAGCTCTCCAGGGGAAGTCACAAAAATGCCTCCTGGAACACCTTAGCGCCAATCTCTGAACAAAAAATCTATAACACTCTTCTAGCAATCAATCCCTCCATTCACTTCTCTGACCCCCTTCCTCCGGCCCTATTCAAAATGATAAAAACATCCATCCTACCATTATGGGCAAAAATTGTAAATGCCTCTCTGAGACAAGGCTCCATACCTGACTGTCTTTAAATAGGGCTGGTTACACCTATACTAAAGAAATCCGACGCCATACCATCAGAGATCAACAACTACCACCCCATATCCAATATGCTCACTTTGGTGAAGCTGCTGGAGAAATGTGTACAAATACAATTATGCAATCATATTGAGAATTACAACCTCTTAGACAATCACCAATCTGGTTTCCGCCACGGGCACAGCACAGAATCTGCACCCACCCACATATTGTATGAAATACTAAAAATGCTTGACCGCAACAAATCGTGCCTAATGATACTGCTTGACTTATCCTCCGCATTCGACGCGGTTAAACATGACAACCTACTGTCCCTATTAAAGGGAAGGATGGGCCTCTCGGGACCAGTGTTACATTGGTTCTCCTACTTCCTTAAAAACAGAACACAAAGAATCAAGATGAAGAATTCTCTCTCTCAGCCATCTGTGGTTAACATAGGCGTTCCCCAAGGCTCAGCCCTATCACCTATTCTTTTCAACCTACTAATGGAACCCTTAGCAAACGCAAATATCCTATATCAGCTGTATGCGGACGACACACAGTTGTATTTGAAAATCTCCACTCCAGAAGATATCATCTCCCTCAATGCTATTCTACAGAACACGCAAAGTTGGCTCACGAACAACCACCTCATGCTTAACACAAAAAAAACTGAATGCATTCTCATCTCCCCACCCAATCACATACCAAAGATAGAGCAACGGTTGAAACACCTGACCTTCATTGACTGTTCTCCCCTCATCATTGACTGTGCGAAATCCCTGGGAATCACCATAGACAAACACCTGAATATGCAGTCGCACATCACTAATGCCACCAAGGGAGCCAATCACCAGATGAGTCTACTAAGGAAACTTAAACCCTTCCTCCCTCGGACCGACCTTAAAATGGCAGTGCAAGCCTTAGTGCTACCAAGATTAGACTATGGAAGCACCACTCTTTGCGGTCTCCCCAAATACAAGCTGGCTCCACTGAGGGCATCCCTTACTGCTGCGGCAAGATTGGTATCAGGATCTAAACGAAACAGCCACATTAACCCAACCCTGAAAGCGCTGAACTGGCTGCCCTATGAGGCTAGAATACAACTAAAGGTTGCCTGCATGACCCATAAAGCACTACATAACAATACACCCAGTTACCTAGCTCCAAAACTAGAACGATCCAGAGGATGCAGACAACTACGAAGTGCGAGTTCTTTACTTCTGAAACCACAATTCTTTCATAAAAAGAGAACTGGCTGAAGGGCCTTTTCAGGGATCGCTCCAAAGATTTGTAACTCCTTACCTCCAGGGGTACGGGGAATCTCTTCCTTTACCACCTTCAAAAAAGAGGTAAAAACACTCCTAATGAACAAGTTCACGTCCTAAGTCTTGACTCTATGCTGACATCGAGTCACATATACCATCCTCATATCACTGGCTAACTCTTGTGGATTGAAAGAGAACATTATATGTTTGTTTATTTCCTCAATACTGACCTAAAGCTCAATAACTGTATATAATATAATGATCTGTCGCTCTCTGGGATCTTTATATTTTGTCTACTGGGCACCTATGTTATCTTATACTATTTACCCCTTTTGTAAGTAATGATGAATAACAAATGCGTGTATACTACCTCATTTCGTGTGTCTTTATAAGTATATGCTGTAAAGCGCTCTGATACCCTCGTGAGTCACATTCGCACTATATAAAACCTTATAAATAAATAAATAAATAAATATGGCTTTCATCAGGACCAAAAAATGTGTGATGCACATGCACCCTAAGGCATGTGCTGCAAGGCTCTGTTGTTGACCTTACATATCATGAATCGCTTCCAGCGACTTTACCTGTTGAGGTAAAAAGATTCAAATACAAAGGAGAGAGGCAGTTTTTAGTCATGTTGTCAGCGGGCATCCACTAGTTCTATGCAAGCTGGATCCTCAAGCAAGCTTTTCACATTTAGCCACTGCATACCTATTTCTGCTATGACTCTTTCACAAGCCATGCCCATATATGTGATGGTGACGGTGATTAGATAAAGGAACAGGACATTCTGCGGCAATTAATTTCTTGCTGAGCACGTATCTCACGTGCTGGGATGCGACAAAAAGGAAGGAATCTTCAGATCAAGTGGTAGATCGTTAAACAATTTAAAATCACTTGCACTTCACGCACCTCCAAAAAAAACAGCTCACGCACCTCCAAAGAACCAACTTTGCAGTAACTTAATGTAAGTATTTCCTTTTTGCTGCACCACAGCACGTGAGATATGTGCTCAGCAAGAAATTCAAAACAATAATGTTCATGGTTCGGGATAAAACCATTAAAATTCATTCTAATTAAGACCACTTCATATCATAATTTTTTTTCCTTATTTTCCCTTTTTCCTAGATTCCTAAATCAATTTAAATAGGCCTCCTGCGCACTACTTATGCCACTGACAATAAACATTACAGCTCATTCTTTGCTAATTTGGACTTAGCAATAGACATGAATTTCAGGACTTTTTCCACAAAATATCAAATAGTTCCCGTGGAGACAGGCTTGTACTGTTTGCTGACATGTTCATATAGAATTTCTAATAAAAAAAACTGTCTTAACAGCCTTTTGTGCTCTGTCATTAGGGCCGGGCAGCATCAGACAATATGGTAACATAATAAAGAAGACATACAAACAAGCAGAAAACCAGAATGGGGAAGCCCTACTGGATCCAACAACCAGGAAAGAAACAACAATCCCACAAACATGTGTAACAACATACAACAAAATTTTAACCCAGATGAAGAAAATAATAAATAAACATTGTAAAATACTACAAACGGAAAAACTCAAATAGGAAAAAACATTATTCTCTTTTCATAAAACCTGGGAGTGTAAAGGATAAAAATCATATCTACAGAAAGCATGAATCTGAACAGCTGGGGCCTACCAGACGTAACAGGCCACTATGCATGTGGAAATTGCAGCATCTCTCATCCCACAAGTACCACTATGTCACTGAATATAGAACCAGGAAAGACATGGTCACTGAAGAAGCACACGAATCTCATCACCTTCCCGTTCAACCTACGATATGTAGGGATGACGAGAAGAAGAATCAAGCCACACATCTGTGAACATCGCAGCAATATTAGGAGCTAGAAAAGCACAACAAAAATGACAGACCACTTTCTAAGGACTTGACACACAACAACTTGCATAAAATGGGTGATCACTGAAAAGATCGAAAAATCAACAGAGGACACAAATCGATTACTGTTAGAAAAAGAACAATGGTGGATCTATCTCATGTCCCCCACAAGACTGAATTGAATGACAATATCCCAAGGAATTCACTACCAGTCACCCATACCTAGAGGGAAATTGTATGCATGTCTGTTAAGGTTAACTCACATAAGGAAGGGATTATATGTGGTAATCGATGCATAGCAGAGCATCCATTTGTTTTTAAATGTACAGCGTCCCATAGATGGTGAATAGAATGCTGCTATGGAACGTCTGGGAATCGTGCGGGATGAGTTAGAAGAAGAAACAGGATGTTCTGCTGGAAGACCAATGAATTTCTCACTGAGTGCGTCCCTTACATGCCGTAACGTGGCAAAAGCGGAGTATTTAACATGCAATAGCAGATACTCATATCACATTAAGGTATGGCGCCCGAGGAGACAACATAGGGATGTGAGAGAGTGAGACACCTTGATGAAGTAAGTGGGGGCTCAGTGAGGGGCATTTCTAGACTTTCCAGTAAGGATTAGAGATGCAGTCTTACAAAGCCCTATATTCCATTCCTTCTATCAGAGTGTGACCATAGGGTCAACCCCCCTCGGAGCCACAATGTTGTTTGGAAAAACCACACACGGTGGGTCTAAAGAGACAGTTTTTATGCTCATTTTAACACACAAAACCCTTGATTCATGCCTTTGTACGAAAGCACAATACATCACAATGTCACTATCACTTATATGGGCACGGCTTGCGAAAGAGCCATAGCAAGAATAAGCATGAAGTGGCTAAATGTAATAAGCTTGCTGGAGGTTGCAGCATGCATGGAACTAGTGGATGCCTGCTATTGCACCCCACAAGGGCTTACGCCAGGGTTCCAGGTCTGTGAACATGTAATATACTGCCAACATGACTAAAAACTGTCTCTCTCCTTTGTATTTGAATCGTTTTATCTCAACAGCTTAAGCCTGAAGATGCATTCTTGATATTTAAGTTCAACAACAGAACCTTGCAGCACGTGCCTTAGGGTGCATGTGCATCACACAGGTTTTGGTCCTGACGAAAGCCATATTGACTCTTATGGGCACATGGTAAGTGGCTGAAACATACTGATCACACAACAAGGGATATAAAAGCCCAAAAATATACCCCCTATGTTTTTTAACTTGTCCAAGGTCTTCACTAAATAAAGCTCCAGATCAGGTGGTAGAACTTGAGACAAGTTTAAATCACTTACACTTCATGTACCTCCTAAATCCCCAGCTCTGCAGTAAATCTGGCATCAAAGCACACCCTGGGGGCATTCGGCACCCAGGGTGGGAACCCAGTGATGAAGCATGTCACCAACTAGGTTGGTGAGTGAAGGCTCTTTTAAAAGAACCTAAGGAATCCTTTCAGACGGATTAAGAGACTGCAAACACCCAACTCTGAGTTGGTAGTGGGTTTGTTCTTTATGTTGTGGCATGAAAAAATATAACTCGTCAGTATTATGTTTTGGATAGCCAAATCTCTGTGCTTAAGCAACATGCTCCTAAAGCTAATTCAAAATCTAGCTTTGTTTGGCAGGAGAAATATTCACTGTGTGGCAGAGTATTGAGAAACTTGAGCAGGATTCCAATGTAGAGGATGGACTTCTCCTTTCTTTTTTGGAATACTTCTGAGATTTGAGGATTTATTTAGAGTTTGGCTCATAGGGCACTCCACTGTAAACATGGCGGATGCCCCTTCCACTGTATTACATTTTTATTAATGGCACTCGTAATACAGCAGAAATGTCTCTGTCTGCCAAATTCTAATTGGGGCTTAAAGTTTGAACGTAGTTACATTCCATTAGTGAAACCTCCTACGCAAAATAAGCAAAGGATGTGTTTTGTTCAAGCTAACCACAGACACTTCTTCCACTGCTCTTCATAAATTCAGAGAAACTAGTCCCTTATCACTTAAACATTTATCGAGCACAGTGCAATCTATTCCAATATCATTCTTCATGTATTATGGTTGGTGAATTTTGACAACTTTCTGTATCCCATCTACTTTATTTTAAAACAGTCCTACTACTTTTGTATATCTGTGCTATTGAATTGTGGCATTTGATTATGTGAAGTCCTTTATTCACTTTTTTGAAGACACTTTTGCTTAGCCTGCTAGTCGCAATGTGAACTGGGAATCCTGATAGGAATTATTAGTCTCTTTGTTAGTAGTTGATCTGAGTCTAAGTGTGGTGGGCAGTGGTTAATTTGAGCCAGTGGTTTCTGGTGCTCTAGTGACAGCCCACCACATGGTGGCGCTGTCTGTTTAATATTGAAATTAACACAACAACTGTATTTATGAAATCAAATAGTATTGAAAATGAATAATATCAGCCTCTCACGCTATTGTGATAGGTGTGTGTGGCCTAAAATAATCAGAATTGTCAAACTGTTAGGAGTGAGATGATTAGGTGTTAGGTTGGTATTGTCATTGACAGCACTGGCAGGGGCAATGCGTGGTGCAGAGTGAGGTGGCATTCCGAGAAGGTCCCTGGCACAATTTTTTACACACTAAGCGCTGGTTGTGGGAGGCCTGGACATGGGTTAAAGGACAGTATATGAAAATAAGTCAAGCCAGTAAGTCAATATCTTTTTTAAACTTCTCACTTGTGTCTTAACTTTTATTGAAATTAATATGCCTTTTGGTTGCTTGACAAAGGGTAACATGCCTATACCATTCCTATACCATGCCTATACAGTATGTTAGCATATATTATTTAAACTAAAAATAAATGTTATCATATTCTTTATTGTTTCGTTCTAAATGTGCAAATGGTTAACTTTTATTTATTCAGAATCATTACTGATGACTAGGAGCACACACAAGAACGAAAATATGACGCAAGATTTGAGTTCCAATAACTACTGACAACAAATAAATGTCTTGTTGACCAGAGTTGGTTCTGAGAATTGCGAAGCGTGAGGGTTTAATGCATGTTACAGCAATGACTACTGTAACATGGAACAAGATTAGCTTCTTGCAAACTCAAATTGAAAATGGAATTTGTATGTATGATTATCATTTGCTAAGTGGGATACAAATTATAGATCATAAAAATGGAAGCTTTGGCTGCCTCTCAAATTGTGATCTTTGTGCATGCTAGCAAAATCACAGAGTGGGCAGATTTTGTCACCATTTTGATTTAATTCAAACGTGACAGATTTGCATTTGAGATTCTTGTATGGCAATGGAAATTGAATTGATACAATTGGAGTGATAAAAATGATGAGGTCGATATTTAGGTTTATGAGATATTCTGCTGTAGTGCAGATAATAGTATAAGGCACTGTGTTACCCAGGAACCTTCCAGGTGCAAGAAAGTAGAATTTATTGACCTTGACTTTGATATGTGTCCTTAGTTCTGAATGCAATCGTTTTCTGTTAGACAGATAACTGGCCGTGTCAAAACAGATTCCTTCTTTCTATTGTACACACTGCAATGGAAGATTCAAAACACACACTGTCAAAGTTCAGCAGACAGTTCATATAATTCATTGTAAAAAGAATACAGAAAACAGTGGTTTCATTACAAGTCTCAGAGATTGTGCAAAGATGTATGTGTGTACTATAAACCCTTCCAAATGTCCAGTTATTTTAGTCTAATGTGAAATAGTGCAGTGGTCGTCAAACTGAGCGTCTTTAGGAGATGTATTACAACCACAAAGGTCACTGATGGTGGCACTATATACCCACAAAGGTCACTTTATTACATAGTGGCAAAACAGAGAAAGCACCTGAAACAAGCTCAGTAGAAGCAGTTGTTGCCATTTGATGGTGGAAATGTTCCAATGGAGAGTCAGACTAGTTGCTGCTGACAAAGGACTCTTAACATTTCTACAGTGTTGGGGTGGAGAAGAAATCAAACAGCCCTGCAGGAACATTCGGATGTCATTACCTAACCAGAGTGTGAGTGATTAAAATTCAGGACAGTCACCATCCAAAGCATGCATGTCTTATTAGTCATGAATTATAATGTATGGACTTTTTTTTCCCTACAAAACAGCTGCTTACGCTATTGCAGAGACTGAGATGCAAATGCAAGACTTGCAAAGGCAATTGGACTTATAATATCCATTATAATTTTAGCTAGTTCCATTCAAAGGCATGAGGCTTCTAAAGTTCTTTAAACATACATTTGTTTCTTCTTTTACCTAAAGAGGATTTTGTATTGAATTCTAAAAAATGCTTTTTGTATTTCTGGGAATATACTTATCTCCCCTCATGGTCATCTAATATAGCCCTCCTTAGATCCACTTTCAAAGCTGTACTATTCTTTTAGCTGATTACTGTGTCAAGTAATGAGAGTTTAACATACTTATTTTATAATAGTTCCAACAGAGGTTCCGTGAAGTTTTTGGTCAGCTAACGTCTACAAATCTAACCCCTGCATTTGATCATGTAAATCTTCCATGGACAAGGTTTTTTTAATACCTCCACAGCTATTTGTTTCTGGCATCTGGTAGTGTAATCAATGAGCAAACTGGTGAATAATCTGGCAAAATGAATGCTAGGACTTCTGACTAATGGGCCATAGGTCCCGTGAAATATCCATGTATGCAGCTTATGAGGATATAAGAGTTGGGGCCTGATGTACAGTTTGGCGGATGGGTACTCCATCTCCAACGTGACAGATATCCTGTCTGCCTTGTTACAAGTGCATTATATCTTATGACACTTGCAATAAGGTGGATAAGATATCTGGCAGATTGTGATGAATTAACCCATCCACCAAATTTTTAATTTGGCCCTTGGTCAAAGTTCAATGAGATTGTGTACATTTGTGTAAAGGAACTAGGCATAATCAAAACATACATCAAAATCAATGCAGAGAGTAAGACCTTTGTGATTTATTGTTAATGGCATCATAACATCAAACGGGTCTTCAATTAACAGAACCGCAGACTTTGAAGTTATAAATTAACAAATTAGGTATGTTGATGAGGTGGAGGTGCCTTAATGCAGGTAAGTGCTAACAATCAAAATGAAATGATGAGGTTTATGGAGATAGAGGTGCTATTTTAAGTTTCAATGAACCCACAGAAATAGCCAGCCGTTTTTTTCTATGATTAAGGAAGATATTTTCATATGAGGTTATTAATATCTGCAAGAGTTAAATTATAGTCACAGCCAAACCATGTCTCAATTAGATCTAGCAGATCTTGACTGTCCATCTCTAGCAAAGAAACAATAATATGCCTATATTTAAATCATATCGAGAACAGAATAAAAGAACTTTTCCTGGAAGGGGATAATTACAAAATAACTTGATTGATTAATCCAAATGAAGAGCTAAGGAGAAGCAACATTTACAGAACCAGAGCAAAGATTATTTGGGACAAAGTGCTTTCTGAGTGTTATTAGGCAAGCATGTCTCACAAGTCAAGGAGCTGAAATTAGGTCTATGGCCCGGTTGCAGCGGGAAGATACATTATTTTTAAAGAGGAATGCTTCCCACTGACTATGTCCATGTTGCCACTGTCTTTTGTATTATTTGTGCACTCAATTCCACTGCTAAAATATGCAATGAATTATAGGAATTGGAATAGAGGGTAAAAAGCAATGTCATACAGTTGTTTTGAAACAGAAGTATTATGGGAGATGTCTATCTCAAATACATATACTTCTGCTTCTTTTGAGGCACGACAGGACTGCTGGGATCTGTTGAACGTTTGTCTTACTCATCTACAACACCATCTTATATTAAGCTGGAAAAAAGTAAATAGGTATGCTTTCTGACAAGCAAAGAGGCCCTTCATAACTAACTGCTTAGTCTCTGGGACTGGTCAAGTAACAGTCACATGGAAGGTCAATAAATGTGCAACGTTTTGAATGATGCTTCATGAGACCAAAGAGTACAAAATCGTTGCAAATCAGATTAGGATGGTGCTAGACTAAAATAATGTATGGACTAAAAATGCTTTGTAGCATCCATATGTCACTGGAGTGATGTTCACGTTTTATTTCGCCTTAAGAGGTTCATTCGACGTTAGAATTTGCAGGTAGCATATGGAAACATACCCCAGGTGCTATTTTACTGGTTTCATGCTCGATGCTGTTGGATTTATGTCTTTTTAAAAAGGTCTCCAGATAATATTTACAGCAACAGTAGAGCTACATCTGTGTGTACTATATTTATTGTGTAATATGTGTATTATATGTTAGCTTCTAATGGTTGTTGAATTTCAACGAATCTAGTACACATTTGGAATCTAGTAAGTCAAAAATTACACCCATTTCAAGCATGTTCATGCTGATTCGCCAGGCATGTGTGTACAATTTACTTTTTGGATTCTGCTGTCCTGCCACTGGATGAGAAAACATTCAAAGTAAGGAGCTGCGGAATATAAGGTAAACAAGCTATTTATTTTGAAGGTTTAAAGAGGTACACCACACAAGATAACTGGACCAGCTCAAATGTAATTGGTTCCAGTGCATGATGTGAAAGGAGGAAAGTGCTGCTGATCGTCTACATCATGCTGTTCCTGCTTCCTAATGAGAAGTGTCAGTAGCCTGTGAGTAAGCTTTTACTAAAAAGAGGTGATATACTTTTTTTTCAAATGAGAGTTTCATACAGTTGGAGGTGTCTGTTCCTGCAAATGTCAAGCACTGCTTGATTTTAGATTAAGTAGTAAGATGTTGGAGGAGACCACTTTCCTCATTGTACATGAAAAATACATTGGCTCTGTTGCCTCTTCCACAGCTAAACTGCAGAACTGTGTAAAAGCTGAATGATCTCAGGCGAAACTAAGAAGAGGTCATTCTGTTTTAGTAATGTTGGGGAAACCCCATGGTGCAGTGATTATGATTTTGTGATATTTTCTTTAAGGAATTTAATACAAAGGATGACCTCATAGGCTTAGGTGATCTATAACTTTTTCCTCCCTCATGTCTTTTATTCTTTTTAGTAAGTTGTGAAGAAATACAAACGCTTCTGAGGTAACTTAGTTGCCAGGCATTAACATGTGCAAAAATAACGTTTTAAGAAATCCTCTCCAGAACATTTGGAACCTTTTTCGCTGTCCTCCAGAATTTCCTTATGTGAATGTTTCATTGATAAATCCTACACGTACAAAACAATTCGCTTTTTTTAAGTAAATAAAATATGGAGTTACAAACATTTAATGTGTGAAAGCACTGTTTGAGTAAGCAAATATATATTATTATTGAACAGAACACATCTAGAAAAGCCTTCAACATAGAAAAATGGGAAGCACCCACCTTGGAAGACATCATCTTAAAATGTAATTTTATGTTATTCCAAACCACCAGCATTTGTTATTAAAACAATTAATTTGAGCCTTGTTTATAATACTGAATACCTGAATGAGCTTATTACCTTTTTTAAAGCGACAGTTTGACTTCCAAATTATCAATGCCTTCTCGACTGTTAGTGATTTGGGAGAGTTATGGTTATTGTATCACTTATGTGTTTTCCTCATCCATAACACATATTTGTAAATTAAGTCATACTCATATGTCAGTTTAGAAGACCCTATTTGTTTTTGAGTTTTCCCTCTAAGAGCAAATAGGTTTTTACAAATTCTCATATTATACAATCACTGTAAGAAGAGCTGGTATAATAATGTTCTCACCTGTATTCACCAAAGGTTCCATCATCTTCCTTCATGGGCTGAATTTCTGGATCTGCATGTGCATCTTCCTTTTCTTTCACTACAAAAAAGAAATCTAGTTTAAAATAAGCCCTCTCTTTTCCATGACCTCCCTCACCTATCTGGGTCCTGATTACCTACAAGACTATTCATTATTACAAACAGAGCCCACTAATGAGGATCTGCATATGGAATGCATATGCATGGAGATCTGTCCTGTACAATGACCTTTGTCCTTGAATTTTTAAACGTGAAATCATCAGGCGGATTACATTGCCAAGGGAGAAAGGACCAACTACAATAAGATTGACAATTCGCTAGTCTGAAACTGAATGGTATTTTTGGAAGATGCATGCCCATTTCTCCATCAGAGAGTCTGAGAGTGCACCTCCACTCAGAGGGTAAAAAAGTGCCCCTCTTCTACTGAGCTCTACTAAAGTGCAGGCAAAATTTGAAACTGACAGAATGAGACATGAGACCATTGAAAATGTTGGCTGACTATGAGCGTGATGTACACGTTTCTGTTATGGGCAGTCATATGATTAGTAATAGAATACTGTGGGAAAGTGGATTATGAGTTGGGGTTCGATGATAGTCCATCACAAATTAATAAAACAAATAATGTCAATATTCTTGTTAGGTCTAATGAAGGTTGTAGTTATATAATCCTAAGCTCAACCCCTGGTAGCTATGGCACAGAGCAGATAGGCTTAACTTAAGAAAATGTGTAAAGCATTTAGAAGTACCAAAACTGTTAAAACATAACACAATAAAAGCACCACCCCATTTCTAAAAGTAGAAAATAATTTATTGAACACAATTACACAAAATTAAAAAAAAATCAAAGAAAAGGAACTGAAGATATGCATTTTTAAAGTTTTAAAAATAGTGCCAAAAGGTGCAAAGCTTGAACTGCAGAACTAGTCACACTAGACCCGACATGGGTAAGGTCAACGTCAATGGAGCGTGGTAGGATACAGAACCAGGTTCATCCCAGTCTGAAGATTTACCTTCTTAGTTAGTCTCTGAATGGAAGTAAAAAATCCTCAGTGGGACAAGGCAGCACGCTGCAGAGAAGGGCTTCAGGGGGACAGATTGTAACCGTTAAAAGACATCCTGGTGAAACTGCTCGGTGGGAAATCTCAGAGAGGGAGAAATTCAAAACTCACACCCAAGGAAGGTCTCTCATGACCCAGATTCTTTTGGTGCCTCCGCCCAGAGAAGATTTCTATGTTCAGACTTCGTCACTTTTATGTGGGTGGTAGTGACTCCTGACCACTCCCTAACCAATAGGGAAAAAGTTCCCAGGGTTAACCCTACCCACATTTGCCGCAGTTCTTGTATGCCCTAATTCAAACCATTCTTTAGTGCCCCTCTCTACCTAAATCCAACATGGCAGAACCTTACTTTCCCTGTGAAGAGCTCCAGTGCCCACCCTAGAGATGTACCCTGCCTTATGGGCATTTAAGGGTTAGTTAGGGGTGACTTATTATTAATATTAAAGAAGAGGTTTGTAGCATTTACTTAACAGAACCTGGGTATACTTTGAATAATCTACAAGGGATTTACAGGTAAAGTAAAGAAACCAATTAGGGGTGTAGCCAATTCCTACATGTTGTTGGGGCCACAGCACATGCACTGGGGCCTGTTTGCAAAGTTCAAGTACGCAGAGTCAAAAAAGAAACAGCCGCATCAGTCAAGAAAATGGGGGTGATCATGCACAAAGAGGCATTTTCCTACATAAAAAACCTAATATGTTGGGTTTTTAATTGTATAGGTATAATGTACAGAAAAGGCATTCAGAACAAAATGCATGATAATAAAATACAAAAATATAGATTGCAGTGAGGGACTTAAAGCATTTCAAATGGTTTAATTAATCGTGGTCCACATTAAAGAAAAGTACAAGAGTGTTTTTCATCAACAGTATATAAACAAACTTATCACTGTGCTCATGTTTCAGAAATGTGGAGTGCATTTGAAGCAATATTTGCATACTTATTACTAATTTGCATTTACTATTCAACCTCTTATCCCTGGATTTTTTTGCAATGTATACTTTGAGCACAGTAGAGTCACATTTCATTTGTACCATTACTCTCTCATTATCATAATGTAATGTTATAAATGGCTCCCATTAAGAACCATCAGCTTGCATAGCTAGCACTGAAATTTGATTAGATCGAACTGTGATGTAGAAATAGTGGGAAAAAATGTTTTTCCTACTATTGTTATATCAGAAGGTCTTGGGAGAGAACTGGATACAACAGAATTGCAGCTGGTAGTCTCACACACTTTCTCCTCCTCCTCTCATAGGTTTCCACAAACCCAAAGTAGGCTGGAGAACGTAAGTGGTACACTGCCTGCACAAATTGCTACCCGTCACCCACAGGTGTCTGCTGACCCACAATAACAGCGATTTTAAATCTGTGTTGACCTAGCAGCACAGTGCTGATCTCGGCTCCAGAAAGAGAAGAGTGTGGGTACTTGGGGAAGGGAAGGCGCTGATGGGAATATATATTTTTATGTTTTGGTGTGGGAGGAGTAGATTTGAGCAGATCATGTGGCTAAGTGGCAGGAATTTTTTTTTGCGTTTGGGTGGGTAATGCAGGGGTTTTTGGGGCTGGATTGCAGGACACAAGGTCTTGAGGTAGGTAAGGGAGAGTAATGATTATGGTAGTATGGGTGGGTGGCAGGATACCTGGTCATTTAATTTATCATAGAGCAGTGGAGGGAAATGTAATGCCAAGGGTGGTGCTGGGCATAGTAGTGCAGGTCATTTTTCATATTTGTGGGAGGCAAAGTTAACACAACGCGTGTGAGGACAGCATGTGGGCTATGTCTCTCCCCATCAGTCCTCTACCCCTGTGCTACTCTTCTCATCAGGGGATGAAAGAGTGGAGGGAGCATATATGAAATAAAATTGTAGACGGGGTAATTGTGGATAAAGGGAATGTTTTTACCTTGGGGTTCTGAGTGATATCAGAGACAACTTAAGCTTCATTTTCATTGTCTGCATAATTTCACTCAGAACCCCTTAGTAAAAAATAGCCCCATTACCTACTGTTACCCATCTGTAGTTCAATAAATGTAGGACCAAAACTGCTATTACAGATAAGTCAGTATTTTAATATGACTCAAAAATCCAATTGTTCCAATATTTACTCTCCAAATATTGCTTTGCGGTATTTAACAGATGCAGACTTTTTAAATTAAATTTCCTAAACCAAGACTTTAAACCAATAGTTTTTGTTCGCAAGTTTAGTTCTACTCCAAGCTCTGGCTAAAGGTCAATTGTATTTCAAGTGCAGTGACCTTTGTAATATTAGCCTTAGCACAGATTTCCCTCTTGTCGCATCCTCAATATCAGAAAGCAAGCCCACAAATGTATTCAAGAATATTATTATCTTATATTAAACAACGTTACATTTTGTGGCATTATTTTGCTTAGAATACATTCTGAAACTTGTGCTCCACAGGATATTTTCCGATATATATTTATTTATGTTAGCATTCAATAATTATTACCATACGTAGCTCTTCATTTGCATGGTGTATCATCAGTGACATTATATCAATATTAGATCTTGATTGGATCTTTTGAGTTTATTTCAGCGACTTTTACATATTCCACCAGATGCTAAGGGATAGACGCTATAATTCCCTATGTAAGTGTTTTTATATATTTATTCGTTTCTTGTTTAATTAAGCAAGACCAAGCCATTGATGCATGCAAGCACCATGCACTTTGAAAGAGTATTCCTAAAACATACTAAAATGAGAAACACAAAATCTCAACATACACCTAATCCATGGCAATTGATAAACACAACTGGCAACCACTGTCATTTTAACAATCAAAAATCTGTCCATAGAAAGAACCAAAAACCACATTTTAAGATGCTTTCTGAAAAGCAGAAAATCGTGGAGGGAAGATTAGAGTTCCACAAATGTGTTTTTAAAAATGGAAAAAAATAAATTTTGTTTTGCGGTTTGCTGCATGCTACAGTCTCTCAAGTGTGTGTAGAGTACCACACAACCGCATCATTCCAAGTCCACACCATACTGTCCCACAAAACGGCCTCTGAGCTGCGTACAAATGCAGACAATTCTACAATCTGTGCACAGCCCTTATTAGTTGCAGTTTTGCCTTGATTCTGATTAAAAAAATTATATGGGTTGCACTTTAATGTTTCAAGTGGAATATTCGATTTCCTAACAAGATTGACTTCCAATATGGGCTATCTTCTATGTCTTAAATCCCCGGTCAAAGCTATATCCCTATCATTTGTTTATTAGTGTTTTTCCATCTTTACCCATTTCTGATTCAGATGCAACGATGAGGTTAAAAACCTTATGAATTTTCTAGGTTCTTTGTGATTCCATTCTGCCAATGTCATACCATGACTGGGCAGATAGCTCATCAAAATCCTGGGTGCCCTTACTCAACTTCTCACAAACCAAGGGATGTATCAATAAGTACTCAGAAAACAATCCTCACATTACTTCTGAAACAGGTCTGAGCAATTACTGCATCGTCCCCTGCCTCAACAATTTAATTTATCCAACAAATATGTTTAAGAAGTAGTAATTTCCCCAAATCACTACAAGTGCAGGTAGTGTGCCAACAGTGTATCTACTCAAAACACTAAATAAAAAAATCCTTTATCACCAAATGAGAAGGCATTCTGCCCATTACTGCTTCTTAACATTAGGTTGGCAGCTTGATCACTACCCTAAAGTGAAATAGGCTGACAATTCCTTTTGAGGCAGTTCATTTTCGCAATGGAAGCCTCAAAATCTCTTAGACTGTCAAGGATGCATAGGAAGGTATGCCCAGTTAATAATTGGTATATTGTCTGGTCTTTATGCTAGTGACTACTCACCCACCTAATTACGTTGCCTGCTTTCCTCCTCCTCTAGATAGCACAATGAATCATCTGAATACATGTGGTAAACCATGTTATGCACTTTTAGGATGTGAGTCAGAAGTGTCAAATAGGCTTGAAGAGGACAGATTAACGAGCTGCTGCTTCAAGGATGCTACTGCTGGTGGAACTGGTTACAGATATAGAGGTGTGGTATTTGATTTGGTAAGTTCTTTAGGGTTGATAGTGACTATATTTTATTTAGATATTTTGGACTTTGGTAAAAACTATTTAGCATCAGGAAAGCTATTTTGTATTATATTCATCCCTCAACTGGCATCCAAGGAAGTTGCCTGAGTCCTTCTCTAATGTAACTCAATCTAGGAAGCTCTAAAACATGTCACGTTGCATTGTGCTAAGCTTTTGAGAGTTGTCAAAGATTTAGTTTTATAAGTCAAATGTAAAAACTATAATCATATTCATGCCTGTGTTGTTTGTGTATCCACCAACCACAAATCTATATGTTTATGGAATAATGCATTATGTCACCTTTAGTATGTTGAAGAGAGCACACCTGCAGACGTTTGGGGAGCTCAGATATTACATTTGTCATGAGCTCAGTAAATTTGTAAGGCGCTTCAGTCCTAGTTTAATCTGCTCTATATGCTACCCTGTAGGGGTTAAGCTTCTTTTTGTATGAACACCACCATTTTTCATGGATTGATGCTGCTGATTTTTTGACTCTATGCTCTGGGGCTATGCTAACCAGCCCCAGGTGCATGCACTCTGACTCCCTAAAACATGTTGAAACTGCTCATTCTCCTACTTGCCATATGTAACTTACCAAAAAGTCCTAGTATATGGCACAAAGTGTGCCCAGGGCTTGTACGTTAAATGTCACTAATGGACTCCAGCATCCATTGTGCCACCCACTACAGTGACATTGCAAACATGACTGCAGGCCTTCTATTGTGGGCAGTTTTAAATAGAAAATTTGAGGTTGGGTAAAGTAACCCCTTTTCACAGCCCTAAACCTTCATTTTTTATATTAATATGTCACCCCTAAGTAGGCCTTATTACCCATATGGAAGGGTGCATGATAATTAAAATCAGAACATGTAAATATTTATTGTTAAACATATCCCTACAGTGAAAGAGAACCCAAAAGCTATATTCACTGTAGCACAGCTTGCTGTTCCATAGGAAAGCATTGGGTTACATTATTACATTTAACTCAAAGACTATTGTTAATAGTATTCAAATTTCAATTCAACAGTCAAATCCATTTTTTACTAACTATTAAGGAAAAGGTACTTTTAGAAGGCCACTTGTTCCCTGACAAAAGCATCTGGAGGCCATTTGCATGAGCTTCAAGTGTCACCTTGCAGCTAAATAGCCCCCTTGATGAGGTGTGAAAACTACTCCCAGAGCAGTACACAAACCTCTGGGTGTGGCGAGCTGTTTCTCCTCTAGCAGGATTACCATCTGGGCTAGGACCATGAACTTTGATAACTTCAAAGAGGCCAACCATGCCACAGACAACTGACACTTGGGCAGGGCTCTTCTTTCCTCCCCCATTTCAAGCAAGCACCAATTCCAGTGGAAAAGACGCTGCCTCCAGATCTGGTTTGAAGAGACTACAGAGGAAACGTTGCCCAATTATCTAACCACTTCACTAGGGTGGGCACAAAGGTTCTTCACAAATGGAGATTGGTTCTGCCATATTGAATCAGGAAGAGAAGTGCAGTGTGGGATCATTTACTGTAAGGCAACAAACTGCTCCAAAAGTGGGTAGGATTACTCTATTGAACATTTTCCATATTGGTCAGGGAGGGGGCATGGGTATAACCCACCCACAAGCTTGCTCCTGGGATAACTGTGGCATGTCTGGGAACCAAGGGTCAGTTGGCTGACCTACTGTTAAGCAACATGGCTACAAAAAGCTGCAAGAAGCCCCTTTTCCTGAAGAGCCCAGTTGAACAATTCCAACTACACTTGCCCTGTACTCTGCTGGTGGCTTCTGCTGGAGTGAGTCTTGAACCCCAAGAGATGTTTCTGAGGTCTTGGTACCCTAGGCTTGCCAAATTGTACTCCTCCTAAACTTCTGAAAAACCTGAAACTTAGAAACCTTTGGCTGCTAAAGCTTCTGGAGGACCAGGACAAACCTGCCATGTCAATCTGATGAAGGTACATTGCAGTTAGGCCAGAGATTCAGTTTGCTCCTGCTCTGAGCTTTTACACAGTAGCAAATCCATTTCAGTGGGTTGTCGCAGAAAGTCTATCTGGCCTCCTGGAGACCTGTTGGGCTACAGCTTGCAGCCTTGCCTCACTGGAGGAATCAAAGCTCCTAAAAAGGTGATTACATCCAAACATAGAAATCTTCCCTGGGCTAAGGCACCAACAGTATCTGGGTGGCGAGGAACATTCCTTGGGCACAAATTTTCTACCACTTTGAGCTTTCCCGCCCAAGTCAACTGCTATGTCAGGACCTTACCCGACAGTTATTCAGCCTTCTGAAGCCTTTATAGACCACAGCCTCCTGCCTTCCCCACTGAGTATTTTTTACTTCTCTTTCAGAGACTAAGGGGCATACGTATAAGCCCCTATGGCCACCACAACATTACTTTTTCCAACGTTGTGGTGGCGATAGGGGATTAGCCGTATTTACAAGGCAGTGTTAAGCCACTTATTGTAGCTTAACGCTGCCTTGTAAATAAGGCTCCCTTTTCACGCTATGGTTACCGTGAAAGGGGTGGGCAGTGGGTGTTGCAGTGGGTATTCAACCACAACACCCATTGATTTTGATGCAGCCCTTTATGTACAAGGGCAGCGTAGGAGGCAGAGCCAAAATTAAGACCAGGGAAAACCTAGTCTTAAATTGGTAAAACGAGGAGAAATGCATTATTTCTCCTCGTTTTTGTTTTTTCCATGTGTGCTGCCTTCCTGTAAATAAACAATCAGTAAAACAAAATGCCATTTTTGTGACTTTCATGTGTGCTGCATGAAGCAGCATACATAAAAGTGACAAAATGGCATTTTAGGATTATTTATGTGCAGGAAGGGACACCTTCCTGCACATAAACAATCCTCTACTGCACGCAGACACCCTTGCACTATGCCTGCGTGCAAGGGTGCCTGCGTTGGCGCTACACTGCTAAGTGCAGCGCCAGCACAGAGGGAAACGCAAGCTTGCACCATATCCTTGTAAATATGGTGCAGCCTTCCATTTCACGAGTGGCGGATTGAGGTGTTAAGTCATGACGGCTAATGCTTCACACCGCCACTTCCTCGTACATATGCCCCTAAGTCCAAAGATAAAACTTCTGACTATGTCAAACAAGGTTTCTGTATCTGCCCCACACTCCATCGTACCCAGTCTTAAATTAAGCCAAGGTACCAGTTAAGCAAAACCAGATGACTGAGGTTGGCACCTAATGCTTTTTGGTGCTATTTTTATCTAAAACTTCCAACTTCATAACTCATGATCGCCTTAATGGTTTTTTGTCATTTTGGGTATCATTTTGTTCATTAGGTTATTCTGTATTTTGGGGGAGGGGGTTTAATGTGTTGTGTTTTTAAGTTTTTAACTGTATTGGTACTTCTAAATGCTTTACCCATTTTCTTAAGTTTAGTCTGCTCAGTGCCATAGCTACTAGGGGTTGAGTTCAGATTTAAGTTACTTGAACTTTTACTGGACCTAACAGGAATAGTGACCCTTATTACTTGAGGCAGACTACCAGTCACCCCAACTAATTATCCACTTTGTCACACATCCCTTCTTTGTTTGTTTCGCTACGTGTGAGGTTGCCAGGTGCAAAAACATTTTATATAAATGTATCTCATTCTGTCATGAAAAACATCATTGATGCACAGCATCCATTGCTTTACAGATATATTTACACAACATAAATCTCACACCTACATACACACATGGCTGACTCGAAGATACACACCTGTGGGGTACAATGGGAATTGGAGCCAAAACTGTCTGGCTGTGTTTGGAGCTGGGCATATCAGACCACGGTGGGACAGGAATGACTGGTAGACTTAGTGAACCCATAGAGCAGAGGATGTGCCAATGTGTGTTTTCAAGTGGTACAAGGAAAGCAGAGATCCAATGGAGGGACCCCAGTGGGAAAACAGTAAACACAGGGAGTAATCCAGAGGTGAAGGCGGTAAAAACATGGATTGGAAGACATGAATGCAAAGAAGGGAGGAGAGTGAACTTGATTAGTCTGTAGTGCAGAAGCAGAGTATATTCGGAGTTGGTGAGGGGTGGATAATAATGGCACGGCCAAAACAATTCAAGTTAGTTAGAATCAGAGTAAAAAACAGGAGGTTAAATTAGTAGTTCCAAATGGCAATGCTTCCTCTGTGTGTGAGGAAGCATTGCCATTCGGAACTACTAATGTGCAGCAAAAAACAATCAACTGGGGACCAGCCACAACAAAAGCATTTGCATTGATCAAAATTACAGCACTGATGACAATTTTCACAAGGTAAATAAAGAACACCTTCTGCATCGTACACTGTCTTAGACATTTGAGGAATAACATACCTGGATACTTCCCGCCTTTATTTCTTTTGATAAAGCAGACAATCAGCAGTATCAAGATAAGAAGTGCGACTGCACACATCAGACCGATAAACCATCCTTGAGTGGCAATGTCGACCTGCCTACTTGCCATTGCTGGAGGATAAAAAGGAAACATGAATTAACATTTCAATTATTCCTATCAGACATCGAAAGAGTATCAACACTAAAGCCCTGATTACCCGTTGGGCGGTTAAGTCTGACCCATGCGTAAGCCTGTGATTACACACTGTTGGAATTTCGAGTTGTTAGGTATTGAACACATCCGATAATCATCAGATGCATTATATGGCTTGCCCATTGCTACGTTTTGCCAGGTCAAACCTACCAAAACGTAATGGAAGGAAAACCATACCGTTTTTACTGTATTATGTGGATTTTGGCACATTAAACACCAAACTCCTCAAATTATACACAAACAACAACTCGTAAAAGGTGTATTTATCGCACTCAATAAATATCGTACCCTGTGGTACCGTTATTTATCATGTGCTATAAATATCACCTATACTTGTAAAAAGGGACTAAGTGTTAACTACTTGACAAAGTTTGTTTTGCAACACCCATTTTGTGTCAGATCATCTGATACGCTGCACGGTGAGCATCCGTTTGCAAATCCAAGGCTTTCGTTCTGATTTCATAAAAATAAAACAGATGTTATTCTGTGGCCCTACACTCTAAAAGTCACAAAATGAAAACTGACCAAAGGATGGTAGTGCAACCCATGTGTAAAGTCGCCCTCGTGTATAATGAAAAATGCTTTTGTAGTGTCACACCAACATTTGTGATAGGGCCATGCTATCTGTGTTTCTCATCACTGATCACTCATGAGGATGCGGATAACTGCAGTTTTTTTCTGTGCAAAGTCCCGTGGTAATTTGTCTAAGGGTGTTAAGTCGGCCTGGGACAGAAAATAGGCACTAAAATAAAAGTGGCCCCCATTTGTGAATTAAAAAGCTAAAAAAAAGTCGCCCATGTTTGCGAATTGCAGTAGAGTTGCTGTATGAGTGTTTTGCAAGGTATGGAAGACTGCACGGATTTGAGTTTGCAGCAAGCCATGTTTGGTTTAATATTGGGAAATTAACAGTAAAAACTGACTCAGCAGAGAATAAAACAGGTCCATAAGTAGCCAAAAAACCGGCCCACACACTGCCTTGTTAGTTCATCTCATTGGGCACTGCCAGTCCGACCCTGCCAGTCAATTATGGTCCCTTCACACGTTTGTTTGACACTTGAAAATGTAATATTGTGTGGATACTGCAAAATCTAAAAACATTGGTCCAAAAGTATATTGCGTTTATTTCCACAAGTTTTGAATAATTACAAAGTGAGTTTCCGAGTATACTGGTCAATTAATGTGCAGTCGCAATGGCTGGAAGTAGTCAAAGATAAATGCGCAACGCTTTGTGGAAAACAGTACATCATGTTCAACCTACTCCTTGAGGCATGCCAGAATTACATACAAATCCCGACCACTTTCCTTAAATATGACCGTTTTTTCCCCACCATTTTTGAAGCGCATGGTTGAGCCTAACTGGCAATTACATGGCCTTTTTAGTGGCATTGAGAGCGGACATTTTTAAACTATTTCACTATTTATGTCCTATAACACTGACTTCTTTCTATCGTATAGGCAATGTGAATTCTGCTTGGCTATAAAAATGCTAGTCTTAGGTTAAAACTTTTAGCCAAAACGTGATGAACATGGACAACTAAAACCTATATTTCATATGACCAATAAATTAACATTTGCAATCTGAGTCCTTTACCTCTGTCAGCCAGAATTCAAAAAGTGTAAGCAGGACAACTGAAATTCAGTGGCGTGGCAAATAAGCAGAGGGGTTGATTAAATTATGTGGTTGGAGATGACAGACTATGCAGTAAATATGATAGACCTGTTTTCATTGAAAAACAGCACTGCTGGCAAGTATATGACATTTCATCTTTATTGTACACATACCTCACTATGAGGTACCTTCATATGGAACTATAAAAAACTAAGATTCGTTGCTTCCATTTTCTCATATATATAGTTCTGCTATACTTCGTCCTAGTATCATAGTTCTAGCATATGTCTTTTTGCAATTCAAGCCTAACATCCTTTCATTGTTGAATTGTAATTATTTTATACTCATTGACGCTAATTGTAGTCCAGGACCCATATTACACAAGCACCCCGGGGGGCGCTACGGGTATTTGGCACCCGCTTTTTTCACCCCCAGGGCACTTTAGTATTACAGAAGGGGCCACAGATGCTTGTGAGGCCCCTTTTGTAATACAGATAGCGCTGGCACACACACAGAGCCAGCGCTATCATTAGAGGGCCTTCCCTCATTTGCATGGGGATGTGGCCCCATGCAAATGAGGGAAACACTTTGCCTTTGCACCCGCAGCCTATTACCGACGTGGGAGCAGAGGCAAACATTCCTTAAGAAGGCACTGAAAGTGCACCACAAAAAGGTTGCGCACTTTCAGTGCACCTTGTAAATGCAGCCTTCTAAAGAGATGACCCCCAGACATCCCCTTGCAGGTGGGTGCAGCCACTCACTGCACTCGCCTGCAAGGGGATCTGCAGTCCCTTTTAAAGTGCAGGCGGGTTGCCGCCTGCACAGAGAAACATGGAGCAATGTTTAAACAGTTGATCCAGATTTCTCTTGAATGCACTGCCCTGGGGGCATCACAGGTTCGCTGCTATCCTGAGAGTAGTGCAGTGTTCCTGATATGGCGCACTTTCCATGTTTGCATCCGGCGCACCTACTTTAAGGTGCCCCATTGCGCAAGCATGGAAAGTGCGCCCCATCTGTAATATGGTCTGTGTTAGTAGGCTTTTAAGCTGTGGTGCGTTTCAAACACCACCTCTCCTGCTGCAGGCATCCTATCTGCCTAACCACCACAGGCAGGTTGCAAGGCAACTATATTTTGACGCACTTCTACCTCTGCTGGCGTTCATTTGAATGTATCTTGCTACTGAAGGTTTTGATAGTGATAACAGGAACAGGTACTTCTTCGGTACTACAGCAATATAATAAGTGGCTTGATTTATGAACATTTAGCATCCTACTGTAAGACTTGCAATTAAATAATCATGCAAAGAAATTGTGCAAACCCTCAAAACATGCAGACGCGCAAGAGTTATAGGAAAGCAGAGCCCAGTCTCACCCATCCACTTAACAACACAGCATTTGAAGCAACAGGTAAATCTCACCATTCAGTGTGAATTTCACACATGATTTCCCAATTACTCTACATAAATCGAACTTTCAGCATGCCTGGAGATATTTAAATTCTTGTGAATGCAGCAGCTGCTAATAAAGCGAAAATCAATTACATCAAGTGCAGCTTTGATGCCTAAATGCGAGAAACTACAAATTAGGAGGCAATAGCATAGGAATGTTTTATATGCAAATACAGTTTAATGCACTTCGTAGTCGCTCGTGCAGTTCCTTGGTTTTACAAATTGCTGTGTAGCTGTGTATGATAAAATTATAGCTGTACATTTTTTATCAGAGCCGCCAAGCCATTATCGTAAAAGCCCAACCATATTCATTAGGGCCCTAAAGCAGCTTTTCATTGTAGAACATGTATGTGGTAGTTTAAAAAGTGACAAACTTTTATTAATGACTAATAACTAGTCATTTATTGATCAGGGGTGTTAATGTCTGTGGTGTTGATGCATTCCATGTTTGGAGTGTATCTTACATCACTGTGAGGTAAGATAGAATGAAGGAGTATGGGAGTTCTTAGTGGATCGGTTATCTTTGAATGTTACTTGGAGAGGTTGTGCATGAAGATACGTGATATGCAGAGTAGCCAATAAAGTTACTTGAAAGCTACTCAGAGTTACCGGAGTGTACTTTACAATGTCCCATCAAATCACCTCAGAAATACTAGCAAAAGTTACAGTTTTTACAGTCAGATGGGAAATTAAATCTACTAGATGGGCGCAATGTCCACCAGACTTCAGTCTGCACTGAAGCAGGGGCACTGTCAACATGTGAGCATGGAACAGAATTAATTGTGTGCATACTAATATTTTGTAACGGATTGACATTTCCATAAGAATTTTTAAAACAACCAAAAGAGAAGGTAGGGTTATGCTTTATTTGAAGAATGTGCTTGTGATTTGCAGCCTGGTATTGTAGACATATGGGTGTTAAACAGAAACACAGATGCGTAGTTGGAATCAAATTGAGTTTCAAATTTGAAGAAACCATGAAATATTTAGTCCTATGCCCACTCGCGGGCAGTCTGCTTAATGTTACTAAAGAAAAGAGCTTAGTGTAAAGTTAACAGAAAGAGTTCTGAATGTGAAGCAAGGCAAACGTGGGCCGAGACAGACTGCTTTAAAGAGGATTTGGAGAGGCCCTAAGTGACTCTAGGGTTGGGGAACTACTAGTCCAAAGTTAGACTCATCTGACATGGAACGCCAGCCTACCTCTGCGAATCGCAACACAAACAGTAGTATACAATAAACAACACCACATGGTCTCCTTTTTAGAGCTCTGCTCCCCAGCTATTGAGCTTGAACGCATCTTCTTATCATTGGGAAGGCAAGAGTCATAACTGAGTTTTTACACCACATACATTCCATCAACCAAATATTTACATGCTGAAAAAAACGTTTTGCCAGCATTGTTTTTTAAGTGTTAAGCTAAAGATGGCATTGTATAGGCTTTACTAGCCAATGCATAAATATATTCCTCCTCCCATTATGCCTATACAATACGATACATCACTCTTTTCCAATGTCACCTGAAGCAAAGTTTTACTTCAGGCTGTAGTTACATTTTTGGGTCTCAGTTACAGACAGTTTAATCTGTCTATTGTAAACCACTAGTTTCAAATTCATAACATACACTTAGAGTGGGCTTTTAATCGGTGCCTTGTTTATGCTTAGTTTATATGTGTAACAGGAATTTATTTAATGCAGGTGCATTTAGAATAACATCTTCATAATTCATTACAATTTATACATGTATTATGGAGCAGCATTATTGTGTGTGTGTAGAAATGTGCACATATTCTGTAACCCTATACACTACATTGACCAGACTTGGACTCCAGAAACAGTTGTGTTCATGCTCACGTTTAGAGTTTAACATGTAATTAGTATTTAACCTTCAATGTAGAATGTGTGTATTTGTATTTTGTTTCCACTACAGGTATGGAGAGAGAAAGCCTCATTAGTTAGCATACAAGGGTTTTGTTTTCTTTAGACAGCAAGGTATGAGAAGACGAATTTGGAAAGCAGAAGCTCGGTAACAAGCAAGGAAGCCAGTTCTCATGGGAGAGGAGCGGAATGACCGAGGATGAGCGAAGTTGCAACTTATTGATGTGGGAAAGGTGGTGAAAGTATCCAGTTGTACTCAAGCTATGGAAATTCACCGGGAAATATCACGTGGAATTGTCTACTCTGACTGCAATTGATATTTTATGCTGAACAAAGTGAGGGACAGAAGAGTCATCTTAGGTTTTCACAGGGAGCAGACCTATGCTTCTGCTTCTGTGGCTGTATGCTGCTTATCACATGGTTGGAGTGCCTTCTACTGAAGACTCGGACAGATGACACCTTTCTGATTTCACTCTTACCAAATGCTTCTTAGCTTAGGGTTGCCCTTTTTATGGTAGTGTGGGGAGAGATAGCTTGCTCGTGCTAACTTTGGAAAAATCATCTGATGCAATTTAATCCTCAGTTCTTTTTCCTGATTGTCTGCATCGCCATTGAGCTAATCTTCTACATTGTATTATATAGGGTAAATCTCTTCAGGAGATTTGGTCTTATCTTGTCCTTTCTGTACTTGTATATGATTATGTTGAACTTTATTTACATTGATTTGTTTCTAAAATTAAACCCTACTAAACTCAGATTAAGTTGTCAAGTGCACTAAAATGAGATGTTAATAAGTGATCGTTTTCTCCCTTACCTCTCGTGCTGCTAGAAAGGTCACCCCTCTGGAGATAACTGTTTGACTAGGCCCAAGCTCCAACAGCCTCTCACATGAAACCGGAACACCACATTTGTTTGGCTTAGCCTTATATGAAAAGGCTCCCTACATTGACAGAGATACCCATATTTGCCAGGAATTTTCAAGTTTATCATGACTATTCTTGTGAATGACAGATGCTCTTGAATGTTAGCTATTCTGCTCAATGTTCCAATGACAGCTGCTTGCTCTCCCACTTATCTTCTAATGTCAAGTCACTATGTTGATAGCATGAGGGTTCCCATGGGTGTAAAGGAGCTCTCATACTCCTCTTTCCAGCAGCAAAGTCTTGCTCTCTCAGCAGCTGCCTTTCAGGTGCCTGTCAACTGCTCTACTTGTCTGCTGCCCCAATACCAGGAGGGTCTTGGTGTGCTTTAGCAGTCTCTGCACTTGCTCTGCCAGAATATATAGTACAGCCAATATAATGCTGTGCCTGGGCCTAAAGCTGTAGCAAGAGCTGGGACTGCCTCAAAGAGAAACCGTGCAGGTTTTTAAAGAGCCCAATTCTCTTCTGTAGCAAGAGATTTAAGCCTGGTGAGCCCAGATGGGAGCTGCAACTGTAGTGGAGACGGAGGTTCGGGTACATACATTGCTATGTTACCATAAGCGTCTTAGACGTTAAAACGCCATCATGCCACTTTTGCTGCTTTTGCATACGACACTGCTGATAGATGTTATTATATGAAATCTGCTTGCTTGCCTTTTCTTCAAATGAGAAAGGTCTGTTGTTCACATCCCTAGATGTGCACCGCGACCTTGGTCTGAACATTTTGTGCTTACACAGTCAGGGCCAACAAACAATGTATTCTTTTGAATTCAGGTTGATCGGCCCACACTCTAGCCATAACACGTACACAGCTGCAAATACCTGAAATTCGAGCGCTTTAATATTGCTGTTTGCATGCATGAGACACACACTTTGGAGAAGACTTTTTCCAGACACAGAGCAAAGCTGATCCTGTGATGTGATTCACCTAAGCTGATATTTACGGTATGGGGTTCCCCATTTAAACCTAGAGACCTTCTCTTAGTCTAATAATACTAGCTTACTCGTGAAGGGAGGATGGGTGTATTCCACTATCATTTGTAACATGATTTCTCCCTTTATTTTCTATGGTATTGTAACAATGCTGATGGTTTTATTATTAATCATCTGTCTGCTTATGTTAGCCAAAGTACTGCATCTTAGGACACGTAGTTTATAAAATAAACCTTTTAAACTTTACGGTGTCTGTGATTACTCTTATTGTGGACTGATATGAGAATAATAACGAACAGGTATTTCTGATTCCCACCATTCCTGAGAGTACTCTAAGTCACATGTTCTGGGTTGTCTAATCATTGGTAGCTTCGAGATGATACGGAGAGCGAATGAGACACTGATGCTAGTCGGATAGGGGTTCTGGGTACTGAGGTGAGTTTTTGGTACACCGCAATTCACTGAGGTCCTGGTTTCCTGCGCATAGTTCTGTGCATGAGCAGAATCCCTGCAACACAACCCTGAACCTCAGTAGCCTTCAGTTTTTCCAGATAAGCAAATACCCAGGTTCCACATTAAATATGCAGAAACTGATTGAAATTACACTTCAGTTCAAATTTATTTATGGGCAAGGAGGTGGGCTTTAATCAACGGGCCAAACTGGGATTTTCCTAGTGAATCTGAATTCATGCTATGCCCTAAACCAGACTCAACCGCACATTGGCTTCATATGTTGACTGGTTAACAGAATGGTGCATCCATTAAGAGCTTTGCCTTATTTCTATTCTATTAAATTAACCTGATTACAATAGGACTATAGAATACTCTTTTGCAATGATTACTCACTCCTAACAACAGGAATAAAATGTTTGCTTAAGAATGACAAATGTTCTCCAATAGACAAAAAACATTTAACCCATTCTTTAAGGAGCATGAACGAAAATGGTGACACATTCAGAAATCTCCCACCAAACAACCAATTAAACGTTTTAATGAAATATAAGATCATAATTAGCAAACTTGAATTCAACACTAGATTTAAACCACCATCTCCCCAGAAGCAAAACATCCAAATTGTGCAAATTAAGTAAAACATGATCATGCTGCAGTTCCTACAGTGAGTCATATCATCCAGCAAGTAGACAAAAGTAAAAAAGATTGAGCACCGCATTTCAACATTTTGTGCTATTTCACCTTACACTTGACAAGGTAGATAGTGTTGACAACACATGATATGTTAGTAGTTAGTTATCTTTTTATTACTACTAAATAGTTACTTAAAATTGACCTGCTGATCAGTGCATTTAATAAATCTTGTATCTTCCAACAAAAAGCCACAATGGAAGTCCTGCCTTTCTCATCACTCATTAAACCATCTTTGAACAAAATAGACATCCACCCTACCTTATTTCTGCCATCAATCTACTTACTCTACAGGCTGCAGTCAAAATATCAAAAGTCTGCCTATTTTCAGGGCTAAATTGTAAAAGGCCATTTTGCATTGGCTCTCACAGCACTATGCTAACCCCCAGCTGAAAAAAAATAAAACATGGCTGCTTAAGGGAGAAAATAGAAGCCGCTGAAGGTACATTGGAGAGAGGTTATTCCAATCCTAACGAGCTTTTAAGAAGTATGAGGCCTTGAAAAGGAGTGTTGTCTGCACTGTCCTTAAGGATAGGAGTTTTGCCCGTTTTTAGATTATCTGGTAGGGGGTACGGCCTTCAATCAAATGTTGATATAAAAATACCAGAGAAACTGGAAATGAATGAGTTGGCAAAGACCACTATATCACTGTAGAGACAAAAGAAATATACATCACTCAATTGGAACGTTGCTGAGAATGTCTACAATTGAAGCACACAGGATGGGAGAGAGAATCCTGGGGTGGTGGCATCCAATTGCAAATTCTATTTTAGCAGTTGTTAAGTAAGTCAACAACAATGAGACACTTTTGGGTAAAGAAAATTATATAAAAAACAAAAGCATGTATTTAAAAAACGTGAATTTGATATCAAATCAAGAGGGATGTTCTCAATTGATAGGAGGGGACATAGTATTACTTAGCTGATTAAATATGTATGTTTCATCAAGTAGGAGCAGATACATAGAATGCATCAGAAAATCAATTTGTTGTAAGAGCTCAAAGTAAGCAAAAAACTAAAGGAATCTCTGAGGGGGTTCCCAGCTTTAAAAGTGAAGTGAAACCTATGGCTCCATGTTTGTAACAAGATTGAAACAATCCATACTGGAGGAAAAATACCTATGACATATACTACCAACAAATGTACAAGAAACAACCAACAAATCAGATTACGAAAGGCATATACTGAAAAACTAAAAGCTTCTTTTGTGAATGCTCTACTGTCAATTATCCACAAACTAAGAAGACTCACTTTCCAGACCCTAGTTCCCACGTTCATTATTCTTATTCAAGTCCGCCGAGCACTCTGAAATGTAATTTATGCAGCACATCTGAAGGTATACAGTCAGACTTTCCAATTGTTCCCTTACTTCCTCTGCCCTAACATCTGTACTCAGCCTTGAAGAAAATAAAGCAAAATCTAAAGAATTTGACATACAGACTAAGGGTGATTTAAATTTTAAAAAATTAGGTATATTATGTGATATATATATCCCTAATATCTGCATTAACTTTACTCGTTGAAGGCAGACCTTGCACATAAAAAGTCACAAGAGACAAAGGGGCATATTCTCAAGAACATGTGATAACTACCGCAAGAGTAGCTTATCGCAACTCACCACATTGCAGTCCATCGCGGGAAAATAACACCTTCATAAAGCAGCATTCCCATGCCGGCGGCACCATGCGATAGTCCCACAATAACGAGTCAAATGTCCGCGATGAAGTCAACGCGCTGCCGCAAAATTGCAAAACACCAACGCAATAAAAGCTGCGATGAGGCCAGGCGCGATAACAAAATCAGCGAAAAGCAGCCACAGGCCTGCCAATGCCACGCTTCATGCAGGAAAATGCACTATAAAAGAACTTTAAAAAAACACACCAAAACCCAATCAAACTGCGTAACACCATGGATGCACGCGGACCGAGTGCAGAGGACAACCCGAACCCCACAAGCCCCACGGAGGACCAGCCAGGAACCCCATGCTCCTGGAAGGGCAAGGAGAAGAGGAAGATGGGGTACAGTCTGCATGAAGACCGGATCATCGTCACGGAGGTGACAGAACACTACCAACAACTGTTCGTCACCTCCACTGTGCCATTGGCAACACAAACGGAAATATGGCAGTCCATCATTACCAATGTGAATGCAGTCGGAGTGTCGAGGAGGTCAATGGAGGAGGTCAAGTGGCGTTGGCATGAAGTGCACAGCCTAACCAAGGAGAAACTCGCTGCCAACAAGAAGGCAGCAAAGGCGACTGGAGATGGGACTACTGCGCCACAGGAGGAGCTGGATGAGCTGGAGCAAATGGTGGCCACCGTCATCAGTGCGGAGACGGTGCAAGGAGTTGGGGGTCTGGACACAGCTCGATATGACCTAACCCAACAGCAACAGGGTGAGTAATGACCAGGAACTGGGGGGACAGAGGGAGATGGGCACAATGGCACACATGCACAATCATGCACAGCTCACTGAACACCCACAATGAGTGTAGAACATTTCCCTGATACCCTTGGCACACTGCAGCACACATAGAAACACCAAGTAGGCCCCCCTCCACAAAGTGCACAAATGGGCCCCCCTCCATATTACCAATGCCACAACCTACCCATGCACATGTGCTGAAGCAAGAGAAGCTGCGGCACTGTGAGCCACACGGACTATGCAACTGACACTGCATGGCAGATAGCATGGCTGCAGTCACAATACATGGCATGGTGCAGGAGACGACTTAGAGCTGGCTGGGTGTGGACCACATCCGTAAAGCAGCAGGTCACACCCTGACACATCCACGAGCACCTACAACCCATGACGTCAAAAACACATCTGCAGACAAACAATGCACAAGAGAACAAAAATATGTCCAACAACACAAATGACCCAAGTCGCAAACACCACAGAACCCGAAATGCACAGAAGTCAAAGGCATATCGACTCATAGGGATGAGGTGCCGCCAAATCAGATCTGCAGGGCCGACTCACCAACAATGCAGCACACACACATAGCAAGCACAGCACATCAACATTGCTGACAGTGTGGCACAAAGTGCAACACCTACACCACAGGACAGAGGACACAACTGCTGCCGCTCATGCGTAGAAACTGGGCAATCGCATCTGGCATCGCTTGACACTGTGAGATGATGATGTACGAGTTAAACCTCACATCCGTCATGTTGTCGAAATGTCCACTGTCTCCTATCAAATAGGCAGCTCCTCCAGAGCAGTCTCAATGTCCATTGTCATGCAGTCTGTATGTAAACATGTACAATGGGCAACATACATGCAACACACTGTTAACCTGCATCTCCCCTTTACATTGCAGAGGGACAATCAACACCTCCTACAAAGCAAACCACACATCTCTATAGTGATGATGAAGAGGACACCCTGCACTTCTGCTCAGACACCCTCCAAAGGCTCGTGGACAGCCTCAGCACCCCACCCCCAGGAGCAGGAGCAGTGCAACCCAGCTGCATCAAGGTGACCCCACCCCCTGCACAGCCCACACAGCAGGAAGCACACACCACCACTGCTGGCCCACAGGACCCACACGACCAACACTTTGAATTCCAACGCCGTGTGTTAGTGTGCCAGGAGGAGTTGGCAGATCAGCTGCGGGTGGGTTTCGACCTCGTGGCAGCCAAACACGATGCCATACGTAGGTGTCTTGAGTCCCATCAGGGACCATGTACAGTCCCTAACGGACACCCACAGTCCACACCATGATCGCCGACAATCCTTGGCTGACCTCACTGGGGCCATCACTCAGATACAGGAACTGCCTTGTCAGACAGGCTCCAGCGATGACAGCACAGAGTTGGCACAGATGCGGAGGACAATGGAGACCATGGAGTGGATGCAGGCTGGGAGTAGGGCTGCCACGGTAGAACACCAGCGACATGTAGCTGGGATCTTCCAGGCCTTGCAGATCCTCATCTTGCCATTGCTGCCACAGAGCCTGTACCAGATGACTGCTGCAGGAACTTCGACACACACATCTCTGCCCCCTGATGTGTCAGTGGCACACAGTGATGTAGCCCTTACACCTCCACCCCCTGATGTGTCAGTGGCCCACAGTGATTCAGCCATAACACCACCACATACACCTGACACACTGGACACAGAAGACATCTCATAGGAGTAAGATGTGGAGTGCAATAACTGTGTGAGGAAGGAGGCAGTAGCAACCGTACCCGCCACATGGCCAGTCCCTGCATGGTTCAGCCCCATGCATCATGCCCTGGTACAAAGCATCCAACTGTCCCCCGGAACACTCTGCGACATTCCCCTAGACCCCGACATGGACTGCCAGATTTGCCCTAGTCCCAATTACACAGCAATCCGGCCGAGGAATGTACTATTCATCTTCAGGTCAACTTTGCATTCCCAGAAGGACTCTGGTTGGCCCACCACTGGGTAACCACTTAATGTTGGCTTGAACTGGACATATACCCCTCCATCTCAGAGACTCTCCAGAATGTGAATAAAACATTCCAAATCACACAGATGTGTCATGTCTATGTTCACCCACGCGTACAAGTATGGATGAATGTAGGCACGTTGATTGCACTAAGAGGTACACCCTGGTAAATGTCAACAATGCGCAAGTTTGATCCTGACCCACATGGCCAATTGCATTACTGTGAAGGTGTGAACTAGCTGTGGCCTCATTGCACATGCACAACAATCTCGCATCCCCCAACATAGTCCCACATCCATGTATCACATGGGGCTGTGTGTGTCAATGTCAGAATTGGTAGCCCGCCTGAAGTAGTGTCCCCCATCGCATGTGGCTACGGAACTCCTCTTCGCATGACGTACTCACACACATCAGTGTGTACACGGTCTACTTCAATGGATCATATCAATCCACAAGGCAAGTAGTTTGATACCATACTCACATTGCTCAAGACACATAAGGGCACAGGTCTACCAGCAAGTATCCCAAACACAATGTGTGGCTCACAGAGGTGGAGCTGCCAATACGGATTCACCACCTACGTACCACAGGCAGTCTGTCCCTCCTTGTGTACAGACACTGCTCATTGATATACACAATTTGTCAAACTAGTCAACACTCATCACAGTTGTACACTGGTGAAGTTGCGTAGGCTTTATTAGCATGTGTGTGTCAGTACGGGCAAGTGATGGGCCCAAACAGGCAGACAAATGCTGAATACACTTCCAGGCACAATGGGGACGTGTCGAGGTGCATGGAATGGGGTGACAAACATGTACACATATCCTTACGGTTGGCAACGGTCTCAGCCCACCTTGCTTTGCTGGTCGAGTCATGTGATGTTTGGCGTCTGCTCATTGCTCCATGTCAGGGGACACGACTCACAGCCCATGGGATCTGCATGGAGCTTTCCCACCAGACTGCGCCGACTGTGTGATCTGCTGACACTGAGCAGGTGAAAGGGACCAACAAGGTCACATGTCGTGCCACATTGGCATGTGTGTAGCCTACCTCCAGCAGTATGTCAGATTTGGAAATTTTGCCAAACGACGCTGTGCAGCTCCGCCCATGGGGCTGCAGCAGCTTGCACAGGTGTGTGGCAACACGCGTAGGTGCACGCACATGCATTCTGAGTCCATGCAAATGCAGAATAGTTCACTGTTGTACTGGCTTATGGGACCAATCCTCCATGATGCAACACGGTGTTGGGACCTGTGCTCTGGGTGTCAATCAGTTGTGTATGCAGGAAGGTAGTTCCTCGTCCATGAATGTGAGCGCTGCTTCGTAGGCAATCAGTTCCAGAAGTACGTCGTTCTCTGATTCAAGGAACACGAGGGAGAGCCAATCCATTAACTGGTCTGGACAGATGTGCTCCGACCACGCAGTTTCACCAATCCGCAGCACAGCCCAATAGGGGAGCGCCTCGATGTGGTCACTGCAGACGATGACTTGTACAATCTCCCATCCACTGCTGCCGGCACGGACACCACATATCAAGGCATCCCATGCCCGGGTATCCCGGTTGCACTCCTGTTTGTGTGCCAACAGGGGTCGCACACACAAGTAATCCAGTTCAGCTACTACTGTGTTGGATAGGCAGACCTCCATGGGCCACTCGAATGTGCATGATCGACAGTGGAAACATGGCTGGATGCATGTGACGTATGCAAGTCGGAACTCAGACGGTAACTGAATCTCAGGACTGCCATTGGCAGAGCTCCCAACAGATGCAGCATTCGTGCACGGTACAGTTCCACGTGACTGTGGTTGTGCATGTGCCCGGGATTGCCTGCCATTGCGTTTGTTGGTCTCGTACCACCGGCACTCCTCAGACCGGCGGCGGTTCTGTGGACGATATGCCACAGCTCGGAGTAATGAGTCATATGTGTGTTCAACGTTTTGACGTAGGGGTTGTCTCTTTTACCGATGTGTTGGGGACATGACATGCAGGTGTAGCTCGAGCAGGGACAAGTGTGTGTGGGGTGTGGACAAGTCACTCTTTCCTTAGAGCAGTTCGTGGTGTGGGGGAGTCGACAGTGTCTGGTATGGTATCTCACTCAGGGGGCGTTGTGCGCATTGGAGACCAAGGTCGGAGGTTCGGATGTCCTTCCGCCTTGTGTTTCGACACAAAGGACCTTTCATGCCTAATTTTAGTCTGACTACTGTTTGCATTTCTGAAATGTGATGTGGCCTTCGCGCTTGATATGTTGCCAGGCCTCAGGTTTTGGGTGGACCGATTGCGGGACACACCCAACAGTTGGCATGTATGTGCCAAGGGCATGATTGTCCTTGCGCTCCTTGTTCAGTCTCTCTCTCTCTTTCTCTCTCTGCCCTTTGATGAGTGCCTGACACACCTTCTTATCTGAGATATTGTCTTACAGGCTGTCACTTGCAGATTGTCCAGGGACGAACTGTCATGACTCTAGCAAATAGTTGTTTAGTGTGATATTTGATTGTGGTGTTTTGTTCAGACTTTCAATGGTGAAGGATTGATTCTGCTTTATCTGTTCTCACATGGCTGTTAGTTGTTGTGTTTCTGCGACATCAGGCGAATTGTTTTGCGCATGATTTTGTGACATTGATGTGCATTCTCTTGGTCCGGGGGAGGTGTGGGGTGGCTGTCCTGGTTGTGGTGGCGGGGGATGTTGTGTCCCTGTTCGGGCTCCGAGCTGCATGATGAGTGGCTCCATGGCGTCTGTTGTTCTTCAGGTGTGGCTGTGTTCTGGGCTCCCTTTTCTGTTGCCGGTTGTCGTCCGACTTTGCACCAGGTCGTAGCAGGTGTTAGTTTCCTGCTGCTATCGCGCCTTATCGCATGTTTTGTGATCTTATCGCCAATGTGGCTGGTTGTTGAGAATGTTGTGGAGTGTTGTCGCAGCTTTTTGCTCGAGAAAGCCTACTCTGCATCCCATTAGCGATAGTTGCCGGGGTCATCCGTGGCGATGTTTTTTTGAGGTTGCTATCACAGGTAAACTGGTGGTATCGGCAGTTTGCACCGGCTTGTGAATAGGGCGATGGACTTATCGCGACTTTGGCTGCTGTTAACTCGGCGATAGCTCCTTGAGAATATGCCCCAAAGACAGGAGATTAGTTCATGGAGAAAATGTCTATAGTGAAGAAAAATGTCTTTTGGCGAGAAATTGTTTACTTCAACCAGTCTTGTACGGGGAAAATTCACACAAACTTTTGCTTTCCCAGGAATGGTTAACATATTTCACGTATTGCGAAAGTTGCAAATTATGCAAGATTATGCCTGTGTAACAAAGATTTCACACCGGCATAGTATAGAATAATAACTCCCTTTTATAGTGTAGTGGTAACAGGGCATATAGAACATTGGACTCAGTTTTGTAACCATTTTAGAAAGTTGTCTTTGAAAATCCGGAAAAAAGTTGCAGAAGCATACCTTAATTAGATAAATATTGGGTGGCTCAATAAAGAAAAGATTAGAAGTAAAATCTTCAAAATGAGATGCAGAGAAAGAACATTTTGTTATTATCGTTATTTTAAGAGAAGGAATGAACATTGAGTGAAAAGATGGGTTTTTAAAATGAGTCTTTGAGTAAGAGTTTGGAAATATAGAATAATCACAACTCGGTTCTCATATCTGTTGGTGACATGTCAGCATTCAAGCAGCATCAGCACACAAATACCACTCTCGAAGCAAAACTCTAACACAAAACACTTGTTGGCCAAGTGTGTTTCATGAATGATATATATGAATTCACTGACAAAGTAAGGAGGAAACATTGGAAAAAGATTATCACAAATTTAGAAGAACTGTATCTTGCAAGGCAAGCACCTAGGTTCCCATTTTCATTAGAAAAACTGGCAGTTAAATGAGCTTTAATACAGCTGATGAGGAGACTTAGTGAGGGTAATTTTAGTTTCATATCCATTCATCCTATTGCCTATGGGCTGACTACAGTGAGTTACCTGTTTCAGTAGCGTGGAAACTTGCTGACTGCAACTGCATTGATCACAGGCTAATTTGCCCCTGATCAGTGAAATCAATAAAATAATATCTTCCTGTTCTACTGCAAGAAACTAAAAGTTTCCCGTCTAATGCAGTAAAATAAAAGCTTCCTGTTCTACTGCAAGAAACTAAAAGTTTCCCGTCTAATGCAGTAAAATAAAAGCTTCCTGTTCTACTGCAAGAAACTAAGAGTTTCCCGTCTAATGCAGTAAAATAAAAGCTTCCTGTTCTACTGCAAGGAACTAAAAGTTTCCCGTCTAATGCAACAAAATAACAGCTTCCTGTTCTACTGCAAGAAACTAAAAGTTTCCCGTCTAATGCAACAAAATAACAGCTTCCTGTTCTACTGCAAGAAACTAAAAGTTTCCCGTCTAATGCAACAAAATAACAGCTTCCTGTTCTACTGCAAGAAACTAAAAGTTTCCCGTCTAATGCAATAAAATAACAGCTTCCTGTTCTACTGCAGTGAGCAGACCACTGGTCAGGTTCTAGGTGCTGTAATAATAATAAGCTCTAATACTCAAGCTTTTCTAACAGCGTTCTTCTTTCCGTGCATCACATTTTGAAAGTGAAGTTGTGTAGAATGATGGTTTACTCTATGTAAAACCTTTGAGCATGCTACGCTATTGTTTTAGAAGGAAAAACACGCCAGTGTCAAAGGAACACCAAGGCCAAAACATGCTACTTCAATCTTCATGCATTGACTTGACTCGTAGGTACACAGTCTTGCAGTCGGTTACAGCCAGTGACATTTCAAAGGAGTTGTCCATCCTGATGCTGTTGCTGACAATGTAATAATGCCTTGTGTGGTAATCCTGATAATTCATATCCTGTGACATTCAGCTATAGGGAAGGCACATGAATGGTGTATGATTATTAATGTATGTCATAAGTTTGTAATTACGAAATGTGATCAACTGTGCAATTCAAGACATGAGATGCACCCTACAGTGTAGGCATGACAAACCCCACCTACTGTTTAAGGTGTATTCCATTTAGCAGCAATCTTGAATACTAATTCACTATATTTGACTCAAAAGGGCTACTGTTATCTAATGTCCATGTACTAATAATAAATATATTTTATTGTACAAGTTTGCTGCTTGTCTCCCAGTATAATTTCCCTTTAGGATGTGTTTATTTTATTTTTTTGCTGTTGACCGTAAGCAAAGAAGTGCACACAGCAGAAATAAAAGACGCCAGTCAGTAAAAAAATTAGAGAAATTGGTCTGCCACTCAATACTACTTGTTCCAATAAAAACGTGTTAATGTTAAAGAGCAATTGCTCAAGTGACACTAGTACCAGTAGACACAAGCAATGGTCTGCAAACTTGGGCAACAGAATGTACAACTCCATGCTAACATCGAACGTGCCTGTGGACACAAGCAACAAGCAATCATCTCACTAAGAAAAGAAACCAATAATAAAGGTACAACACGGTTTCAATGGCATGCTTTCAACATGCTTGCACACAATACTTCTCAGAGTGAGGCAGAAGTGAACATACTACATAGTGGTGCCTCACCTGGACCTGTCTGAAACATTTCCTCTGAACTCACACAATCAGAGAGAGCCTCAGCACCAATGCGGACTTTATATGCGGCTCCCGGAGTCAAACCCCTTAACACAAAGAAGCTCCAAGTTTCATTTACACATTCTTTTTTCCAATCTTCTTTACCTGAAAAGAATTTTAGGAAAACAACACATTGGAGTAGTCCATACTTAAATTCATCACCCAAGATGACCAAACCCTTAGCAATTCTACATTACCACAAAGTTTTGCTTACAGGACAGTTTTGCCCTTTGTACCACATGCAACAACCATTTTCGGTGACACATGCATAGCCCATGAGAGTGAATGCCAATAAATTGTAAATAAACTTCTACTTATCAATAATCTCGAATCAATGAGATCAAAGTGTTTATTATTTTAGTTTTTCATTTAGCTTTACTTTAAATGTGATCCTTGTGCTGTAATCCCAGTACAAAAACTGTACAAATTGAAATCATGCCAGAAGCTTTTAAAGTGAAAGTAGTCTTTCAACTCTCACGAAATGATTCAAATGAAATGATTTATTGGGTTGGATATTTCTAAATCTTTCAGCGGCTTTTGAAACGATGAGTATAAATGCAAAAAGCAATCAACTTCTTGGTCAATAAACTATGTAATCCGATTTTAAAATAGAAGTACAAATTAGATATTCTAATTGAAATCTGGCTCAACTTTCTCATTCAGGGCAATGAAAGGAAAAAAAATAGGATTTTCCAAGCACATTGTGGAACACAAAGAGACAGAACAGGATAGTTTATGAACACATCACCAAAGAATAGTTTATCAACACACGCGACGAAATACACTATGGAACACACAATATCATGCACAAAGTAGCTGAATGATCATGGTTCCAAGCATAACAAAACGAAATACAAGTTATGCTAAAATATAATTACAGTGAATGTGATCTGAATCACAATACATTGAAAAAAGTATTTTGTAGTAAGATTGCAAATAACTGAACAACTTCTTACTGAATGCTTCACCAGATTCAACATATTCAACATATAACTTCGTGGTGGGACCCTCATATTCCCAAATGACTGTTGCGTACGTCGCAGCCGCAGTAACATTCCTGATCCTTGGATAAACTGGGCAGACTGAATACATAACAGAGAAACAGAAACAGGTTCATTTGTCTCTAACCACTCTGATGAACATAGTCTTATTTGCCGAAGAAGTGCCTGGCAGCTCACACCTTTCCTTAGAACATTTGTAACATGGCTATCCTACTGCAAGACCAGTCATGCCAAAAAAAAAGCATCATTGTGCCAAAGGTCTTGCACAGATATAGACTGAATGACTGACTACATGCTATGATATTTGAAACTGAAGTAGGAGTATGCATTAATCGATGCAATAAACAATGACTTTTTAACAAGTTGTATAATGAGAAAAAATGGCAACAGTACCCTTGGAGAATGTTGAATGGACAGATGAAGTTGCAAAAAGAGTTTCTGAATACCCTGCAACACCAGAGAGAGGAAAGATAACAGAGAAGAAAGACAGGGTATCATTTCAAAGAGTGAAAGTGGTTGAATTGAATTTATACCATCAAGTTCATGCAAAATTGTGGTCTTTTTGACAGCAATGATGAAGAAGTGAGGGTGATGCCTAAGTAAATCGGTGGATTCATGCACTTGAATACACAGCAGGATTGACGTGTCTCTTTAAGGAGAATAGCATCCAAACAACAGCACTTGTTTCCGCAGGCGGATTATGGATCTCTATTCAGATCGTGTTGGAAGTAGTACAGACTTGTCTCTATATTGGGAAAATATAATTTGAAAATAATAATAAACTTTTTATGATCACCCCTACTTGTTCAGCATCCTATTTGTACATTTATGTGTGTAGGAGATACAGCTCCCCAAATAAATGTACCCAAGTTATTTGTTGGTCTGTACCCACTGTGCGACATCCACTATGGATTGATTTTGGCATCTTTTGTCAGTCTTTGGGGCAATTATTGCAATGGACGAAACTTATATTGCAATCACTCTGTTAATATAAGTTATTCCTTATCTGCTCTGGACTGCGAGCGAAAGACCGTGTTATTGATTGATCTTAAATATGTTTACTTTAATTTGAAACAACGTTATGACATATTTTGACTTTGGGCACCAGGAAACTGCTAAACAGTCCCCGGTGCCTGTTCTCTGACATCTAAACATGGTAACAAATTGACTAACCCCAACTGACTTGTCCATGCTTAGGTAAGACCACAGTATAATGGTTTGGAAATAGAAGCAGTGGCATAGAAGTTAGCTGCTACATGTATGCTGCAGGATAGGTTTACACCATACAGATAAGTGACTTTAAAAGTATGTCTTCAGGACTGCGATTACAGTTCTGAAATGCTGTATGGCTACAACTAGCAAAAAAGAAACAATTTTAACATGTATAAAAGTCGATATTTTATATTAACTAAGTTACCTATAAGAAGAACCCCGATGACCACAAGATCTGGGTGCAAAATGTCCAGAGTTAAGCCGTGCCTAACATTTGGATTGGTATGTCCTTGCAGTGAAAGGACACAAAAAGATTATTTTTCACTGCATTGGCCATTATAGCGTTTTTCTAAGGTAAGAATCTACTAAGGAGAAATATATTTTTTTCCGTAAGTCAGGCTTGGAAAAAGTTATAACGATCAGCCATACACTGTTTTAATACATACCCAAACTCTAATGTGGTGAACATAGAGTTTTGGTAATATATATTGCAAATATGATTTCATAAAAACTGCTTTATTTCTGCTAAGAATTTGCACATTAATTCTGTCTTGGTGGGCTTTCTATTCTCTCTTATTGCAACCGTAAGCTGTGTGATGAGGTGTTATCGCTGGCCACGTATATAGGAAAATGAGAGAGGGGAATGGAAAGTAACATCAGCAAATCCTGACAAAAGAATGGCTGGAAACTTTAGAGTGTTGAGTTTTAACGGGGTAACCCAAGTGAAGCTACCAGACCTGGGTCAGTATTACAGTATTACAGTACAATAGAATGGCGCTCTAGAGACGGATGGCCGTCAATGAGATATTGATTGGATTGGTTCCCTTCTGCGAGAGACTTATGACCTAGCAAGCTACCTTTTTCTACATTGAGCTACGTACGAGCCTTAATCTTCTTGAATGCACACTGACCGTGCCTTTTCTACAAGTGCTCTTCTCAGCCTTGTCCTGACGAAGACCCCAACATGAGGACAGAATTTACCCTCGAATCTAGGGGTAGAAACGTTGACAACATACAACCCCACCACAAGATCAAAGGATAGACTGTTGCGAATAACATGTACATTTGAGCTATGTCTACATCCAGGAACAATTGACCTATGTCAGGCTGGAAAGGTTTTACTCCTTGCATAAATGATGTATATATGTCACTATACCTTTACCCTGTCCTTCACTCACAGACTCACCACCATCTACCCTACTCTTTCTTCTTCTTCCCTCACACCAAGAGCACTAAATATTTATCGCACTGCTATCTATTGGAGCAACTGTGTTGCCATTAAGAAATGCTTTGACTTTATATTGCATTTGATGCCCTTCAATCTTGGAATTAAATCTGGTTTGATCATCACAAAAAAGAAAGAGTGGTGAATGCGTTTTCGTTATTCATTTGTATAAAAAAGTTGCTACCACGGGAAACTTTAGAGTATCGTGTTTATAATAAACGTTTCTATCTTGTCAGGGGCCTTGGAAGTTGCCCTGCTCACAACAAACAGACCTCTGCTGCCTGCAAGGGAGGGGGGTTTGCTTCAGAATAAGATAGATCTGGTTTTCAGCAGGAGGCCCCTCATCTGACTAGGACAGACCCGGGAGAAAATTCGGGGCTTCACAAACGAGTTGAGAGGTTGAAAGACCCCCAGAGGACGATTTCTAGCATAATTTACCAGAGAGGAGAAACAGGAAGTGCTGAAATTGTAGGCTAGTTTGGGGATGGGAATTGTTTTAAGATTAGACCAGGGTTGTCACAATCAACCGAGAGGTTGCCCTAGAAATGTTTTCCAAACACCAGCTAATCAGACCACACATGAATCTGGAAGAAGCCAGAAGAAGTAGTCCTCTGCTTACTACCTGCCTAGAGGACTGAGCGAAACCTGCTTCTCTTTGTACTCTTGCTTAGAAGGTGTTCTTTTACAGACAGAAACAGAGACAGAAAAGGCTGAAGAAGCAGCACCTCTATGAAAGAACCAATTGACCAGTCGGAAATGGACTGGATTTTTCTGGAGCCCTTCCAGGAGGGGGGTTTTCTTTGCACACAGCTAACCTGTGGCCTGGTCCTTATAAGCCTTATAAGCCTCGCTAAATGGGAGATTATTGGCTAAGATCCTATGCCTAGTACACAAAGCAATTACAAAAAATGGGGTGACCCAAACATAGCCCGAATTACCTGGGTATTAATTGATACAAATAAACAATGGTCCGATCGGGGAGAGACGAACACAACAAAGAGTGGTGATTGTATCACCCCTCATTGCTGTGTTAGCCTCCCCCGATTATACACAAAGCAGCCCATGGACATAAACCAAGTTACCTTTCCAAAGTTTACCATCCAAACTAGACAGCTGAAGCCTGAGATAACTAGTCGTCACAGGACCAGCTGCTACAGGGCGAGGTACCAAAGGCCTAGGGAGGGAGCTCCTTGCCATGGGCTCCTCATTTTGGACCGCCATTCCCTCCATCTCAGACTCGGGGGTGACGTATGCACATTTTGCAGAGGAGTGTGCTCCCCTTTTGTGCATAACATATGTCTAGAGTCATCCCTGACACTCTCTCCTTCAGAGATCTGCATCCATAAATTAAGCCTCAAATCTCGTGACCCTATCCTGCAGACCATGCACCCATGACTGGCCTCTCTCCTGTCGCCCAGCAGCTACCAGTGATCTTGCATTTCCCCAAATAAGGTGTGTTCATTCCTACACGCGGCGGTTGTCCAGGTCATCGTCACAATGGCGCATGGGACAGGGGCACGGCTGCTCCCCATCTGAGGTGGGCTATCTGTTGCAATCACGGCTGTGCTTTGGTCCCTTGAGCAAACTACTCCGAGTGACCTTTGTAGAGGTATGCGATGATGCACTTGATGTATGCATGTGGATTTAACTATATGGTATTTCTATAGCGTGAACCCAGCCAAGGGCAGCTGTCCCGGTCAACGACAAGCACGATGTCAACGAGCGATAGGCGAGGTAGAGGGCTGTGGACGGTTAATCGATTGTGATACTTAGCAGTTGTGGTATATAAAAATTCAAACAAATAAAGCCGTGGAATGCAGGCATTTCGTATACAGACATTACTGGCTGGTCGTCAATGTGTTACAGGTGGTTGAACATTTACTATACTTTCACGCACTTGAAAACTAACGTATTTTGCAATATTTTTTCACCAGATGACAATAAACGATCCTGAAATCTTTGGAAATCATTGTTTACATGTTTAGCAAAAATTATCATTGCCACTAGGTGGCAGCACTACCTAAGAATTCAAAATTGATCTACTTTTTACAGGACAATTAATAGAAATATACCATAAATCATACTTCAGACGCTCGGCCTATTTTGCAAGACAATTAAGTCCAAATCTGCAAAAACAATGCGTGAAATATTTCAAAAATGTTTTTACGTTACTGTGGAAAGCATATCTTCAGAAACGGCGGTGAATTAACGGGGCCATCCAGTGAATGAAGGACCAATTCATATCACACCCCTAGCAGGCGTCATCAAACAAACCGAAATTCTAGAATGCTTATTGTGCATTACTGGTGAAAGAAAAGTGTTATTCTTTCTCTAACTAGCTGGCTCCTTTCCTACACTTTAAAACAATGCCCACAAATAACCAGTAATGTCTATAAAATGCCACTCACGGTATGTGCAACATTCCTGAATGTTTCAAGAATGAAATATTTAATGTCTTCGTCGCCATCGCGCACATCCCCCTTCAGCGGCAATATGTGACCCTTATATCTCCCCAACACATCTCCGGGCAGCCTTCCTATGGCGGGATCCTGCTTCGGGGGGTGGGGGAGTTCCTGGGTGATTGACGGGGCGACTTGTGCTGAGCGTCGTCCTATGCCGGCTCAATGCCCTGCAGTGCCCGTTGCTCGGCCTGGTCTCATCGCAGCTCAGCTGCTACTACAATTAATCAGCATTAGTGTCTGTAGTGCTGCAAGCTGCCTTTGCGGCCCTACGTGTTTGGTCCCGGTCATTCCTTCTTCACTTCTGATCTGCCGCATGTTTGTCGGGAGTAGATGTGGCTTACTGGCTAGCGCTGCTGATTGTGAAACCTAGAGACCCAGCTCCGAATCCCAGCCTCGGCACCTGGCCCAACATCGTGTGATTCTAGGCATATCAATGAACCTCCCTCTGTTTAACACGATGATAAATAGAATGTGTTTAAGCTATGTGTATGCATTACTCGCTATATGACTACATATACATACATGCTACCTCCGAAATAAGGTTAATAAAGAAAAATTGAGTGTACTTAACAAGTTAAAAAAAAATCTGTGGAAAAATGTTCAAAAAGTCTAAAATCTGCTGCAAAATCTGTGTTTTCTGCAGAACACCCTGCACTGCAGATTTGGATTGCCCCTCCCCATGCCCACCCACTCGCAGTTTATGCACTAGTCTGTGTCCTACCCAGGGCATTCCTGTCGTCATCAATAAAGGGACACTATGAGACAGCCCATTCCAAGACTTTCAATCATCATGATCTTTCAGTTACCAAAACTTGATACATAAATCAGAATGTAGAGAAAGAACAGGCAAGGCTTTAGAATATATAGAACCTTTCAATTAGAGACACCAAAAGGCTTTTTGATTGCATGACATAGCTCAGAAAACCGATTCAAAACCAGCATGGAAATGTGAGCTAGAGTGGCCGCTTAACTTACCATGACATCATTATTATGCATTGTTATTTTAGTCTCACTTGTAATGTGGTCAATCAGTTTTTAAATTCTGGCATTTTAAAAACCGCGTTTTAAGAAATTATAAGCTTGAATCGACATTTGCATGTGCAATTGAGATACCTTTCTAAAAGAGAAACATGTTCTAGGTATACAGAAATGGGGAACTAAGCCTTAAAATTAAAACATATTAATATGCTTACGTCAGAAGCCTGTGCCAGCGTGTTCACAGTATGGAAAAATGTGTGCTGTGCATCATATGGACGACTAAGATCTGAGGTTTTGCAGTAAATGTCCGCCTAATTGCAGGCAAATTTAGACATTTGAATCGTCCAGCATATCTCCTGCGTGAGAGTCACTCGTCTTAAATGGGTGTTATTCAATGCAAAGAGACACTGCAGTATCTCTAGCTAACTCCTGGGCAAACACGTCCCTGCAGTGCTATGTATCATCAGGGTATTACTGTTAACTATACCAACACTCGGGCCCAGACTATGACGTATGCATATTGGCTCCTAGAATTTCCTGATCTTTGGCATCAGAGCTCAGCATTGCCAACCCTTCAACTTGTGTTGAGTAGGCCAGCATCCGGTTTACTCAGGAAGGTCCTCTTGAGAAACTCAAACCAGTTGTTTACTTTCCTGGGACAGAGAAAACATTGAAAGAACTTCAAGGAATGCCACATTAGAAACTTTGCAAATAACTAGGGCTTGGTGTGCCAAATGACCTCATGGGCTTCTTTAAAGTAACAGCAATCTCAAAAGCCATCCATCTAATTCAAGAGCTAGATTATCAACAACCAGTGGAGGAATTCTTGTGTATTAAATCTGGAAACAATTCTCTACCAAATTTCTTAGATCTATACTCCACTCACAAATTCCAGGCTACTTAAAAACAATCTAGTATGGTTTGTCAGTATACAAAGAATCAGATCAAGCGATAAGGGCACTGCATTCGACATGTGGTTTCGATGTTTACATTCTCATATCTAATTTTGGTCGGTCAGATCCAGAAAAAATGACTTCCTGCTGGAATTAAGAGTTTCACTCAGAGTGAAATCCACCTTAAGGACCCTCAGAATGTATCTTTCTAATATTTTGCATTATTCATCTAATGTGCCACTCTATGCCTCCGAGTGGTTGGTGGTACTGGATGTTTGTTCATGTCTGGACAAGTTCATGTTTCTCTGATTAGCAAAATTCAGGACAAACCAGGCGCTTAGAGATGCTTTGACCTCATCTAGATGGCTCGCCACCTGAAGCTGTGACCCTCTGACCTCACTGCGTCCCTTGCCCCTTCTCATCTAAATGTGCCGAGCTGTGAGGAAAGTTCATTCTCATTGTTGACAATGCTGGGTGTCTTTCCAATAATTCTCGAGTACAGAAGTCATGCACAGGTTCATTTTAGCTTTACCTGCACCTAAGTCACATGGGAGATAATCAGTTTTCAGCACTACACGTACTTAGAGACAAAGCAAAAGACAGGGCTTGGCGCTAAATACGAAGGCATGCAGCAAAAGACGCGTGGCAAAGTTATGAGACAGGTTAGACATGCTGGAGACAAAAGTAGAGGTTATTCGCAAAACAGAAAACGAAATAGTAAATGAACAGCTTGTTTATGTTTCTTACGAGCTTCGTGTTACATTTGCAATAATGTTGGCTCATGGTTAATTAAAACGCAGAATCCCAGGGACATCTCCTTCTATTAGTACCAGGATCACTCACACTCGAACTTCACCACTTAAGTAGAGAATACCTGGTGTGAACCAGACACAGGTTATTGATACACCTGAGAATATTACTGTTAACAGTTACAGAAAGAACTACAAAGTCTTAATATTGTTTCATTGAGCATGTGGATTACCTTGCCAGGATTACAGCATTAAATACATTGGAACATCGCAGTGCTGTCTGTCACCAGTCACGTGAAAAGGCAATGTCATGCGTGGAGTGGAAGCATTCCAGAACCTGTTGCATGTAACGCCGTTTACAGCAGATAAATGAAAGCCCTGGGATATCTTTTGGAAACTGCTAGACACAAATCACACCATCGTCCTTCGAAGTGTACTGAAGACGAGGGCTTGCAAAGCAGTTGGCTGATTCGCTGCACACATGCAACACAACATTTCAGAATACCATGCATGATCTGGAGAGTTGTGACACATTCTATTGCACAAGGTAAACGACCTGCATCTCCACTCACCGCAAGAATCTCCCCTGGCTCCCCGTCCACAGAGATGTCAATTCAAGATGCTGACCCACGCCTACAAAGCCCTCCACAATCAATGACCAGCATACATCAACCACCACCTGAGCTTCCACCAACCCTCCAGACACCTGCGCTCCACTTCCCTCTACCTCGCTCACACCCCTGCATCTGCAAGAACAGCAGTGGAGGCCACTCCTTCTCCTACCTCGTTGCGAAGTCTTGGAAAGGCCTCCGCCTCCCCCTCTAGCTCCCAACGTCACCCTCTCTTCAGGAATTCAGGAAGGTACTCAAGACCTGGCTCTTTCACGGATTCCACCCGAGCAGCATGGTTCTCAGCTCCTGGATACTCTTGTGGGTCATTAGCAACGCTAAATAAATCCTGTTTGATTGACTAATTGACCTAACGTCATTAAAATGGTAAGAATACATATTTACACAGACTATCCTTTAAACTCAATCAAGAATAATAAGTGAGATAAACTTAAAGACAGGGAAGTGTCTTGAAATGGCATTTCACCTACACTCGCCCGCCTTCTGAAGCATGTGACTGCTGCACAATGTTGGGGTGTGGCAAGGAGCGGTAGCTGTGTGGATCCGATATCTTACTCCCGCCTCACTCCTAAGCCAAGTCAGTGCTTCGAGCTACCATGCTTTGTAGCGCCACATTTACCACATAACATAACAATTAATAAATGGCCAGAGAACACGTCTGAAGGATGACGTACCTGCAATTAAGCATCACCTTGTTGCATCATCACAGAGAACGAGGCAGGGCAGTGGGCGGTGAGTCGTGTGTGATGTTACTGCCATTCGACACAACTTAGTGCAACCTTATATTAGATGCTTGTGGGTAGGTTATCCGTTAACATAACTCAGGGGACACTAAGGTTTTCTGCAGCAGCCACAATTGTGCATCTGGTAATGGTACAGGGTGCAATGCAGTTCGCATTTAAAAATGCGTTCTTTATTTGCCTTCCCCTACACAACCCAACTGATTTATTTCTCCCACTTGTCCTACCTTTTTATCATACACTCCAAACTAAATTACGCTACACCCTATAGTAAACAGTTTTAGCAAGTAAGGCGTGGATGGTAAGCACCATGATGGCAGCATTATGTTTGATTATATTGCAACTATTATTTTATTATTGCGAATAATGTAATGTTGTGGCTGTACTGTGGCAAAGCAGACACCAGGGTATATTAACACTTTCTTATTACAAGACAGTAAAAACATGGCAGTGCTGCTCCGAACTCTTTGTACATACCCGTCTTACCTTCATCCACCATTGTCATAGCTTCCTCTGTGATTTGATTTCCTGGTCCCATAGAAGTGTGTGCATAAAAGTAAAATTTGTATCGCGTGCTGTAAGTTAAATTTCTTAGCACCAGGTTGGTCTCGTTGGCTGGAATTCGGATCTCTACTGGCGGGCCTAACTCATGTGTGCTGTTAACTGTTTTGGGAAAGAAACAGACTCGGTTATTTAATTCAAAATCTTACACTCGTTTATTCTATCAAGACCTACCAAAACTCTCATTTTAATAACAACTATCCATCGACTTAAAAGTGGCTGTGACTCAGATCTATGGTGCTTAATCTAACATCCGACAATGTAATCTGCCGTCTTCTTGACCCCACTGAACACGTATACCTGAGATAAACACCAAAACAGTTAGCATTTAATATATGTTCAGAAGGATATGTTGGTAATTTGAAAGAGGTTTAGAATGAAACAAATAAACTGAAAGATATGATTGATAACTATGTTCAACTTTTGCTCCATACGCTGTGAAAACTCATAAAAAGTTTTTGAATATGTTATAGTATTGTTATATCAGTACTAAAAACAGCTCAGGTCTGTCTTGTAGGTGATCCACCATTCGTTATTTCATGATGTAACAAATGCGGCCGTTGTTTGTGTGTGCGGCAGGGTTTTCACACAACATTTTATTTAGATTCCCATGTCATTCCCCTGATCATCAGGATTTAGAGACCCACTGATATTTTTTGCACGGACTCCCTGTAATGACAGTTACTATCATACCTCTGGATAAGAGCAACAGGATTCCTTCAACTGATTACCAAAGGAGTTTTGTTTGTCTATCTTAGCTGGAAGATAGATCAGTGAGTCAACACTCACTGTGACCATAATAAGTGATCTGAAGGTCACAAGTTCAAATCTCAGCAGGGCAGACTCTGCCATCTATCCTTCTGAGGTTGGTAAATTGAGTACCATAAACTGGACAACAATACGTTTGTTATTTTAGTACTTAGAAATGACAGAAAAGCGTCATGAAACACAATAAGAACCAAGTTATTATTGATTATCGTTCTCCCATTTCCAACTACTATGAAAAAGCTCCAAGCAGAAAGCACCGAGAACTGATAATAACAGACACCTAGTTTAGGCATCAAAGAAACAGACTATAGAAAATAATTTGGTCAAATTTTGAAGTTCTTTGGAAGATAGGATCCTGAGAGAAAGGTTTATGATCTGAATCTGGCACCAGGAAAGATTTTCTTCTAAACAAAAGAGGGATGCTTCTGTGAAAAATGTACAAATGCTTTCTACTTTCATTTGATGCATTCTCCTATTCTACTGGGGTTAACTTGCTTTCATTACAGATTTAAATCATTTTAAAGGAGTTGAGGAAGATGGTGGTAGGCCTGGGTTTATACCTTTATTTAATCAGCTACAGATGCAGAGCTGTATGTGTATGCATACATAGGCGCAAGCGATATTGGAAGGGTTTGAGTAGCTATTTCACACTAAGAGCTTTAAATGGAGAAAAGTTGAAGAATTTACATGGCAACAATTACAGGGGTTTAGATGTCCACCAAGATGGTTAATCTCTACAAAGAACCTCTTGGTCAAAGGCTACAGGTCAAGTAAATCCTAAAACATCAATATGTTTCTAAAAGATTGCTATAATTGCAAATATTAAACGTATCTGATATTACAACCTTCAAATATTTCTTGGATGAGTTGCTTATCTTTGACATTAAACCTAGTTGTTAGACCTGGCTTTTACAGCGGGTTTATCCCTGGATTTTTTGTTTTGTGGCCTTCTGTTTCTGACCTGTTTTTGTTGGTTTTATGACTCTTGGCACTTTACCACTGCTGATCAGTGCTAAAGTGCATATGCTCTCCCTGTAAATTGTATGTATGTATTGGGGTTTCCAAAATTGGCTGATTTGATTTACTAGTCAGTCCCTAGTACAGTGCACTGTGTGTGCACAGGGCCTGTAAATCAAATGCTGCTAGTGGGCCTACAGCACTGGTTGTGCCACCCACACACGCAGCCTGTAAATGCAACTCAGGCCTGTAATTGCAAAGCCTGAGTGCAATCTGGTACTGCCATGTTGACTTGGCAAGTGCATACACTTGCAAGGCCCTAACCTTCCATTTTCTTACATGTTAGTCAACTCAAAGGTAGGCCCAAGGTACCTCTGTGTGCAGGGTGCAGTGTATGTGAAAGGTAGAACATGCCCTGGTGTGTGTGGCATGTCCTGATAGTGAAATACAGCCAATTTAGTTTTTCACTATTGTAAAGCTATCTGTATCCATTGGATATAATGGGGAGTTTGCTTATAACATCTTATAATCCTAACTATCCCTTGGAACAAGGTAGGAAAATAACATTTAGTATGCCTGATCTCAGAATGTTAAAAATGCATCTTTTAACAAGGGTGATTTTTACATTCTTTGTTTGAAAATACCACTTTTAGAAAGTAGGTATTTCCTTGCCTAGCCATCCAGTGTGCCTCCGGTAGGATGTGTATTGACTGGCTTTGGAGTGGCAGGGGATGGGGATGTGCAGTGGCTCCAGAGAGTCTGGATGTGTCAGCCCTAGGCTGAATAGGCCTGGTTTGCATTTGGAGTGGTGGGAGGAGTAGCACCTGCACCTGAATAGGGCTGTGCCTGTCTTCCACAATTATGGCTCCGCCCCCCTGTAGTGTGGTGGAGCCAGGGCTCACACGAACAATGGAGGTTGTTGTGCACTCACAAAGTGCCCCCAGAACTGGTTTGGACTGGGCTCAGAGCCCTGGGCCAGGAGAGAATAAAGAGCTTTTCTGTATACAATGAGGGGCCCAGACCCCAGACTTTTAGATCACTGCTGCACTAAGGAACCTGCCAGGAAGAACAGGGAAAGTTGGAGGAGGAGTATTGCCCCGTTGGGGTTGGCCTGCAGTGGTTACTTCTGTCTTGGGCAGGAAAGGACTGGACTGTGCTTTCATCATCCTGCTGTTAAAGTTTTCTCCAAGGGCTTGAAGTAGAGCTTGCCTCCTGTTGGAAGTCTCAGGAATAGAAAAGACGTCAAAGATCACTTCTGGTAATCAAGAAGAACCTTTGCCAAGGAAAAAAGTCAGAGAAGCTGAGGAGGAATACTGCGCCTGTGCTGTTTGCTGTCTGGTGTTGGCCTGCAGTGGCTACTTTCTGCCAAGCAAAGGGAAAAGGACTTTGCTGTTTGCTGTGTCCCCTGATTGAGGAAGATCTCCAAGGGCTTGAAACTGAGCGGGCCTCCTGTTCTGAGGTCTCATGGACACAAAGACTTCACCGCCAGCTCCCCTGAACATCATTGCTGGGAGTTCCGACCTGCTAAGAGGTGCCTGCTGTTGTTTTGGACCTCTGGAGGCTGTTTGCCGCTGGGAGCTGGAAAAGTAACGCAACTTCGAGAAGCGTGACACATCCGCATCTGTTTCTGATGCATCACTGAAGAAATCGTTGCAGCACCTGCCCGCGGCTCAAGAAATCGCTGCACGCCGCATCGAGTGCACCTGTCTCCGAAGTCCGAGATCACCGCGCCGATTCCGATACAAGGTCTGCTGTGCAGCTGCAAGAACCCACGCATTGTCCCAGATCGTCGCATCGAGGCTCCAAGTCTGTCGCATCGTTTGGGGATGCAGTAAGAAACTGACGCATCACCTCCCCACGCAGTAAGAAACCAACGCATCAACTCCCCACACAGTAAGAAATCGACGCATCACCTCCTCTCCGGTAAAGAACTGACACATCACCTCCCCTGCGCAACAGTAAGGAACAGACGCATCACCTCCCCCGGAGCAAGGAACCGACGCATCACCTTCCCTGAGTGTAAGGAACAGACATATCACCTTCCCTGCGACCCTTTTTGCCTGTGTGCGTGACACATCCAAGGTACTTTCTGTGAAAAGTGTTGCATCTGCAATTTGCTTTGAACTGAACTATTTCTACCATTTGAAAGTCATATTTTTATTACTTTATTGTGGATTTTTTTGTTTTGCTCTTGTTTGGTCTGGATAAAGATGACATTTTTCTAAACTGGTGTGGTGCTCATTTGTAGTGTTTTTACTGTATTACTGTATGTGTTCACAAAAGCATTACACACTGCCTCTGAGATAAGACTGTCTGGTCGTGCGAAGCTACCAAGGGGGTGAGCTGGGGTTATTTTAGGGGTGTATTCCCCTTACCTTGACTAGAAGCAAGAGTCTCTATTTGGACACAGGTACCTACCTCTGCCAACTAGAGACCCCCATTTCTAACACTAGTAAAAAGTGAATTTCTACTACTGTAATCAATGGAAATGCCCGCTTCAGTTCAAACACAGCCTTTACACCTTAGCATCACTTCTAAAGTGTTCCTATTTGAAAATTGCTTGACATCACTATCGGCCAAAACTTCTCAATGGTATCTCAGATAGAGAAACTTGCAAAACCTGATTCAGTCAATCTATTTCTACTAAAGAAACTAAAACCATAAATCCCTCATACTGATGTCACAACAGCAATGGAGGCTCTAGTTCTCTCTCATATTGAAAGGGACACTTTCCTACTTTTAGGTCTTCTGAAAACCTTTCTGGTGCACTGCACATCCATTATCCAAGCAGCAGCTTCCATTGTCAAAGGTGCACAAAGATCAGAACTCCAATGCTCAGAGATCTGGACAGGCTCCCCCTTGAAGTCAGGTTTGACTTTATAATGGCTTGCATCACTCATAAAGCACTACATCCTGGTCTACCAAGCTACTTGAAAATAAGCTATGGAGCACAGTAGGAGAGAGGAATAGTAGAAGTAAATCCAGCCTTCTACTGTAGATTAAAAAAAAAAAAAAAGACAGACACTGAAACAAGATTTTTCATGACAAGCCACAAGAATTTAGAATCAATTCCCAGAAAACATGCCTGATCCCCCATCTGCTCTGATTTTAAAAAGATCTAAAATCAAAGTTGTTCAAATTGCACCTAGCAACATAGATACTGCCATATCTGTAAATATTGTTACTGTACCTGAACGCCCTCAACAACTATCGTTTAAGTCATTTCTATATGTTTTTAGTGAAGGTCTATTATCCTTTAGGCTAGATGTGTTCTATATAAATACTGAAACACTCTATGGTTAAGTGTGTGCTACATAAATACATTTAATAAATAAAATACTAAGCTAGTCCACAATCATAATAGAGAAGTGTCATATTTTACGAGATGCTCGTGCTTCAAAAGGAGTAAAATAACATGAAATAGTGCACGATTTGTGTGGGTGGTGATAGATACCAGGGATGTGGAATTGTGAAACAATTAGTACGACAGTCACCATATGAAATCTGTAAAATAAATAAGACCAGTGCACGAAAAATAGGTGCCAAGAGCCCTCAGCTCCATCTCATGTAAAAAGACAGATGAGGGGGCGTGGCCAAGATGGCGGAGAGCTGAGACGTGCTTTGTCTCTGCTCCTCCACCCGCGGCGCCACCTTAATGCACCGGCCTTCGGGACTCTTCAGCGAGGAAGACTGGTGAATTGCCTCTCATAACACCCAGGCTCTGACTCACCGGAGTGTCCCTCAGATCTCTGGGCTCCCGCCCACGGCTTTTTGCCTGCGCCGGTCGCGGGGCCGCCGCCCTGCACTCATGGCAGTGGAGAGTGCCGCCTACCTGCGGCGTCGGTGCCATCCGGGAGCTCCTCCAACGGCGCTGGATTGGGAGATAGCGGTGACCGGGGGCAGGTCCCCGCATACCGGAGCAGGCTACCAGAAGCTCCCTTTTGCGGGACCCGAGGTGTACAACGCCTTAGCACGGGCACATCACGACTGGCGGATAGTATTTTGGGAGGCATATCGGCCTTCCAACACACTGGATCTCTGACCGGGCGGCGGCGGTGAGTACAGCCGACGGCTCTGCACCCCACCGGGCTTTTCCCTTCCCGAGGCCTAGCAGACGTGCTGGATCACCTCTGCTGCTGCGCATTAGACCCCCCTGGATCCGGGGCCCCTGGCTGCGGCCCTGCCTAATGCCCGTAGCACCGGACTCCCCTGCCCTGCAGTGCCGGTTGGTGCTGGACCAACGGCCCACTGCCTTTGCCGACCAGGGGGTGTGGTCGGATGCAAACAGTAGCACCCTGGTCACCATCTTGGGACTCAATCCCGCACTAGGGACTTGTGTTTGGCGCGGTGTAGCAAGGGCCTTCGGGGGGGGGGCGCTTCGGCCTCCGGCCTTGACTAGATCAGGATTCACTGTGGCTGGACCCGTTGCAGTTGTTGCCCTTTCTCCTGTGCCCACCCTACTGGAATAGAGCCTTCTAGAGGCACCCAATACCTTCTGTGCCACAACATGGGCATTCTCAGGCACAGGCCCCTGACTACACCCCTAGTTGTGGTCCGCGAGTGGGGACCCTGCTTGAGCGGGCTACGGGAGCTGTGGTGAACCGAGCTCCTCGCATTTGGACCCCAGGGTGGACTGGCCTTTACAGCACTGGGGCGCCGCCTTGCTCTTATTATGCTAGGCCGGCCGGCAGTGGTGGACACTGTCCTCACCTAGACCTCCTCTCATACCAGCCTGCCACTTCCCCAGAGGTGGACACACATCGAGGTGCGCCTTCAGACCTTCCTCCCCAGCTTCTCTCTAATTCTTGCTGCGGCCCTCCCTTCATGGAGGGGCCTGATTGATTGTGGCCGGATCCACCACTTCGCGCTGAAGGAGACCCCCTGTTGCCACCCCCTGTTAATGCCCAGAGTCCTACTGACGGGGGTGGTGTGGCTTCATTGGGGTGACGGACATCGGACTGCTGTTTCTGCCCTAGCTCACCCTCTGGCTTTTTGAATTTGGGCTACAAGCCGTTTAGTATGACATCTGCCAGAGGTAAGAAAGAAAATGCGTCCACCAGAGAGAACTCGCTTAAGGATTAATTTGCCAAAGCGCAGGGAGGAGGGTGCGGGAACACAGGACAGCTGAGCTCGGCGACGCAGATGGCTGACCCCGCAGATGCGCCAGTGACACGGGCCTTTCTGGATCCCTGTTTGCTACCCTGCGTGACGACCTTCAAACTGTGAAGCACAATCTCACGGATATCCGCAAGGATGTAGACGATATAGGAGAAAGGGTGGATAGGAGTGATGCCCGAGACACTGAAATGGCGGCCATGCAACAGGAGGTAATCCGGATACACGAACAACAGGTTGATGTGCAGACTCATCTAGAGGATCTCGAAAATCGCTCCCGCCACCATAACATTAGGATCAGAGGGGTGGGCACCAACGAAGAAGCTGGTGACATCTTTATGTATGTACGAGAGCTTTTCAACCATATACTGGGCAACCCTCCAGACGCTGAATTGAAGCTAGACCGAGCACACAGGCTGAGCCCACCCAGAGCGGCGACTGCACCACCAGCTGACATCCTGGTCTGTGTACAAGACTTTCACACCAAGGAAGAAATCTTGTGCAAAGCTCAATCACTACGGCAGATTTCATTCCACAACCAGACCGCCACCATTTATCAAGATCTCACCGCCAAAACGGAAGAACTTTCGGCCCATTACTGAAGCCCTCCACCAACGCAACATCACCTATTCATGGGGACACCTCTTCCGCCTAGTCTTTCGGCACAATGGCAAGCTATACCAACATCGTTCCCTGACTGAAGCAAGCAAACTTCTGGTCTGTGGATCACACTCCCAAAGGATAAGGCCGAGGAGGAATGCTCCGACCCCGGGCCTAACGATGACAGACCGAAATGGCAGCAGCGGGGTCGTCGACGCCACATCTGGTGCCCAGACCCCTCATTGGTCAAGAAGAAACAACAGGCCTCCTTGCATGCCCTTTCGGACACCCTAGCGAAGACGTCTACCGAGTGACTGAACCTGGTCATCCTTCCTTCATCGCTTTGGGGGTGGGGGGGGAGTTGGGGTTGTACTACGCCACGCAAATACCCAATGGACTTATCCTCGGATTACAGACTATGACTGTACGCTAGACTTATATCGGCGCTTGTTGCGCCTTGTTGTCTTCTTTTGTTTTAGGTATTTTGGGGCTTTCGCTTTCCTTTCTCCTCCTTCTTTCCTTCTATTTCCTTTCTATCTTCTGGGAACCCCCGGTCCACGGAGAGCCATTAATCTCTACCCCTACACTGGTGAGGCACAGTGTTCTCTAGCGGTTCTATTAGGGTTTGTGCCTGGCAAGGCCCCTAGTTTGACTCTACTTCGCTGTCCTTTGCTTTGGGGGGGCATGGTTCAGAGTGCACCACGAGGCCTTTTTTCTCACGCTAGCGTTAGGGAGCCCAGGTAGCTCTGTTGCTCTTGCTTGGCGATAACCCCTGTCTCTGTGTCAGATGCCGCCACCTTCACTTAAGGTTCTCACTTTCAATGTGAGAGGACTCAACAATCCCATCAAGCACAGAGCACTTCTCTCATACCTAGAGAGTACGGGGGCAGATATCTGCCTACACCAGGAGACCCACCTCCTTTCCAAGGACTGCCACTGACTTCGGTCCCGCGTTTTCCCGACCCAATTCTTTTCTTCCACATCTTCTAAAACGGCAGGGGTAGCTATTCTAGTTTCCAGGGCTTTCCAGGGGAAGGCGACCCAGAAGGGATTCAAGATCAAAGGCAGACTTCTCACCTATCACTTTACTATAGGGGTCACACTGTGGTTGTGGGTTTGGTTTACGTCCCTAATGAGGGACAGGAACGCTTTCTGCACAATGCTCTTACGGCTGCCACTGCAACTCAGGAGCGCCACATATTACTAGAGCGGGACCTCAACATAGTATTTGACAATGACCTTGACAGATAAGCACAGCGCACGAGCCAGGTGGGTGCTCTTTCCTTCACAGGGCTCACAAGAATACGCAACCTGGACCTCACGGATCTCTGGAGATACCAACACCCTCCTTCACGGGCATTTTCGTACTATTCCAACGCCCATAAAAGCTATGCGAGACTCAATTATTTTCTTGGTGCTAAAACTTTCCGCGAGGCCACACTCTCAATCGACATACTAACGGCTTCCCTGTCTGATCACAACCCGGTGGAAATCCCGCTGGCGCTCCCACAGATCCGACGACCGGCCATACACTGGCGTTTTAATGACCCGCTCTTACACAGACCAGCCACGGTCAGCCAGATAAAACACGCAATAGAAGATTACCTTTTGCACAATGACACCCCAGACACCGCTCTCTCCACACGTTGGGAGGCCCTTAAAGCGGTCATCGGGGGGAGGTCATTGCTATCTCTTCCACGGATAATGCGGATCGTAAGACAAAATGGTAGGAGCTGACAAAGAAAGTGCAGGAACTGGAGCAGATGCACCAGCAAACCAGAGCCCCCCGTATGTGGCGACAGCTCACGGCCACTCGGAAATAACTGACGGCTTTTGACCAGCACAAGGCAGAATATGCTGCAATGTGGCTACAACACTCCTTCTACACCGGCGGGGATAAATGTGGCCGCCTTCTCGCGCACAGGCTCCATGAGGCCCACTTACACGAGGGCATCCAAGAAATCACGGGTAATGCATGCTCCAATGACGCGTCTATTGTCGATGCCATACGCAAGTTTAATGCTCAACTTTACAATGACCAGCCCCTGGATGAGGCGGACATGGATTCTTACCTAACTGAGGCCCACCTCCCCACCTTGACTTCAGACCAGGCAGTCCATATCGAAAGAGAGAGAGATCAGGCCAGAGGAGGTTATCTCCGCCATTGCCGGCCTGAAACTGGGTAAATCTTCCGGCTCTGATGGCTACACAGCAGCCTTCTATTAACAATTTTGCGCGATACTCGCTCCCTTGCTCACCCGGCTTTATAATTCCTTTGCGGCACCTGGGGCCATTCCTCCCTCTATGCTGGAAGCGGTGATAGTCGTCCTCCCCAAACCCGGGAAAGATAGGGCTGAATGCGGCTCATATCGGCCTAGCACACTCCTGAACACAGACTTGAAGCTTAACACTAGTATTCTGGCGAGTCGGATCGCCCCCGAAATGCGGGGGCTGGTGGACCCCGACCAAGCCGGGTTTATACCGCAACGGCAGACAAGCGACAACACGAAACGGGTCACTCATCTCATTGAAAAAGCTTCCCGCATGCCGTGGAAGTACATGCTTCTCACGATCAATGCAGAAAAGGCCTTCGATCGGGTCCATTGGCCATATCTCGAGCAGGTACTGGCTCGCATATGCTTTGGGGAGAAAATGCGGACCCATATTTTTAATTGCTACCGGTCTCCCACGGCGACAGAAAGAATTAACGGGCACACCTCCGCTCTCTTCCCAATTCACCCCTACTTTTCGGTCTCTATATGAGGCCCATGGCACAGAGGGTCAAAGATCACACTCAGATCACAGGCATACGCGTTGGGGGGGAAACTCATACCATCAGCTTGTACGTGGACGACGTGCTTGTTACTCTGACGAATCCTGAGAGAGCACTGGGCGCTTTCCTGGAGGAACTAGATACCTTCGGCGGAGCCTCTGGATTCAAGGTCAATCTGACCAAATCTATAGCATTGAACCTCTCCCTGCTACCACAGGAAAAAGGCTGACTTGCAGGCCCGCTATCCCCTGTGACACCGTCCTGTATTTGGGTATATATCTGGCCCCAACCCTACAGGACATGAGGCTAGCTAATTTCTCGCTCCCCCACACTCACATCCATCTGAGCTCCGGAGGTGGAGGCATCACCAGATCTCCTGGGTGGGGCATGTCGCTGCGATAAAGAGGACAGTGCTTCCTAAAATCCTCTATCTATTTCAAACGCTTCCCCTGCCACCCCCCACTGGTTGGCTCCAGAAGGTACAATCGGACCTCTCCCTTTTCATCTGGCAGGGACGTAAACAGTGACTTGAACGAGCAGTCAGCTTTCTCCCACCCCACGAAGGGGGACTCGGGATCCCGGACCTCACACTCTACTACAAGGCTACACAGGTCACATACCTAGTTGAATGGAGCCGGGCTGAGTCTCAGAAAAATTGGCTTTTCCAGGATCGAGCCGTTGCAGGCACCTCTCTCATGAAGGTTCCCTTTCTCTTGAAGGCCCACCGCCCCCCTAATCTTTATGCTTTGCAGGTTACACGCACAATCCTAATGGTCTGGGACCAGACGAACATACGCCACGACCTCACGACCTACCCCTCGCTGCTTACGTCGATCTTGGATAATCCCGATTTCAGCCCTGGGAGAGCCTCACAATCCTTTCACGCGTAGTGAGAGGCCGGATGTCGTGCGTTAGGTCTCCTATTTGCCAAGGGAGACATCATATCCTTTCCCCAGCTCAGGCACGACTATCGTCTCCCGGAGACTAAACGCATACGCTACCTCCTGGTCCGACACAGGGCCATGCACCCTGACAACCGTACACAGGCGGCAAGACTCCTTATGCCGTATGAGCGTTGGCTCATAACATGGTCCTCAGACAAGAAACTAATTTCGGAGCTCTGTAAGATGCTACAATCCAGATACACCCACACTTACATTGCGGGGCAGGCCTATTGGGAGTGGGAATTAGGGCTCAATCTCACTCCCGAGGAATGGGAAGGGGCATGCTACACAGCAACACACGTAGGTCTCACTGAAACATTCACAAAATGTGTCTATAACTGGTACTATACCCCAGAGAGACTCCACCAAACTGACGCTACACAGAGTCCTGACTGTTGGAGGAGAAGTGGAGAGAAGGGCACACTGGTTCACCTACTTTAGGATTACGCACACTTCCGGACCTACTAGACACATATACTAGACGAAGTGGACAAACACCTTGATACAGAACTCCCTAGACTCCCCGCATATGTCCTCCGAGGGGTGCCCAACCCCCTCACCTATCTTCTTAAATCCAGACGAGGGAAACCGATAGCTATTGCTCTAGGCACAGCCGTCCAAAATATACTGATTCACTGGAAGACCCCTCACACTCCGGCACACACGGGGTGGTACCAACGTCTATGGCATGTCTTGGGAATGGAAAAGATCTCTTTTACTTTGGCCGGGAAAGGCTCCTCCTTTAGCGACTTGTGGCAGCCCTTTCTTACACTGCTCGCACAAGAATTTCAGGAGCTGACATGCCCAAGATATCTACTTTTCCTGCGCTTGACGGCACCAGAATCCGCCTCCTAAAATGCACGAACACCAGGACTGACACATTACCTGGCCTAGCGCGCTCTTCCAATCTGGACCGTGGGGGGTGGGAGGTGGCCTCTGTCTCTTTTTTTTCCTTTCCTCCTTTCGCTTCTTTGGGTGGTGGGTGGGGGGGTGTGTGTTAACTGTTTACTTTGAGATATTGATATGTTGCTTTCCACTCCAGCCGGGTCCTGCGTGACCCTCATAATATGCACTTATCTTTTACAGCTCTTAATAAAAAGAATTAAACCATAAGAAGACAGACGATTTAAGACACGTAAAATATATTTCTTAAAAAGTAACAGTTCTGTAGCAGAGTTAGCCAGTGTGTGACATACATTCATAAGCAATTTGGTTTTCCCCAAAACTCTACAATATGCTTGCAATAATTGCCACTGAGTAACTTGTTCCCATCATTATGTGCTTCTATTAAACAATCATACACCAAAGGGACACCATACGTGAATTAGAGCATCAGTAGGAAAACATCCATACTTTTGTCACACTGACAGACAGCAACACTTGTAGTTCTTCAAAACTGGGTCATTATTAGCTCATTAAGAGCCAAATAATCATGGCTTAATGAACATAAATGTGCTGTATTTCACGAAACACGCTGTTTAAACTTCTTTGGTGCAGAAATGCGAATGTGTTTTGAGATTGGGTGGGTTTGTTCACCAAGGGCGAGTAGTCACTACAAATGCCCCTAACCATAGTGCTAGATTTCAAAAAATGAAATCCACTTTAATCTACAATGAATAGCATTAGATTTGGATGAAAGAAAGTCCTGCCTGCCCTTTGTAGATAGCACGGTGGAAAGAGCAGTGCAGCTCAGGGGCAGGAATTTGTAGAAGAGAACTCTTTACTCCACTTCTTTTAGGCTGATTTGCAAACTGTGCCCGTAGTGACCTAAGTCCTGTACGACCTGCGATCCATAGTAGATGAGAATCACTGCAGTGCACATACGTTATATTTATTGGTGACATTCTACACCGTCTTCCATCTGAAGTGCTGGCAGAGAGTCCTTGATCTTCATGCTCTGGTGCTGGAGTGAACTGGTCCTCCTTGGTGGAGAGACTTCAGATGATTCAGCTGGGTCCGTTCTCAATGTCCGCTCCAGTGGCATGGAGAGGTCAATCTCGACGCGTCCTAATCTCATCTTTTATTTAATTATTCCCTCCTCTCTATGGTTTATCTGATGCATGAACAACGTTTTTCCTTTTGTGTGCAGACAGATGGAGTAGAAATAATTTTGCCCCGGGTTACTCCCCTAGGCACTGGAAGAAGATGCAGGTGGATGAATGTGAATTGGTGAACACTAAGGACAACGAAATCTGAGATTCGCAGGATTAGAAATTGCGCAAACCTGCAGGAGTCCAGTTTTTTGCCCCATGTATGGAACTTTGTCCTTTCAGTGCAGATGTGGTCATCTCTGGGTCCCAATGGACTCACTCCACCCAAAATTGTGGAGCTGTTGAACACTTGCATCTTCCGCCTTAGAATGCAACAGCACAACCTTCCTGTTTTTACCATTCCTCGATGGTTCATGGTTGTGAATGCCTCTGTCATTCTGGTTATTTAAATCTTCCTGAAAAGGTTACTTGGAGACTTCAATGTATCCAAAATAAGGCAGCAACAATTTGATCAAGTTTTTGTCCTAATTATAGAGCTGCACTGACTTCTGGTGCCGAAATGGACCTCCGTGAAATCTGCTTGCATTATGCATTACATTTTGTACGCTGCCTCTCCCTCTCTTTGTCCTAGCAACATTTTCTTCATCCAGGTTGCTGCTCAAGTTAGGTGTTCAGATTAGGCTGTTAATATTAGTAGGTAGGAACTCTGTGCTCTGTATCTAATGAAGAAATTTGCTCAAATTAAGAAAAAAACATGACTAGTCAACATTTAGCCTTTTAGTATTTTTTATTCTAGTGGTAATAGACCACTTCTCCGATAGTTAGTTTGCACTTTATAAATCTCCTTGTAATTAGATAGACAAGTTTACATGCAGTAGCAGTAGCAGGATCGGCTTCATCAGGGCTTGAGGAGTTGACAATTATGGCGGGAAATTATTTCTAAAAAACTGCATTCAGCTTCTTTCAAAGCATTCAATAGTGACTGTGTTTTACTTGTATTTTCAGAGTACTGGATTGAATGACATAGTTAGCTGAATCACAATGGTTTTCATACATTGAGACATATATATGCAAGCCAATACAATTTAATGGTAGGAGGAGTTTATATCTTTGTCCCTATATAAGGTAGATGAACTCTTACATATTTCAGGTAACGATTAGGGATTTATTTAGAGGGCAGAGTAATTTCTGATGCTGTGGAAAACACCGTTTCCAGTTGAATTAGGAATTAAAGGTTCCAGGTATCCGCGTTCCAATATCCCACCATTCCTAAATTATCCCTAAGTTTTTAGAGACCCACATGGAAGTACCTCGAATACAGCAGTATTCCTGCATCCTGGAATTACTGATAACCATAGCATCAGGAATTCCCGGTGTGGTAATACTGATGCAATATTCCCAGCCTTCTTAAATGAGGGCATTGATCAATACAAGCAATTGCTGGACATTGGCCCAAAATACACTCTAAGTTCTTGAACGGCTACTGAAAGGCTATGGGATTGCCCTGTCTGGTCGGGGGGGGGGGGGCAGGGGGTGTGTGGGGTGGAGAGATACTGACAAACACATCTACAATAAAGCCATTGATCTATGCTTTGTTTCATGTTATCAATGGACGAGAGGGTGTAAAACATAACTTGTGTTGCCAGGATTATAGATTTGTAGTGGACCCTTATACTAGTTATAAGTAGTTGAAACTTATTAAATGTATTCCTCCAGCTGAACAACTGGCAAACCCTTTTTGACTCAGTTTTCACACATGAGGTAAAATTGCAGCACTCAGTGAAAAATGACACTGGACAGACGGTGCAGACACTTTCGGTCAAGAAGGAGTAAGCGTCCTGCTGTCTGGCTTTAATACTTTATAATGCATGGATGGTGTCAGAAGACGCTCCTTTCAGAAAGGTGCGTGTGCACTTGGTTTGTTTAAGTTTAAAAGAGATCTAAGGAGCATGACATCTTCACTGAGAGTATATGACGTATAAGGAACTAGACAGCTGAATTTCCGGCATTGCTAGTAAAAGCATGAAAGTGACAGAAGTAACTGGGATTCCAATTGTCAACTCTGCAGGTAACTGCATTGCAGCGTTTCTATGGCTGCAATCAGGATTACTCCCTCCACCGATGAAGAAAATAATGAAGAACGCTGGTAAAAATATGAGTTTTTGTTTATAGTATTCCCACAGGCGCACTACTCATAATGAAGAACTTGAAACAGACAGCTAAAACTATAGTTTAGTCGTGCCACCCACCATTGAAGTAACTCTCCTGTGAATGGTCTATCAAAAAGATTTGTTTTTCCTTGCACTAATTTCTTTTTGCACTGTTACTGAGGATTTGGATACGTGCGATTCTTGAAAAACTCAACAATTGCATCACAGAGAATTTTCTACATTTCATTCGTTATATTTTTTATTACCACAAAATATGCTAGTGATGCATTGGAGTAGAATATATTCCATACATTTTTCCTTGAGTAAACTTGATGAAGCTTATACAGTATTTCAAATGTTGTTAAGATTTTTTTTTAACTTACTTGGTTGATACTTCAAAGTGTATTCGGTCAGGATGCCGTTGGGAGGGATAGGTGGACCCCATTCCAGTGTCAGCGAGTCAAGCGTTGGGTCAGTAATCCTCAAGTATGATGGCTTATTTGGAACTTGACAGAAGAAAGAATTGACATGGTTACATTTCTTTCTACCCCGGGACCTATTCCCACACTAATGAATCAAATGTAGTAGCTCTGAGGAGCATGGCTTTAAATGTTTTGCAACAAAAGGAAAGAGACAGAGAAGGAATGAAAGTGGGAGAGAAAGAGATTGAGAGAGAAAGTGACAGAAGGATACAGAGAAAAAAGAGCAGTTGCACCAGTCCCCGGCGTGCCACTGGTAAAGGCTCTAGCTCACTGGAAAATATAAGTTTCTTTCATTCTAATTTTTCTCTTTTTCTACTCCCCCTCTCATTGCCTTTCTTTCTCCGTCTCTTTCTCTCTCTGCTGCCCACTTTTCGCTATGGACTCTTGATTTTATGTTTGGTATTAATTAGCCTATCTAACAAAACCTTCAATTTTTTCAATCTCCGAACTAGTCAAAGATTCCAACCTATTCCCTATATCAACTGCAAACATACATCACAGCACGTCCTGCCAGAATTTCAACATGATCACCATCTCTAATCTGAGTAAATGTATTTGTGACATCTCTTTATAGTGCACTGCCTTTGTTTGGAGAGTCGTTGTCTTCTCAAATGTCTTTGCTCTCATCTACCAAATTGGGAAACCATTTACTATCTGTGTGGGCCTTGCAGGTGGTGCTCTTCATTAACCCGTATGTAAAACCTTAGATGACCCCTTAGCTTTCAGAATTCCAGTCTCTTCTGTGATCACTAAACAAAACATTGGCAATATAGTAGAACAATGGAATGTTGGGAGCTCCACTGAAAACAATAGAGTGCTGTGGGCTTCTAATGGCTGGTAGAAGCCTGGAACTCCAACATTCCAATGTAGTTTTTCACAGCTGTTGCTGTGAACAAATGGCCTCATGGAGCCCGGGGGGATTTTAGTTCCCTTGGGCTCCGTGAGGCCTTTAGTTTATTTGTTAGAACATTATGCCCTCTAGTGGTGGAAGGTTCTATAGCCTTATAGCCTTCCTTAGCTGGGCTATTCCGGCATTAAAGGCTAGCTCCTTTGTTAAAGGCTCTCGCCTTCGGCTCAGGCCTTTATCGCTGGATCGTGCCTTTAATGGCCGATTTAGCTTGCTACAGCAGGCTATAAGTCTGTATAAGAACACTGGAATGTTGGGAACTTTATTGAAGACATGGGTGGTAAAAGCCCGAAGCTCCAACATTCCAATGTTTGTCGATCACAGCTGTTGCTGTGAACAAAAGCCTCATGGAACCCGAGGGGATTTCAGTCTCCTAGGGTTCACTAAGGCCTTTGTATATTTGTTAGAACATTCTGCTCTCTAGTGGCGGAATGTTCTAAAAGCCATATAGCCCACCGTAGCTGGGCTATACTGGCCATTAACAGTCTGCTCCCTTGTTAAAGGTCTTCAGCTCAGGCCTTTAAAGCTGGAGCGGGCCTTTATTGGCAGGTATAGCATACATAGTGTACCAAAAAAACACATCCCGTCCTAGCAGAAAATAGCATCTGTTTCATGAGATTAATGGCAGCCCTGCTTGTCTTTCTTGCATAAGCCTAGTCTCGTGAAATTAGGTTGAGGCTGGAAATGGTGGCATTATGTATTGCTGGCTTGATAAGAAATGTAGATGTTTTCTGTCATTGATCTAAATCTTTGTCCACAAGCATCTCAATCTCTTTAAAACAAATGTTACTCGGCATAGTGTTTTAGACAAATCATAATGGAGGATAGAAGAAACCAGTAAACACATAAGAAAGGAAGTATTGAGAGACGGTCTGTTTTTTGATATGTTTCTAAAGTTGAGGATGGTGGTTGCAATGGTCTCCTAATCGAAACAGCAAATTGTTCCACCTGAGTGCAAATTACACCTCTACAATCCCCTCTATATAGTTTCATCCACAGCAGGTCTGAGCTTTTCGAGGCATTACACATCTATAGGTAACCATTTTGAAATAAGTGTTATCTTATCACTGGAAATAGTGTGAGTTGTGTTTTTGATCTTGATAAAGAGCCTGCTGCTAACAAGAATGTCTCTGCAAAATGGCCTAAACCTTTTCAGTTCTCCTGCTGGCAGACACTCACCACAAATGCGTATTACAAGTATCTCATTTGTGAATTTATCTTTGAAATAGCCATGCTCTATACTGCCTTTCTGATCTGAGGGAACATGTTGTTGGCACAGTAAGGAAGGCCAGGACCTCCTTTGAAGGATCACTCCCATCTTGTAATATCGGGAGGTCGGTGCAGTGGCAACTTAATCGGATGGCTTTCCTGATTCTGGTACTAGTGATGTAAAGAATCTTCTTTCACCTTCTGTCTGTCTGGGATCTTCTGTGCTGTCCTTACAAACAAAGATGATTTAAGCATACTTTAAATTTTACTTTAAAATTTGATTTTAAATTGAATACCTCCTTCAGGCATCCGAAAAAACTCATCGCGGCTTGCAGGACCCTCTCCTTTGCCGTTTACAACTCTAACGTTGAGTGCATAGTCGCTAAATGGGTCCAGTCCGGGTAGCATTCCGTGGGTTCTGTTCCCTTTGAAAGTCAAGATTTTTTTCTCCACATGTCGTTTACTTCGTTTTGATAAATTGTGAACTTTCCAGTAATAGATCTGTAATTCAGAAGGCAAAATCAGTAATGCCTGAGTAGAAAAACTGTGTACTTCTTTCTCGATGCTCAGTTTTCTTTTACATTTCTAAGGTATTTGACAGAAAACATTACATAACTCATTTATATTTACTGTGCATTTTATCATACCTGCATGACACTTGAAACAGAGGCGCAGAAAGGACCATTCACAATAAATCAGGAATAAAAACAAAATGGATCCAGCCATTGAAATATTTTGTTCAATTCAATTAAAAATAAATTTTTATTTGGCCAATCATTGCCATAAAAGATAAAAGAGAAGCCATCAAAATTACAGTAAAAACATGCAAAAATAAAAGCAATTATGATAAAAGTAGGGTAAAATCATACATAGGTAAATTTTGTTGAGCAACAATAATAATAATGCGGAAAAATGGCCTAAGTTAATTTCCCACCAAATAGCAGCAATCATGTAAAGTGCACAGTGAGAGAAAAGGGGTGTACAGAAAGGATTTCTACATGAGAATCTAATACGGCTGATTAAATAGCCAACAAAACACTAAGAGGAACGAGCAGCATACATACACTTCAAAATACACTTAGAATGTAAGGTAAATCTTTATTGTCGGACCTTTATTTTGAAAGTGACCTCCTATATTAACAAGTTTTTTCAACTTAATCAATCTAAGGACATATCCGTTCATAATAACTGGAAAGCTTTTAAAGCTTCCTTTAGGGCCTTTACTATTGCCTATTCTGCTAAAAAGAAAAAGATGTTTAAATCCAAATACATTTTGGCTCTTCAACACATTAAAGCTCTTGAACATAATTATTTTGCTTCCAAATCCCCCTCCATTTTGCAGGAAATAATTAAACTAAGTCTGCTCTTAATAAACTTGCTACTGTTGACGCATCCAACAGCCTACTTAAAATGTTGCCCAATTATTTAAAAATTAAATCAGTACAGAAAAACATTGGTCCTATTTGTGACGAATTTACCAATACTATGTTATCTTCTGACCCTGATATCATTAACACCTTTCAAGTTTATTATGAATCATTATATACTGAGGATACATGTCCCTCTGAATGTGATATTCAAACTTATTTTCATGGCCCTCCTAATCCTCCTTCCATTCCTGATATTTTCAATGCTCTTGAAAAAGACATACCTCTTCAAGAGATCATTGATTCTATTAAATGTTTGAATCAGGTCAAAGCTCCCGGTCCAGATAGTTTTTTTTATTGAACTTATATCTTCTTTTTCCTCTTTTCATGCTCCTAACTTACTTGAACTTTTTAATTCTTTTTTATTGAATTCTAAAGCTAATGACTCCTTTTTAGTCGCCCTTATAGTTCTTATTACTAAACCAGATAAAGATCCTGCCCTCTGTAAAAATTATAGTCCAATTTCGTTTAATTAACTATGATTGTAAAATGTTTGCTAAAATGTTAGCCTCTCGGTTGGAGGATGTTATAACCCTTCTTGTTAAACCTGACCAAGCTGGTTTTATTAAGGGCAGACTTGCTTCCGATAATGCTAGGATGTTTTTTTACGTTCTTGTTTTTGGGAGAACATACCCCTCTCCTCTTGCTGCCCTATCCCTTGATGTTGAAAAACTTTTGACCATATAAATTGACAATTTATGTTTAATTCTCTCCACTGGTTTAGGTGTGGTCCAAAATGTATTTCATTTATCAAATTACTATACTCTGAACTACGGACCAGTTTTTTTGTTAATGGGCGTTCCTCTCCGTATTTTAATTTACATAGGTGTACTAGACAAGGTTGTCCTCTTTCACCTCTTCTTTTTCTTCCTTGCCCGGAACTCTTTCCTGAACGTATTCAATGTAACCCTCTTATATCTGGTTTTAAACATTACTCTCTTGAAATTAAACTCTCAGCTTATGGTTATGATATCGTGGTTTATATGTCTAATCCCCTTGCCTCCCTGGATCCTTTGTGCAAGTAATTGATTTGTATTCCAATCTTTCTGGTTACAGGTTACATTTTTTCTAAAACGGAGATTTTACCCTTAAATTCCTCATGCTACCACTACATGTTTCATAGCACCAATTTTACATGGTGCCCCTCTAAGAATAAATATTTGGGTGTCTGGTATCCCCCACTATCTCTACTACTCTTATTCACAATTTTACTGCGCTAAAACTTAAAATTCAACACTTACTCTCAACCTGGTCCCCTCTTCAATCATCCTAGTGGTGCAGATTAGATACCACTAAAATGATGATTGTACCACGTGTTCTTTTTATACTTTCCATGTTACCATTTAAAATCCCTAATTATTATTTCTCCCAAATTAACTCTATTTGCACCAAAGTTCTCTGGAACAATAAACCTGTTGGTATTGCCCTATCTAGATTAATTCGTCCAAAGAATGAGGGTGGTGTACGTTTCCCTAATTTTAAGTTGTATCACCCTGCTTTTTTATGCTTTCAAAGGACTATCATGACTCACCAATACCATAATGGGTTATTTTTGAGCATTCTTTACTACATGATTTTTAATTTTATGATGTTGTTTTCATGTCTAACTGTGCATTTACATCTCAAAACCTGGTTTTAAAATATTCCCAACATTTTCTGCATACAATATTTACCCAAAGTTCTCATTTCTATCAATCTTTTCTTGCATCTTCTATTTGGCATAATAGGTTTATTAAGATTTTCCCTAAATCATTTTACTTCAAACACTGGAAAGAAAAGGATATCTATTTGTCCACCATTTGGTTTCCCAAAATACCATTATACATTTTTCTCAATTATAAGAATGCTATAACTTACCTAACTCTAGTTTACATCAATACAACCAATTATCATCTGTAATCCAATCCTTTTTATTCAATAACTTTCCTCCTGATTTCACTCTGTTCACTCCCCTGACACCATTATATAATATTACTTTTGATTCCAACCCCCAAAGCATCCCTAAATTATAAGTCTTTATCCGTTCCTGTTACTGTGAGACTTAAATCCTGTATTGAATCATTATGGGATCTTTCAATATCGCTCTCTGTTCATCAGTGGGATAAACAATGGCGTAAAATCTTCAATACTTCCAAACCTGCAAATATTACTCAATCTTTATCTTTTCTCTATAATAGGGGTGTTATTACTCCCTCTTTTATCCATAAAATTGATCCCTCTGCCTCTTCTTTATGTTGGCCATGTGTTTCTTCCAATGGTAAATCAAATCACCTACTATACTACAGTCCTAGTTATTTGGTCAAATTGTTTAGGAATATTTTCATGTAATGTTCCATTATCCATTCAAAATGTTTTTCTTGGAACTATATCACCAGATTTTGATAAAGTCTGTTTTGTTTGATCTTTTCATCGCACTTGCATTTAAAGTTATACTTACCTGTTTGAAAGACAATTCTAAAATATGTATATTAACATGGTGAAATCTTATTTGTGATGAGCATAGAATATCTACTGTTTCTTCATCTTCACTGTTAGACGTGGCATCTTTTGGCGTGGTTACACATGACTTTTTTGCCTCTACCTCCTGCATTTTTGATGCTATGCTGGATATTGTTTTTACTGGTATAGATGCTTTGGGCACTTTGCCACTGCTGATCAGTGTCAAAGTGCAAGTGCTCCCTAGGGAAATTGTGATGTAATTGGCTATACATGTTTGGCATATTTGTTCTACCTGTAAGGCCCTAGTAAAGTGCACTGAGAGTGCCAGAGCTGGTAGTACAAATGCTACTAGTGGGCTGCAGCACTGATTGTGCCACCCACAGGAGTAGCACTAAAATGATGTCTTAGGCCTGCTTGCAGTGCCTATGTGCAGCCCAGGACTGCCATGTCGACCTGGCCAGTGCACCCACTGACCAGGCCTTATCCTTCCCTTTCTGTACATGTAAGGCATCCCTATGGTGGCCCTAGGTACCCCCCTGGGCTGGGTGCAGTGTATCTGAAAGGTAGGGCATGTACTGAGGTGTGTAACATGCCCTGGTAGTGAATTACAGCCATTGTCGTTTTTCACTAGTGAGAGGCTATCTTGCCCATAGGACAGAATGGGGGAGGCTGTTTACATGCCTATCTTTCCCTAAATGCAAGATGGGGAATCCAAGTTTGGTATCTTTGTGTTCAGAATTTAATTATACATCTTTTTAGAAAGATGGTTTTTAAATTCACTGTGTGAGAATAGCACTTTTTAGAAAGTAGCTATTCTCCTGTTTAACCTTCCTGTGTGCCTGTGTGAAGATTGGCTGACTGGTGTCATGTGATGGGCTAGGTGGCTCCAGGAGTCTGGATGAGTCAGCAGAAGGGTGAATAGGGAGATCTGCTCTAGATGGGTGGGAGGAGCAGCCCTTGGGTTTGAATAGGGCTGCCTCTGCCAGCACAATGCCGGCTCCACCCCCTGCTGGCCAGGCTGAGGACTCTGCCTCTGCCAGCACAAAGAAGGCTCCACCTCCTGCTGAGCGTCTAACGACCCTGCCCCTCACTCTGAAAGGAACCAGGTGCTCCAGGGCAGAGCACACCCATGAACCGGTTTGAGCAGGGGAATCCCCCCACTGAAACAAAGAGAGACAATGACTTGGAGGGGTATAAGAAGAGGACCCCAGACACCTAAACTTTAGATCACTGTGGAACTAAGAAGGAACCTCTACCAAGGAGAAAGCTGGAAGGAACTGAAGAGGAGAAGACTGCCTGCTTGCTGTTTTGCTTTGCTGCCAAGGAAAGGGGAAGGACTCTGCAGTGTCCCCTTCTTTAAATTCTGATCTCCAAGGGCTTGAGGAGAGCTGGCTCCCTGTTAAGAAGTCCCAGGAACAAAAGGACTTCACCACCAGCTCCCCTGGAACTCTGCTGAGGGAGTTCTGACCTGCCTTGGAGTGCTTGCCTAGTCTTGGGGCCTCATGAGGTCGTTTTGCTGTGTTTGGGAGCTGGAAAGCAGAAAGCGTGAACAAGAGTAACTGGTACCCATCGCATCATCCGTTTGAGGGTCCCATCATCCGGTTGCGAGTCGCAAGATCGAGAGTGCGACAAGAATTTAATCGCGGCGTCATCGCAGCACCCGGAGTCCCCGCATCGCCGAGTGCGTCGAGCATCGTCCCGGTGCGTGAAGATTTCTGACACTGCGAAGGTCGTCACAGAACCAGTTTGCGGGTCGCACCACTGCCAGTGCGTGAAAGTATCCAGTCGCTGCGTGCGTCGAGGCAGAGTCCCGTCCCGTGGCGCATCGAGGGTTGCGGCGCCAGAAGTCAATGCCGCGCATCGCGCCCCATCGAAGAGCGTTGTACCGTACCTGTGAGTGAAGCTTCCCCCTAAGAAACCTACGCAACGAAAGCCAAAGTCATCACATCCTCCCCCTACAGATCGGAGCCGGCGCATCCACCTCTGCTGCATGAAGCCGGGCTGCTACAAAGCCTCCCCAAGGTCTCAGGAGTATCGCATCGGCATTGCCATCTTCATTGTTATAGCTTTTGGGAACCTTAGCGCAACTACAGGTACTGTTGGGCACGAGAGTGTCGCATTTTGTGCATTGAGAGTCACATTGTGCAGGACACTGATTTTTACATCCTGGAGTACTTTCTACAAACTCTTGAACTATCTTTAAAGTGACCTTTTTAATTGTATGTTTGTTTTTCTGTAGTGTTTGGTCTTGTGAAGTTTTTAGTTAAGATACCTTATTTTTCTAAAACTGGTGTAGAGTAAATCTGTGGTGTTTTCACTGTGTTACTGTGAGTGTTGGTACAAATACTTTACACATTGCCTTTGATAGCCTAGACTGCTCAGGCCAAGCTACCTAGAGGGTGAACAGGGGTTATCTTAACAGTGTATCCCCCTTTCCCTGACTAGAAGCAAGAGTCCCTACTTAGACAGTGGTACCTACCCTGCCAACTAGAGACCCCCAGATCTAACATTGGTGACAGCGGTGGGATTGAAATTTTATCTGTACTTGACCCACAGTAATTGCTGTACATCACTAGGAGAGCAGACCATTACACAGCCACATACTGCTGATTGTTGATTTTTGGTTCTATTTTTGAGGTAACTCTTGAATTATCATGGCTCCAAGTGAGAAAGCAGCCAGTGTAGAAAGAGAGCTAGAGTTCACCATTGAGGATTTGTATTCATACAAGGTGGAGAAGCTCAAGCGGTTCTGCAAGGATTTTGGTTGTCCCATAAAAAGCAACTTCAGAAAGGAGGAGTTGCAGAAGGTTCTGAAAACCTGGTGGGAGGCTAAAGAGGCTGAGGGAGCAGATGATAATAATGAAGGGAATGGGTTTGGGGCAAATGATTTGCCAGTGGGCAACCCCACCAGCGGAGCGGGGAGCCACCATTCCAGCAGGGGTCTCTCCCCAGCAGAGGAGTTACAAGAGAATCAAAGACTCAGAGAACATGAGCTGGAAGTAATGAAAATGAAAATGGAAATGGCAAAGGAGGAGAAGAAGAATGCCCTTGCTTTGGAGGAAAGAAAATTGCTTTTGGCTCATGAGTTGAGCATGAAGGAGCTGGAGATCAAAGCCAGAGAGGTGGAGACCGGCTCAAATGGTGGCAGCAAACAGCCAGTGAAGGGGGGTAAGGTATATATCCCCAAGGATGTGGTTCAGAGTTACAGAGTGAGTGATGATATCTATGGGTGGTTTTCTGCCTATGAGATTTCTTGTAAGATGCATAGAGTGCCTGAAGAAGATTGGGGTGCAGGTCTATGGAAGCATTTTGAGGCCTCAGAGAGGAGTGCTCTAGACCCCTTGGAAGCAGCCGGTAACCTGACCTATCCACATATGAAGGAGGCCTTATGCCTCAGGTTTGGGTTAACCCCAGAACACTAAAGGGTACAGTTCAGGAACTCCAGGAGGGAGGGGTCCCAGACTTAGGTAGAATGTGTAAATCTGTTCTCACGTGCACTGGAAGGTTGGATAAAGGGCAGCAAGGTGAATGATTATAAGGGGTTGTTGAATTTGATCATTTGGGAGCACTTGAGTAGTATATGTGTTCCAGAGCTGCGCCAGCATCTTTTAGACCGCAAGCTTACTGATCCCCTTGAGCTTGCACAGGAGGAGGACTGCTGGGTCAGTACCAGGGTCCAGAGGGGTTTTGTGGGTACCACAGCCAAAGGTGGGCAGGGTCCCCAGCAGAAGAGTGGGGGGGACAAGGGTAACCAAAAGGAATTCTCACAAGGGCCCCAAAACAGTTCCTAGGGTAACCAGTCCCAGGCCTCCAAGTCAAAACCCAAACCAACCTGGCCCCCTAAGGGCAGGTCGGATAACAGGGGTCCCATTAAGTGTTACCACTGTCAGGAATTGGGTCACAAATCCCCTGTGTGTCCCAAGAAATCCCAGGCACCCTCTGGTGCTCCAACACCGGGTATAGCTAGTGTAGCTTTTGGTGGGGATTTAATTTCTAGTGATTTGGAGGGATTAGCAGTTATGTCCCTTGTCTCTTTAGGAGACACAGAGATGGTCCGGGAAACCCCTGTCCCTGATAACACTAAGAAGTACAGGCAGTGGGTGACCATCAATGGGAAGAGGGTGGAGGCTCTCAGAGGAGCTGATCATTCCCGATGTATTTCACCCTGTAGTGTCAGCTGACAACTCCGTGCGCCTTTGCAAGGTGGCACATGTTCCCTTTGAGTGGGGGGGGGGGGGGAGTCTCAGGGCCTCTCAGAGTTGTTGTGAGTCAATCCATGCCAGTAGACTGTCTGCTAGGTAACGACCTGGAGAGTTCCCCATGGAAGGAGGTGGAACACCAGGCTCATTTGGAGACGTTGGGTTTGCCTGAGTGGGTCTGTGTGACCACTCGGTCCATGGCAGCCAGACAGGGTTGTGAAGCAGACCTGGAGCCTGAAACAGTGGCCCGGGTCCCTGTCAGAAAGGGGAAGGGCAAGGGGCGTGGTGCATCCAGCCCCACTGTTCCCATGGTCCAGGAAGGAGCAGACCCTGAGGGGGATGCCCTGGAGCCTACAGGGGAACAGGTAGCTGAGCTGGGAGACATACCTGAGCTGACCCATTGGCAGCAAGAGGGTGACCCCCAAAGAGAGGAGTTCTGCCAGGCGCAGAAGACATGCCCTACTCTTGAAGGTCTGCGGCACCAGGCTGCAGACCAGGCAGCAGGTGCTGATCCTTCTTTCTCTACTGGGAGAATGACTTGCTGTACAGTGAGCCTAGGTTTGCTGAGCCCAGTGGATCACGTACCCTGGTGGTACCCGCAGGGTTCAGAGACTTCCTACTGGGTCTGGCTCACGACGTGCCTCTTGCAGGACATCTCAGGCAGGACAAGACCCGACAAAGGCTTGCCACCCACTTTTACTGGCCCGGGATGAAGACGGGCGTCGGTTCCTTTTGTAGATCATGCCAGACTTGCCAGGCAAGTGGCAAGGCTGGAGGGAAGTGCAAAGGCCCTCTCCAGCCTTTTCCTGTCGTGAGCACCCCTTTCGAGCGGGTGGGGATAGATATTGTGGGGCCACTCGACCCCAGGACAGCCTTGGGCAACAGGTTCATCCTGGCCCTGGTGGATCATGCCACCCGGTACCCGGAGGCTATCCCTTACAGGACAACCACAGCCCCGGTGGTGGGCCGTGCGTTGATGGGGATCTTTTCCCGTGTGGGTTTCCCCAGAAAGGTGGTATCTGACCGGGGGACCAACTTCATCTCCTCTATGAGGTCTCTGTGGGAGGAGTGTGGGGTAACTTATAAGTTCACCACTCCTTACCACCCTCAAGGAAATGGGTTGGTTGAAAGGTTCAACCGGACCCTGAAGGGCATGATCATGGGGCTGACAGAGCCCATGAGACGGAAGTGGAACGTCTTTTTGCCATGCCTATTATTTGCCTACAGGGAGGTACCACAAAAGTCTCTAGGGTTCAGTCCCTTTGAGCTCTTGTACGGGAACCCTGTTAGAGGACCTCTCAGTCTGGTGAGGGAGGGTTGGGAAAAATCCACTAGGAAAACCCCCCAGGATGTGTTGACCTATGTGCTGGCCATCCACAACCAGACACAGCACTTCCGGACACTCGCTCAGGTGAACCTGGAAGCCAGCCAGGATGAGATGAAGAGATGGTATGACCAGCATACCACTCTGGTCGAGTTTCAACCTGGGCAGATGGTGTGGGTGATGGCACCAGTGGAGCCTTGCGCGCTCCAAGACAAGTGGACTGGGCCATATGAGGTGGTGGAGCGCAAGAGTGAAGTGACCTACCTGGTTAACTTGCGGTCTCCCAGGAACCCCATGAGGGTCCTACATGTGAACCACCTCAAGCCCCATTTTGAGAGGTCTGAAGTAACAATGCTACTTGCTACAGATGAAGGGATGGAGGAGGATAGCGATCCTCTTCCTGACCTCCTGGAAGCTAAGGAGCAAGATGGGTCAGTGGATGGAGTGGTCCTCTCGCCCACCCTGACCCCAGAACAGCAGAGGGACTGTCGCCATGTGTTGGGTCAGTTTGCATCTCTGTTCTCCCTGACCCCCGGTATCACCAACTGGTGTGTCCATGATGTGGACACTGGAGATAGCATGCCTGTAAAACAAAAGTTTTACCGGGTGGCTGACAAGGTCAGGGCCAGCATCAAGAAGGAGGTTTCTAAGATGTTGGAACTAGGGGTGATTGAGCCCTCCAGCAGCCCCTGGGCTAGCCCAGTGGTACTTGTACCCAAAGCTGCTGTGCCAGGTGCCACTCCAGAACTTAGGTTTTGTGTGGACTACCGTGGGCTTAATGCGGTCACGAAGACTGACGCACACTCCATCCCCAGAGCTGATGAGCTTGTGGATCGGTTGGGAGCTGCCAACTACCTCAGTACGTTTGATTTAACTTCTGGGTACTGGCAGATTGCCTTAACTGATGGGGCCAAAGAGAGGTCTGTGTTTTCAACGCCAGAGGGGCACTTCCAGTTCCGTGTCATGCCCTTTGGGTTGAAGAACGCCCCTGCCACATTCCAGAGACTGGTCAACCAGGTACTGTCCGGGCTGGAGCAACTCAGCGCCGCATATCTGGATGACATTGCTGTGTTCAGCTCCACTTGGGAAGAACACTTGCAACACCTCTGCGCAGTGTTGAAGGCTCTGCACAGTGCAGGCCTCACTATCAAAGCCAGTAAGTGCCAGATAGGGCAGGGTTCAGTGGTGTATTTGGGACACCAGGTAGGAAGCGGCCAGGTGGCGCCCCTACAAGCCAAGATAGATACCATCCTGGCTTGGGAACCCCCCAGGACCCAGACAGAGGTGAGAGCCTTCTTAGGACTCACCGGGTACTATTGCCGTTTTGTCAAGGGGTATGGCACCATTGTTGCTCCCTTGACAGAACTAACTTCCAAGAAGTTACCCAAGAGAATGATTTGGACCAGTGCCTGCCAAGACGCTTTTGATGCCCTGAAGGAGGCCATGTGTACAGCACCTGTACTCAAGGCGCCTGACTTCTCCAAGGAATTCATAGTGCAGACAGACACTTCTGAGCATGGAGTGGGAGCAGTGCTCTCACAACTAAATGATGAGGACTTGGACCAACCTGTAGCTTTCCTTAGCAGGAGGCTACTTCCCAGGGAACAGAGGTGGAGTGCTATTGAGAGGGAAGCTTTTGCTGTGGTCGGGCTCTGAAGAAGCTGAGACCCTACTTGTTTGGGACTCACTTCCAGGTTCAGACAGACCACAGGCCCCTTAGATGGTTGATGCAGATGAGGGCGTGAGAATCCTAAGCTGTTGAGGTGGTCCATTTCCCTACAGGGGATGGACTTCACGGTGGAACACCGTCCCGGTACAGACCACGCCAACGCTGACGGTCTGTCCAGGTTTTTCCGCCTTAGTGATGAGAACTCCCAAGAGGGTGGGTAGTTCTCCCCACATTTCAGCTGGAGGGGACACGTGTTAGACCTGGCATCTTTTGGCGTGGTTACCCCTGACTTTTTTGCCTCTACCTCCTGTATTTTTGATGCTATGCTGGATGTCATTTTTACTGGTATAGATGCTTTGGGCACTTTGCCACTGCTGATCAGTGTCAAAGTGCAAGTGCTCCCTAGGGAAATTGTGATGTAATTGGCTATACATGTTTGGCATATTTGTTATACCTGTAAGGCCCTAGTAAAGTGCACTGAGAGTGCCAGAGCTGGTAGTACAAATGCTACTAGTGGGCTGCAGCACTGATTGTGCCACCCACAGGAGTAGCGCTAAAATGATGTCTTAGGCCTGCTTGCAGTGCCTATGTGCAGTCCAGGACTGCCATATTGACCTGGCCAGTGCACCCACTGACCAGGCCTTATCCTTCCCTTTCTGTAAATGTAAGGCATCCCTATGGTGGCCCTAGGTACCCACCTGGGCTGGGTGCCGTGTATCTGAAAGGTAGGGCACATGTACTGAGGTGTGTAACATGCCCTGGTAGTAAATTACAGCCATTGTCGTTTTTCACTGCTGAGAGGCTATCTTGCCCATAGGACAGAATGGGGGAGGCTGTTTACATGCCTATCTTCCCCTAAATGCAAGATAGAGAATCCAAGTTTGGTATCTTTGTGTTCAGAATTTAATTATACATCTTTTTAGAAAGATGGTTTTTAAATTCACTGTGTGAGAATAGCACTTTTTAGAAAGTAGCTATTCTCCTATTTAACCTTCCTGTGTGCCTGTGTGAAGATTGGCTGACTGGTGTTATGTGATGGGCTAGGTGGCTCCAGGAGTCTGGATGAGTCAGCAGCAGGGTGAATAGGGAGATCTGCTCTAGATGGGTGGGAGGAGTAGCCCTTGGGTTTGAATAGGGTTGCCTCTGCCAGCACAATGCCGGCTCCACCCCCTGCTGGCAAGGCTGAGGACTTTGCCTCTGCCAGCACAACGAAGGCTCCACCTCCTCCTGAGCGTCTATCGACCCTGCCCCTCACTCTGAAAGGAACCAGGTGCTCCAGGGCAGAGCACACCCAGGAACCGGTTTGAGCAGGGGAATCCCCCCACTGAAACAAAGAGAGACAAAGACTTGGAGGGGTATAAGAAGAGGATCCCAGACACCTAAACTTTAGATCACTGTGGAACTAAGAAGGAACCTCTGCCAAGGAGAAAGCTGGAAGGAACTGAAGAGGAGAAGACTGCCTGCTTGCTGTTTTGATTTGCTGCCAAGGAGAGGGGAAGGACTCTGCAGTGTCCCCTTCTTTAAATTCTGATCTTCAAGGCCCTGAGGAGAGCTGTCTCCCTGTTAAGAAGTCCCAGGAGCAAAAGGACTTCACCACCAGCTCCCCTGGAACTCTGCTGAGGGAGTTCTGACCTGCCTTGGAGTGCTTGCCTAGTCTTGGGGCCTCATGAGGTCGTTTTGCTGTGTTTGGGATCTGGAAAGCAGAAAGCGTGAACAAGAGTAACTGGTACCCATCGCATCATCCGTTTGAGGGTCGCATCATCTGGTTGCGAGTCGCAAGATCGAGAGTGCGAGAAGAATTTCATCGCGGCGTCATCGCAGCACCCGGAGTCCCCGCATCGCCGAGTGCGTCGAGCATCGTCCCGGTGCGTGAAGATTTCTGACACTGCGAAGGTCGTCGCAGAACCAGTTTGCGGGCCGCACCACTGCCGGTGCATGAAAGTATCCAGTCGCTGCGTGCGTCGATGCAGAGTCCCGTCCCGTGGCGCATCAAGGGTTGCGGCGCCAGAAGTCAATGCCGCGCATCGCGCCTCATCGAAGAGCATCGCACCGTATCTGTGAGTGAAGCTTCCCCCTAAGAAACCTACGCAACGAAAGCCAAAGTCATCGCATCCTCCCCCTACAGATCGGAGCCGGTGCATCCACCTCTGCTGCATGAAGCAGGGCTGCTGCAAAGCCTCCCCAAGGTCTCAGGAGTATTGCATCGCCTTTGCCATCTTCATTGTTAGAGCTTTTGGGAACCTTAGCGCAACTACAGGTACTGTTGGGCACGAGAGTGTCGCATTTTGTGCATTGAGAGTCGCATTGTGCAGGACACTGATTTTTACATCCTGGAGTACTTTCTACAAACTCTTGAACTATCTTTAAAGTAACCTTTTTAATTGTATGTTGGTTTTTCTGTAGTATTTGGTCTTGTGAAGTTTTTAGTAAAGATACCTTATTTTTCTAAAACTGGTGTAGAGTAAATCTGTGGTGTTTTCACTGTGTTACTGTGAGTGTTGGTACAAATACTTTACACATTGCCTTTGATAGCCTAAACTGCTCAGGCCAAGCTACCTAGAGGGTGAGCAGGGGTTATCTTAACAGTGTATCCCCCTTTCCCTGACTAGAAGCAAGGGTCCCTACTTGGACAGTGGTACCTACCCTGCCAACTAGAGACCCCCAGATCTAACATTCACTTTCTCCAAATATTAAATCTGATTTATTCTGGTTACCTTTTACTACTTTTCAATCCTCACACTACTTAAATCTAGATCTTATTGCTCTTTTTTTCTCTCTATTTTCTCGTCTCCTCTTTTCTATCTTTTGTAGGAAAAAAAACTACAAAATAAGAAACTATATATACTAAAGAAATTGTGCATGACCCTTTTACGATATTCCAGTATTTGACTACATTTCTTAATTTATTATTTTAAGGTATTGCTAAATTAAATATTTATTTAGCATTGTAATATATCTAATTGTTATATTCTTTTTGACGGTTGTATTGTTTAGTATTCTAAATCTGAATAAAAAGTTTTAAAATGTAAGATTATAATGTAAAATACAATCAGTGAATTTTAAACAAAAAACACAGCAGGAGTGATTACCCCTCCATAGATTTTCTCGCTCTGACAGTGGCCTTAAGAAAATAGATCCCCCTTAAACAAAGAATGAGGGTGTTCAGCAGCTGTAGATGGTACAGGGCTTCCCTACACCAATGGTGTCCCAATGTGTTTAAAAGAGGTCTGAGGAAGTGCCTAAGTAGGTAACTAAAATAGTCGTACAAAAACAAGATTTAACAGTGACTGCTCAGCAATACCATCACAGGGGTATGGTGAGACTGAGCCCCCTGAAACATAGATTTGTCTGCCCAAAACACAGAAGCCTCCAGACCAATCCAGCTCTAAAACGGAAAAGGAGAAACCTCTCCCAGTGTGTAAGTTCTAGAGAAATGGAGAAAACGGGCTCAACAGTGCCAAGAAAACCTGTAGACAGTCCGCACAGTGCCTATCGTTATCTCATTTTCAGCATTCTTTCTTCACTAATCTGAAGACAACTGTTTGACTTGCAATTTATCTTCCCTCTTAATGCTCAAAGGGGACATAAATAAAACAGCCAACCCTAATGCTTGTAATGTTTTAAAAATATAACTCAGCCACGGAATGGTGCATACCTTGTCCAGGCTGAGACAATCGTTAACGATGTCTCTACAAAGGCTTGCTTGTGGGGTTAACCCAGACCCTAATCCATAGCAACAGTGGTGCCAAATGCACACTATCCTCAATATATTGCTGGTGTAGTTCTGCATGAATAATGCAGCTTGAGGCGGTGGAGGTAGATGTGACAACCTCCGGCATGTACAATGTTTCTCAAGTTGGAGACTGGAGCTATTGAAACAACCCCAAATTCCTGCCTCATACCTGGCTGCACGACATACTGGGCATTGAACACATTTAGAAGGGGTGAAATGGCCCCTTTCCCCATGGATCTGGGGAGATTAAAAAGTGGTTCCGCAGATCTACTGATCTTAAGGCAGGAACTGGGACTGTTAGGAACCTGAATAGTTAAAAATGACTCTCAGATGCCTAAAAGTGCTTACACTACACAAAGGCTGGCCCTCACTAAGAAACCTACAGGTGTTTTTTTTTCTCAAGTCAACAATACATTATTCTGCTATTAAAACCATGTAAAGTCCCAAGTGCATAAAAAGAAGCAAAAACCATGTATAATCCGAGACAATATTTGACCACATATTCTATAAAAAAATCCATTCATAGAAATAAACATGTTTATTTTGCCAGGCCCACAAGCCATGATCTTAGACTTCCCATATTTAGCGATGAGCTAAGATTGCTCATAAAGCGGACAAAGTGATCCACAAGCATCTGCAAAACATTTGGGGTTCTTGCCAGTAGGACCGCGTAATGTGCATAGAGCAATGCGGCACATGAGTGGCAGCAATTCTGGGAGTTTCTACCTGGGTAGCGGTCAAATGGGGACAAAGACCAGTTATGCAAAAAAAGAGCAAGCATTGGCATAGCCAACAGGTCTCGCCTTTGGGACCTTATAAGTGTTTAGCCATGCAAAAGTAGATGTCGTTGCACCAAGGATATTGTGCTGCATAACTAAATACTTATAAGGTCCCAAAAGCAAGACCTGTTGGCTATGCCAATGCTTGTTTCAAATTGTGGTGTGGGTTCTCGTTTATGAGTCCCGCCACTCATTATACTTAACCTGTGCTGGGTTTTAGACCGCCGGTTGTATAGACTACCTTTGTGGTGACAAATGGTCTAACTAGGGTGATACAAACATATTAGATAAACTCGAAATTATATGATACAAATAGTACGGACTTTCTTCTAACAAAGTAGACAGAGGAACAATCACCACCCGTCGTAAAGAGACGGGTATTGATCGGAACTACAAAGATGGCTGCATACGATGGCTCAGCAAAGATGACGTCACAAACGCGTCGCTCCGTTTTTTTAGACGCAAGCACAATATGTCTTATTTTATAGACAGTGTTGTTCGAGCAAATGATTGCACCGTCTCTGAACACGTCGGGACAAGTCTGGCACAAAGTACTGGTGAGTGCCACAGTATGGGGATGATAAAGCTAAGGTTTTTAAGTTTGGAAGGACTACGGAAGAGGGGTGGAGAGATACCTCATTCTGTTGGTTGGACTGCTATCCAGCAGGCCTCATCGCCGCTGATAGTTATCCTCATTTCAGTTTAAACCCGCTTTCCTTGTCCACACCTTGGAGATAGCGCTCTCTGTCTCACAGTTCTACTCAAGCACTCAAACGCAGCCTGTTTAAAGCAACGCGGAGCTCTACAAAAACTTCATGTAAAATCACAGTTGCACCCGGAAGGAGCAGAGCAAGGCAGGCAGGCGTGCGTCTATTTGTTTTAGAGGCGAAACGCAGCGCGGTGTTCAACGCCTGCTGTGAGTGCGCACTCGGTGCACACTGCCCGCCCGTGCAGTGAAATCAGCACAGGGTCCCGAGTAAGAAGGGGCTGTGAAATTACTCAACAAATGAGCAGCGGGATTGTGACATGGCCAAGTTATGGAATTTTCCACTGCGGTTACTTCCGGGATAACAAAGCTGCATTTGTAATATGTAAACAGAAACTCGTCTCGAGATGCACTAAGTGTTTCTCTGGCGTTTTTTTTTTTTTGTGGGAGCTACACTCAGGCATGCGTAGCGTGAACGCAAAATGTGAGGCACGGGCACATTACAGCGTTTCCACTGCGCCGTTCCTCTTTTGAAGCGCTCGAGGACTTTAAATAATAAGACTTTAATACATTTGGATCTCGTCTCTGAAGTGCTAATTTCGGAAAACTTTACTTAACTCAAAGTAGGAAGCCTTTGCCTCACGTGGTACCACCGCGCTGGTTTTTCCGAAGAGACATGCGCGTCGTCAAATGCGAATATTTACTGTAGTAAATTTGCTGATCCGTTTAATGCCCTGAGAGTGATTCTAAACAAGTGATCTGTCCCTCCGATGACCCGCCCTCCCTCCCTCACCGGCGCCTGCAGAGCCCCCACTGCTCCCCAGTCCGCTTTCACTTTCGTCCTTTACGAAAGCTTTTCTTGTCTTTATGGGGCCATATGTTTGAAACACATGGCCCCATAAAGATAAGAAAAGCTTTTACCACAAACGTAAAGGAACCGTGCCAGTCCAACTGGGACGGCTCTAAAAGAGAAAAGTGTACGTCACTAGACGCTCTTTTCCAATGGCTGGCCACCGTTTAGCATAAACGGTGACGCCAGCCAATGGAAAAGAGGGGCGGGGCTTAAAGCCCACTAGAGAAATCTCTTCAAATCATTAAATCTCACCAGCGAGACTGCGCATGTCTGCGCAGTCTTACGCCAGGCGAGACCTAAAAAGGTAAAGGGGTCAAAATACAACCTTGGTGCACTCCTCACCTGAGACAGAATTTTGGGGACATTTCCTCGTTTGTACGCAGGCACACTTTGGCTGTTAAGTCAGTATGCAAGCTATGGAGAAAATATACCAGGGGTAACTCTACGCCCAGGTCCAACAACGTTGACCATAACTTTGACTTGTTCATGAAGTCAAACGCCGTAGAAAGGTCCATAAAGGAAAGGCATAAAGGGCTGCATTTAACAAATACATATTTATTCACTATAAAGCTCAAATTCAGACTCTACTCTGCCATGTCCAGACCAGAACGGAACCCACACTGTAAGGGGGAAAGAATGTTATACTATTCTGCCCATATGGCAAAGTGATTATAAAACCTACAATTTTAACAGAACTATCTATAAGGAAGACAGGCCTGTAGCACTTCAGGGAACATACAATCTCCCTTTTTAAATATAGGCACAGCAGAAGATAGAGTCCAAGAGCTTGGGATAGGCGTTTTCAAGGAGGAATTTAAAACATTTCTGGTCAAGGGGCACCCTAGGTCTATATTACATTTTATAAAATCCACTGGGATCCCATCTGGGCCTGGTGCTTTCCCCTCTGAATTCTGGTGAATAGCCAGTTTTTCTACAGCCAAAGTTACACTGCGGGGCAATGAATTGTTTAGCCTGGTGTGTAGACATTTAGTCAGTTCTGCATTCTCCTCTAGATGGTACATGGCCAAAAAATGTGTAACCCAGTCGGACCCAAAAATATTGCATTGCCACAAGGGGCCTTCAGGAGCAATCCTAAGCCCGATTCTCTTAACTGTCCAAAAAAAACATACTATCATTCCTCATTGCTGTTAATTCCAACACTTCCCAGTCCTTCTTGTGCCGGGCCTCCTTCCTAATTTTGAGAGTGGTCTTATATACTATGTGAGCAGACTGAACCTCAGTCTGTATTCTCGGGATGGCAAACAGTGCCTGCCTCAGTGTCCAGTTAGCAGTAGAGAAACCCTCGTCGAACCATCGTGCGTCCTCTTTTTCAGCCAGTAATGGTTTAAGAAGGAACTGTCGTAACAGTCTAAAGTAGCGTATCTAGAAATGTCTGCCAAGCAATTTACAAATAGCTCCTCATGCTGATTCAGCAGTATAGCCAGTGCACCTGTTGGATCTTTAAGTTGCCAGATGAGCTGAAGACCATCTGTGGAATGTTGTGTTGGAAAAATAGCATTAGCCGGGGATTTAAGCCTACTCAAAGGTAAATGCTCTAAAGTAAGTAGGGTGTTATGATTCCCCAACTCGGTCTGCATGACCTCCTGTCTAATAAACCTATGGAGGAGGTTCCTGGTAACAAACATGCAGTTAATAATTGAAACCCGACCGTGTCCTCTAAAGGTTGGTAGCAATCGCTTCCCCCATCCAAGGGTGTCAACTAAATCGTGTTCAGCTAGAAGTCTGGTCAATAAGGCCCCCCCAATTGCCACTAAGTTCCTTCTCCGAAAACCCTCCCTTCCTTGGATTGCCAACCAACTTTGCATTAAAATCTCCACATACAGGTAGGGAGGTCACGAATTTGACCCAGCACCAGAAATGTGCAATTTGGAGAGAAAATTAAACAACTGCACGTAATGAACAGATGCAGGATGAAATAAACCGTTATAAAAATTCAAAATTCGGTGGGAACCCAAAGTGAACTTCTTGATTGCTGGACCCACTAAGATCGAATGCTAGAGCCAAAGAGTATTCTAGATTGAGAACTTTGTGGGGCCAAAAGATGGTTATTTCTCTAGGCATGATGAAACAAGGATTTGTAGAAAAATCCTAATTGAACAAAAGTAATGTCACTCCTCGGGACAGGATACATACAAGATTCAAACAATAGCTTATGAACTAGAAATGAAAACATAAAGTTCATGACTTCAGAGTCGTGTACATAATGATGGCTATGGAAGGCCATTGCAACAGGGTCACCTTCTAGAGTGCACTAAACATTCTAATGGAAAGAAGTGAATACTCATTTCCTAAGGCACTCCGAACTCCACAGCATCAACAGAGCACAAGTGACAGCAAGACATTGAACTACCCGCAACAATCTGGTGTGACTGACAAAACACAGGTGTATAACTTGAGAAGGAAGCACTCTGATTTGTCAATCATCTCAAAGGATTCATGGGAAATCAGACACATTTATTTCCAGGGAGATGTGACTTGGTTATTATACTGTAGTTGAAAATTTTACTTTAACTTTTCACCAGTGGCGTAACAAAGGTCCCCACAGTGCAGGGGGGGGGCCTGAGATCTAGGGGGCTCCCTCAGCACACTAACTTGGCTTGAGAGCTCCAGAGTAAGTCTGGAAGAGGGGCCCTCCATCCATTTTGCAGGGGGGGCTCTCTCAAGTTTTGTTACGCCACTGCTTTGAAATGTGTGTGTGTATAAGTAAAACTCTTGTCCAGTGCTTAATTTGAGCGGTAGTTGAAGGTGGAACCCACCAGCACTCATTTTTGGGGACGGGCGCTTATTTTTCTCCAACAGATTTTGATCAACAGCATGAGAGAGAAAAAACACAAAAAGAGGAAAAGAAGAAGGAAAAGAAAAATGGCAAACATTGACAAAGGGAGATAACATGGAGAAAAAGAATCTGAATGAGGGTGATGGGAAGAAGTGTAGGGAGGTGGATTAAGAGGCATCGTGTGGAATCAAGACTAGGCAGCCCCTGATATCCGTAGCATTAGCTGTTGCCTTCTGAGAAAACTTTGTTCACTGCATTTACTATTTTACAAATTAAGCTCAGTTTGGCGCCTACTTCACGGATGCCCGCCGTGCTTCCCCGAAACATTGACTGCCTGCAAACTAATCTTTTAAAACATTTGTCTCTGCTTCAGGGCAACTGTGGCTTTTTAAATCAGAAACCGTTTATAGCTAGACTGTTTTCAAAATGCTGTATAGGTTACATATGTATCACATGTGCTGAAACTGTCTCAGAAAACATAACGTTTGTACATTTTGAAACCATTGTATCTGCCTCCAGCTTGCTAAATTCTATGAATCTTTATCTGGCGCACTTAATTTTACTCTGCTTGGCAGTTTTTAGACTTGTTATTTTTGTAACCAAGATACATTATTCACGCTTTATAATTCCCTCTAAATACATAGAATGCGGTTTCAATTTAAATGAATAATAACGTAGGAAAATACATGCAGATGGCTCATGAAAATGTGAGCACTGTGCAAGTACAGTCTTTCCAGAAAAGCCAGGTGCATTTTGTTTCATTTAACCAGCATTTTTTAATACAAAATAGTTGTAATTTAAAATGGTAATATAAATAAAGACAATGGTGACTAACGATGCATTTCTGGTAGGATACATTAGCATTCTGCGATGGTTGTATCATGTCTGCCTTTCTGGTCTTTATGAGTGGATAATTGTGAGGAAAACATTGTGGAAAGCTCTTATTACTGAAAGCAACCATCGGCATTCACTCTAAATGTGAATTACTAGCGATTGTGTGATTTTATAAATACGACATAGTCGTTAAATGTAATATAGAGTGGCAGAACAGACCAGAAACCTATCCCTTTTGAATGTTGATAAAATCTGGGAGGTTTGCCACTTACATACATTAAAATGTAGATCTTCTCTATCATATAGACAAGATGCAGTCTGAACATCAATTTCCAGATAACCTTGATACAAAAGATCCTGCCCCTACCCTACTTCAGCCACAATGTGGTGTAGACACGTTCTTGGTGATGGCACAGCTGGACTACAGTAATATGGTACACACACTCCACTTACAACACACATTTGCTGACAAAATATAACAAATCCAGAATTGTGTACCTAGACTGTGCCTGGATCTCTGAAAGCATCAAAACATTTCAACGATGTTGGAAGAAAAGTTAATCAAGTCTACAAGTCTCTGCATGGTACATAAATCAATCAATCAATAAATCAATCAAGGGTGTTTGTAAAGCGCGCTACTCACCCATGAGGGTCTCAAGGCGCTGCGGTGGGGGGGCAGCATATATAAGAAAAGATCGGGGGTATATATGCAAAATGTTGACCCTCATTTTGTTCCAACCAGGAATCTACAAAGAGGTACATGACATCACCAGATCACAGCACAAGCACTCAAGAGACTAAAACGTGGAGGTAGATCCTTAGGAATTGAAGGCCCATAGGTATATATATATTTTTTAAACCCAACCCTCAGGACAGAACCTGATGATTTGTGCTGCAAGAAACTCCTAAAAACTGAGTTACTCAGAGGACCTGTGATTAGACCCCAGAAATGGTAGTAGCAAGTGAGGAAATATCAGACAGGGGATAACTCTCAATTAAACTTCTGTTTACAGCTCTCTGAAACAAAAAATAAATAATATGCGGTACTGTAGAAAAACCTACACTAAATAAATAATCTACATTCGGGCAAGGCACTAAAGGTAAGCCTTTTTTTTTATTTTTGTGGGGAGACGCTATCAAATCAGTAAAAGTAAATATATACTATATTCTACATGGGTGGATGACTGTGACCACGAAGCCTGTAGAGAATGACAGCTAAACGTCAACATCTATTGTAGGAAAGTGGCAGCCCGTAGTTTGACCTAAATATCTCTACCTGGCCCCACCAAGATGTCCAAAGGGCCACAGGTGAGCCAGGCAAATGCTACCTTTCTCCCTATTTCCAAGGGGAAATAAAATCACAATTATAGAAAACCTCTTTCACACAGCAGAATTATAAAAATCCAAGAAGTTTTTTTTCTTTTTATTGGAAACTGCAGTTTCAAATAAACACAGAATACAAAAAATGTAGTGCTCTGCTACCCTAACTTTGCGCTAAGGACAACAACAACATATTATTTCTTTATTTTAAGCAGTTTTTTTGTGAAAATTGGCACATAATTCGTCTTTTTCCCCTTTCGTGATAGAATCACACTTAAGTTGCTTAACTTGTGGTAGAAATATTTCTTTAATACTGTCAGGTTTATCTATTTAGACAGAGTTCATTCCCTATAGACCTCACAGTGGTTTGGCATCGGTATTTGCCTTGGATGCCTTATTCCTTTTAGGATCTCTGCTAGCTTCTTGCTGTGTTTTCTCCTGTTTCTATAGGGTAGCAATCCCAGCATGGGGATGCTCCAGCTGGAGTAATCTGAGCGCTTTAAAAAACTGCTAACGTAACTTAACATATTAGTTTGTATGTACATTTTGCTTGTCAATATTTTTGAACATGTGCATTATTGTAGCTCTTCAAATACAAGTATGCACATATCAGCGGTCCAGAGTATAATACTAGGCATAGGAGGTAATAATGTGTCTGCTTTAATTGCAGATCAGGTACCTTGACATTAAGATTCAAGCTTCTGTATTTGACTGAGATGTGTCATCTAGTAGAAGCTTTTTTTCCTCACTGCTACTGACGTTTTTAAAAAGCAAAATTTGGAAAAACCTAGATAATTCAGTTTAATGTGCTGTCTGATGCATGTGGTTCAATAAATCGTATGTTAATCAATATATGTAATGCTATTATTGATTAAATTGTACACCACCATTGTAATTGTCCGTTGTATCGCTCATAGCAATGGATTAAAAAAACTCTTCAGTAAAACCTTTTCAATTTGTCTTTAGCGATCACAAATTTTATTAACTGCCATTCAATGCAGCTAAGATATGTTAGTCACTAAATTGAAACAGCTATAAATGTCAAGAAATTATTATCTTTTAAAAAAAAAATTTAAACATAATTTTTGTATTTGCTACGTCATCTGTTTCACCCATCACATGGGTGAGTCCTTCAGTGACTCGGTTCATACTATCACTCTAGACCGCTGGCTGCACACTGGCTCGTCTCTCCTAAAGAACTTGTGTCTTGCCCACCTTAACTGATGAGGGAGTCAAAATTCCTTATTGGTGTTAAATAGTTCTAGTTTACAACCGTTCAACCTCTTATGCATCAAACTAGGCAAATGCAATCCCTGCTACAATATTAGCCACGGTGTACAGTGGCACAGGCAGCGGTCCCACCCATTCCAACAGGCATGCTTTCCTTGCTGTAATGTAGTCTGTCTCCTAAAGACAGCTGATGCCACATCCAAGAGGCACGAGGATCAGAATGTTCAGACGACTAATGGACCAGCTTCAAACCTTCAGGGAGCATGCATTTCCACGCTGGCTTAGCTCCTAAACTGGATGAATTAAGTGTGCTGTATCGGAGACCTAATAGGTATTTATCATCGTTCGGAGAACCACACTTATCAGCAGAATAATTTGCTCTGGGGAGTCCAGTGACCAGAATGGTGATTTGATAGTGGGCCTTTCGGAGTCAGTTTCTGGCGCATTAACAGCGCTCAGCGGAGACCAATGGATTGAATTTTGAAGGCGGGAATGGCTCAGATAGGAAAACGCTTTATATCAAACCTGAAAAAAAATGGCTATAGTGTTCAATCCCAATACACTGTCATTAAAAGGGAACGCTTGAAACACACAGGAGCCAGAAGCATGGTTTCCAGCTAATGACTTATGCCTGTGGGGTCATGCTGCATGTTAATGTCTACCAAAACACTTGTACTGGAGTTTCAGGCAAAGGCAACAAACACCACACAGGGAACATTATGTAATATGTCTTATGTTCTCAATTTATGACCAAAACTATTTCAAGCAATGCACCTATCTGGCATGTGAATGTTTTTCTGTGACTTACTCTGTATCCTTGAAGGTGCCCTCGTACGCTTGACTGTGGAATGGGTTCCCAGTGGACTTTCACTAGTGTGGTATTAACAACATCCACGTGCACTTTGCTCGGAGCCACCATTGGTACTGAGTGGAAAAAGAACAAGAACTCTCATTATTCTTCCAATTCCTTTGATTCATACACAACTTCACCAAGCTACATTTGTGAAAAAAACTTTATATACAAGGTCGTAACTCTTCATTCACAAAATCTTCAATTTTCTGAATTTAGAGGTATGGAAAGACAATCAGGGGAGGGTTCTGTGAATGTTACAACTCCATGCATGCACTGCACATTTAGGGCCTCATTACGATGTCGCTCGGAAAGCATTCCTACCAACTCCTTGTCAGAATCGTTTGCGACCGACTCGGGTTCGGGGAGACCGACCAACTGATTACGATGTTTCCTAACACCGTTCAGTCGGACTCCCATTGAATTCAATAGGAGCCTGCGATCTGTCCGACAACACTGGCTCCCATTGAAAAAAGAGGTGGTTGCGGAAAACCTTGTACGCTCTTGCAGGCCTGCCACACTGTGCATGGTTGTAAAGAGGAGTCCCATGGGTACCTCCACGGGCTCCAACCGGAGGCCTCCGGGTGAAGGAGGGCCTGCTATGGGTCCCCAAAGTCAGTTTCTGACAGACTTTCCGTGTTAGAAAGGCTGTCCGAATCCGACATCGTAATCACTCAGTCGGAAACACGGTCCGTAGAGCTGTACGAGTCAGCTCCGACTGACTCGGAGTCTCTGCATGCCGGTCGGAAACGAGTCGGAAAGACCGAACAGTTGCCTTCCATCGTAATATGGCAGTCAGAAATGTTTCCGAGTCAGTCGGAAACATGGTCCCGACATGGGTTAGGAAAATCCGAATGACGTTCGGAGCCTTTCCGACCGACATGGTATTGAGGCCCTGAGATGTAGTCTAGAACCTCATATGCATGCTTATTGCACATTATATTTTCTTCTCACTCAGGAGATTCTGCTTCAAAATAGTTGGGTGTTCAAAACTCTGGGCTACTTTCATAAAGATGGCTGTAGGTTCCCTATTGCTGAAATTAACTGCAGCACTACATATTGGTAATTTAGCATTGCTGAGACAAGATGTAGAGGGGGACCTGACAGAGTTTTTCCATTTAACAGTGGGTTGCTCCAGAACTAAATTCCTGGCAATTCAAAAAAATCGAAGCACTATATAAAGCGCATGTGTAGAAAAGTAGCCACGTCCATTCAACAGGAGTATGGTGGGGGTTGTTGGCTATGTTAGGTGGTGCATTTTGAAACACATTGTCCCAAACATATGTGTAAAGTATGACGTGGTAGGGTACTGCAAACTACAGAGAGCACATTTTTCATTGACATATCATCTTGAAATAGCCATTCAATTCCCATCAGAATGCAGCTTTAATGTTAAATGTATATGGCACACAAACTATTACTGTGTGTATTTTTCACACAAGTACAGTGTTTTCGTTTGTTTTGATCCTATTAAAATCTTTGCAATCAATTGCAAATCAGATTAAGAAAAAAAATGCCTTATTTGCTCTTTACATGCTGCTAATATATTTTGGGAACATTTTTAAAATTAATTTACAAGTATTTTAATTTTGTTGTGAGTTAGAAAACATTTGATAAACTGCAACCTTCTCCTTTCACACTCTACTTACCCCAGCAGAATTGTAACTTGTTGGCAAAATTCACTCAGCGGTTAGAGAAGGGAAAAGTAAACCCTACTCTTCATGTCAAAAAGAAACGATCAAGAAATGCACAGCACGATACAAGATTAAAACAAAACTGAAAGGTCTCTTGACCATTGTCCCATCAAACTTCTGCAAAGTAATTCTGGGGGTGCTGCAGCATGTCCAGCACCCCTAGTTCCAGCACCCCTGCCTCAAAGGCAAACTATACTACTTTTCTCTGCAGTTAAAACGCTTGAATCCAGAGTAGCAGTAACGAGACAGCTACATGTTCGTTGTAGCAAACATTCCACCTCAGTCCTCCAAGCTGGAGATGGTGCTATCACATGACATCCAGTTGAGTCTAACATGGGAAATGTAGACACAGCATTCTGCATTACACTAGGCTTATTTATTCCTGAGGTGGTGTGTTATAAAAACAAGGGTGAGTGAGGTAACTTCGATGCTATTTGTATATTAGGCCAAACCAGTTCTTGTGGGAAGATGGGGTAGAGATCGGGAACTCCACGTTGACAGGACCATTCCACCAATAGAACAAATATTTTTAAAACAGCTGTTAAAATGTTTCTGGCCATATACCATGAAGTGATGCACCTGGAACAAGGCATGACTCTAATAACCAAAGCACAGAAAGAGTGAGGAGAGGGTCCAAGGGAAAAGTTTAGAGACCTGCAAGAAGTGATTCCCCGTATACAATAATCATAGCACAATACTTCTCGGGTCTATCATGGAGTGAGGTAAAAATGTATCTCTCAATAAAGCCCCTCTGGGGAGCAAACCCTTTCAGGACGATTGCCCTCACCCACCATAGGTGGCATGCTTCATCATATGGGCTTCTCCTTCCAGTGGGAAAACCTAGTCCCACTGAGGGCTACAACTCCCTCACCGTGAGGTAGGAGCTCTGGGATGTTTTCTTGACTGTCCTAAGATGTTAAGGATCCAGAGATCCCATATGTGAGTGTTAGGCGTTGTGAGGGTGCAGCGCTGGATGAGATTGAAAAGATAAATGTGATACTAAAACTACCTAGTAGGGACGAAAACTTTTTACTGGCAGGATTAAAAAGCAGTGCAAAGCAGTGTGAATTAGACTGCTAAGATGGTAAGGTCGGTCAACATGTTTCAGCCTATCTGGTCTTTAAAAGTGTCCAGGTTTTCATCAGGACCATAAGAAATTAACAATGCTGCTGCATATGTGAAAAAAGTAGAAAAACTAATAAATACAGTGATACCAAACCAGTAATCCAATGTTAAACTCGGTACTTCTGGAACTTATCTGTAAATATGAGACACACAAACAAAGTGCAACAAGTCAAACAACATTGCAATACGATTCTCTTATTGTCAGCGTTTGGTGGACATGAATTAAAAGCATGTCCATAGAGTACTATCAAGGTACCCATTGTAACTCTACTCACCCAAATCGGTGGATAAGTAGACCCACCTCTACCTGGTAACAACTCAGGGAAGGGGGCCCTCTCTGCAAGAAACAAGGTCATGTGTCACTCATTTCTCATATGTGGTGTGAACACGTGTCTATAAAGAAAACAGTTAAGTGTTGGTGGTGAACCTCTGGTAAAGACTGTGTTAAAAGGAGGACTCTACTATCTGACTCATATTAAAACCAATGTAACAGAAGGACTCTACACAGTATGCCTTGCCATGTTCAATAGTGGCCAGGACTGATAGTGCTATCCTAATAGTGTTTGCGCTATCATGCCGATGTGTTTGGACAAAGATTAATTATGGTCGTCAAACCTGCCTAACTGTACTCTGCTGAAAGGCTGAGAAATCTGATCGAGTATATTGCCGTTAAGCGCGCTGCATTTAAGTACAGGCATGTGGCGCTCAGTGAATCAACTGAAGGTGCCTTGATATTACTTGCCGCCTCACTCTATTATGTGTGATGCTTAGGCTCACAAAATGCATTGATCCTGAATGCGTGTTGCGATAAAACACAGTCAGGTGTAAAATGAGCCCGAGGGTACCTCGCTAGCAGATTAAGAATATAAACCGAGGATAACAACGTTGAACGCGATACATTCAAATAGAGGCTCGTAGCGCTCACCATTTCTCCTAAAGGTGCCTGGGCTATTCCCTGCTGTTAGTTAATGCCCAACACCATTTGTGCATGACGACTAAGGACATAGTGGGATCAATTTGAACATGCGTTAATCTAGAAGGCAATCTGATGTGAATAGACCCTTTAAGAACTATTGTATTGAATCTTCCCAAACATAGTAACCCCCAAAGTGCCCAGCTTACCTCTCCGTCGGTACCCCGTTGTGGTACATGAGCTGCAACCGGAGGCACCGACGGGAGGGTTTTCTCGCACTTAAATACGGGCAATAATGCTCAGTCATGTATTGGAAGGACCTAAAGGTGCCTACGGTATATGCCCGATCCCGTGAGCGCGCATGTGCAGAGGATAGTGTCTGTCATGCAACGCATGCGCACTGCGTTATTCTTTTCTTTTTGCACAGATCACTAATGTCGCCCAGTATCCTCTTATCAGATATTGCAGGTGCATGTGAGAGTGAGACTATTGCTGGCACTGTGCATGCGCAATTGTGTGTATAACTGCCAAAAATGTATAACAATGTATTAGTGTCATATCATGGCTATTGTTAGCTTGTGTATCCATGCTACATGTTGATGTTGCTGACTGGTTATCAGGTCTTACGTTTTTTTCAAAACCTCCATTCAAAAATGGTTCTGTTTGTACATATTTTGCCTGCGTGCCTCACTCCATGACAGACCCGAGAAGTATTGTGCTTTGATGACTCTAATAACATCATATATATTGCAAAACATTCCAACTATTTTAGGCATCTCTGGTCGAAATCCATTACAATGCATGCTATTAGATCGCATGCTATTACAATGCAAGTGCCATTACAACGCACTGCCATCACAAAGCATATGCCTTTACCACGCATGCCTTTACAACGAATTTTGTTGTAAAGGCATGAATGATAAAGGTATATGTGTTTTACATGTAAGTATAAAGTCAGTATATATGGGGTAATTTTAGGGTTCAGGATGGGTATAGGTTTTGGGGTGGCAAGGGAAATTTTAGGGTTTAGGGTGAGTAAGGGCTTTGGGGTGGAAGGGTAATTTTAGAAATTAGGGTGGGTGTGAGTTGAGGAGTTCCTGGATTTTAAGGAAATGTGTATATATATATATATTTATATATATATATATATATACACACACACACACATATAGATATATATATGAATTAGTATAAAAATGTAAGTATTTTACAGGGAAATATAAACCTATATGTATATTGGCAGCCTGGTGAGATCGTGTTGTGGAATATATATATATATATATACATATGTATATATATTATCTACTGGCGGTCGCCAGTAGATAGTTATAGTTAGGACCTATTTTCCATAGGAAATCCGCAACGTTCTATTGGGAATCTCTTTGACGAATCTTCGCGAAATTCTCCAAACTTTTGGCCAGCTCCGCTCCGCTCCTACCCTGAAAGTTTTGCGGTGATCCGTGAAGTGGGGGGCGAGAAAAAAGGGGGGTCCCAAAACGCGTTTTCCCCATGCGATTTCCCATAGAATCTGAGCCCGAACCGCTGAACGGAATGACACCAAATTTGGCAAAGAGGTAGTCCTCAGTTCGGACTCGTGCCTTTTGCATATTTGGTGTGAATCTGTTCAGTAGTTCCTGAGAAAATGAGGGTAAAAAAGTTAGTGATATCTATGGCCGCGGAGGATCCGCGGACCGTACCCGCACCGTAAGCGCACCCTCCCCGAACCGAGCGTGCACCTTCCCGATCGCGCGCTGAATGCTAATTGGCTGTCGAGCGTCTCTCTACATTCGAAACCAGGAACTGTTGGCGGCCATTTTCTGCCTCGGTAGAAGCGAGGCTGAAGATGGAAGGGGAATAAGTGTGTAAAAGATATAAAGGGGGCAGAGTGGAAATACTCTGACCCTCTAGATCTGCTTAGGGGGTCCCAGAAGGACTTCCTGTGGTCCCCCATTTAAAAAAAAAAATAAAAGCGGCAAAATGCACGCACGGTGCGCGCATCCTATCGCGTTGGATGCACGGATTCTCTCGCGGTGGGTGCGCGGATCTACGGCAACGTTTTTGAAAAACGACAAGAATTCATTGGTTGTATGACAACTTTCTACACTGAAAGGTAGGGTGTATATTTTTGTTTTTTAAAGGTATGATTGTTATTGGTTAACAAAAACAGATTGTAAGGAACATTATATATGATAAGCTGATAAGTTGAAAAGTCAAGCACACTTCCTGCCTTGTGTAGGAACATTGTGTGCTGAACTTGTGACCTGTGAGCTCAGTGTAGTGTTCAAGGAGCTGTTTCTATGGTAACAGGCAGAAGGCAGATTGGGGGAAGGGTTGAAATGTATTTCAGTTGGAAAGGGTTGAAATGTTTAACCAATAGAAATGTGTGTTTGCTTTTGAGTTTATGTGCGAAGGATTGTGATTTGATGTTTACATGTATATGTGTGGAAAATGAAAGGGAAACTTTTTCATTCTTTGCTTTTGCTGAGAGGTGCACAGTGCAGAGATTCTGTAAAAGAAAATATGGTGAGTGATTGATGTACTCCTTAATCTACAAAAGAACTTGAAAGATGAGTTATTTAATTGTGAGGGGATGTATGTAGACTATTTTGATTTTAATCAGAATAATGTATTTTTCCTGCTAAAGTGCAGGGAGTACTTTTTTTCTCTACAACGTGTGTGCATGTAGAAACCCTTCTGTGATAGGCATTTGTGTTTTTCATGTGTTTGTAGACAGATAACTGTGCAGTGTTTATATTTTGGTAGAATTAGAAACCAGTCATTGTTTATGAATTTGTGAAATGAGTTATGTTATGTTTCTATACTAAAATGTAGTACTACTTCTAGATGAAGAAATGTGTTTCGATATAGTGCAAGGGATAGTGTTGTTTGTCTAGAATCACACAGTGAGTCTGTGTGCATTTGGGAACCACTGTGAGAGAAGCATTTGGTTACATTGTGTATTTGCTGACAGATAACTGTTTTAAAACCAGTCAGGTTGTCAAGTTTTAGTAGCATTAGAAGACAGTTATGGCTTATGCTTTCATTAAATGAGTCAGGCATTAACAGTAAATTGCAGTCGTGAAATATGTAGATTGTGTGCAGTTCCCTTACCACTTGCACTGTAGTGAATGAGTTTTGGTAAACTCATAGGGATAGTGGTGCTTGTCTAGAATCACACTGTGAGTTAGTGTGTATTTGGGATCACTGTGAGAGAAGCATTTGGTAACATCATGTATTTGCTGACAGATAACTGTTTTAAAATCTGTCATGTTGTGAAGTTTTAGTAGCATTAGAATCCAGTCTTTGCTTATATGTTGATTAAATAAGTCATGCTTTGACACTGATGTGCTGTACTTAAATATGTAGATTGTATGCAGTCCCCTTACTCCTTCCACAGTAGTGAATGAGTTTTGGTAAACTCCTAGGATAGTGTTGCTTGTCTAAAATCACACTGTGAGTCTGTGTGCATTTGGGTAAGGATTGTGAGAGAAGCATTTGGTAACATCGTGTATTTACTGACAGATAACTGTTTTAAAACCGGTCATGTTGTGAAGTTTTAGTAGCATTAGAAGCCAGTCTTTGCTTATGCTTTGATTATATGAGTCAGGCTTTGACATAAAAGTGCAGTCCTGAAATATGAAGATTGTGTGCAGTTCGCTTACCACTTCCACTGTAGTGAATGAGTTTTGGTAAACTCCTAGGGATAGTGGTGCTTGTCTAGAATCACACTGTGAGTCTGTGTGCATTTGAGAACCACTGTGAGAGAGGCATTTGGTAACATTGTGTATTTGCTGACAGATAACTAATTTAAAACCTCTCATGTTGTCAAGTTTTAATAGCATTAGAAGCTAGTCTTTGCTTATGCATTGATAAAATGAGTCAGGGTTTGACACTAAGGTGCAGTACCATGTACTATTCTGTTCACTGTAGCAGAACTGAAAATTTTAAAGTTTTATCTAAGCACTGTCCTAGAAGTAGTCTGATTATTTAGTCAGTTTCTAAGTACCAAATAGACTGCTTCAAATGTCTATGCAGTATGCATGTAGTGTTCTAACATACTATACACTTGTCATTTACACCTTCAATTCCCTAGTCAGTATCCATACACTTCCAGGAAATATCCTGTCACTTCCTTTGCAGTCCTCTAGAGACCCATTCAACATCATGTACTAATCCATTCACTGTGCCAAAACCCAAACACTTATAAATTCACCAAGACACTCTATTTCTAGTACTCTAATGATTCAGTCACTGCCTAAGTATTCATGCACAGAGCCAGGTCTTAGCATATGGACTTCTTCAAACCCCTATCCACTATGCATGCAGTCCTCTAAGCACCTACACACTTGTCTTTCACACCTTCAATTCCCCAGTCAGTATCCGTTCACTTCCAGCAAACACCCTGTCACTCCATTTGCACTCCTCTAGTGACCCATTCAGCATCATGTACTAATCCATTCACTGCGCCAAACGCTAATAAATTCACCCAGGCACTCTCCTTGCAGCACTCTAATCATTCAGTCAGTTCCCAAGTACTCATCCAGTGACCCAGGCCTTCGTATATGGACTGCTTCAAACCCTTATCCACTATGCATGCAGTCCTCTAACCACCTACACAATTGTCTTTTTCACCTTCAATTCCCTAGTCAGTATCCATACACTTCCAGGAAATACCCTGTCACTCCCTTTGCAGTCCTCTAGTGACCCATTCAGCACCATGTACTAATCCATTCACTGTGCTAAAACCCAAACACTTATAAATTCACCAAGATACTATCTTTGCAGTACTCTAATCATTCAGTCAGTGCCTAAGTATTCATACACTGAGCCAGGCCTTAGCACATGGACTGCTTCAAACCTCTATGCACTATGCATGCAGTCTTCTGACCACCTAGACACTTGTCTTTCACACGTTCAATTTCCTAGTCAGTATCCATACAGTCCAGCACTTGTGACTGCCGTTGCACTCCTCTAGTGACTCATTCAGTACCAAGTACTAATCCATTCCCTGTGCGAAAATCCTAGCACTTATAAATTCGCCTAGGCACTCTCCTTGCTGTACTCTAATCATTCAGTCAGTACCCAAGTAGTCATGCAGTGAGCCAGGCCTTAGCACATGGACTGCTTTAAATGCCTATGCAGTATTGATGCAGGCCTCTAATCACCTACACAGTTGTCTTTCACACCTTCAATTCTCTAGTTAGTATTCATACTCTTCTAGCAAACACCCTGTCACTCACCCAGTGTGTCTCCTTCCTTATAGTACTGTAATCATTTAGTCAGTTAGCATGTAGTCTTTTAGTGAGGTAGGCTTTAGGGCATGAACTGCTTCAAAGTAGTATGCACTATGCATGTAGTGTTTTAACGATCGTCATACTTGTGGTTCAGGGCTATAGTTTCTTAGTCAGTTTTTATATAAAATGTGTTTGTACAGTAATGGAATAGTATAAATTTCAAAGTTATTAATATACATTTATTTGTGATTCTTTTTTACAGATACAGAACAGGAGTGTTTCTCATCTGTTTGCACTCTTCTCGTGCAAGATTGTTTGGATGAAGGGTCCTTAGGTGTTTCATCATACTTGCTGTGCCGCACGAGTATTTTTTGTTAGGATCCCCTCGTAACAGAACTCTTTGGCAAATCTTGCGAATGAAGAAGGTGGCATTGGTCTTTGTTTGCCCCTTGGAAAAAATTAAAAATTTCTTCACCACTGATGAAAAACGTTGTGGCGTGGTGCCTTCTGCAAAAAAAAATTCCTCAGATTCGGTAAATATTTTAAAGCGGCAACATTTACAGTTTTTGTAAGTTAAACTTATAAAATTTTGTTAGCTGTATACATTTTATATATCTGTGATTTGTTTCTTGTGGTATTTTGTTAAGAATACCGTGTTGTTGTTTTTTTAACAATCTTTTTGATTTTCCAGGTCTGTCGTCGACATCCGTGGTTCCCACAGGAGTGTTCTGCTTTGTTGTTTTGTATTATTGTTGTTACATTTTGTTTCTTAGTTTATTGTTTATATTTATGTTAATAAAAATATAAAGTTTGAAAATAGTTTATCGTTTATATATTTATTATTATAAAAAATAAAGTTTGAAAACAAAAATTAATAATGTTTTTGGTTGTTGTCTTAACTGCTGTGTGACTCTTTCTTGTTCTTATTACTGTTATTTGATGGAGTCAACCATGGTGTTAAATTTTGGGGCACTTATCGCTGGAATACTAGTGATATCTGTAGTTTGCACCAACTTCTGAATAGTGTGTTAGATTTATCTCAACTTTACTTCCGTTAAAGTGCTGATAATGAAATGGAGAGTAGCCGTTCCCGTGCAAAAAGACATGAGGTGCACCTTTGCGATTTATTCTAACTACTAAAATCCTGTATTCTAATGCACTGAGGTATTGGCTGCACTTACAGTGTACACACGAAATCTATTAAGAAATCTCATTGTATTTATATTGATTGGGAATAGTGCGTCAGGTGCTGGATCTTGACAAGATACACTGCTCAGTTCGTATATTGTTCTGCATACGAAAAAAATCACATCACAACTTTCACACTAATTGCAATGCGAAACAAATTCCGGCGATAAAACACGTTAGCACCAGGGATTTTACACCTGCTTTCTGCTGGTGTTAAGCAGGACAACTACCAGCACCATGAAAGGGAACACAGCCAAGAGCCACACCAGAACACCCACAGGTGCCATAGAGTCAATGAGCATGATACAGGGATACCCATGAGGGCCAGAAGACTCATCTCAACAACTCCAGGACCGCCAATGCCCCCCAAACCCACATCTTAGTAAGTGTGTCCCTGTGGTCATTGTCTTAGCATGATAGGCACGAGCCCTGCAACATCACAGTGTGCTGTCACCTCAGCGTTGGCAGTGAGCCTGGATGTGTAGCTACATACGCATCCTCCTGCATTCACAACTGACGTGTGCTGGTCTGGGGTTCACAGGTCAGTGGAGGGGTGTGCCTATCCGGCAAGGGGAACGGGGTGTCACGGACATGTCCGTGTACAGGAAGTGCGGTAAGTGTGTCTCTGTGTTCTGGTGTGGCCTGTTACAAGAGCCGCAGCAGTCGATGTTGTAAAGTGGCATGTACCACCTCCAAACGGCACTGTGGTGTTGTTGTTGGAATGTAGCAGGACATGCGCAAATCGGCATTACAATGGCGTGCCGTACGAGTGCACGAGATACAACAGCTCACCGTACAAAAGTGTGGGGGCTCGTGGGAGGGAGGAGCAGCCGTTTGGCAACATAACACACAGTGAACTCGACCATGTGCCACATGCTGGGCATCTCATCCATGATGACCACAACACCAACGACTGGCCTTTGTACACATCCTGTATGAAAGCAGCGTGGTTTTCACTTCTATGCTCGTTCAGTGGTGTGATGTTGGCGGGTTGTGTGACTTGTGCTCCTTGTTGGTGTGTTTCATTTTGGCCATTGTTTGTCTATACTTGTGCTGTACTTAATTGTGCATGTGTGCCATTCTGCCTATCTCCCCTCATCCCCCCACTCCCTGCTTCTTCCTCTTCCTGTTGCTGTTGTGTCTATAATTTTGTTGCTGCACACATAAATACATGTAAAGAATAAATTAGAATAGTTACTTGATTCTTTTAGGTTTCAAAACTTCTCTATTGGTTTCTTTTTAATTTTCCATATGAACCGTTTTTTAAATATTCAACAACACATAGAAGTCAGAAGTGCAACGTATTCTATCAACACACTTTCTAGAACATTCTACAACATGTGCAGGTTAAAAGTTCATCAATTTTTTAAAACGTTATGATTTTTTAGGGAACATTTTCTTGAACATTTAATGACACGTGCAGGTTAAAATTTGACGATTGTTTTAAGTTCGAACAGTGCCTTCCAAATGCAAGTAGCAGGTGTGGTTGAGCTGAGCAAATTTTATCCTATGATATGTACTCTACGTTGAAACTGCTTTTTCTTAACCAATCACAAAGATGCTTTTCCACAAAACTAATGTGCACCCTACTTTTAAAAAATAATGCTTTTCATGATATCTTCAGAGATACGTTATAGATAGGAATTAGCATTTAAAAAACCTTTGAAATTCACTGAAACAACCATAGGTTTCATGCACGTTATAGTTAGGAATCGGCATTTAAAAAACCATTGAAATTCACTGAAAAAACCAAAGGTTTCAGGGGCGTTATAGTTAGGAATTGGCATTTAAAAAACCTTAGAAATTCACTGAAAAAACCATAGGTTTCAGGGGTGTTATAGTTAGCTGGACATTTCCCTCGTACAAAACCATTGAAATTCCCCTGTTATAGTTAGTTCAGCTAACTATAACTTGCGCCCCCGCAATGCACTGCTGATGACGTCACATATTACATCACTCATGACATGGTCAGTGACATCACTGATGACATCACCGTGACAGAAGAGCAACTCAAAGGAATGTGCTTGTGTAGAGGCCATCTAAGAGCCACAAAAGTGCAACTCAAGGCATGCTTAGGAGACCAACAGCTGTAGTAAAGGATTTATATGTTTCACCCATGAGCAACAGAGGAGCAGCTCACAGACATGCACTGGAGACAGACAGCCAAGGCAAAATATCTGCAATCCCATCTAGGAGTGACAGAGTGGCAAGGCACATGGGTCCAGTGCCTGGATAGTACTCAACAAGTTTAATCTCTTAGGAACATGGTGGCAGCGTCTGGGTCGGAGCTGGCAGAAAGGTGATGCTGTGGAAAGAACATTATGAGTATTTCATATGAATTAAACAGAAGGGGTTAAGTTGTGGGTTTAAGTGAAAAGGAGGTCAAGGAGGAAGGGTCAATGCCTTAATCCCTTTCCAGACTTTAACAGGACAAACAGGGAAGATGTAATTGGAAGATGCCTCTCACTCCTCTTCCGCCACTACACACCTAGACGCTGCAATCAAAGACAACTTTGATCACTCAAGCACAACATCAATTACTTTCCACAAGGATGTTACATGAAATTAAATAAATAGACATCTTTGAAATGCAAGCATGGAATTGTCCCTGTCTCTTGAACTGGGAAATTGTGTCTTCAATGTACCACTCTGGTCTACTGCACCCACACTCATTTTAAGTCACTGCTCAGAGGCACATTTATTCTACAGTAGATGAACTCGTATTGCATTACTCTCTTACAAGAAATACAACGCAGTGGTCAATGAAGCAGAGGCAGCGGCACAAATGAGCTACATGCTCACTGTAATAAAGAATTATGCCAAGCAGAAAGGTAATTTAAAATGTGGAAGACAGTAGACCTTAAGGACTGTTTGTAAAATTGGACATTTGGAGCTCCCTCGATGTCAGTGATGCATTTCCAGATTCTAATGTGCAAAGCCCCGATCTCCAGGTCTTCAAGGCAGTGCTTTACATGGGTATAGTCAAGAAAGCATTGCCAGCAACAGACCCCTTTAGCTATACTGTTCTTTGGACATCGGCTTCTGAATTTTATACCAATCTTTGCAAAGACGCTCATTCTTTTGATAAGGTGCATTGAATTGAGAATATCATCGGATGTGAGTACTGCAACAACAGTTCTCATGACAATGTAAACACAAAAATAAAGTCTATCATTGTTTGCAAAAAATATACATTTGCCAACAAAGTAATTAAGCATTCCCCCAAAACAAAGTACTCTTGAGTGGGTTGTTTTGCCCCACTATTCTCCGCCTATGCGTGGACAGCTACAATTTTAAAAACATTGAAAACTTATTGTGTATTTAACCAATGAGCTCCCACCAAATCTAGACAAATTGTAGAGCTATCTTGTGGACTGTTAAGGAGAATGTATACCTACCTACTTCAGCCTTAACAGTCGAAGGTCTGATTTTCCAACTGCTGAAGTTTCATATAAGGGAAAGTTATGTTTATGCAAGACGCATAATAAATGTAAAAGGCATATATTTTATGGCACCTTGTGAAAAAGAAATGGGGTTCTAGAGTGTGTTTAAATGCTGTAGTACTAGAATGGACATAAGCATTATCCAGCAATGTTGCTGGTTATTTGTGACTGATGTATAAACAAGGCATTTGTTATGATACTCTGGCACTAGTTACATTTTTATCATTTTTGTGTTAGTAGTTGAAGCAATAAGCCATTCTTACAGTCTTCTCCAGAATGTCCAATGACCACTTCAGGATTGGGACCGGGTCCAAGTTCATTCACAGCCTGGACTTTGATCTCATAGGGAACAAAGGTTGGCGTGCCGGACATGATATACTTGGAAACATTTGCAACAGTGACCGATGTCCACTCATCATCAAAATCTTTCTGACGCCAGCTGACTTTGTACCGGAGGCCAGGACCATTGGACAGGAATCCTGTCAGAGGCTGCCAAGAAAAGTCAGAAGTTCTATTTATGACAAACAAATATAAGCTCAGAAGCATCAAGGAGAAAAAAAATGTCAACGAAATATTTAGGATGTAAACACATGAAACAGAACACAACACTAGCTAACTTTGCTTAATCCTATTTTGTTGTCTTAAACAACTCTCTACAAATAATGTATATTCAATGTGCCTGGTTCACAAAGGTAAACTTCTGCGTAAGTCTACTCTTTTTCTGTATTCAAAAACAAACAATTTAATAGTAACTTTACTACTGCGGAGATTCAGCAGTCGGGTGGAGAACTGCACACATAAAAAGATTGGGATGGCCTATTTTCTTTTTTTTTTTACTATTAAATCGTTAGTTTGCTGATACTGAAAAAGAGTAAGCTTACACAAAACTGTATCTTTACCTTTCTGATTCAGGCAAAAGTATGAAATTAGGACAGAAATGTACTTTTGCGGTGCCTACATCTTGATGAACGCCATTATAAAAAAGAGCTTTCTGACGAATTAGAATATGCATGCAGAGGAACATAAAGTAATATATAAAATCAAATATTTTCTTCAACACATCTGTGTATGACTAAGACAATAACATTCATAACTTTGTGTAAACTGTGAAGCTAACAAATCGATGGTGGCAGAGAACACTCCAGAAGTATGATAAGAATTACAAAAGATCTAGAGATATGAAAGAGCTGAGCTGGTGAAAATAATATGAGACAATAACTAAGATGTTTGTCACATTCAAAATAATGTGAGTAATCGAAGATATAAACATTACACGGGTCATGGATGGTTTAACAATAAATGTGTAGTTGAGGAAAAAAGGGAAGTGAAACAATCAGTGTTGAAGCATAATGTGTTTCACTACAAGTATGGAGGTAATCGTCATTCAGCCTGTACAACACAAATGACTGCTGAGAGGAATACACATTTCCCCTGTTTCTAAAATGCCAACCATTTTGCCAGGGGAATCCTAGTAAAAGTTCTGTGTGAGAGATGGATCGAAAATGGGGAATTATCAAGGGAATAAATTGCAGTAATCCTGAACTTTGCAATAATTACCTCCTCATCTTCTTCTGAACCTCGCCCCATTCCTTACTAATGGAGTGAGTGTGCTCCTTCAATTCCCTTATCACCCTTGTAAAGCTACCTGACTTTTACTTTGTAAAACACGAACGAGTTTGGGTAGCAGGACGAACGAGGTGGAGATGAAAGGGGGTCCCCGGGCCATTATACGGCCTGCTTCTTGCGCCCAACTCTCCTATCATAGAGGTTTCAAGGAGGCGACTTGATGTGGCAAACCTGCCAACTCCTTTAGATTGAGACACGAAAACTTAATACGCATTTACTTATTTTAGAACCAGGACATGAGGTGTGACTAGTCGAAGTTACCTTAATACGCATTTACTTATTTTAGTAGCAGGACAAGAGGTGTGACTAGTCGAAGTTAAAGGACTTTGTATGGATGAATTCATAACAATTAGAGGTACAGCTCAATAGACTCTATGTGGTGTACCCCTTCTGGTACCTCTTAGCCCTGATGAAGCCTTTTTGAAGGTGAAACACGTTGGCTGCACTTGTGTGAATTGAAACAATAAAGCAAGATTCGACTTCAAGATTGAAGGCCCAAGAACCATTCTTTGTATACTCTTTTCAAATTTTATTGCCTCTCTATTCAAGTGTGAATAATATATTATTCACTATTACTGTAATAAAAAATGAAGTACAGTTAACTGGAAAATTACTCTCCCTGTCAGCTGAGGTAAGCCAAAAAAAGATATTACATGTATATTGTGTGCATGCTTGCAGGTGAGAGTGTGAGACAGTGTGTGAATGTGTGTGTGTATGTGTTAGCATGGGTGTGAGAGTGAAAGTAAACATCAAATGGCATGGGATGTCATGATGCTACCCCAGGCAATTTGGTGAATTGACGTCCATGGATATTTGCAGCTGCCTCTTTGTACCTAGCAAAGGGACAAAGAGGCAGCTGAAAATATCCATATATGTCAATGATCACCATGGGAAGCACTCGCAAAAGACAAAGCATGTCTCTTCTGATAAATGCCCTCATAATGTTCGAGAGGATGATCATGGTCCCTCTATGTCTGAGGCGCTTCTTCAGGATTGGTGAAGAAATTATCAGATGTCTACAACAGACAGCTTGACAAGATTGCCTCAGCTATTTCTCAGAAATCTTCAGAGGACTCTTTTTGGTAAGTGTCCCCCCGTCATCTGTTTTGTCTTGGGCTTCCCCTGATTATGATGAGGAGGAGGTTGTTTTTCCCACAGATTCTACTTCCAGAGGGAAATATATTGCGAAAGAAGACTTGCAACCTGACATCTCCTACCTGTCATCTAATCTCCAGCTTTCCCAGGATGTAGATCAGCCCTGTACGAGTGGAGACTGGTTCGGGTGATTCCAAAGACCTACAGTCCCTAAGGTGGCAGTAGTTCCTGACATCCATAATCTTTTGAAATGTGAATGGAGAGTTCTGGAAAGGGTTCGGTACCTACTTTATACTCTTGCACACGGAGAGACTGAGTTGCCACAAGTTCTAACTCTTGACCCTCTCTTCACTAATCTGACTGGAAAACCTTCTTTACTTACTGGAGATGTCACCTTGGCTAATCCTGTAGATAAGGAGGTAGAGGGGGCTCTTAGAAGGGCTTATGCAAGTCTCAGCCTCTCTTTACAATCTGAAATGTATGCGTTGTACACTTCCCCGTCATTAAGGATTTCCAATCTCTCTCCTCAGCAATCCAAGAAGGTGAGGATTGTTTACAGTTATTGGGCTGCATGTAAGTCCAGGCAAAGTTCCTTTCTGATATCACTTTCAATAATTTGAAGGCATCTGCAATTGCTTCAGAAAGTTCGGTGATGGCTGGATGTCATTTCCACTTGCAAAATAGAAAGGTAGATGCGGCTCAAATGAACTGCTTGTTGAGGATGCCTTTTTGCTGATAATCGGCAGCTGGGTGATGAGTTGGAAGAGGTCCTCAAAAAATCATTTAAGAGCCAGAAGCATGTCCAACCTTTCCAGCCAAAATAAAAGATCTGGTATCTGGCAGAAAAAGGTCTGATTTGTACAGGCGACGTTGAAAAGATTTTCAGCAGAACAATTCTCCATTTCAACGCACGCCTTCTTAGGTCTCTGGTACTTCCCATCCAACAACTGTGAAAGGGTGTTCTAATCAATGCTCCTGACTAAACTGCACCCTCCCTAGCTCCTTTAGGGGGGGCCATCTCCTTGTCTTTCAGGAAATTCGGAGAACGTCGATTTGTGACAAGTGGATAATCCAAACAGTGTCACAAAGTTCTTAAGAGTTTAAAGAGCCTCATTTTATCCAGATCCAGGGGCCCGAGGTGGTTAAGAAAAGGGCCCTAATTGCCTTCTTGCAAGAGAAAGGGGCCATAATCCAGGTACCTTCTCAGGAGAGGGGCTTGGTTTGCTACTCTGGGGTCATCTTGGTCAAGAAAGTCTCAGGCGAATTTCGTATGATTGTAGACCTTTGTTTCCAGAACCAATATATATGGACTATTTACTTCAAAACTAAATAAAATGCACAGCAGGTGATTCCTTTGGTCTCTCCAGCTTTTTGTTTTAAGAAAAATCGATCTCCATGGATGGGGTTTCTCAGAAGCTCCTCAGATGTGCGGTTGGACCACACCACTGGCAGTTCTGAATACTTTCCTTTGGCCTCAAGTCTTCTCCTCTGATTTTTCGGCACTATTATTTGAAGTTCGAAAGGGGTTCCCTCTGCCCACAATAGATTGTAGAGAATGGATGTTATCTCACTAGACTGTATGTTTCCTAGTTACTTTAGGATGAAGACTGAAAGGCACAGAGTGAATGTTTATGTGTACCCTTAATGAGTGATTGTGCCCAACTTTACATGGGGACTTTGGCGTTTCTCGTTTCACATTTGCCTCTGCAAGCTTTGTTAATGTGATCCTTAATGGTAGGATGAGGTAGGGTTTTTTTTTAGCCCTTAATTAAACTCGAGGCACCATGACTGGTATATTAAATAAGGGTTGAGCACCTACAGAACCGGTGTATTTATTCCACTACACATTCTATCATGCCCATGTTTACAGCTGGGTGCAGTGGAATTTCTGGTTCCCTATTCAGAGTCAGACTTTTATTCGAAATGTAGTACTCTATTGACATTATTGAGTCATTATTACTTTCAGCTGCATTATGTCTGGCGTTCCAACATTGTAGCACTGATTAGACCTATATGGATTGGGCATAGGTAGCACAATGGTGTGAGAAGCCCATTTGCATCTGGACAAATTCCATTTTAAGGTTTTGAGCACATGTTAGGGCTATCTATTTTTTTTTTTTTTACAAAGGCAATAGTTTTTTCTGTCATCTAAAGGCTAACTATGAGGTAGCAGTTCTGGTGTCTCTTCATCTTTTATTGACATAATAAAGTGCAATTTTTATACTTTATTTCATGCTTTGAACTGAATTATTAAACATTTCATCCTTTATGTTAGTCTCTCTTTGTTACGTGTAAGTGTGAAGGGGCATGGTGGCAGGTATAGATGGCCACATATCCTTAGCAACCCTTTGTGTGATCTGGATAAAGCAGGAAACTTGAGTGGATTGAATATCTGTAAAAACCACTTCCCCCCCCTCACAAACCACTTCATATTTATTGAATATGTAGTACAATTTATTAAAAGTTATGTGTTTAATACTTTGAAATTCTTTTAATTCTTTTAAATAAAAGTTGAATTATATTTTTTCATTTAAGTTCATTATCAAATATATATATATATATTTTTTTTAAATGATCAAAATAATAAAATAGATATGGATAATATTTTAGTTCCCTGCCTCCATTATTTTCTAGGTGAGTGAGATGCAGTTATTGCTAGTGGTATTGTGTGGTGCTTGACCTACTCTAAGGCTAGGCTGGAGTAAATTTACACCTGTTTTGACACCTTTAGGGCTGTAGTAACTTTAGAAGTGCAGTTTGTGAATTGCAATGATGTTACTAAATTTTTTGTGTGTGTTTGTATTGCCCCTAAAAACCTACCAGTTAGTAGTAAGGATTTCCAATTTTCCAGCCTCTACCCATTGTCCCTTGCATAAATACTACTGAAAAGTACATTAATGTGTTCGGAGATCTTCACCACCATGGTGTTGCTTTCTGCACCTAAAAGATAAGAGATGCAGAGGCAGAGGGCTCCGGCCAGAGGTTTGTAAATAAAAGTTTTAGTACATGGGTAGTACTATTCTGGGTACTACATTAAATATTACAAAATTCAGTTTTTGAATAGGCCCCTTTGTTTAGAGATTCCCTTTATAGAGAAATGTGGTCGACACTCTTTCAAATGAACATTTCTTCATCTGGAATAAGAATCTTTTTCAAATAGTATTATAAAAATAAAGTTAAATGATCATTTCCCTAGAATAATATTACTATGTGAGGTGCAATGTGTAATATGGCAATCATTGAGTTTATAAATTTGGTCCTCTATTACACAGGACCTGAATGTTGTATTTTTAGATAACATGTAGTCAGCTAAATAGTGGATAACTCAAATTGGTGTGAAGTCACTGTCCCCACAGAAGCATAGTGCATCAATAACAGTCAAGTACTACAATCTAAAGAAAAGACACACACATTGCTCTAACGTGGGTAATATCTGTGTATACACTGAAAGCAAAGAAAATCCTGTAGGCATAGTTTATACTGTGTCCCATGTGTACAAAGGGCACCCATTTTTTGTTCCCTTGGGGCTCCTTGTAATTACAGAAGGGTTAGTAAATACTTGCATGACCCCTTCTCCAGTATAGATCGTTTTAGGGCTACATGTGTGCTGGTATGATCCCGTGAAGGCCCTCTTTTGTTTCCATGGGAGGTTGCCCCATGCAAATGAGGTAATCTTTTGCCTTTGTACCCACACCGTATTGTAGATGAGGGCAAAGAGGTCATCAGAAGGTTAACTGACTGTGCACCAGCTGGAGGTTGAAAACATTCTGTGCACCCCACAAGGGCGTCCTTTATAAGGGGGTCTCAGTGACCCCACAGACTCCCTCTGAGGTTCTGTAATTCTCGAGTCTGACTCCATTTTGTTCTGTGCCACCATTTTGTGTTGCCCTCACGTAGGCCTGTGAAGGTAGCCTGGCGAATAAAGTGGCCTGGCCTCCTTAGTTCATGTATACATTAACTAGGTTTCTTTTTGACTCTGAAATGAACTGTAAGAAACTGCCCTCTGCACCTGAAACTGACCCCACAAAGCCAATTTCCCTGATCGATCTTTGTCTGAGATTGCCAATCAATGTTCAGGACATCGTTAACTTTTAGTTTCCTTGCACATGCCTTATCTTGTTCAGCATCTGTTACCGTTTCTTTTTTTATGTTTCTTCATTACATGGGTTATGCTTTCAATTATAGGTTTGTCCGACTTGTGGAGATTGAATTTGGGACATTCCTAATAATTAACTTTTGGGTTGGGATACTGTAAATTGAGTTTTTGTTATGTGACACTTTGTTTGAAAATGTACCTTATTGGCTAGAATTTTGTGCAGTGGGTGTACATTTATAATGTGAATATTTGGTATAAAAGGAGACGTCTCGCCTTAGTAAAATGAGCAGTCTCCTGAGAATTTACACCGTGATGTATTTCTAGGATCACTGTTACTAGCTGCAGCTAATAAACTTGGTCTCTGATGCCATCCAGAAGTATTCCGTGTCTCTGTATACCAAGACAGGTGAACTCGAAGATCTTAGGCGTGCCCCTGATGCCGCTGGGTTAAACCCCGGTTCTTCAACTCCTGCAAGAAGGTACAGTCACTACACCTGCCATCACGAGGATCCATATTTCCACTTTAAAAGTGAGACTGGGTAACTACTGACAGTGAAAGGCAGACCAAGGGCTTGAAACAACCAGTAAGTCTTTCACTAAAATGCCAAACAGCACATATGCTGTCATAGGGTGCACTATCCAGGTCTTAGCCTAGTGCCATGTATCTGTAATTCAAGCCCTGAAGTCATCATTAAGCAAGGAAATATTTTAGAAGATGCAGTGGATTGGAGTGGCAAAATTTTGAGGGGCTGAATACAAAGATGTACTTATCCTTCGAATATATTTGAGTAGCAATAATGTGTGTACAATTGTGTATGTGTGCTTTGCAGCAAAATAGTTTATCTGTACAAACATAGGTAAATGACAAGGTAGTCCACTGCTATGAAGTTGCACAGCATACAATAGCAACATTTATTCCAGACTCTGTTAGTTTCTCTTGAAATTGTTTTTAAAGTTACTGTATATGACAAGCTAACAATAACATTTTTGACTGTGCAGTAAAATGAAATCATAAGTGAACTGTGAACATGTAACGTTTAAAGGAACCTATAAAACGTTGTGATCAATGAATCCTTATGGTGCAGGGTACTCAAAATATAGCCCTTCTTTCCTCCTGGACATCAATCACCACATCATGACACTTCATGTAGAAGACAAATTTATTTTGAAAGGGCATCAAATTATTCCCACTAGAAACTATATTCTCAGTAGCTGTTCTTCTCTGGGATCTCCCACTAATACTCAGTAACTATCTCCATTTGTATTTATGGATAATTTTCCCAAGAGGATAGTCAAGGCGTATGTAAAGTCATTTATAATACATTTCACTCTAAATGCATCTATATCACGAATAGAATGTCAAAAGTATTGCTGGATGTACACAATAGTGCAACTCCTGCATAGTTTAATGATTGTGGGGAACATACCATTAAATATTCCTGTCACAACACAAACCCCTGCCTGCACATTTGTTCTAAGTTACTCTATGAAATCTGACAGTTGGGTCTTACCCCTGATAATTTTGCCAAAATGTATGGGGAGAAAAAGAATGGTAAATACCTGTAAATGCAGATTTTGGTGTGGCAGGCACAGAAATCTCCATTGTATGCCCTATTTTCATACAGAAACTCGTACCTGGCATTTTTATTGCATAAAATAAATAATGATTGTGATACCGTGGTATCTTTCTTTATTGGGTGGGATAGATAAAGCACCCATAACAAAGGAATCATTAACATGGCCTTAATATCTTACCCCTTCCACCATGTGGATAGCTCCTGCATTTGGGCTTGGACTTGCTTGGCACCCAGGAAAACCTACCAAACCTACCAAACCTAGACATTTCTGAAAACTAGACACCCAAAGAATGTCAGGGATGTGTGACTTGTCTGACTACCACTACATTTTAATACTCAGAATGCCCTGTAAACGTCAAACTTTGACTAGAATCACAGACTTTCCTCACATTCCAGTGAAGGAAAGTCCCGGAACCTACAGGGATACACAAAATTCCAAAGCAAAACCAAAGGGGATGATGGACGGAGTGTTGAACATTGCAAGCACTCAACCCCAGTCAACTGATCTGGTGTTTAATCCATCATCATTCTTTAGCTCACTCCACCACCTCAGTTCAGACATGGTCATATGCAAATCAGTCTGACCCTGTGCCTCATGGGAACAGTCCAGCCCGAACTGCCAAGCCATGTCTTCCCTGGACCAGAAACAACCATCCTGGGGCCAGTTTCTGGCTAATCAGCCATCATCAGCCAGGCTAGCTTGAATCCAGTGGTAAAGTGAGCAAGGGACCCACGTCTGGGCATACCCTGCCAATTTAGGGTGAACAAAGCAAAACCAAAGGGGATGATGGACGGAGTGTTGAACATTGCAAGCACTCACCCCCAGTCAACTGATCTGGGTTTAATCCATCATCATTCTTTAGCTCACTCCACCACCCCAGTTCAGACATGGCCATTTGCAAATCAGTCTGACCCTGTGCTTTATGGGAACAGTTCAGCCCGAACTGCCAAGCCATGTCTTCCCTGGACCAGCAACAAGCATCATGGGACCGGTTTCTGGCTAATTCCAGCCACCAAAAATTCCCACATCTTCTAAGAACAACAGTACCCCATTTGAGTAGTTGGACATATTGTCCACAACAAGAATTGCCCCAAAATGCAAAACAAGGAAACATCAAGATGTTAGCTTATAAATTGACCCATTCTGTTGATGTAGGTAGCTGAGGAATCTGAGCCCAAACTCGACCGACACCCAGGGAAACCTAAACACCTAGGTAGTGTATGGTGGTGTGACATGAATGTTTATCACTACATTTTCTTATCACTAAGGCCCTGCAACTTTGGCCACAGCCACATATTTTCCTCAATGTTCTGTGAATGAAGGTTCCAGAATCTGTAGGGATCTACAAAATTCCTACCACCCAGCATCCCAACAGCATCCCAGTTATGAGGCTGGCCCTATCACTTGCAACAGGTAAGGCTTCAAAATCAACAAGGAAGCATCAAGAATTTACCGTTCAAATTGATTCACTCTGGTGATGTGGGTATTTGGGCGTGAACTTGGCTGTTGCTCAGGGAGCCTATCAAACCTAGGCATTTCTGAATCCTAGATATCTAGGTGAGTCCAGGGTGGTGAGATTTACATGGATTCCACTATGCATTCTAACACAGAATGACCTGCACACTTCAAACATTGGCTAAAATCACAGATTCTGGAACGTACATGGATTCACAAAATTCCTACGATGCAGGGTTCTCCCAATAAAAATGCTGCTCCACTTGATTGGCTAATCCTATCGCCTGTGACAGGAAGCAGTCAAAACATTGAATTTGGGAAGTCAATATGGTGTTGATGATGTCTTCTCGTGGTATAGTTATGGTCCGACCCAATGATGAGCATTAGGTCCACATAAAGAGGGGAGGTAAAGTTTCAATCGCGAAAAGTGTATAAATGCAGGTAGTAAGAATGTACCCATTGGCTGAAAGTACCTGAAGTCATTCTTTAATCATTCTGGGTAACAAAATGTGCTGGGATCCATGCAAGTCACATTACCCTAGATTCCTCTGGGTTTCTAGGTTTCAGAAAAGGGTCAGAAATACACAGGATTGGTACGGTTATCTGGTTGCGGGCTGACCCAGACGCCTAACAGTGTAACCATTCACTGTGGCAAGTAAAAGGAAATGTATCACATTTGGGTTGGTGATCAGGCACAATATCGAATTTTAAATATCGATATGGCAAAATATTGAGTTTTAAATATAGAGGGGACATAATATCGACTTACAAAAATATAGTGGTGCAGAATATCGAAATGCAGGTAAGGCCTGATGGCAGGACAGACCAGCTCCCACCCCATTCTTTTATTTACAAAACACTCATCCAGTGGGCTTTCGGACCCCCTAAGTGGGTGATAAATCTTTCATCTCTTCGCTAGAGGGGCAGAAAGACTGTCAGGACATAAAAGGAGGGGAAACTGACAGACTCCATCATATTTAAAAAGAAATCCCTGGCATCCAATGGACTTTCTGCCCTGTGGGCAGATTGGGGTACTGACCGATGGGACCTTTAAAAGTGGGGATCAGGCTAAATGCCAGGATGGCTACTCCTACCTCATTCCTCTTTATAAATTTTATCCACAGTGTTGTATAGTAGGCTTTTTGCCCCCCTTCCCCCGGGGATTGGGGGCAGAAAGACTGTTAAGGCCATTGGTGGGTGGCGATACAGCCCAAAGCCTGAGCAAACCACCCCCATTTAATTTGTTTACAAATAAATACAGTCTCTCATGGCTAGTGGCCATTGATCCCAATGTGAGGACAGATGGAGGGTAATGTCCTAAATTGGCTCTTAAGTGGTGCAGAAAGTCTGTTTATTTAGGGGTGGGAGTCAGGCATAATACAAGAAGAGGCGGTCCGGAATCCATTCTTTTGTTTTTTTTAAACTAATCCCTGGTGTCTAGTGAGTTTTCAGATACCCTTACTAAATCCCCCAATATGACCACTTGAGGGCAGAAAGTCTGTTGGGCCATCTGTTGTGAGAGCATTCCTCAATACCAAGGTGGTCCATGGCCATCAATTTATAAAAAATATATATATATACACTCCTCAATAGGTAGAGCAGATTGGCGGCAAGGCCAATCATTTAACCTTCTGATATGTGCAGTTTTACTGTATTATATGTAAGGATCTGCCAAACGCTTGTCACATTAACCTTATGTCTCTGCAAGTATAGGGAAGTTCAACAGCAACAATACTAGAGATGAAATGGGGAAAATAAACATTCCTAATTGTAACGGCTACTATTTATAGAAGTCTTGCAAAGAATGAAACATTTTCCCTTACCTCCCATGTAATGACCAAATTATCAGGTTCTGATCCAACCCCTTTCACACCGGATGGATTTTTATCTGGTTCTAAAATGGAAACATTATCAACATTAATGTAAATACATTTAGACTAGCAAATACTAAGTGGCATATAAGCTTCACGTATTTTCACAGTGGTGGACTCTCAGAGAAAGACAACTAGCCTTACTTACAATAAAAACTGTATTTGATCTAATGGGCACTTTTAATGCCCATGAGACGTAAGTCAGTGATAAGATCACAATTTAACGACATATGAAAACATATTTGATACCCCGAAACATCACATCCGTCATTATTACACTTGTCACTCATTTTCCAATGTCCTTTCGTGAAGTGTTGGTTTCTTATATCACATTTTTTTAGACTTGCATTAATCTGGAGTATTTATATCAATACCATTGTGAATTGCTATGCCTACTGAAATATGATGGTATTGGGGAAGTTAATGTCGAAAATAAACAGGCAATACATAAGCAGTAGCAAGACTGGTCAGCTTTCTTCTGCTCTTCTAGGTCTTTGAATCAATGATGCCTAGCCTCATCATGATCTACTTTCCATGCATGGAGCAGCAGGAAGTATAGAAGAAATATGAGGGTGGGATCAATCAACACAAACCAATGATTGAATGTCAATAAGTGTTAAGTGCACCAATAACACTACTGAACATGTGCCGCAGGAGACTGGTATGCCATGCAGTATTCTTAAGATATTCCTGGTGCACCTCCAAAGATATCACGTTCATGGCAATGCTTATTGCATATTATGACCTGGTTGGTCCTAAATAATCCCCACAATATCCTGTACTAAATGATATAGTATGCATGATAGGTGTTATTATCTAACTGAATACCATCTATTTATCATCCTTAGAAGGATAAAGTCTGAGCACCGATTGCTTACCAGCTCCTGTGCACTACTGTGATTGCTATTTAGTTAAAACTATGAAGCCTAATGAATCATGTAACTAAATTCACTTCAGTTAAACAGTAGATTCCCGATTTATACCATAAAACTTGTATAGCTAATCAAACCTGGTAGAAGGTCGGCCTATAGAACATGGATAAAGAAATATATAGAATAATGGTATCTGCTAGAACACAGACATTTTTACATACCTGCTGCTTTTGTTACATATCTTTCTGATATTTCACTGGGTTGACTTCTTCCAATCTCATTAACAGCGATGACGCGGAAACTATAGCTGACGAATGGGGACAGTTTTAATACCGCTGTTGTCTGGGTTCCTGTGACTTCAGTCTGGTAATGCCATATACCGGGTTCATGTAAACCATCTTCATACTCAATGATGAAACCTACCAAGGATATTATGTTTGGTACAATTTAATGGTTGGAAACTCTGAGAGTTCCACAGACAGTTTACATTGCAATGAGAGAAATAGAAATCATATAATCAGCTATAATTATTTGTAGGCATCAAAAAGCTTCATTGAAATTAAGTTAGTAGTTAATGGACAGGTTCCCACTGCAAAAATGTAGTTCATCAATTTATCTGCAGGAAACAGAACTAGACAGCTATGTGCCTTTCTGGGTCTCATTCACTCTCGTGTTTTGAGAAAGATGGAAGTTCAAGACAGAGAATTAGCTTCCCAGTCACCTGTTTTCGCAGACCGTACACGCGGGCTCCTATTTGCCTTCTCAGGCCTCCTTCACTCATTTTTTCATGGGTGAAGAAGGCTCAAGACATCCAACAATGGCCTCATATCATGGTCACTTTTGAGTACAGAGCCCAGAGACTGGTGTCAGCTGTTCTTGAATGCCATCATCTTTTTTAAACTGAGGATGAAGAAGGCCCAGAACAGTGAACAAATGTACCAGTAATATGTTAGCAAAATCTGGATGGAAGAAGCTATCAGTTGTCCAAAGTCTCAATCTCCTTGGAAAAGAGGGCGATGGAGGTGCAATACAGGTGGCAAATGTCCTTTAGCGGTATTCAAGTTTGCAGACATAGCACGGGCAGTTGTCTGCTGCCACTGCAGTTAATTTATTTATTCATGTATTTTTATTAATTTGTTTTTTTTGCAATACCCCTCCCACCATTAAGCAAAGCAGGGAGTACACAATCATCCCCAGCTTTAACCAGGTGGGTGGCATTCAAGGACACCCCACACTAGGACACGGTAGTGGAGATGAGCAAACAATCCTACCATTGCTTTGGTAAGAGGGAGGTATACAGATCCACTACTTCCATCAAGGAAAACAGTTGTAGCAAACAAAGCCCCCTATGCCCTTTGGCAAGGCAGGGGAAAGGCAATATACACCCTGCCCTATGTCAAGATGTAGGGAGCGATGAAATCCACTCACCCATTTGTAAGCGGGGCAGGCAATAACATACCCTTTTCCAGGGGTCATGAGACTGGCACTAAATAGTGTCACCAGATTCAGGCAAGGCACATCGCTAACAATACAGCCTCAACATTGGACAAGACAGGGGATCTGGCAAAGCATACCTTTCAATTCATAGACAATTCGGGAGGGCGGCTTTTAACAAAACCCTGGGCCTTGGGCAGGGCAGCGAGCATAAACTACACTACACTCTTGGGTAAAGCTAGGGAGCTAACACAGATCACACTTACACTCAACCATGGGCAAGTGTGAAAGGGGGAATTACAACATGGGTGCCTAACTATACACTATAACTTAAAGTGTCATAGTTCACCAGCGGACATAATAAAGGAAATGCTTTATTAAACCCTTTCATCAGGCTAGGAGACCTCACCGCAAAAAGACATTTTAAAAAAGTGGAGAAATTAAGGTTGGCATGGGCATCAAAATTGGCCAGAAAACAAAAACCTAAAAAAATTTGAAATTCTAAAGTTCAGTTGTTAATGTAACAATAATACAACCAAACACGTTTTACAACTTCAGATATTATTTCATACATAAAATACCACATTACATAACTCTAGAATACCTCGAATCAAATCAGTAATATTACACATAGATAGAATCCCACTTTTAAAAATAAACAAAATGTGAAATTCCATCATACAATAACTAAAGTGCACTCACACAGTAGCATGTAAGGAACATTGTTTAAAGTAGCAATACAACACCTTAACATGAGCAAATCAAATGCTTAAGTCTTTAAAAAAAGAAAATGAAATGTTTAAGCCCTCAATGTCAGACACTTTCATAGTAATACAAACTTTTACAAACACCAACACATACATACATGCAGACTCTTTTTCACATCTCATTTGCACAGTTCACCTATAATGGAAGGGTTGGTACTTAAGGTTGCAGTAGGTTTGATTTTTTCTTCTTTTTAGGTTTTGTGTTGTAGCAGTATTGGTTTTAACTGTAACAGCTATTTTCTTTAATTTTTCCAGTGAATTAGAGCTTGAACTTCACATTACTCTTTGAACTTGGTAGAAATGCGGCAGAGATTAGCACATTATTCATAGAGCTAATTGATTCATGGATTGTCCTGAAACAACCACAGACAATTTCAAATAGTTTTCATTGGAGGCAATGAGCACATTTCATTTACAGCCTGACATAGGACATCATACTAACAGGGAATTATATTTTATGACCGCTCCCTTGGGTTGTTGGTGAACATATAAGACACCACTTGATTTATTTTATTTAGCAGATAAATACACACTTGTAATTGGGCTGTTGTTGTCGGCTCCAGGTATCCATGAAAGCTGCACACTTCTTTCCTCATGTCCTGTCAACTCTAAGTCAAAAGGCTGGTTTGGACGATCTGTAAGTGACACACATATGTAGTGAACAAATGATTAAATATTCGAGTAGATTGCTCCATAAAATAGGGCACCTTTGCATATGTTTCTGCAAAACAAAATCTGAAGCATAGTAAGAAAAAAATTGACTATATGTTTTATGAATATTGTACATTTTGAATGCGCATGCAAATAAAAAAAATGAATGCATAGTATGATAATGCTGGAAATTCACTGCATCCATGCATATGTCAATGAACATGAAGCTTCCATAATTCATGAAAAAGCAAATTATAAAGTGTTGTTTACCTCTACAAAAGTGTATTATTAAGGAACTTGAGTGACCAACCAACTCAAACTTGGCTTCCCATAAGAAATCAAAAACATAGTGGAAGCATGCTGAAACTGTTTCAGAATTCAATGGGTATAAGGCAATTGGAGTCTGATTTATTTGTTCCACATTACTGAAGAGCGTGATGGTATTGTAAATTCTGTTCCAAATATTTTCTAAAACTATAGATGCATACATGTGTTTTGTAACTAGGGAACCTTACATACTTGTTTGAAGTGTTTTGAGATGTTGTCCTTAATGAATTAGGAATTATGTGGTGTAAGAACAAAGAGCTAAAACACATTCACCAAGATTGACCATAAGATCAGTATTTTTGAAAAAAGTAATTACAGGAAAATGTCAGTACACAAGAAGATGTGCTTAGATCAATTAAGCAAACAACCCAATGTGATTTGTGTTTGCCTTTCTGACCAACTCTAATATCGTCATTATATAATTTGGTGTGAATGCATGTTTCACTCTTGTTTATTAGGAGACTGTAAATTTTCAGAACACAATGGTGGCCATTTTATTACTCCTTAAACATTACAGTAGTTTATTAAAAACAACTGCTTTATAATAAGTGAAATAAATCCTTTGCATTATTGTGACATGTTGCGGAAAATGAACAAAAGCTGCATGTGAATTTTCAACATGCTTTAAAACTGTACTTTTTGGACGACATTACTTAGTATTAGGTGATGTTGCAGAAAAAGAATACTGAACACTCTTCCCTGAAAGTCTACAAATTAGTTCTTGGGTGAAAACTACTGCGAATGACTAAATAATAAGCTATAGGATATAAAAATTCATATTATTAGAGAAAAACTATGTGTACACTATTCCACTTACTAGCAGTTTATTATGCAAAGCTTGCAAATGTTATGTAATCCCGTGTTCCAAGATGCTGATTCTGATAGTGGATTTCAAAATACAAATCCCCAGGTCATAATAAGATTTTAGGTATGATAAATCATTCCTATTCTGTCCCTGGTTATTATGCATTTATTTTACAGACCACTTCATTATAGATTGTCATGCATGGAAAAACGTGATGTGCCTCATACCAGTGCAATCTAGGTTTTTATATGGAAAAGTGCTAAAGAAAGTTTTTGATAAACTTCAATTAAAATGATTGGTAAAAAAACATAGCAGTGTCCCTTTGCACATTATTAGATAAAGAGAATCTTGTGATTTATTGCCTCATACTTTTGCTATTGAAAAGTAGATTATAAAATTGGGTTTCCATTCAGGGAGAACTCATTTGTAAGATTGAATTAATTTATAAGGTGAAGGCTGTGAACATTTTATATCATAATTCATATCACCTGATTATATAGGGTTTTGCAATGCATGTCATCAAGGAATAAGTGTAAGAATTACTAGCAGTGTAAAATGAAATCATGCATATGCATTCAGTGATTTTATAAAGCTATATTCTTCAAGAGAAAATTCCTTTTTAAAAAGGGAGACTGCCCTGAAGAAGGTGGTTGATGAAACATAATTCACAAATCATTGTGTTGATGCTTTAATTTTGAACTTTTACTGTTACAAGACTGAGTTATACTGTAGGTTTTGTAATACTGCAACGTATGTAATAACAGATATTGTCTTTGTAATAATGTTAAGGTGTTGGGTGAATGAGGTACAAAAGTTGTGGGGCAAAATGAAATAGAGAGATTTTAGAATAGTACTGTGTGTAACACACTTCAAACTTGGCTGTTATGGATGAATACATGTTGCATTCATGTTAATTCCAAACTGGCTGTACGATATAAAGTTACACAATGAAACCTCCTTCAATGTGGAATAATTATTTTCAAACTAAAGTATTGCTTCTGGTTTTTGTCTTAGTATGTAACCCTCCCCATTACTGTAATTCGAGGTTTACATTGCAATATTGTGAGATATATCCATTGTCCTGTGTGTTCCTTAGATAATAAGCATAGTGGTCAGATTGGAAGATTCTTCAAAGATGAAATTCCTGGATGACAGTGGAATAAACTGAAACAGTTTACATAAAAAAAATTGGAGCAAAATGGCAAAATTTCTACAGCATAGGCAAAAATAAATATAACAAGCAAAAGACACATTGTAAAGTTGCTCGGAAAAAAAATAAAAAGAATAGATGCTGCAAAATTTAATTGTTGAAAGTTACAAATGGACAGAGCAAACACACAAGTAGGCTTGGCAATTGTTTACCGTAAACCATAGGTGGAGTTGGGGTAGGAGCTGGAAAGGATATGAACACGAAGCATTTAGTAAATGTTAGTAGACAATTTAAATAGTGAATTATGATTAGACATGTTAAGTGATTATACTTGTTGCAGGCAACAGATAAAGCTAAAGTAGCTCCACCATTGCACAGTATAGCTACTCATTCTCATCTTGTTCTCCCAAATAAATAAATATGGAAATTAGTCCTAAGTGGAATAGGTGATGAGATGATTTCCCTCTCCCTAACCCCACCAATGTTTGAATTTACTTCTTCATACCAAAAATTATCTAGGACTAGTATGATGATGTCATAAGCCTTTGGTCAGGGCATGGATGTTAGCAAAGATAACTTAAAAATGTATCTCCTTCCAAACATTAGTCAGAACCATATGTCATCACAGAATCTTTCGCATTGATTGGCAGCAGCAAACATTGAATATATTGTACTTGTTGTCAAATAGATGTTGATTCTTATTTGCTTTACTTTGTTTTTACCTTCCAGTAATGTTTTTCTACCCCTAATTGTTTAGGCATATCTCGGTAACTCAATGCTTGCCCAAGATCTTTACATTGAGACTTCTCACTATATGGTTTGCATTAAGAAGTAGTCTAAAATGTTGCTCAATATCATCTTTTGTTCCCATGGGTATAACTTTATCCTGATTATGAGGGAAAGTCCGAGCTATGCAGTGCCAAAGTTATGTATGGAAGTGGTAGATGAGTAATTCACTTTTGTGTTAATACATGAAATTTCAGCAAAATTATGCACAATATATAAAATGTATCGGTGTCAATTTATGACCTCTTTGCATAAAAAGTGCAATAAAAGTCAGCATGAACAACAGTTGCCAGTGTTCTGTTCTTCCCATACAGTCGCTGTAAACTTTTAAAGTAAATGGCAAATTTTGATAGCAAATGGCGCATACTTGCGTGAAGGGGCGTTAAGGTTTATTCAGGAATTTAGGTGCAACTTGAAATTTCCAAAATTACCCGAAATATGCTAAGGTAATAAAAATTTTGCCCAGGTCTAAAGTTATGCTGCTTTGTGGCATATTCACAATAAAGTGAGGGACATTTTTATAGTTGTTGAGGAGTGCATCAAATTAGGCATTTTGATGAAACAGTATGAATAGTTTAAAAAATACTAAAGTCACAGTTTTGCTCACTTACTTGTTGAAATGATTAGAGAGAAAATGCCCTCAGAGTTTCTATGTATACATATGTGTTTCAAATATAGGCGGAAGTACTCATTTTCATATTATTTTTGATGGATTGATGGAGGAGCCTTCTGGAAAGCCGGGCTTTACGTGTTTTTTAAAAAAAAATGCAAAATATGCTTATATGTTTTGCATGCAAGAAACAGTTGTCAGTTTCTCTATAATATGGCCATCATTACGAGTTGAATGGGATCCAGGTGAGTTAATTGGATACCATTACCGTGTGAAAAATCGGACCATGAGTTCATTGATTATGACTTTCTTATGGGTATCAAGTTTACTATGTGAATGTTAACCACATGCACATTTTTGGTAAAACTGCCATGGGGTAAAACAAGTAATCAAACTCAGCAAACTTTCCACATAAAACTATGCTGTAATTTCACTTCACCTAACTAGTAATCAAGGCCTATGTCTTCAGTTAATTCACATTGCCAAAATAGCTTTAAAAATTATTTTGTGAAAGTTATTTTATTTTTTAATATTTTACTTTGTTTTCCTTGGTAACCTCGCTCCATGCTTTACCTTGGTAATGTGAATTGTAGCGGCACTTGTGTCTGTCCTATATTGGACTCAGGAGTCGAGATTTGATTTCCTTCTTTTATGTTGTATGTGAGAAATTAATAAAGAGAGTTAAACTATAAAAATGATTTTGTTTTTAAACTTGTTGCAAAGTGTAGGTGAGAAAAATGTTGCATCTGTGTTCCTGGTGGCCAAGGATGTAAACATTTGCTTCCATCTCAGTACTATATTTATACATATACATTCCTAAAGAAGCACACACATAGTGTCAAGCCTCTTCTGTCACTATTCTGTTCTAATGTCATTTACACTCTGCTTCCATGCATGACAGCATTTAGCATACAGCATGGAGCATGGATTAAGCCCACTTCAGCATGTAACTCTATTGTTCGTTGAGGGACGCTATTTTGCATAATCGCATGTGCATATCCACCTCAAACTGAGTGTGCTTCAGTGCCAGGGCTGGTGAGCCAGTACTTTAGTTTTCCATTTTCTCCTTTTAGAGCGTCCTTATCAAGTATTTTGTTCTCCATTTTGTATTTTGTTTTTAAAGCATACTACCAAGCCAAGCAGTGCGCTGCATCCCATGCACCCACTGCTTCTAAACCAGGCAGACATCTTGGAGCGGTATAGCCCGCAGTGTATCAATGTTTCTTGTTTTGTTTTTTGTAATAGACTTTATTGGGTTTTACAGATTAAGTAATAGCAAAGAATTGTATACCTATATTGCATAAAGCGCAGAATTACATAATGCTTGATGATAACAGTATGCAGGTATAAGTCTGCATCAGGTAGCAGTAACATGACTTTAAAAATAACATGTCTGTTCATTGTTAATTGACACTGTTTAATTTTTATAAAAACTGAACAATGAACACAATCAGCCCTCCACCCAATTGATGGGTGTAGTATTTAAAAATGGAATCGATAAAAGACCTGCTCTAACATTATACTTCACTTACAGGCGTTTTGCGTGGATACCCATTAGTATACCATTGTTTTACAATTCCAACATGGCCAATGCATTGCTTCTACACATGACAGACATATTGGATCTGTATATCAATGAGATGCTGTGTCAGTAAACAGCCTTTAGTGCGCGGTTGCTACTGCGCATACCATTACTTTGCAAGCATTACTACGCTTGCGATGTTACAACGCATACCATTAGTACGCAAGTTGTTACATCGCCAGCGTTGTTACAACGCATGTGCTGTAATCGAATGCGCTATCCACATCGTTGTTTGGAAGGAGCTTCCGTTTCCAAACAACGACGTGCAGATCTGACGTCGCTGGTAGCCGCTGGTAGCCGGAGAAGAGAGAAACCATGGAGGAGTGAGAGGTAAGTGTAGTTTTTTTGTATCATGCAGGAGTAGTCTTTTAGGTTGTAGGGTTGTGTTTGAGTAGTGTAGGGTCGTGCTGGGGCTAGTGTTTTAGGATTTAGGGTAGTGATGTGGTGTATGTGTAGTGTAGGGTAGTGTTTTAGGGTTTAGGGTAGTGTCGGGCGGTCGAGCAGGGTAGTGTTTTAGTATAGGGAACGGACTGGGGGTAGGGGGAGGGCTGTGCAGGGGGTAGTGTTTTAGGGTAGTGTAGAGGTGTTAGTTTAGTGTAGGGTAATATATTAGGGTTTAGGGTAGTGTTGGAGTGTAGTGCAGGGTAGTGCTTGGGTGTAGGAACAGGACTGGGGGTCGGGGGAGGGCTGTGCAGGGGGTAGTGTCTTAGGGTTTAGGGTAGTGTTGTGGTGTTTGTGTAGTGTAGGGTAGTGTTTTAGGGTTTAGGGTAGTGTTGGGGTGTCGTGCAGGGTAGTGTTGTAGTGTAGGGAGCAGACTGGGGAAGGGTGAGGGTCATGCAGGGAGTAGTGTTTTAGGGTTTAGGGTAGTGGTATGGTGTTTGTGTAGTGTAGGGTAGTGTTATAGTGTTTAGGATAGTGTCGGGGGTGGTGAACTGTAGTGTTAAGAGTGTAGGGTCTAGGCAGGGGGAAGGGGAAGGTCATGTCGGGGGTAGTGTATTAGGGTTTCGGGTAGTGTAGTGATGTTTAAGTAGTGTAAGGTAGTGTAGTGTAAGCATGATTTTAGTGCGATGTTTTTAATTAGCATAAACCATAGTACATTTATAACCCTTTGCGTTATAAATGCATGCGCAGTTAAAACTTGCGATGTAATGGTTTATGCTAAGTAAAAACATGCGAAGTAATGGTTTATGCTAAGTAAAAAAATTGCACTAAAATCACACTAAGTAATGGTATGCAATATATCGACATACATCCGCTGTGTCAGTACAACTGCTTGCTGCAATGCTTTATGTTAGTTTGTATTGCAGGTATACACATGTGAAATGTTTTATATTTCCTTCTTTATTATTTTACTTTAATTTGCATATGTTTATTGAGTTTGTGGTTGTTTGTTTTATTGTGGATGGGTAAGTAGCTCAATGCAAGACAAAGGGCCTGATTTGTATTTCGGGGGACAGAATACACTTTCACAAACATGACAGATATCCCGTCCGCTGTATTACAAGAACATTATATCCTTTGGCACTTTTATTACAGCAGACGGCAGTGGGTCAATAAATGGATGCATGAGCGCATATATGATGACTTATTGGGTGCGTAAACTCACCAGTGAATTTCATCAATAAGCTAGACCTATTTCAATATGCAAACAAAAGTGCTGTATGCACAAACAGCTTTGGTGTTATACATACTGTCATTCAAAGTCCATGCAGGAGAGGCTGTGTGCAAAACGAAGTACAATAATAACAAGGTTGCATATCAGGGACACATCAAGATGTGAATATATGAAACCCTGCCTTTGAAGCTCTCTTGCTCGGTTACAGAAACAATGAAAAAATTAATAAACATTCTACCGTCCCCTTTTAAAAACATATGCTTCCATCGTTTTAACCCCTTGCATGCCCGCCCCTTTCCCCGCCCAGTGCCGCGCTTTGTATTAGCGGGCGGAGTTCATGACGAGCTGGACTCGTCATGGGCACAGCGCCACCGCAGCCCATGACGAGTCCAGCTCGTCATAGGCACTGAAGGGGTTAATGCTATTTTTATAAATATATATATTTTTCAAATACCAGAAGTGTCTACACATTTTAGTACACTTGTTGTCTTTTACCATGTCTGAGGTTAACACAGAAAAGAAAAGAGTAATTACAGAAACTTGAACAAACATATTTCCAAACATGTATATAAATACTTACCAACAACAGTAAGCACTGCACTGGCAGAGACAGCATCTAGGGTTGTGTTTGCTATGCATGTATAGGTCCCTTCGTCATCCTCTGTTACATTCATGATTGTCAAGTGGTTCTTTCCCACAATAAACCTATCAATAAATGTGAAGTAAACCCAAATGGCTCAGCAATGCCAACATATAATGTCAATGTCCAATGCACACATTACCGTAAATCATGATTTGCATATTAAGAAGATAGAGCACACTCATTAGATGTGTCTCAGTGACATAATTGCAAGCTCTCTGTTCATATTTAAAAAATGCATATTCGAAACAGGCCTAAAGATTTATATCAAAAGATCTCCTCCCCAAAAAAATCTCAGAGGTTTGTATGTGAGAGGCGGGGATGGATGTATTCTCAGAAATCAGTAATTATTTAAGGTATTGTGTAAAAATGTTTACCATGGCATAGCAAGGATATTAAGGCCCTAAAGCAAGCAAGGAAAATTCCCCTACCCTTGGCTAGACAGTAAAAGGCAGCCATAAATGGGTTGCTGGGCTCTGATGTCAGCACCTTATTATGTTGCACAACGTAGTCACAAACAATGTTACACCACACTTTCTGCATCACACAACACTTTTACTGATGTGTGTAGTGCTCATTAATATTTTTATACTTGTGTGGGTTTGTGCAGTTTGATATATATGCTGCTGAGCAAAGTCAGCATAACTAGGTTTCCTTATACGTTGGGGCCAAGCATTGCTAGCCCTTAATTATGCTGATTGTTCTGATAAGTGATCCCACTGGAAGCAATGTTATTTATTATTATTAAATACCGATGTTCTACTGGGAGCTCTGGTCTACTTAGGCTTTTATAGAAGCATGTCATGTGACATTTTAAAATAAATGCTAGAGTTCACAAAAGGGTCATGTATGTTAGTTCAACCTGTTCAAAGCTTGCAGAGTCAGGTTTGCACTGAAGAAGTGGAAATTGCTGGATGGGCACTGGGGGTGCACAGGTTACAATGTGTTCTTACGTGGTGGGTGTGTTGGGCAGTTCAAAGGTGATATGCAAGACGTCGAATTGAATTGCAGTGAATTGTGGCAGCTGAACGACAATATAAAATGCCGTGCTAGGTGAATATATTTGTGCATTGCTTATGAGCATATAATTTGTTATTGCATACTAAAAATCATTTTGCATCAAACACTCATAATGCACAGAAAGCATGATGCATATTAACAAAGTGGCTTTTAGAAAGGGAGAATTTCCGTCAAGCTACTGAAAATTGAGGAGGCCCAATATACCGTATCGAAGGAGAGAATTATGCTAAGATTACAAATTCCAATAGTTCAGTGTTCAAATTCCACACTTTCACACAAGTATAGCCTAACTAGGGTAGTCATTACTTATTGGAATACAGATTCCATGCTACAATCATTTTCAAAGGAATATAACTGGTGCGATACTGACCAAGTCCAAATTAATGAAATTCAAGCTCACTGCATTCATTTCATTATTTCACAGTATTTGAATTCGGTTAAAATGCCTTTATTTATGATTTCTAGAAATGAAGATAATTGCATGACTCGAACAAAAACATACTGGTGCGCTGTGAGTTATGAGTTATTTAACATCTTTACTGAGGGCGGGGAGTTCAATTGACACAACTGTGTCTCCTGAGTCCTGCTCCCTGCCAAACTGTACAATGTTAATAATTAGTATAGTGCACTTGGCATATCTGCATATTGTTTGTGTGGGCCCATCTCGAGACCTTAAACATGCACATAATTGGGCTGAGATACAAGAAAACTAAGTTCTGTACGGCAAGATATGGACCTGTGAAATAGCCCTAGACACACAACGAGGCGTGAAGAAACTGAAAACTAGACACATACCTCTCATCAGCTGGTAGCTCGTTGTTGTCCTTAAGCCACAGCACTGTCGGAGTTAATGTGGGATCATGCTTAACTTTGCACTCAAATAAAACTCTGTCAAATCTTTGAATGACTTTGTACTCTGGTTGCTTGATAATCATTGTTGGATCTGAAATGCAAATTGTTCATTTGACACCATTAGATATCTCTGTATAACTGAAAACACTGTAAGAAGAATCAGCTTAGAATTGATACTAAAGAAAGCTGAGGGGAAAGCTGTGAAGAACTGGCTTAGATTGGGCTCATCAGGACCCTAAGGTATCACAAACATCTTTCCTACACCGCCCATCAGTCTGTGGGAAAGCCGGTGACTGGATGGGTCTATAACTGCTGCGATGTTCCCAGCCACTGTCTCAGTCTCCACTTCCTGAGGCTGATGTCCTTGCTGACACACATATTTTTAGTAATTTTTGCTCTGGTTATCAGTGACATAAAACAAGGGCAATGGGATGTGTCCACCTCCGCCACTCAGCTACACTAGGCTAACCTGGCATAGTTGTAAAGTATATTGAGAATGTGAACCGAGGCTGTAGCATGCCTGGATCAAGCTGGGAGGGGTGCTGAAGCATTGCAAAATGGTGGTTCTCTTTGAAAATGCATCCATTGCAGAAGAAAGGTTGGTAAAGTTGTGCAGTCCTAAAAAAGCCTATGAGCCAAAGCTTTTTCTACAAAACTGAAAAAGGGAGTCACATCAGGCATTCCCAGCATGTGGATGGACTTTTCATTTGATTCCTTCTTGTATAATATATAGAATGACCTCGCACAAAGAGAAACAGACATTGGATAAGAACAGAGGACTGTTGGACTTGGCCCTTCTGGCCGGTTCACCCCGAAACCTTTTTTGCTTAATATTGTGACTTGGTGTAGTGATTTTTGAGTTTCTGCGCACTTTACCGCTGTGTCCCAGGGTAAAGTGCGTGCGTGTTGTGAGGTTGGCCTGCCCTCCCATAGGAATGCATGGGGGAATGTATGTGTCCCGGTAGTTCCTGATGCGTGGGGTGTGCAGGCCCGTGTTTGGTATGTGCGGACTCGTGTGAGTGAATGCTGCGCGTTGATGTGTGCGGCGTGCATGTACCTGGTGTGGAAGTGCCACTTCTAGAAGTGGGCACTTCAGTGTGCAGTCTGAAATGTGTGGCTTGTCTGGCGATTGGCTGGTGAGGTCAGGTGACGGACTAGGGAATTCCCCAGAGTCAGGAGGAGTCACCCAGTGGTGAATGGGGAGTTAGCATGCTGATGGCTGGGGAGGAGTATACCTGGGTCCTGAATAGGACAGGGCTTCCCCCACACAATGCTGGCGCCGGCCCCTGTGGTGCGTCTAATGACCCTAGCCCTGCCAGTGAATAGGGAGAGGGGCTGAGCAAAACAAAGTGCTCAGGAACCTGTTGGAACTGGTTCGCCCCTTCCCTGCACCTTAGACAAAGCCTTGTACTGTATAAAAAGGGGCTGTGTCCCCTTACATTGTGTTCTCTTCCAGGATCCACTTGAGGGGGGGCCTGCTGCTGCTGGGCGCCAGGAGAGACCGCCACTGGGGACTGCCTCCCTGCTGGAGGGCCCTGTGAGCTGGCTCTGGGCCCAGCCTTTGCCCCCTGCTCTCTGAAGGACCTTCTTGGTTGCTGGACATTGCTTATAGCGCCTGGGAGCGCTTCCTGGACTTTGGAGCGCTGTGCACGCTATTTCCCTGGGCTTGCTATCTTTATAGCGCTGGGAGCGCTTTTATGAGCCTTGCAGCGCTGCGAGCGCTGGCTCACCTTATAGCGCTGTGAAGCGCTTTGATTCAGCTTGCGGGTGCCCACCCCGCTTATTTGCGTTTATTTCGAGGGAGCCTACCCCTCTCATTGCCGAGGAAATCACCGCTGCGGCCCGGTTCGTAACCGGAAGTCAGGCAGGCCTGGGGGCGTGCCGCGGGACGGAAGCCTCGTCCTGAAATCAGGAAGCGGACAGGAGCCTACCCCGCGCTCCTGTGCAGCGAAGATCCAGGCGGGAGCCTACCCCGCGCTGGACGGAGGAAAGGAGTGCGAGTAGAGCTGGTGCGGAGGGGGCGCGAGGCACATTGTCGGTGCCTGCCTCTCCGCGTGACTGGAAGCCCCGACGTTCTCAGAGCCGGAGAGCGGAGACGACGCGGGAGTCCCCCGAGCAGCCGGTGAGTGTCTAGAGGGCTGGGGGACTCCGCGCATGTGCTGGGGGGTGCAGGGAGCTGTGTTCACGAGCCCCGTGAGGCTCCAACGAGAGGGGGCATGCGTATTTAGAGCGCTGACACTCCAACGACCGGGGGCACTTCAATAGAGCCCTGTGAGGCTCCAACGACTGGCACATTGTTCCTCGAGCCCCGTGAGGCTCTAGGGGGCATTTCGATTGGCACAGAGTCCAGAGGGACTCCAACGACGGGGCATTGATCGGTTAGGGCCCCGAAGGCTCTAGGGGGCATTTCGTAGTGAGAAGGGCGGCCCCGGAAGGCAGCGGGCCGCTCCTACATGTCCCAGGGCACATTGGTGGTGCCCATGCTCAGTTCTACAGCTGCCCAGCACTTAGTGGGCAGCTGCAACGTTTAGGTTGGGGATAATTGCTTTTTAGCCTGCGCAGCTGGCGCAGCTTGACTGAGACAGTGTCCTAGCTTGGACCAGGCCAGTTGGCCCAGGGACTGCCACAGGTGGTGGCATAGGAGTTGTGCGCAATTGTGTTCCTACTGGCACCTCTGAATGTGGGTTGATGCATCATGTGCCATTGCTTTTACACCTCTGAATGTTTTATGCATCATGTGTGTTCCTTCCGTGCACCTCTGAATGTGTTTTGATGCGTCATGTGCCATTGCTTTACACCTCTGAATGTTTTAGGCATCATGTGTTTTCCTTCCCTACACCTCTGAATGTGATGCATCATGTGTAACGTTCTATTACCCCTACAGGTATTGTGATACGTAGGTGGTTGTTGCTTTCTCATAGTACAGGTGGTGCTAGTGAGGTTCTAGTTCCCTGCGTGACAGTCTCCTAAGGTAGTTAGGGTTGCGCAGGTGGTACTTCCCCGATACCAGTAAGTACTGGTTGTGTGCTATACAGATTATTTTTGTGTTACATTGATTTTATATATTTTATGTGCTAAAATATCTAAAAGTGCTAATTCCTGACAGTGGTCCAGGTGGCCCTGTCTTGTACATAATCCCTTGTAAATTCTGCCCGTGCCTGTTGGCACATTGTAAAGTGTATGTTTTTATCTAATGTGTTGTGTATAATACAAAGGTTATTTTTATAGAATACCTTGTGTGGAGTTTCCTTTGTGGTGGGCCTGGGGTGTTGTTGCTGGGTGCGCGCGCAAACGCTTTACACATCGCCTCAGAGATAAGCCTGACTGCTCGTGCCAAGCTACCAAGGGGGTGAGCAGGGGTTATCTTTGGCGTGTAACTTCCTTGCCCTGACTAGAGTGGTGGTTTCTGCCTGACTGTGGCGCAAGCCTTAGCCAACCAGAAATCGCCAGGTCTAACATTGGTGATCAGCGGTGGGATTTGGACTTGCGTTTGCGCTGTACCGCAGCAGCGACTGGCTACACCACAAAACTCTGCATTAGATAACCACATTTTAGGGATTATTGTTTTTGAAGTTCCTTTATTTCTTCTGAAGGTATCATTGTGTTATTGTGTCCAGTACATTTGTCCCCCGCCCTGCGCCCAGAGTTGGTACCTGTGTCACGTGGTGGTCAGGTTGAGGGATCAGGGGTGGTAGAAACTGCCTTACCAGTCCCAGGGGAGGGTTGTGTGTGGATGGTGTGTGGGGCACTAGACAGTGAGTGTGAGTTCTCCAGGATAGAGAGCTCACTGAAACCTTTTGTGAATTGTGTACTCCTGTGTAGCTCCGACCCCCAGGTTCCTTGTGTTGAACTCTTCTCAGGAACGTCCGCCAAAATGGAGCCTGCTTTTAACTTCTGTAGTCTGTTTAGGTACAGTAGGTTGGAGCTGGTAGGGTTCTGTGAGGAGAGGGACATAGAGGTGGGTGAGTCAGATACCCAGTCCAAACTGAGGGACAACCTGATCCTTTGGCAAAAGGATGAGTGGGAGCGAGAGCGCAGTGAGGAAGATAGGGCGCGGGCCGCACGCCAAGAGGGTGGTGGGTCTGAGGGGAGCCCTGAGGAATCTGAAGAGGAGGAAGGTTACCTGACAGGGACGCCAGTAGAGAGTGAAGACCCCATAGATAGGGAGTCCCTTGCTGGGTCCAGTGTCAGGTGCAGCACCCCATCCCTTTCCCTGTCCCCAGAGGAGTGGGTAGATAGGAGGGAAGAGAGGGAGCATCAGCTGGCCATGGAGAAGCTCAGGTTAGAGCATGCCTGGGGGATGGCGCAGCTGACTATAGAAGAGAAAAAGCTGGAGACCGAGAGGGTCTTAGCGCAGGAGAGGATGGCGGAGGCTGAGAGGGCCTTCGCCAGGGAGAGATTAGCTCTGGAGGGTAAGTTGTCCCCAGAGCGCAGTGGTAGTTTTCTGGGCTCCCCAGGGAGGGTTGAGTCCAGTGGTGGCAGCAATAGAGAGACCAGTGCAGAGAGTCCCATTCCCAGTTCCCCCAGTATGGTACCTAGTTCCCGGGAGGAGGAATGTAGGTTGAAGTTCAGGGGCAGGAAGAAGCTGCCTCACCAGTCTTGGGAGAAGTTTGTGGAGGAATGCGAGGATGCACTGTTTGATTGGGTATGGGTTAGCACGAAGGAGGATTTTGAAAAACTGTATGATCTGCTCATCAGAGAGCAGCTATCCAGTAGTTTTTATCCCGAGTTGCGCCAACACCTGTTAGCATGGGGGCACACTGATCCGTGGGAGCTGGCAACGGAAGCAGACCGATGGGAACAGGCCCCCAGTTATGATGAGGAATGGGATAGTTCTTCCCACACTAGTGACTCAAGTAGTGGTTCAGGTACCTTCCAGCCCAGCGTGGTGGAAGAGGCTCCGTGTAGCCCAGCTAGGTCCCAGGATAGCGAGGAGGGTGTAGAGCCTTACGGCCTGGCTCAGTGGAGCGGGAGTAAGTGGGTGACCGAGGGTCCCCAGACGTACGAAACCCTGCCTCAGGACTTGGGTGGTTTCATGAGGGAACACCAAGTTGGGGACCTAGGCTGTCCTGTTAGCCCATTTGAGGAGGAGCACCTAGTGAGTAGAGGACCTGGAGCGCCTGTAAGCAGGGCTCCTGTGGTTCTAGAGTCTGGCAGTACCGCTCCGGTAGGGAGGGTACAGGAGTCCAGCGTGAGGAGTGGTTGGGGGATGAGTTTCCCAGTGGATGCACCAGTGGACCAGGGACTAGCCAGTTGGGCTAGATTGTCTTGGGGGGACCCGGGTGGCGCCACTTCTGTTCTGGGAGATCTTTGCGCACTGTCAGGTGGACAGGGGACGGGAGATCTGCGCCAGACAGACAGTCACACGACACATGGGTCATGTGTCAGCCTCAGGGGGATGGCGTGTAAGTCCCCAGAAGTCCTGGAGTGCCAGGCAATTATTCCACCGAAGGTTTTAGACCAGAGGTTGGGAGGCCAGGTTCAGGAGCAGCCTGACCTGAGGGGTCTGACTACTGTAACCAGTGTCCTGACCGGTTCTTCTTCCAGAGGGACCGCCCCAGTTGGTAGGGAGCAGGACTCTGGAAGGGGGTGCAGAGGGTGGGAGAGCCCACCTCTGACCCTGGTGCAACCTGAGGGGTTAAACCCTAGGTTGGTAGACCAGTTCTCAGGGAGGGGTCCTGAGCTGGTTGGTGAGTTATGTTACGGGGTCGCCTCTCAGAGGAGGAGAGGACGGAACCCTAGGAGAAGAGGTAGGGGGAGGAGAGCCTCGCCCGTGACTTTTGGTCAGCTTGAGGGTACAGACCTTAGGCTGGAAGATCAGTGGCAGTTTAGAACTGCCCTGATGAGGGGTAGAGTGGAGAATGGCTGCTATGTGCCAGGGGTTACTACCCCCCACTCTGTGGTTAGGCAAGGACCAGTGGCACCTGGGTGGCCTAGGGCCTGGTCTTGGCCGCGGACAGCTTGGGAGTACCAGTGGGGTAGCCCAGCTGGTCCAGAGAGTGGTTTGAGAAGAAACCCCATGGGTTCAGCGTGGCGTAGAACAGGAGGGTGTCCCGGCAGTGGCGGGCCCGCGTCCGTGTTCTATCGCCCCAAGCAGGGAAGTCCATCACGGTGGTGATTGGTCTACCCTGCGTTTTGGCTGGAAGGGGGTTGTGTTGGACTTGGCCCTTCTGGCCGGTTCACCCCGAAACTTTTTTTGCTTAATATTGTGACGTGGTGTAGTGATTTTTGAGTTTCTGCGCACTTTACCGCTGTGTCCCAGGGTAAAGTGCGTGCGTGTTGTGAGGTTGGCCTGCCCTCCCATAGGAATGCATGGGGGAATGTATGTGTCCCGGTAGTTCCTGATGCGTGGGGTGTGCAGGCCCGTGTTTGGTATGTGCGGACTCGTGTGAGTGAATGCTGCGCGTTGATGTGTGCGGCGTGCATGTACCTGGTGTGGAAGTGCCACTTCTAGAAGTGGGCACTTCAGTGTGCAGTCTGAAATATGTGGCTTGTCTGGCGATTGGCTGGTGAGGTCAGGTGACGGACTAGGGAATTCCCCAGAGTCAGGAGGAGTCACCCAGTGGTGAATGGGGAGTTAGCATGCTGATGGCTGGGGAGGAGTATACCTGGGTCCTGAATAGGACAGGGCTTCCCCCACACAATGCTGGCGCCGGCCCCTGTGGTGCGTCTAATGACCCTAGCCCTGCCAGTGAATAGGGAGAGGGGCTGCCTGTTGGAACTGGTTCGCCCCTTCCCTGCACCTTAGACAAAGCCTTGTACTGTATAAAAAGGGGCTGTGTCCCCTTACATTGTGTTCTCTTCCAGGATCCACTTGAGGGGGGGCCTGCTGCTGCTGGGCGCCAGGAGAGACCGCCACTGGGGACTGCCTCCCTACTGGAGGGCCCTGTGAGCTGGCTCTGGGCCCAGCCTTTGCCCCCTGCTCTCTGAAGGACCTTCTTGGTTGCTGGACATTGCTTATAGCGCCTGGGAGCGCTTCCTGGACTTTGGAGCGCTGTGCACGCTATTTCCCTGGGCTTGCTATCTTTATAGCGCTGGGAGCGCTTTTATGAGCCTTGCAGCGCTGCGAGCGCTGGCTCACCTTATAGCGCTGTGAAGCGCTTTGATTCAGCTTGCGGGTGCCCACCCCGCTTATTTGCGTTTATTTCGAGGGAGCCTACCCCTCTCATTGCCGAGGAAATCACCGCTGCGGCCCGGTTCGTAACCGGAAGTCAGGCAGGCCTGGGGGCGTGCCGCGGGACGGAAGCCTCGTCCTGAAATCAGGAAGCGGACGGGAGCCTACCCCGCGCTCCTGTGCAGCGAAGATCCAGGCGGGAGCCTACCCCACGCTGGACGGAGGAAAGGAGTGCGAGTAGAGCTGGTGCGGAGGGGGCGCGAGGCACATTGTCGGTGCCTGCCTATCCGCGTGACTGGAAGCCCCGACGTTCTCAGAGCCGGAGAGCGGAGACGACGCGGGAGTCCCCCGAGCAGCCGGTGAGTGTCTAGAGGGCTGGGGGACTCCGCGCATGTGCTGGGGGGTGCAGGGAGCTGTGTTCACGAGCCCCGTGAGGCTCCAACGAGAGGGGGGATGCGTATTTAGAGCGCTGATGCTCCAACGACCGGGGGCACTTCAATAGAGCCCTGTGAGGCTCCAACGACTGGCACATTGTTCCTCGAGCCCCGTGAGGCTCTAGGGGGCATTTCGATTGGCACAGAGTCCAGAGGGACTCCAACGACGGGGCATTGATCGGTTAGGGCCCCGAAGGCTCTAGGGGGCATTTCGTAGTGAGAAGGGCGGCCCCGGAAGGCAGCGGGCCGCTCCTACATGTCCCAGGGCACATTGGTGGTGCCCATGCTCAGTTCTACAGCTGCCCAGCACTTAGTGGGCAGCTGCAACGTTTAGGTTGGGGATAATTGCTTTTTAGCCTGCGCAGCTGGCGCAGCTTGACTGAGACAGTGTCCTAGCTTGGACCAGGCCAGTTGGCCCAGGGACTGCCACAGGTGGTGGCATAGGAGTTGTGCGCAATTGTGTTCCTACTGGCACCTCTGAATGTGTGTTGATGCATCATGTGCCATTGCTTTTACACCTCTGAATGTTTTATGCATCATGTGTGTTCCTTCCGTGCACCTCTGAATGTGTTTTGATGCGTCATGTGCCATTGCTTTACACCTCTGAATGTTTTAGGCATCATGTGTTTTCCTTCCCTACACCTCTGAATGTGATGCATCATGTGTAACGTTCTATTACCCCTACAGGTATTGTGATACGTAGGTGGTTGTTGCTTTCTCCTAGTACAGGTGGTGCTAGTGAGGTTCTAGTTCCCTGCGTGACAGTCTCCTAAGGTAGTTAGGGTTGCGCAGGTGGTACTTCCCCGATACCAGTAAGTACTGGTTGTGTGCTATACAGATTATTTTTGTGTTACATTGATTTTATATATTTTATGTGCTAAAATATCTAAAAGTGCTAATTCCTGACAGTGGTCCAGGTGGCCCTGTCTTGTACATAATCCCTTGTAAATTCTGCCCGTGCCTGTTGGCACATTGTAAAGTGTGTGTTTTTATCTAATGTGTTGTGTATAATACAAAGGTTATTTTTATAGAATACCTTGTGTGGAGTTTCCTTTGTGGTGGGCCTGGGGTGTTGTTGCTGGGTGTGCGCGCAAACGCTTTACACATCGCCTCAGAGATAAGCCTGACTGCTCGTGCCAAGCTACCAAGGGGGTGAGCAGGGGTTATCTTTGGCGTGTAACTTCCTTGCCCTGACTAGAGTGGTGGTTTCTGCCTGACTGTGGCGCAAGCCTTAGCCAACCAGTAATCGCCAGGTCTAACAAGGACCTAATGAAAACTCCTCACAAAAAAACATGAGCTATCTCTTGTTTCTGTCTCTTTTGTATGTAGGTATCCTAGGACTGGCCCTATAGAGACATAGTGCTTGATTTAAAGTTCAGCGGATGGGTTACTCCATCACAAATATGGTGGATATTACGTCCCTAGTATTACAAGTTCCAGTGGATATAATTTCCAGCAGATGGAGGAAAATGGACCTTAGGCATGTCTCCACCTCTGGAGGAGCAACACAAGGTTCTGAGGCTTGCTCAGGGAGGGTGCACGCTCGGTGTGTAAGAGGTTCCTACCCCCTGGTCCAGTACCAGTTATCCAGCCTCACAGAGCCCTACCTGGCTACAACTTCGAGCCTTCCCCCACTGAAGAATGTTGAGAACTTGTTTTACTTAAGTCCTGATTTAGAGATTGGTGGATGGAATACTCAGTCACAAATGTGCCAGATATCTCCTCTACCAAATGACAAGTCCCACAGCATATAATGCACTTGTAATGGGACAGTGTCATGTTTGTGATGTAGTATCCCATTAGTCAAACTTTAAACCAGGCCCATCATCTGGAGGAAAAACATTGGACCGGTACGGCGGCAAATCTGACTCAGGACCAGAGCAACTTTGCAGCTCCAAAATGCTGCTATGTCCCAGTTAGAGGACTGGCAACACAACCAATGGCTTTATTGGGAGCTTGACAATGATATATCGGACTTAGAGGGAACTCAATGGCTTTAACTTAGGATCTTGGCCCACTGGAAGACTTTGAGTTCAAAAAAGTAGACAAAGATTTGTTCTGGATGGCTTGCAGTCAAACGTAGATCCTGGCAACTGTGATGATAAACTTATATTGGTGCTGTATCTAGTCAAGAAACTTTTTGCCTTAAAGTTTTATAAATTCATTTCTCTGGTTTGCGTAATCTGATTTTAATCATTTTGCTGTCTTTCGGCTTTTTAAGTTTCCTTTTGTTCTAAATTGATTTGGGCCTATACTTTGTTGTTTATTAACTTTAAAGTTGTTGGTACTTGTTGAAATTAACACGCATTTCTCTGGAGATTGTCTACTGCTAATGCCATAGCTACTGAAAGTTGAACAGAGATTATCTGGGAACTTTGCTTTGGTCTCGCCAGATTGTGGTTATTAAGCTTGCAAATGCTTCTACCAAATTGAAAACCCAATTACAGATGGTGCCATTACCGCACACGAAAGCAATGGAAACGTGTGAAGGAATTTATTTAATACATGTGCCCATGGAGGGACGGAACAATACTTGTGATGCATACATACAGACATTTGCCTAAAATAAATGTAACATTAAGTAATAATAGGGTGACCATGTGTTCCTCAGAACCTGGGGATCAGTATAAATTCAAAGCATGGACAGAGAGAGAGGATGGGTACACCGAGATGTAGTATGTGTGCATAGAATATATGGAAACATTTATATAGACCAGCACACTGACCAATGTATTACTGCTTACCTTTAACTTCCAGGGTAACAATGTTCTGTGCTACACCCAATGTATTTGTTGCTATACATGTATATGTTCCACTGCTGTCTTTTTGTGCCACGGGTACTTCCAGCGTTCCATTTTCATGCATAACGTAAGGATCTCCCGCAATGTTGTTTCCTTGGGCGCCTTTAAACCTGAACACGGTACAATGGTGCCATTTTAAAACAAAATACAACATTTAACAAGATATATCTTGGTCTCCCTATGTTATTCTTCAAGAGTACATCAAATAAACATGTCTCCAACTTGTGAAGTTAATTGTCTTCTAATAGGAAAGCTACAGTGGTGGCCACACAAATGATACATTTTCAAAGAATACAGCCCATGGGTTTTCACACTGAGTGCCATTGACTGCAACCAATTGGAACACTCTAAGGCTATGTTTCTGAGATTATTTTCCTATTAAAATTTGCTTCTCTGCTGAGTGGTAAAGGGTAACAATTTGGACCAATTGTGACTGTTTTATGTTGAAGGGTGATGTGAAAGAGCGATCACTCTCTTTCATAGCATAGTCTATGAAGGCCATTCTTTTGCTTTTACTTAGTAAATAGAATGTGCTGTCGGTCTGTGTATGTGATAAAGATTCTCAGTCCTAGGCCAGTATAGCTTTAAAAGGATTTTAAGAATGACTCTGTCCACGGTCCACGTACATGGCTGAAAATGGATGGGTGAAGCCACGGAGCCTGCACGCGCTGCTCTAAACATCAATTGGTTTCAACTGACAAATAAGAGCTATCATTTGCTATTGACTTTCAGCAAGAATTGCCATTCTTTAAATTGCAGTCATAACACAAAGTACAGTCATTGCCTAGAGTGCATATTGCCATTACAAAAAGATTTAAAAAGTGACCACTTTCGTGTATTTAGCTCCCCCCTCCAGACACAGTTTTACCTCATTACAAAAATAATATAAAAGTGTTACTTTGCTAGCACAAACACGCAACGTTCACCCTTGTCATTTTCTCAATCCCATACCTGACTCCTGATATTACGTAGGTGTTGCCTTCCCATACTCATAATAGGAGCACAGCCATTCTCACCAGCCTGCTGCCTGCAGTACACAAACAGATCTGCTCTGTCAATGCTTTCTGTGCCACTGGCTCAATCTGTAGAAGTTCCAATGTAAGCTGCAACACAGGCCACCCAAGTAGAATGGGTACCTCTCCATCCCTCTCCCCAGCTATGACTGCACAAACCCAGCATTGACGGCGTCCTGCAACTTCTGCACACATTTCCATAAACAGAATTGTGATACTCTGGGTGTTAGGTAGATGCACACCGTAGGCCAAAGAGTTGGCACGATGGGAATAGTGTGGGTGTGTTTCACCAAGCAGGTCCTGTTCAAACAGATACCGGTTTTCCTATCCAAGAATCCCAGTTGCTCTGTGTCAGCCTGCCTTACCTCGGACTCCAAGAGGAGGGGGGAAGATAATGTATCTGGATTGGGTAATGTGGGGCGACACATGTCCTAAACAGAGGAGTATCTTTTCCATACATTGCTAGGATGCCTCTGAAAATGGAAGGACCCAAATCTGTAAAACCTCTTATGGGAAGAGTACTCCTCACAAGCGCTTGCTCAGGGGCAGTAAGGTTCAGTTTGGAGTTTCGCCGAGAACAGCGTTTATGTGGCACAAAAGATGAATTCATTAGAGTACAAAAAATAAATACAAAAATTATAACAAATGTGTTTCACTACATATTTCGAAACCTACTTAAAAAATATCAGATATTTTGAAAAGGAGCTTTATCCCTAGAATGTTAGGGGGTGATCCAGATGCCATACATAAATATCATCTACTGTTTACAGTTTAATGCATTGTTTTTCAGGACGTTGATAAATCATGAAGAAACTCTCTAACGCATAGGGAGTTGTCAGCACCCAATATATATTAGGGCAACAGTGTGAAAAAAATACATTTTTGTAAATGAATTACATGTCACTATTTCTCCATATTATTTCTGTGAACTCCTCGATGTACAACTCTTAATACACGGGGGTGACCTGCACTCCAAGGAGTCACGCCAAACCTTGTAAGGAGTCAGACAGTGAACCCCATGGACCTGTATGAAAAATTCTACCTTCACCGCCCTGTGAGATGTTGGACTAGAAGGTTCAATTGATCCCTCCTAGTTCTTTGTGTAGAAGTTCCTCTTCACTGAGTCTTAATGTCAGCCAGCAGCCCAGTCATAAAGATAGATACGCCTGCAGTTGCTGGAAAGAGCTTGGCACAGACACCTGAGGCAGAAATGAGGGGGGGGGGGGGGGCTGAAAAAGGACTACGGTGAGAGTAAGCCCCACAATTTAGGGCCCCAGAGACGTAACAGCAGCCTTCTCCGTACAAAACTTTACTCACGGCTTCCAGGATTGATGCAGTTACATTTCCCTGTACCACTAAACACATTCTCTCAGGAGCATCCTTTGACACTACTTCACAGAGTACGAGCCCAGGAACCTCGGATATGGTCCCCAGGGGCTGTTTCATGATGGGCTTTTCTGGTGCAGTGCAGAGCTGGGTGCCTGTTTTATGTGCCTGCAGTGCGTAAACAGATCCAGGCCAGGGGGCAAAGAGTGGAAAAGCAGGGCAAAATAAGCTGGTGGAGGATACACACAGACCTTCACTGACCGGCCTGCTCACTTATATCATGCTTAACAATGAGACAGGAGGAATGTGTGTGCAACTACCACCAGTATGGTATGTCCCACTAACTAAAAAGGCTTAAGTGTGCCAGCTATCTCCTTCAGCCTGGCTCGCGTTGTACCAAGAAACACCACACCTACTCCTTCTCCATTTACTCTGTCATTGTGGTGATTGGCAGGCAGGTAGAGCGGGCTGCTGCGCGTGAGACCCGAACAGCAGTTGCTGACGCTCTGCTGAGTTGTAGTGTAACCTTGACAAGAGTGAACCTACGCAGACGTGAGCACCAGACAGTGCAGGTATAAAGAGATGGTAAATGCAGGGTGTGGCTGTGAGGCAGTGAGCCACAGAGAAGAAGGGTCAGGCTCGGACAGTAAAGAGGGACTGGGCGTTCCAGAGCGTCAGGTGCAGATCACACCCTCAAATCACGCAGTGGTGTGAATTGTCTGAAGTGAAACATATCGAGGGGTGAATATGGGACAACCTGGAGAGTAAATGTTCATTTCCCCCCGACCCTATACACGAAGATGAGAGATACAACCGAGGTACCCACAGAGCCACTTTTGCAGAAAAACAGCTGTGGGCCATGTTTAATTCTCCTCCGGTGTCCCAGTCCTCTGGGTTGAAGGCTACCACTGTGGCCCCTTCCAATGACCTGTGCTCCTCGCCTCTACATCATGATATTGTTTGAGAAAAGAATAAGAGGACTGATAACAGGTCTTAGAAATGTTTGAAGAACAAACACTTCATATCCCTAAGAAAAGAAAGGCCCGTCACAGAAAACTCCGCAATAAATATTAGAACGGGAACTGTTTTATAACAAATAGAAAATAAATCGTGTCATCCAACCCACAGGAGGGCCGGAATTTTTATTTGTTTGTTTCTGCGTTTACTTTCAGTGATCTGGGCAGTAACCTTTGTCCGTCTCCTCCATAATCCCGAGACCTAATTGACATCTCCCCTCCTCACAGCTTGACCCCCCCCCCCCGCCCAACTGCTGATCGCGTACAGTTATACAGGCAACAGCTGAAACCCCCCTTCGTATGTGTAATCTTCTCCTCTACTAAAAATGTAGGCACGTTCGGCTGGGTTTAAAAACGAGTGCACGTGCTCATATTACCTTCCACTGAAAGCAATCACTGTAGGGTTTGCACAAAGGCCAGGGCACAGAGACTGTTGTTGCAAACGCCTGACTACAGGAGGAAATGACAACTGCTGCTCTGATACAGCACACTAACAGTAAAGCAGTGCCAGTGGCGTAACGAAAGTGTAAGGGGCACCCCTGCAATGTACACGGAGGGGCCCTGCTCCGGATTGAATATGGAGCACTCAGGCCTAAGTACTGTGCTGAGGGGGCCCCCTGCAACCCGGGCCCCCCCCGCACCACAGGGAATGCGGGGGGCCTGTGTTACGCCCCTGAGCAGTGCAAACTGGCAGGGTGCTCATAACAAGACCCTAAACTGCCACTTACCGAGGGTGTCCATGAAAAAGGTGAGATTGCTTCAAGTATAGACCCATATACAGTTAACTGTGTGCCTGTGTGTTATAATGTATTGATTCATGCTGGTAGGGACTCTTGATCATATCAAAGTGTCAGCATTGTACTTTTATTTCCCTGTGGTTTCATACTTAATGTTCTGAGTCACTTTGCTAGCTGTTGCATGCTAGCATGGTGCAGATTACTGACTTCTGTGAGGGGTTCACCCTATATAACATGCAATGGTGGTACCAATATGTCTGGCTCATAAATGAAAGAGCCCTTCAATTACTGATGGGTTAGGCATTCTGGCCTGCACTCTTGCACCTCTGTTATCCCCCAGCTGACTCATTCTTGTATTCACCCACTTAAACAATCACTATAAAACACACACAAAACTATACAACGTCTTCATGCTGGGCATATATTTGCAATCACAAATAAAATAAACAAATAAATGAAACTAAACTTTACAGCAGGTGGCCATCTGCCAATGGTATTGCCAATAGTGTATTGTTGTTTTAAAGATTCCAGGTGCCTTCCAGGTTTACACCAATATGTTGGTCATCTGGAAATAGTAAACCAATTATACACTATGGAGAATCCATTCCTTGACAGTCGCTAGTTTTAGAGGCAGTGATCACATGGGATGTGGAGCATTGCAGAAAAAAAGAGCTGCAAACTCTGCCTGTTGAGCCATTGTATGTTCTAGAAAATGTGATTAACAGAGAAAAAAGAAATGACTATCAAAAGAGAAAATGAAAAACTAAAGTACTGTCCCACCAGCCCTGGTACTGAAGCAGACTCCTTTTCATTCAGATGTAGCACATGAGATCAGACAAATGCTATCACTCACAGGTCACGACACCAATGGCTGAAGTGGGCCGACCCAATGGCCCATTGTGTATGCTGACATTGAGTTTAAATTACACTCAGACAGGCTAATTGCAGAACGGCTTCTTTGGGAATTTATATGTGTGTGTCTTTTTGTAATGATTTTAAGATAACAAGATTTTAGCAGACAACAACAGAGTCTGTCAGGGCTTCAAAAGAGATTCTAGCAAGAATTATTACAGTGCAAATCTTTTACACCTAAAGTTTGTAAAAGTGGTTAATCGGCGCCAACTCCTTACTACAAAGATAATCTGTGAGATGTCATGTAACAAAATACATGTCTGCAGGATTTAACAGTGTAATATTAATCCACCCACAAAGGCCAATTGGCTTTTTAACATACACACTTCATTATAAGTAAGTCATGCCTATTACTTTTATTGTCACTTGTCCTAATAAACAAATCAACCATTGGCATCTGTAATAACTTTTAACAATGCCTCTATCCTTTATAATATTACATTTCATGAAGCAAAGTGCTTGTCCACAGCCTGTAACACAGTGCGATAACAATCCACTGTTAAACGTCTATTAACTTTAACAAATACTTTTCACAATAAATAAGCCAGGCCTACTGCACTCATCAGAACTTTTCATAATAAACAGATCAGACATACGCCACAGGACATAGGTATTCACGGTGTACCAATCAGGTCTATGGCATTTATCATTTGACTGTCACCATAACCAACTCAGGCATATTGTATTGAGCGTTAACGTTACACAAGGCAACCATCAGGTATACAGTCATAAAATTACAAATGTATACAGATGTACAGAAGGCAAAGCAAACTTCTAGCTCCCACAAGAGGTCTTAAACAAAAATATTATCTCAATGCAAATTTCCATCCCATGGTTTGTCAGATGGGGTAACCAACCAACAACAGAACCTCTCTTCAGGCTTTAATACAGATAAATAAAAACCCATCCTTAAATGACTATTGACATGCTTTTCACAATACATATGTCAGGCCTACTGCCTTTATCATAATTGTATTTAATAAGAATATCAGGCCTAAATCCTTGATCATTGTCTTGCCACCAGAAACAACACAGTCAGAAACAAGCACTCTTTCTCAGTGGATGCGCATAATATCTTCCTAATCAAATTTACTCAAGGAAACCATTGTGTAGGAGAAGCCTAAGCCCCTTTCAGGGGTACTTTTGAAACACCTTTTACTTTTGATCTCATAAGGTCAGGCAACAGCTGAACTGGCATGCCAGACCTAAAAATCATACAATTGCTGGCGTCCACATTCAAGCTGAGAATTTTAAGTTGTTATTCATTTTTTATTTAAATGGCATGTGTTAATCACTCCTCACCTATTGAAATTCCAGAGGGATGAGTTCAATTCAAACAATCAGATCAAATAACAAGTCCTACTTCAAGTAAAGCAGAAGAAGTTACATGTGACAAATCACATTTCAAACATGCCGATTATTTCCTCGTGCCAGATTACTCAATGGATATAAATCTTCTCCTCAGAACAGTCCTTGTCTGGATTTCTAGCAGAAAATAAATGGCTGTCTACAGGGAATAGCTATTACTGGGACTGATGTTGCTCGAGCTTTAAAGTTAATACTCCATAACAATCTGCTATCCATTTTATTCAATGAGAGTCAGGTAAGGAGACTGGTAAACACTAGCAATGCCCCCAGTGTATTTCATGATTGTGCACAATTTCCAAATGTGTAAGGAGCTAAACATGTATGCTTCTGGAGGCTAACAAATGGGTATTTTGATGTTATTTCCTATCGTTTTTTGAATATTTTGTATAAGGAAAGTACACTGTGAGATGCCTTTTTAGCCCTATTGACAACAGTGAAACCTGGGAAGTTGCCTCTGACCCCACTTTCCTGGTTGATCTTTTACCTGTTGGGAGCTGAGTTACGTTATGTGTAGGCTTTTCTGTTTTAAGCATTTATTTGTTGAAGATAGATTTCAGTGTTTTTTCTCAGTGTTTTTCAAACATTTTGAAACTGGGGTCTATCAGTTTATCTCACTGCCTAATCCCCAAAATAGACAAAAATTATGACTTCCCAGATTTTTACAGAACATGTTTTTGCAGTGATTGTTAGAACATATATATTTAATTGAAAGGATAGGCATTCTAGTGTATATTGTGTCTTCCCCTTGGCAGTGTGTCTTATAAACTTATGGTACATTGTGCTAAGCACAGAAATCTTTGTATTGCAGCCTCACTCACCCTGAATCCCTCACATCTCTCTATCTCTCATACTCGCCGTCTCCAAGTCTGGTTTACATGACTGCTAGTGGATAAACACATTCATGGACACAGTTGGGGAGGCGCCATTCACCTACTCCTTATTGAATATTATGACATTTCAAGGGTGGTCAACCCTGCCATCCTCATAGTATGTTGAAGAACTCTTAACATTTTGAATGCCATCAGATTAATATGTGGATCAGTAGTTTACAACAGCTGAAACTTGATGCAGCCAGCATGCTCGATAATACTTTTCTGCTCTCTTTTCTTGACTCTATTAAAGTAGTCCTACTGTTGCTGAATGGAGATTCATAGCTGCACTAGGTTAAATAGCACACTTTATGTGAGGTTGATGGTTTAATCAAAATCAAATTGTCAGTCAGTCAGAACAACTTTATTTCGCCAACATAATAAAGGCATAAAACGCATACTACATATAAAAACTATCCACATCATTACAGTACAATACATTTTAAAATACAATAGTTATACAAATTACAAATTTATAATAAAAATTCACACTTGATTAGGGGCGCATTGCAATAGATTGATTCAGCAGATTGAGCTTCTCTTTTTAAGAGCAGTTTAAAGAAAGGATGCCACAGATAAACAGGTAAAGGGGTCAGCCAATAACTGCAAATAGTAAAAGGCCACACGACATTGTTTAAAATTCATTTTACGCATAATGTAGGGTCAGTAACCCACCCTTTGCCCGACCTGCGGGTGACGGTATTGCAGGAGTGTAAAAAGAACGATATCTGTTCACATATATTGGGTCAACCTCCCAAGTTTCTTGCAGACACACAGTTAGTTATCAACAAGGACAGCCATTCTATATTGGACCTTTTTTGGTTATAGCCAGAAATGTTCCAGGACATGACCGCTATAGACCCTAGGTGGTTCTCACAAGGAATATATTTCTGAGATGAATCCAGGTTGTCCAACTGAGAGCCTGTTAAACCTTGTAGGGTTACAGAAGGGGGAGTAATCGAAGGAAACCATTTCTGTAATTCTAAACCATCATCCCCATTAGCTAGTATAATCTGTTCATCCAGTCAATCACAACTAGGCAATCCTTCTAGTACAGCATATCTATTCCTCATGGGGATGGGTGAGACTGAGGGAAGGAGAGAACGATTAGGTAAATGATTAAAAGGCTTCCAAGTGGTAGATGATCTAGGGACAAAAAGCTGAGGTGGCAAATAAGGTTTATAGAAAAAACCCAAAGGAAGGGCAAACATTTGAAAATGCAATGATGGGATGCTTGGTAGGTCAAATAATAGTTCGCCCACTATATGATGATTGTCAAAGTTTAGTACGATGCAATCACCCTTAATGGTTTTGGGGGCCCTTCTCACCCAAGACACCCTCCTGGCCATAATAATATTATTAATTGCATTGCAATTTTCGCGTACATATTTGGACAGCCAATGCTGGGATTAGTGTATTAGCTGCTCAGTAGTTTCTGTTTGATTAGGTTTCAATTCTAGGGCATTGACTAGAACTATAACATATGGACAGGCTGCAGGCGGAAGATCTAACCTACCTTTAGATTTTACAATTTCACCTAGATACTGAGAAACTCCCTTTCCCAAAATAGAAGGTTGTTAATTTCCCTCCAAAGGGGCAGGGGGAATACAACAATCAGCGTTATGGTTGGTACCTGTACTCCCATTAAATAACTGAGGTTCCCCACATAACCTAATACAATCAGTTCTCTTGGTATTACAATATGCCTGGTTCTGACAGTAAATATTCTGTACAGCAGTTCTTAAGTTTTTATCTGATTCATGAACGTGATCCGGCAGAACAGTAAGCGGACCTATTGCTGGATGAGGTTCAGAACTACCCATATTAACGATAGGCGCGTCAGGGCTCATAAGGGGCTCTCTATCGGTTTGTAAATTTGGGCAGACTTTATCTTTTAACACAAGGGTATTATGAGCAGCATGATTCGTAAGATGTAGAGCCTCTAAAGATGACAACCTTTCCTCTATTTGGGATAGTTTCTGGAGTATAGGATTTAAAAGTACAGCCACCATAACCTCCATTCTTTTCAGTAAATCAGTATCAAAACCATCGTCCTTCTCCACCTGGGATTGGTTAATAGTTCCAACTTGATTGATAGATCTAATAGATCTTCGTAGCGGTACAAGTCCTGAATCCTGACCCTGGGTTCCTAGAGAATTCTGGTTGCAAGCCCTTTTAAGTGATTTTTGCTTTATTGGTGCACCCCCTTCCTTTTCCTTGACTTTGGAGCTGGCTCATTGTTCTCCACTTGAGAAGTCGTTGGTTGTTCCTGAGTTATATTATAGAGTTCAGACTAAGGTGGAGACAGGGACACCACGGGAGGTATATCCAAGCTAGGATCACCTGTCAATTGGCCAGGGTTTGTTTGCTCATAGGCCAAATTTCTTCCACCTATAGAGGAGCACTTCTGCAAAATAAGTGAGTCCAGAGAAAGCCTTCTTTCGGTTAACTCGATTTCATGAGCTAGCACAGATTCCGCCCTTGTTAAAAAAGCATCCAAGGTTCCAACAGGTCCAGTGCATTGGTTTCCCTTAGCAGCCTTGTTTTTACTCATTTCTGACCCCAACAATCAATCCCCAAAAGCATCAGAGAGATAAACATTCAATTTTAAAAATAGCTGGATTGCTAAATTAAGTGAAATACAGGACGAATTGCAATACCAATGCCCTTTATCAGCACAAAACACTGTGACTGGTGTAAGCGAATATAACCAAGATAACAAGGTCTGTTGGCTTTTGAGGGGATTAGTAAAATTCTTGTTGATTTTGTGCAAATAGTGCAAAAAGTGGCAAGTGCAATAAAGTGCAAATACAAACGCTATCTACAAGCTCATCAGATGCGCTCCAAAATTCCACAGTTCCTTCAGTTAGTATACAGGTTGACATGCAAATGTCTAATTGAAGCGCGTAATTAAAAGAGTTACCTCTCAACCTTCTCCTCTCCTTTGGATGATAAAGTATTAGGTGTTACCCAAACGTGCAGCAGCAACTGGTAAATGATAGGACAACTCTAAGCACAGCTATAAGTATAATAGTTCCAATGACGTGCCAAGAGAGGTGTCCCAGCCCAACCTCATTCAGGCGCAGACGGGCCCACCCACGCAGCTGATTTTGTAGTGCTTCCTGGCGCTCTCTCGTGACGTTGGCGGACAAGCCCTGCAAGACTGAGACCTGGCTGGACGATGTAGGTCCCTAGGACCGTGTGGCGGTAAGCAGGCAAACGGCAATATTTCGTGGGACCCGCACTGTGGGAGACCGTGGCTGATTTTGTAGCGCCTCCTGCCAATATTTTGCGGGACCTAAATGTTTGCAGTTAACATTCTAAGAACAGGCTCAACCCCCTACCTGTAAAGTGAAGCATTAACTTAACATGTCACAAAAGACAATGAGACACATTGCAACTATGAATGTTTGTGGTATCCTCTTTTGGTATGTGGAAGGTCTTGTCATGCTAATATTTGAATGCTGAAAGGTCAAATATTATTTGAATGCTCCCAGATTCTCTGCAATGCATAATTTAATTTGATCAAGCATGAAAACAAGCTCCTAAACCCTTCACCATTATTCCAAGCAAACAAAACTAGAAGAAACAAAAGAAAAATGAAACAACATTTTTGTGACATCCATAAACAACAAAATGAAAGCAGACTCATCTTATATCAGTCTTTTTTTGCCACAGCCTTGTATAAAAAAGTCACACTCTGATGGACCCTTCAAGAAGAAATAAAAAAATCACATGTTACCTATCACTTTATTTACCTTGAAAGTTATTTTGGTTTGTGGACATGTATGTGTCTATGGGGGTCAATATATTTATTCTGATTAGGTCTACTTCTTTTTGGTGCACTTTTATCAGTTATTCTAGGTAAAAAGCAAAAACAGAGACTTATGAGGTGTACATCCACCAATAACTTGGCCCCTTTTTGCTTTTCCTCTGAGACATAGGTGTGTGCAACTCTGGCTTTACCATAAACTGCTATCCATAGGGGTGTCTGTGACCAGGTTATTCCTGGCATAATAAGAGTGGTGTTGGGTAATATTTAGAGTTTTACCTGTAGTCGCCATCAGATTCTAAATGTGTATGGAATTGTGTTTGTTCTTAAGTAAGTATGATGTAAGAGTTTGGGCACAATTCACAGAACTAACTTAAGACAAAATCCTAAACTTACTACCATTTTGGTATTCAAAGAAGGCACTTACTCATTTTGGTATTCACAGAAGGCACTTACTCATTTCGGTATTCACAGAAGTTAGGACTCCTAACTTTAGGACTCCTAAATGCCTTTTGTGAATACCGAAATTCTTAAAGTTAGGCTTTTTCTCAGTTTAGTAGTAGTAAAGTTAGGACTCCTAACTTTAGGACTCCTAAATGCCTTCTGTGAATACCAAAATGAGTAAGTGCCTTCTGTGAATACCAAAATGGTAGTAAGTTTAGGATTTTGTCTTAAGTTAGTTCTGTGAATCGGCCGATAGTTCCTAATAGTTGATCCTAAGGAGGAATCTACAACTTCACCAAATACAAATCTGCGAGTGGAATCTCACAGTCGAGATAAATTTGATAAAATCACAGTAAATAAACATCGACAAAGCCGCTAGGTCTGGCTTGCATTTTCACATACATACCAGCCCTACTGGCTTAGCCAAAGCTGACAGGAATGCTTATTTTGTGTTTCAGCAGCAGTCCACTGGCAGCAGGGAGGGTGCTGTGCACATTGAATCTTATCTGTGGCACAGTCATTGAACATTTTTGATAGGAACGCAAAATTGTAAAGAAATCATTAGAGGAATGGTGTTTTAGCATCCCTGTCAATTTATATGTTTTCTTCAAAGTAGACTGAATTATCTTGCAGTGAAAAAGAAATAACAGATATGGATTGCTGCTTATATACAATGCATATACAGGATAAAGAATTGAATGTGACAAAAAGAGTGAGGATGAAGTGTACTTTCCAGAGGTAATTAATCCCTCAAGCATTCCAATTGAAGCCCTTCTTAGGAGGTAGAAGGATGCACACAAACAGCCAAAGGCATGGTGTTCAGACTAACATACTACTCTAAGCTGATCCAAAATGCGATTGACTATGTCTCAATGAAATGGCCAAAGTGGATTCACCAAAGCAGCCAGGGCCGACCTGCTTGCGCAGCCTGGTGCCTCCTTTACTTTGTTCTATTGTGTCATTTATAGAAATTTAAGGTTTAGTTTAGGCAGAGAATGGTGGGTGGCTCTTCATAAAAAAACAACTCCACAGCTGCCTTTGGATATTAGCTTTTACTTACTACTACATATGACTGCCTTATTACCAACTTATTACCAACTTGTTGGAATACATGGCCAAGCAGAGAACGTTGAATCAAGGAAATGATTCCTGTTGTTCCTAAAGCTATAGGTACGAAGCACTGTCTCGTTCAGTTTTCATACCTGATGGACTCCTTAAAGCAGCAAAAAAACTTTAAATAATTCATCACTGTTTCTGTAATCAGGATAATCCAGTATTGGTTCCAGGCTCCAGGAGGGTTAGGCATGGGAACCTATAATTCTTGGCGGAAAAGACCAAATACAGCAAACAAGCAAATAGGTTTATGAAAGCTTCTCAAGAACATATCACCAGGCAAACAGCAGTTTCAGTTCTAAAGCAGACCTCGAAAATTTAAAAACGCACTATACGTATTTAAGAATAAGTTCAATGTGTTTGAATACCTGATTTTAGGATAGTAGACCGGCATATAGTGAATCACATGGCTTAGCATACATAATAAAAGAAATATGTTGGATGGGCCTGCAGTCTTCACCTGAAATTAAATGCCTAATTGTACATTGTAAAAAAATGAGTTAGCATATCTTGATGTTCCAACTCCCTTCTGAGGGGAGATTGTGGGGAGAGAGGCAGGCAAACAATGGTTGTGGTCCACTGCTGTCGAGAATGGCCTGCCCAGCTACATAATGTAAGATATATCCTACTTTAATATTACTATTTATAGTATGCTTTTTAATATCTTTCAGTCATCGCAAAAACAGAGACCTGTATGGAGAGAGGATTTAGGCCATGTTGGAAGTTTAAAGTGATATGGAGCCTCGATAAGCAAGAGATGCCTTTGCGGATCTGAAGACAAAAATATGTTTGCATGATGCAAAAAGGCTACAATGATAAAGAGTTTCCATTGCAGTGTTGATGTTTGGTAGTGGTTTGTAAATGATAGAAAGCGCAACTAGAGGGGAGATGCCAGCACCACAAGACTCGCCACCATTTTTGACTCTGTGAGGAGGAAAATGGCGAGTAGAGAGTGTGAGGCAGAGTAGTACTTCGAGATAACACCTGTGGGGAAACACCCATTACAACGGAGTAACTACTGTGCACTACCTTTACAACGCAGCTGTTACAACGCAACTGCCTTTACATTGCATGCCATTACAACACATGCCATTACAACGCATGCCATTACAACGCATGTCACTACATCACATGCCATTACAACGCATAGCATTACAACGCATTATAAGGCAATTCATAGGGATTTTTTTAGTTTTTGGGTGGGTATGGGTTTAGGGGTACATGGGAATAGTACTTTTTTACTCCTACACTATCCAACACTTATCCTACTGTTGCATTCACTGGAGTGGGAATAGTAATTTTTACCCCTACGCTATCCAATACTTACCCTACTGTTGCACTCACTGGAGTGGGAATAGGGATTTTTACCCCTACACTATCCAACACTTACCCCATGTTGCCCTAAAAGCATTATGTGTTGTAATGGTCTGCGTTGTAATGGTATGCATTGTAACAGTAGTTTCTAAAAATGCATTGTAATGGCATGTGTTGTAAAATCATGCGATGTAATGGTAGTTGCGATGTAAAAACCGCATTGTAAAGGCATGCTTTGTAATTGTTTGCGTTGTAACGTCATATATTACACCTGTGCAACCATGTTCAGAAATACAACCCTGACATTGCAATTAATTTACACATTGGGCACTAGCACGTGTGAGACACTTTGAAATAAGATTCAAATAAGGAATAAATATACTAGATGAATAACGTGGGTTGTGTGACTATCTACTATCATTTATCTTTGCAGAGTCCGGCTACTGGAAGCACCAAACTCTCTCCCCAAGGCAGCACGTGTTACACCGCTGCTTGGCAGGCCCAGAAATCCAGGCCAGCACATGCCACCCAACGAGGCTGTGACAAGCTTCAGTGCAGAACATCTCAGGCGGGGTGTCTCTCTACTTTCAATCATATGCAGCATGGGAAAAGCGGCCGGTGGAGAAAGGGGTGGGGGGGACAATCCTGTGACGGGCGCCCGTGAATAAAAAGAACAGCCCAGTGGAGGAAGGGGGAGGGAGTAACAGGGCAGCGTGACGGCTCCACTGGTTACTCCTGGGTTCAAATAGCGTCCTGGCAGATGAAACGGGGGGAGGGGGAGTGGCAGAAGCATGACAATTCCGCTGAACACTAGTGGATGTGAAAATCACCCTGGCAGATGAAGGAGCAGAAACACACAGAAGAATAGACCATGCTACAATTAAAAAACGAACAAGAAGGTAGTGCGTGTTTATTTCCATCACTGCTTCAAGCTCTTAAATGCAGAACATTCTACACATCTGCACAATGCCGGGAAAAATCCAAAGGCTGCAGAGGAATGCCTCAAAGCCTCTCTCTGTAGGTTTATACTATGCTATGTGTAGTGGAGTCATCAGGGCCTTTCCAGACAGCTAAAACTCTTTGTAACCTAACCACAAGAATTGCAGAAGGGCTGACAAATAAGAACAAACATGCTGAATAAAACCTTATTTAAATAGCATTTCAGACTACATAAAAGCGTTTATAGAAGCCCTACTTTTATCTCATTCCAGTGTCATGGGCACAAGAAATATGTCAAAAGTCAAAACAGGTTGTCCACTCGAGTCCCAAAGATGATTTGAACCTCTAGCAAAATAAAATATTTTCCAAAGTCCACCACCAGTATTCAAGAAAAGATGAGCAACTGGCATATTGCTGTTTCTTTAGGGACCACTGTCCTGGATGGATGGATGTTAACCACATGTTAGGGACACCTCCCTTTGTCCTATTTGTAACCACTTTGTTCCCAAAGGGACCACAGGCGCACAAACAAGGCTGGGGATCTAAGTCCATAAGAGACTGGGTCTGGAACATTAAGGTGTTTGAATTCAGCCACAATTTTATCAGTGAGTAATATGTAATACTAGTGTGTTTGCCTGAGTGAAAACTTAATGTGAGGTATTCCCAGGGCTTTAAGTGGGGTGTCTCAAAGGGGCGTGGCCACTGTAATTAACGGCGTGGCTTAAAGCAAGGAAGCTAAAAATCTGTGCTTAGCATAATGAGCTGCCCGAGTATTTTGCTGTTTCTGTCATTACATCTAGATTTATAATACAACAAGCAACACCATACCTACAACAAGTCAGGACTATTGGCTGTGTCAATGGTTGTTAGTTGCATAAGATAAATAAGCAGCAACTATGGCTTGTATATAATATTGAAAAAGCTTCCACTTAAAGCCCTGGTGACACCACGACAATGTTGCTGCTCCTGAGTTTCAAAAAGAGAAGGGAAATCCAGAGAGAAAATGACTCTCTTTAAAGGATTTCCCTTCCCCTACAACGCTCACCTGGCATGACGTCATGCCTGATGTCATGCCGTAACTTCTCCACTAGTGAGAAGTGAGCATTGTGAGCATGCGCACATGATCTGCCTGCTGTCACTGCAGTCCATAGGACCGCCTGTGCCAAGGCACAAAAAAGAGCTCGATAGAGACCCGTTTTGAGGCCCCCTTTAAAAAATTATTGGTGCTCAGCACAGGTGAGACCCGGCCCACTTAAAGCAATGAGTAATTCCTTGTCTTCTGTAAGGATGCGAGACACTATCTCAATATATTGTTCATACAGTTTCTAAAATCATATGACATATGGCCTTGAGCAGCACATGCAGCCATAGCGCTCATCAATTTGCAGTTTCTGGAAGATATTTTCTGCTTGGACCAAGTCTACATTGAACGAAAATTATGCGGACCGAGTAAGAGAAAGAAAATGCAGGAATGACGTAGCATAGGAGAAGCACAATAATCAGTATTGCCACAAGATTTCGCTCCCGCCGTAAAAAATGCACACGCCATCTAAAATGGATATTAATTTCTAATACAAATGTCAAATTTAAACACTGTGACATCGAATTAGCATCCCCTGTAAAAAGACTGCCTTGTCCACTACTTAACGTCTTTTTGAACTGTTGTAGTATTTCTTATTCTTACTGCTGATTTTAAAGTTTTGTAAAAAAAAATTGCACCTGTCCCCAAACCTAACATCATGGGATACAGTTGTCAAAACGTTATTTTAATATTCAAGATGAACCTTCGTCCGCTAAAGGCCATGTAGCTTTTCACTGGTACACATATGAGTTAACATAACTCGAATCAATCAAGTTAAGAAGGTGGCAATTAATATCAAGGAAAGTTATAAAAGAGGAAACAGAAGAGGGCAAAAACTTTCTTTTTACCTCTCACAATTTAAAACCAACAGTAGCAGAGATAAATTTAAGTATAACGAAATACTGATGTTAAACTACGTTAGGTCCACAGATACTATTTTAAACAATATATATGTACTATACCATGCAATAGTTGGTTTAGGCGAGCCGAAGTATTTACAATCCAGCAAAGCCGGACTGTTTGCAATGACCTGGTACACCATGCGGGGAGCAGTAAGAATCCGGGGAGGCTCCGCTAAATAGAAAAAACACAGAACCGTTGTTTAACATCTAGCGTGTTCAAAATTCTATTGTTTCTTAATTTGATTAAAATTTGGTTGAAGTATATCTACAGGACCATGTAGTGAAGAATCAAAAGAAAGAAATGAAGTTAACTTCAAAGGGAAATACATCATTCGGGAAGAAAAGATGCCATAGATCTCACCTAAAACATTCACGAAGGCATTGGCCAACAAGTATCCATATTCATTGGAGGCGTTGCACTGGAAAACAGCACTAGATTGCTCCTGTATGTTTGTAAACATAATTGTATCCCCATCTACACTCCGGCTGGGATCTGCAGGTGCAACTGAAAATGTAAAATTGAAAAAAATGTTAATAGTATCTGAACATAAGCATATCTACAAATGCAAAATTAAATTTGTTTTCAACACTTCTTGACTTTATGCCAGTTAATACAATCTCTGGCGAATATAATCTGCTACCTGACCAGCAGTGCACTAGTATGAAGACCTTCTTCTGTAATTTCTAAAATTCCAGAATGTGTTTTGATGAATGGCTCTGGAGGTCCAATACGTATACCTGGTGCCAACCTTTGTGTGGGGGGACCCCCTGTCCTACCCCCACTTCCGGTTCCAAAAGACATGGCGGGCCTGGTGTCCGGGTCCTTTGTGCATACAGGAGGCAAAGCCTTTTGAAGAGTAAGTGGGGCTGGGAAGAGCCCCTCCCAGTTATCCTGCCAGGATGGCCCATACTGCCCACACCTAATCCCCCTTCGTGTCACTGTCAGGAAGAAATACACAAATCCCAAACGCAGGGCAATTCACAGCCATGTGACTCAGCACACTGGCAGAAGGCATAAATGGTTGGGGCAAAACAATGAAAACTTTCTAAAAATATTTATGTAAAAGTGGGTGACAAAATATACCCTTGTGGGGTTGGGTGAATAAGCTTGGGGTAATGATGCCTACAAGGGATGTATTTAAAAGTATATTTAGGTAAAGATCTCTGATTACTTACTAGACATCTAATCATGACATTAAGGCGCCAATTTAAGGCACAAATTGTCTACATTATTTAAAGAAGAGAAATAAGTCAATGAAACCGGGTACATTTCTTAATTCATTATATTTCACTCATAGAAAGGTGATTTCTTTAGGGGATCTAAATAAAAACTGTACTTCAACAGCATTGATAACAGAACAGAAAATTCATTGTCAGTTAAGTTTTGCTTGTTATCAATGCACGATAACCCGTTTCCAATAGTATACAGTTTGGAGACTGTGCTAGACATAGGATCAACATCTCACAGACTCAATCTTAACAAACTAAAAGGAAAATGCGTTAGGGCGTAGACATTTCGGTCTCTTCTGAGGTAAGTCTAAGAGACCATCATCAGGACAAGATGTTTCATGTGAAGATCCAAGACCCCTTGGGACAAGAGTCAAATCAATTCTAAAGAGGGAAATCTCGCAGTTAAGTAGCGGAATATTTACGCCGGGTGATTGTGGCGTCTTGCAGCAAAACCTCCTCACTCCAGGCAGGTATTCTTTTGGGATGGGCAGAAAAATGTTGGCATCAACTGCTGTAAGGGGGTGGTGAATTCTAAGACGTTCTTGACACCCCTCTTAGGATGCTCCGGAGATTGGAGCAACTAGTTTTAATCCTATCCTGTGCAATTCAATTAATAAAGGAGATATCATGGATATGCCCAGAGGCAGTTTAAATATATTTACATTTGGATCCTTATGTTCACCAGGACATATTTTATTCTGAGCTCCCTTTCCCAATTAAGGTTTTTTTGGGTTAAGGTTGAGACCATCGGATTAGTATCATCTTAACCTGGCGGGGAAGACTGGCCAATTATGAAGCATGCCACAATTACTTGGGTGAGGCCTCTCCATCCATAAACAACAGGTGTCCATACAGGACAATAGTAGATAATCCAGGATTAGGCGGTCACTTTTCTGGGATCTAAGGGTGCGTTCGGACTTGCCCTACCTTGCTGTGTGATTCTGGTATTGGATTAGGAGACTGTGGGGCAGAGCTTTTTGCTACTACTTCTCTCATTGTGGTCTTAATCTGTGAGTCTACCATGCCAAGTGGTGCCACCCCAGTCCTGGGCTCTTGGAAGTGAGCTGAAAGTGCTCTGCCAGCCTCAGTGGATCCAGCGGAACCGACAAATCTCTTCTGTGCAGTGTAAACCCAAGCAGAACTGACGCATCCTTACCACTACATGAATTAGACCCATCGCAAAGGCCCACATCGCAGCCATTCAGAACCAACGTATCACCCGACATTCTCAGCACAGGCCCTCGCATCTTTCATTGATGGAAGCCTTGACAATGATGGACTCCACTTTGAAGGTCTTCGGAACAGATGCATTGCCCTAACTGCGTGCCCCATCCTCAACACTGGACTTTGCATCATAAGACCTGTTGACAAGGATCTTCAATGACGATGCAAGGCCTTTACATCGCAGCCTCACCGCACCTCAAAACCGATGCATTGCTTCAGCTGTGTGCCTCATCTTCGACACGGACCCTCAAAACACCCCACAAACAAGTATTTAAGGTACTTTGATTGGTGGGCCTAACTGGGTCCCTGTAGCCCGCCCCCGCTCCATTGTGGTCAGTCTGAACGTGTGACTTTGTTCTGGTCCGGTATGACCAGTTATCCACAGTTGGCACTTTCCTTTTTGGCACTATTTTCAATGACATCTTTAAACTTGAACATCTACAGTAAAACTCACAAGAAGGTGTGAATGCTCGTCCCTTAGTCTATGGAGCAACTTACTCTTTAAACTTAGGCATATATCCAGGAGTGACTTTCAATCTGGCAGAACAGATAGCAGGGCCATTTTGACCTTGTACGCCCGGATATACACTGTGGGTACAATCCCCCAGATCACTTTTATGCACACTTCACTTCTTAGTTGGTCCTGAGGAAGAGCCACGGATCCGGTTGGACCGCAGGGGTGCGAAACATGTCGACCACATTGACCACATTGTAGTTACCGAATGGGACATTAAGCCCACTAGGGTAACACCCAACCTACGGGGTTTTTAGGCTGTCAAGGGTGCCATTCCCTCGTCTTTATTAAACAATATCCTTTGAGCAACCCTTAGACAATTTTAACATATCACATCACACACACTACTGCACCACTACTAGTTTTAGGACCCAGACCACACACCTGCATGCACCAAACGGCGTTTTCTCTAAAAAGATCTCCGTTAAAGTGACCCTTCGGGGGACCCGTAGGGAATTGCAGCGCCAGCCCGACGAGGAGCAAAACGCCCGATGATGAAGCATGACACCTCCCGGGGTGTGTGAGGGCAACAAGAGAAAATAAGCTCTGCTAACCCTCCCAACCCTTGGGTCTTATAGAGCCTAGGACCCCCTTTTCATACGTTTTTTTAGTTTCCTTTTCTCTACTTCTTTGGAACAGTGTCTCCGTTTTTGATTGATATAGATGATACACGGAGCACAGACACTGGACCATACCAAGCTCCTGGTCCCTCCCTCTCTTTTTTCATATAGGGATTTTAATACAACAATGGACTCACAACTAGATAGATAGCACTATTTAGCTAAAGGACATATTAGCTCTGCAACAGTTCCTAACAACATTTTAGTTGAAGGTCAGTTGAATGATAGCTGGTGACAAAGAAATCTGGGCCTCCAACAAAGCACATATTACTTAGGGACACACCATATGGTCAAGGCTGGACTTCTGGCTTTTCTCATAAGATGTTACTATGTGGACAGAGGAGGCGATGCACTTTGCACGTACATTATCTGATCACTCAGTCTCGGCACTATGCCTGCCGCAAAGCACCAGATTAAGAGCCTAGCGATGTGGCTTGTCAGCTCCTTAAGTTTCAATCATCAAGCCACCAAGCTCTCAGCTACATGTTTTGGCATGAGGAGGATGTTAAGAAAAATTCTTCCTTTACACCCCTTCCAGGCACGAAGGATTATGGTGCAAGCCCTCATCTTGTCCCGTCTGGATTACGGGAACGCCTTGTATCGGAGCGCCCCTCAGGCCACTACTCAAAAATTACAAGTGAACCAGAATTGTGCGGCTCGCCTACTCCTCCATATTCCTCAGAGACAATCAGCAAAACCTGCAATGAGAAAACTTCACTGGCTCCCGATCAAGACCTGAATACGATTTAAGGCCATGTGCCTGGCCCACAAAGCCATCTGGAAAACTGGCCCTGCCATTATCCATCCCTTGGTCACTCCTTACCAACCTTCAAGGAGTCTTCGTTCCAGCTCCGCTTTCCTTGATACCACAAGGAAAGTACGCAGATCCAGATGGGGCGGACGGTCCTTTTCCCTGAATGCTGCTAATCTCTGGAATTCTCTTCCCTCTACTCTTCGCATGGAACCTAATTTACAGACCTTCCGTAAACTACTTAAAACGTATCTTTTTAGTACTACTCACTAACTTGCAGTGATTCTGCTTGTCCTGTCCTAAGCGCTACGAGGCCTCAGAGTAGTAACGCGCTATAGAAATGTAATTTCATTCATTCATTCACTCATTCATTCACTCACCAGTGTTGCTCCAATTCCAGCTTCCAGGACACCCCCGGTGGCGTCTCTCACCTAGGGTACTTCTGGAGCAAGTGCTGTGTGAGGATATCCACACAATGATTGGGCATTATTTCCAGGAAAATTAGGGGTCAGTGGACACATGCACCCGTATGGCAGGCTTTTAAGGCAGTGTTGAGGGGTAAATGCATCTTGAAACAACACGGTGTACTTTAAACACTGCATGTTAATCTAACAAAGTTGGAATCTGAAATCAAACAGCTAGACGGTAGGGTTACTAGCACTGAAGACCAGGAAGTCAGGGAAGACGTACGTAAAAAGGTCTCAGTATATAACAAGACTGCAGAGAGAAGCTAACTACCTGCTTAATTATGCTAGAGCACGAATATACTGTGAGGGAAGCGGACCAGGGAAAGCATTAGTCACTGCTATAAGAAAGCCATGGGCCGCTTCTGCAGTGACTCAAATACACGACTCGGCAGACGGGCTACGATAAGCTCTCAATGATGATGAACGGTCTTCATGGACTACTTAATGGCACTGTACACTTCCCACAAGCAATATGCCCCAGACAGGATAGCAACATACTTTGATAATGTCACACTGGCCTGGCTAAGTGACACCCAGAGCCAATTCCTGGCATGCCACAAAACGTTGGGAGAAATCACTGACGCTATTAAAGAACTGTCAAACAATGAAAGCTCCAGACTCCGATGGCCTCCCCGGTAAAATGTATCAAATGTATATCAATCTGTTAGCACCTTGACTACACTCAGTTTATGAGGAAGCCATGGAGAAGGATGAACTACCCGACTCAATGAGCGAAGCCATAATTATAACTTTGCTTAAACTTAATATACCTGATACTGACTACAAATCTTATAGACTGCTATCGCTGATAAACTACGACACAAAATTCTAGCTAAAATCCTCGCAAACCGCCTTTTACCCTGGCTACTAAACTTGGTCCTTCTCGGCCAGTCAGGGTTTGAGCTGAGAAGATAAACCAAGCATAACCTGTATACACTGCTTGCCGTATGTTACCAAATAGCTACAGAAACAGATCCTGCTGCAATTTTCCTTGATGCTACTAAGGCATTTGATTCCCTTGAATGGGAATTCTTACTGACAACCCTAGTATGTATGGGACTACCCTACTTCATCCTACAACTGATTAAATTACTTTGTACTAAACCAATAGTGAGACTATACTTGAATGGACAAGTCTCAGTGCGTATTATGAGTAACAGGGGAATCCGACAGGACTGTCCATTGTCATCCATACATTTTGCTATCGTGTTGGCACTCCTTGAAGCTACCCTTCACCAAAAAAATATCCCATACTCTCTGAGATTTGGTAACAGACCCCTATTGATCTCGCTATACGAGGATGATGTAACTTTATATGAAAGGAATCCACAAAAAGGAGTCCATCTACTTCTAAGAGAATTCCTCCACTTAGGAGAGTGGTCAGGTCTTTCCATCATTTGGGAGAAGTCAATTATTACACCTTGCACAGGCAAATTTGAGCTGGAGTGTCCGCTAACTTACTCAGACTGTCCCATTAAATATTTGGACATATGGATTAGTCTAGAAAAGGAGAAAATCCTAGCACTAAATTAAGGAAGAGACATTTCTAGGCTGCAGGAACAAATAACTGGTTGGCTAAAACTGCCGCTATTGCGGGACAAATTGGCTTATAAAAAATGGTGGTACTACTGAGGTTCCTCTTCTACTTTGTAAATATACCCATCACACTGGCCAACCACTTTTTTAAAACTCTCACCTCACTAATAGTACACCTCACTTCGATGGGCAAACAACCACAAACAGCCTGGGCCACCCTAACACTGCCATATGATATAGGAGGATTTGCTATACCAGATATGGAACTTTATTAATGTAATGCTCAAGCTCACTATTACTGGCTAAAATCCCCTAAATACTTGCCCTATACTGCCACTGAAACAGCTTACCCAACACCTCTGAACATATTATTATGGAATAAAATAAAATAAATCACCACACGAGTGAAAGAAACACATTGCACTGCCCAATGCATGCATAGGATAAAAAAAGGAAAAATACAACCTTCCCTCTCCTCTATTCCCCATCTGCCCCATCCATTATTTAGTGTAACAATGGAACCCAAAGTGTGTACTGAACTTTGCAAGCTTAATATAATAAAATGGGGAGACCTCTACAAAGATAAGCACTTTATTGCAATGGATACATTTGCCACACACCTTCCTATGCTATTGGATTATTATCCACTCCATAGACTTAAAATAATTAGTAAGAAACTCACCCCATAATTTCCAAACTAACCTGATTAATCTGGCCCACATGAGCTTTTAGCTGCTGCCAACAGTCCCAGAAAACAAATTTCATCAATATACAGTGCGATACAGAAATCACTTCCAAGGAGCTCATGCCCTGCTAGATCTGCCTAGGAAAAAGACCTGAACCAACAGATATCGGACGAGGTGCGGGTGTAATGTTGTGCGCAAATGGGAAAATCCTCCCTAGCAGCAGACTGCACCTAATACATTTCCGATTTCTCCACCATCTTTAATATACTCTTTTAAAATTGCACAAATGGGACCTGAAGGACACAACCTACTGCGAAAGTTGTGGCAGGGGAGGGAGACTTTATTCACCTTGCGTGGCAATGTTAGATGAGCCACAATTTCTGGACTCAGACCATGCTCTCATTGCAGGATATGATTAGAACTAGGTTTCAACCATCCCTACTCATTGCATTCTTGAAATGGGTTCAGAGAATTCCCCACACGGACCTCAAATTTGGAGCCCTTGCCTTATCAATGGCTAAGAGAATAGTGGCTAAACATTGCGGCCGAGTAAGAGCTCTGACTTAAGAACTATGGATGCAAGAACTCAGGTAATGCAATGAGCAGACGGAACAATATAACAAGTTGATGCCTATGCATTCTAGGCCACGTGACATCTGGATACTATTTCAGAACTTTTTGATTACATCCAGAAATAAAGCTGTATACTGAACAACTGAGTGACCACAGAGAATGTCAATATTGGTTCGACTCACACTGGGGAGTGGGGTAATGCTAGTCCTTGTGCTAGTCAGTAGCAAGAACAACTGAAGTGGTTGGGACTATATATTGTAATGCTACTGCCTATCTATGTTGTGCTGAACCGTATCAATGATGTATTTTGGAGCACTCTTAAGTATATCAAAATTCTAATAATAAAAAATATATATGTATATCAGTTCTGTGCTTACGACTCTCATCTGATAGCACCACTGAGCATAAGCACCGACTCTCATCACTGAAGCTGGGATGTCAAAATTCTTAAATATAGGCCTCCAGAACCAGAGATCATCCTTATCACCAATGGCAATAGGTTAGCCCAAGTACAATAACGGTCTACAGCAGTTCTGAGAATTATGTGACTTTCATGAATGGCACTCTGTTTTGGTACCCAGAATGCCATGCAAACCTCAAAGTTTGACTAAACAAACACACTTTCCATAAAATTGTGTGATTGAAATTTCTAAATCAGCAGGATCAACAAAATTCCTATCAACCAGTGTTCCACCATTTCCTTCAATAAAAATGGAGCCCACTTGTATGGCTGGGTCTATCACACATGACATGATAGACCCCGAAGCACAATGTCAAGACATCACATTTTCACCATGGAAATTGATCCGTTTTGGTGATGTGATTAGTGGCGATATTTTTTATTGGTCATCACCCTAAGAAACCTACTAAACCTAGACATTTCTGAAACTAGATACTCTGGAGAGTCTAGACTGGTGTGACGTGGATCCCATGAGGATTTCACCCAAAATGGCCTGCTACACTCCAACCTTCACAAAACTCAGAATTTCCCTCTCATTTTTGAGATGGAAAGTTCCAGATTCTGTGGCGATCCACAAAATTCCTACCATCCAGCATTCCCACAATTATCCTCATAAAATTGATCTTCACTTGTGTTACTGGGCCTATCACCCACAGCAGAAATGGCTGGAACTGTGAAGATATGAAGTCAATGTGGTCTTCACATGGTCCCTTATTAAGTCCGTTACTGACACAGGCAATAGGCCCTAATGACAGGTGATCCAGTGCAGGAAGTGTAGTGATCGGGTAGTATAAATGAGGCAATGCAGTGAGGGTATACCTTCAGATGTAATGTATTTGTGAATAAAAATCTGAGCCAACAATACAAGTGTAAACAACCATTTCCAATGTCTGGGTCTGATAATATGGGGAAAAACAGCAGATATCATTGTTTCTAGTAGCAATTCTGGAATCTGGAGATAAAAGGATGTTAAGACATATTTTTTTAAATAGAGGAGATATTTGTTACTATTAAGATGACTTCCCATATTAACACTACATCTTCCCGTAACATTAGAGGGTGAATATTATAATGTGGAGTGGAAAACATGTTCATTTACTGATTAAACTCCTATCTTGCCCATTACTGTCACAAACGTAATCAGGGCCGATATCTTTTTCATGTTTTTCATGTTTGGGTTGCAAAAGGATTGCCAGAGATTCTTCATTTCTAGGACAGGGTTTCTCATTATGCAGGTCTCCATTCATTATTCTGACTTACATTTTATTGGGACTCCATTTGTGGACCAGGTAATTGTAGGTTTTGGGATTCCATCAGCTCTACATATAAGTGTACCAGTATCGCCAGGTGACAGTACAAGATTTCGTGGTGCTGTTAACCAATACGGTGCCGCTATACAATGGAAATGGAAAACAATAAAAATATATATTATGAGAATATATTCAAACCACACCAGAACAGCATTTAGAAATACAATTAATCAAATATTTGTGGATGTTATACATTTCATAATTTAGTCTTGTGTGAAAATGGAGATGTTCCCAGGAGCAGCCCACTATGTGAAACACAGCCTAGAGTAGAGAAGAGTCAATTAAGCAGGGTATAATTCTTGATTTTCCATGAGGATGAGAAATATTTTTCATTTATTTAACACAAATGTATAGGTTTATTACCCAATTTATTTACAACTATGGCCTTTCATTGCCATGATGAGATCTACTGTCAGATGACTTTGGCAAAATGATATATTTTTGCAGAATGAGGTATTCATCGCAGACATGTCTACTTCCCCATGTAGCAGGTTAACCAACATTTATACATACTCATACCAGTATCAGCAATAGCAATAAAGACTCATCTGATTGGACTCTGAATTGGAGGCAGCTGTTAATGTCCACAGCTATCCAGGTTGGTGCTGTAGATTCACACATTTATCTTAATGCAGCAGACGCTTTGACTTTTGGCACTTCACATAGTATACTAAACTTGTGCCACCGCTCTCTAGGTAGAAGTGTTGAGCATAACCACGAAGAGCTGCTGCTGCTTTCTTTCCCTTGTTTCACAGTGAAATTCTACTGCTGAAATGAGGAATGTAAATGACACCTTCTACAAACTGCTGATGTGAAGAAATCCATCAATTTTGTTTCTTTCGCCATTTCTGTTTTTTATTTGGAATTCTGGATTGTTTTTACTCTGCAGTGGGCTGAAGAGTTCAAAGCAGTCCCTCCCAAAAGAGCTCTGTGTTGTGCTTGGGTCCTCACAGTATAGCTCCTACTTTAGCCTATCCTGACCCTGCAAGGGCACTGGGCTGAGAGTCATTTTAAATTATTATTAACTCACACCTTAGAGATCAGTACTATTAGTATAGGGAAAACTGTTCTAGGGCTGTGGGTAAGTTCTCCCTTTCAGCAGCTTGAATAGTTTTAAGACAATCTGCCAGTCTTTGCAGCATGTCTATTATAGAAAATGTTACATCACTAAATAATTCCATTCAATCAATCATTCAGATTTGTAAGGCGTAACACCCCTAGTGGTATCTGGGCACTGAGGATGCTGTGTTTCAGTCGAACAGCCAGGTCTTGAGTCTTTTTCTGAAGTCCGACAGGGTGGGTGTTGTTCAGAGGTGCAGGGGCAGGCAGTTCCAAGTCTTGGCGGCAATGTAGGAGAAGGAACAACCCCCACTACGGCTGCAAGAGATGTGGGGGGGTGGGCGTTTGAGGAGGAATGCAGGAGTCTGGAGGGTTGATGGAAATTCAGTCGATGGTTGATGTAGGATGGTCCTTGATTGTGATGAGCTTTGCAGGCAGTTGTGAGGATCTTGAACTGACATCTCTTCTGAATGGGGAGCCGTTGGAGATCTCTGAGGTGGGGGTGATGTGGGACTGTTTGGGAAGGTCCAAGATGAGTTTGTCTGTCATGTTCTGTATGGTCGGAAGTTATCTGAGTAACTGAGTGGAGATGCCAGCATAAAGGGTGTTGCCATAGTCGAGGTGACTGGTAATGGACAGATTTTCTGGTGTTGATGGGATCCATCTGAAGATTCTGCGGAGCATAGTAGAGTATGGAATCAAGAGAAGGAGGCGAATGCATTGACTTGTCGTTTTATGGTCAATTGGCTATCGAGGATGATCTCTAGGATGCATGCATGATCTGTAGGTGTGGCGGTTGGTCCAAGTTCAGCTGGCCACCAGCTGTAGTCCCAGGCAGAGGTGTTGTTCTCGCAGATCAGTATTTCTGTCTTGGAGTTCAGTCTGAGGTAGTTTCTCATCCAGTTGGCTACGATGGTCATGGAGCTGGAGAAGTCAGTCTTGGCGCTGGTTGGGTCATCAGGAAGCGAGAGGATGAGTTTAGTGTTGTTTGCGTAGGAGATTATGTTGAGGCCGTGGGATCTGAAGACGTCTGTGAGTGGGGTCATGTAGGTGTTGAATAGGGTGGGGCTGAGGGATAATCCTTGGGGTACGCCGCATAAGATACCCTTGTGTGTTGAGGCGAAGGGAGGCAGGCGGATTCTCTGACTGCATCCTGTAAGGAAGGAGGCGATCCACTTGAGGGCGTCTTGCTGTATGCCAATGTTGTAGAACCTGTTGATGAGGGTGTTGTTGGAGACGGTGTTGAATTCTGCAGAGAGGTCGAGGAGGATAAGGGCCACAGTTTCTCTGCAGTTGAGGAGAGTTCTGATGTCTGTGCAGCAAACAGCATGGTCTCAGTGCTGTGATCAGCATGGAATCCTAATTGTGAGGTGTTCAGTAGGTGGTTTTGTTTCAGGAATACGTGAGTTGTTGGTTGATGGCTTTTTCAAGAACTTTGGCTGGGTAGGCGAGCAGGTAGATCAGTCGGTCGGCGGAGGGTTTCTTGAAGAGGGTCAGACTACAGTGTGTTTCCATCTGTCCGGAAAGGTTGCTGTGTTGCTGGAGGTGTTGAGGATGCTAGTGAGTTTGGTGGTGATTGTGTTCATTCCGAGGTTGAAGAGGTGGTGGGGGCTGGGGTTGTTGGGTGCTCCAGAGTGGATGGAAGACATAATGGCTGTGGTGGTCTGGGTGGTAAGTGGAGACCAGTTGGTGACCATTTGGCTTGATTTCGCTCATTGGTTGAGGTTGTTGAGGCTGAGGGTGGTAGGTTGGGGGTTGAAATTTTTGTAGATTGTGGCAATCTTGCTGTGGAAGTAGTCTGAGAGGGTGTTTCAGAGTTCTTGAGAGGGGTGGATGGTGTTTTCTGTGGCTGTAAGGTTGGAGAATTTCCTTAACTATAGTGCAAGGGTGCCTGTGCTGGCGCTAGGCAGCTAAATTGTGCGCCAGCGCAGGGGGAAAACGCAGAGCTGCACCATATTCTTGTAAATGTGGTGCAGCCCTCCATTTCTAAAGTGACGGAGCGTGTTGTTAGCCTTCTTGGCTAAATCACATGCTTCACCACTTTCCTTGTGAATATGCCCCTAGACTAAAATGGATCAAACCCCTTTATCAAAATCTGGGAGTTAGGCACTTTTGGGAAGCACTGCGGATATGTAACACAGATGCTACTCCTTTTGTCGTACATGCTGTGTCTACATTTCTTCAAACATCTTGGCCTATTAGAATGAACTTGCACTGATGTTTGCAAAATGAATATCCATTTTCCTTTTTTTAGTTACATGATGGCCTATCCGGGCAGTATTTTAATGTTGTTTTACTTATTTCAACATACTCTGTTCTAAAGGTTGTATTTTATCTCAGCATTTAAATCTGTTTTGTTTATGTGTGTAGTGCTGATGGATTACTACGTATCCAAAGTAACAATAAATGAAATGAGAATTAAATGAAGTAAAAGTAGGAGTGTTGGAGTAGGAACATTTTGCACTTGGCTTTGACCATTCAATAAAGGTATGCCTTATTCCTTTAAAACCCTAGTTTTGGCCCACTGGCTTTACTTTACTTCCGGCTTTGCTTGGAAAAGCAGAAGGAAGAGGATTCTCCTAAAATGTTTTCAAAATGATTTCTACTATCTTCAAGGGGTGCATTAAAAGAATATGTTCGTCCATTTAAGTTAGATCGAACAGGAATTTGTCCGTTCGATCATTCAACTCAACGTAAACATGTGGAAGCCTTCTTTGCCTAGTCAGAGGTTTCCCATAAAATAGTCACCATGACAGATCCAAGCAATATGTTTGACATCTTCAAGCTGGAGCTCCAGATCATGATTGTATGGCCTCCATTTGGGTTCAAACCATGAGTGACATGGAATGCATGTAGTTTGACCAGCAGGGCTCGCAATATTTCCTGAGAACCTGGAGCCACCCACACATTGGATTTGGCACTGTCTCAATGTCAATATATGTTGGTACAACCCACTGAAATGTAATTAAAAATGAAAGTCATTCCAGGTTGTTAGTAAAACCAATCCTTGAACCCTAAAAAATTACACTTAGAGCATATGCTGTTTCTGGATCATTTTAAAACCCTTTTTTGAACATTCAACTCTTGAAGCTGCATTTACATTTTTGGGGCTTTTTTTTATTATTCCATTGAAATCTTTTAATTGCTTGAAAATGCCCTTCATTTATTGTCTAACTACATTTTTATCTTTTTAAGTTAACTTCAGTGTGGAAGTTTGTTTCAGGCCTTTATTTTTTAACTCCATTATCCGGTTGTATGTCTATACATGTTGTGCAATATTATATTGAACAACTCATCCAATTTCATTGGGTACAGCCTTGCTATTCTAGGTCATCGACCTGTAGTTAGGACTGTGAGACACAGCTGATTCCTCAGATTTGACACTGATGGATGCAACATTTCCTGCTGGCTGTAACTCCAATTTAGCAGCATTTCTCAAGGCAATCTAATCTCCACCTAATTAAGGCATGGCTTCTAGCTTGTTGTCAGAGATATATTGTTTATGAAGTTATGATGGTACGATAGCAGTCTCATTGTATTATGTGTGACCTACGTGACCTGCACTGACTTTCGGTAGAGAAGCGAATTGCATTCAGGGCTCTCTGCAATGTTCATTAAGTCCTTTACTCAGCAAGCCCAGCATATATTAAAGCCATGTTCCAATGTTATTTATCAGCAAGAAATCTCTGCTGTGCAGCGCGAAATCAGGTAATTGTTCCCAGTGTCCATAGGAAGAAATGGGGAGGCAGAGCCTTCTTGGTTACGGCGGCAAGACTCTGGAACAGTCTGCCCCTGTATCTTTAGTGAATAAAGCTACATCTCCCTTTTAGAAAGATGCTAAAAGCATGTTTTTATACTTAATAAGGCATAGGAGAACTGGGAATCATTTTTCCCTTCTTTCTGTTCCTGCCGAGTGGCATGGCAAGACTATAGCGCCTAAACGTCTATGGGCATTTGCTGCACTTTAGGAATCCCGGTCATATCATATCATTTCATGATTGGAGGTCCAAGAGATTTGCAATGTATATGGATGAAAAGAATTGAGATGAATTGTATTAGGCTAAGATATAGAATACGTTTGCACCTTCACAGGAAAAATGTGCCCATATTTACTGCACTTCAGCCTCAAAAATGCTATCAAATTTAGATTAGCTCCTGCACTGGAGGACTACATTGGGTTGGCACTCACAGCCCAGTCAGTCTACTGCGAGATCATCAGATGGCAGCTGCCCATCTGTATTGAAGCAGAAATCAAATTACATGTTCTAGACTTGTCTTGAATTTAGAGAAGATCAGAGTCCCAGAACAAAGCACTTTCACAATTCAACAATTAACGCTGAAAAATAAAATGGAGATAGATATCATGCACATATCTCCCATAGTTTCACTGAAGCTTCCCGTTTAGAAAATGCAATTGCGAAATATCTTCTGGCACTAGACTATTGTTGGTTTAAACAGTGTGTGGGGTGCTTATTAGATTTTTCAATGGGTATGAGTGGGTCTTGGTCTGCTTATGAGTGCACCTGGCGCCTCTATGACAGAGGAGAAAGTATAGGTAGGGTTGTACGATGAGTTACAGAACCCTCAGCTAACCCACCAACCAATCTAACAAGCCACTAACAGAGGGCTACCCCTCCAGCTGTAGCTGATGCTTCTTTCAGCCAGTCAGGTCTTTTCCCATCAGAACTACATTTGCCTAACAGGCAGAAATTATGCAAAACCAAACAGTTTTGTAACTGAATTTAAATTGGACCTGTAGATAGGGTTGTCTGATTAATTCATGTCTCTGGTCTGCTTCTATTCCAGTCCTGGGCTGCCTTTTAAAAAAACTGCTGCAGACTCCGTGAGGAGTTGTCCCGTTTCCTTTCGGTTGAATAAATTGGACGAACTGTCTTGTAAATAATGTATGGTCAAAGCAAATGAATTGACTAGAAAAGTTGCATCCCAGTGACATAGAACTACTTGGTACAACTGCTTCTGGATTATCAGTTTGTTCCTTAGTTCTCCATCCTCATTCAAAGCTCACCCCCATCCAATAACCAGAATGAAAGGATTTTATACAACAACCACAAAAAGCCCATTGCAGTGCACAGGTGCTGCACTTCACGAAGCATTTGGGTCAGGTTGAGTGAGATGCAGAAGGGTTGGTGGTAGAGGAGGTGCCAGATGAAAAAGAGGTTTCATAGTGCTGGGGATTGAGTTTAGGCAGGTGAGAGGGAGAGGGTAACTACTGCAAAAAGATGGATAGAAAAAAGAGACTGTACAGTGACATCAGAGGGAGACAGGCCTAAGATATATTATATAAACTCTTTTATGTGATGCAAGTAGGCACTAGCTCAAGATAGAGAAATTCAGCTTCCAGTTTGCATAATCACAGGCTTAGTGACTGCAATAGAGTTGTTTGAAATGTACACATTTTACTTTGCAATTTGGAAAATTGTTTCCGAAGCACCAAGTAGCTTTTGCAGCCACTTCCAAAATGCAAATCGGAGGCCTGAAAGATGCGTACCCCTCTTCTTCGTGAAGGGAAAGGAATGTATCAGTGCTTTATGGCCGCATACCATTGATCTGTTACTGACCCCGAGTTGTGTGGTCATAAATTTACAAAGGGTAAACAGTCCCAGTGGGGCACCGTCGCTTCTGGAGATCATTGTGGGCAGCCTTGGGTGGAACAGTGTGTGCCCCAGGGGCCACTAGATGCTCCTCCCGATGTCTTACCTGAATGAAAGCATTTAATTTTCAAACAGCACTTGTCCCTTTAAGGGACACACGCTGCATTAAAAAATATATTTTTCTTCAAAGAATGCAAACACGGAATAGTGGTCTGCTGTTCCTTCAAGCCCTTGCATTTTTAGGCTTTTTTGAGGGTCACGGAAAGCTTCTTCCTAATTAATATTTATTAGGTAGGAGTTTTTGTGAGCTACTAATTCACAATTTGCAATGGGATTGCTTTGGACATCAGTCACAAAGTTCAATAAAGTCCAGGTTGCAATGATCAGTGCAGTAGCAGACAAACAAGAGACATCACAGTTTAACAGGAGATAAGCATGCGTACACATTTGGAGTAACACTAACATTTAGGGCAAAGTGGACATCCGAATAACAAAACAATGTATTTTTGCCTTGTGCTAGAACTGGGTAGCAAATGTGACCTGATGATATTCTACCATTAAATGCTTAAAACAAGCCAATCAAAACAAATTGTACCTTTAACCAGGACAGTAAAAATGTGGTGTGTGGACCCCAGGGAATTCTTGGCTGTGCACTTGTAATTTCCTGAGTCTGCCTGTGAGACATCAATTATTTTTAGCGTTTTGCCAAAATTTTCGTAGAATGTCCTTTTGTTGGGCAATTCTCCAGCTTCTTTACTCCAGAGGATCTCTGGGGTCGGCCTACAAACATAAGAAAATACACTGCTGAATTAGACGAACCATAAAGAAAATATAAAAAAATGAAACGCGAGCACAAGGGAGACTCTAATGAGCCAGCTGCACGTTGTGTTTGCTGCAGGCATTACAAACTAAAAGTCTGTCTCTAGCAGATGACAGCTCCTTTTGGAGTTTTACCCTTTTTTTTAAAGAATTACGCAGCTCGTGTAAAAACGCTCACTGCCGTGCCATAGAAATGTACTTCACAATACCCAAAATTATGTTGTTTTATGCCCCAATATGAAGGGTTAAACTTCTACTTGGAGGTAATCAATGCACTAAATTAATTCCAAAGTCCAGGGTATCGGATTCCACTTCGTGCTATAATTCAACTCCAGAGCAAGTGTAACCAGGGCCTTAGGATATAAAATGGAACACAATTGTTTGTACAGGGAAGGTAAATTGTGGCATTGTTCAGACTGTATCACCTGCACCCATCGCAAAGAATATACATACATTGTTTCATGCTGCTGTCTAAATGTTTGCAATAACATTTTTATTAAATTTCCCAAAGGGTTCCTTTAGCGCCCAACACTTAAGCCAAGGAGCCAGAAGATACACCGTTATGGCTCCTTTCATTTTCGAAGTGCTTCAGACCTGAATATTTCTCAAATGTTCGGTCTGTGGAAAATTTGCAAACCCGGATTCAAAGACCTCCATGAATTACCAGTCCAGATATCTCTTTAGTTTTACTCTTTCCAGCCCACCCAATTTTTTTCCTGCTAATTTCTCGAAAACTACTAGACAGATTTTTGGTATGTCAACCTGTAAATTTAGAGTTGTACTTTATTGCTTTTAGGAGGGAGACTGGGCCCTGCAGCCTGTAGCTAGAGGTTTCTCAATTCCATTTAGAGTCTCAGGTTTTTAACAGTGAGCACAAAAATCCCAGTAACTCACAATCCTTCCGCTATGCACTCCAAAAGGAGCGCTTGCTTCCTCAGCACCGTTCTTTCCCTGCTGGTACGCAGTGGTGTTAAGAGAGTCGGGCGTCTTTCTCCTGTTGGACTATCTGCAAAAAAAGCACAGAAATATTTGTTAAGCAATTGTTATATTCACCCACAACCCTCCATTTTTTAAAAGGAAGCAAAAGAAAAATGAACCTAAAAAGATGTAATGCTGATGGTTCTATTTGAAATGTAGAAAAATCTATATGTCAATGAAGGCATGCAGAGAAAGTATTCCAAGTTGTACTGTGCTACTGTACCTAAGCTACTGTCAGAACACTTCTATCTCTGCAAGGTATCAGAACTTCATCAGCGGTGTAATGCAAGCCCCTGTAGCGCAGGGGCCCCGCAGCCCTTCGTGGGCCCCCAAACCCTTGAGGGGGCCACCATTCAGTCCAAAGCCAATTGATATATGTGAGATAGCGATAATTAGGGGCCGCTCATCACATTCTGCAGAAGTGCCCCATCATTTTGCGTTACGCCACTGAATTTCATTCATGATATATCACATCTATAATGACAAACCTATTTGCCAATCAAAACTAGTAGAAGAGTAGGATGGAGAGGGCTGGGGCTCAAATCTATGTTTCAAATGGACATCAAGTCAGTCAAGTTGTAGAGACACATGGAAGTTCTTGAAATCACTTCTAACATATCAAAACATTTTGGAATAATGAACGACTTTCAATTCATTCTATGTCCCAGCTTAAGGTATTTTAGTTTCATGTTCATAATAACATATGCTCCCGAGAACAGAGTGTTAAAGTTATTGTTCGATTTTCATGTTCACGAGGGGACTTTGTACTAGTTGATTTCTAAATAAAAGAGCAAGCCAACATTTTTATGCATCAATTCAATACATTCAAGTTGGTATCTTGAAAAATTGTAAATTAGGTATGTATCTGAATTTAATTTAGACCCACTTTCCTCCTACTTTTATTCTTCAACTTAGGTTCCACAAAACTGGTACACCACAAATCTATGAAGTCCTGATGCAACAGAAATGAGAGAGAGTATCTGAAAGAGTTGCCACATGACCTTCTTGAAGGCTGCTGTTTATATTGATGAATGATAGCCTGGGAAATTTGAAGTTTGGGACCAGTTGCGTGCCCAAATCAGAATCCAAAGACATTTGTGGGGTATGATCTTTCAATTGATGTCCTTGTGCCTTCTCGCGTGGGTTGAGCCTTACTTAGCTTTCGTGCGCTTTTGGCTCATTTTCAATTTCAGCTTACTGGAAGACTTTGAGAGGGAACAGGACTTCGCAATGGAACGGCCTCTTGAAAGAGATTGTGAGTGGCCCCATGCATTGGAATGGTAGCAGGACTTCCAACCACACCCTACTCTTCTGTTTGGTAATGTAGAGTTTTGTCTCCTGTTTCCAGATTGGCTTCAGGTGCATAAGGATACACTAATAGCACAACTTCAAGTTGTGACTGGAGGCCCAGCTCTAGAGACATGTTATGTGGATCTGTGACCAACCTCTGCTTCCAGCAGTCTTAGCATTTCTTGAATACGGTCATAATTGGGGGAGACACCGTTCTGACACAATGTAGAGGAAATCTGTAAGTCATCAGAAGACTGAAAGTTGAGACCACAACTACAGATCCAAATTGAAGGACATGGAAAGAAAGGAACTGACTTCAGCGAGCAGGGTGGCGCTTAGATGCATCTCAGCTCCGTAGCTTCCAGGGCAGTAGAGACTCACCACAGAGGCAGATGGCACCAACTATTGGCATGCAGGAGCAATGATATAAAATTCTACAGATCAACCCTGGCTCCTAGGGATAGCCAAAATGTGAGGAATTTGAAGTTAGTGTACAACAGAAAGATACAGTGTGCCCAAAATGTAATTCAGGCATGTTACTGTTGCTACTAACTCAGTCAAGCACCTGGTCTACATCTTATCTCAGCTCCTCTTGACTTAAATCTATTTATTTGTCTCTACAGCAAGCTACACCATGTATATCAAACCAATGAGGAACATATCTAAACAAACAACACTGGTTTGCATTGGTATTAAATCGTGGTCCCACTACTACAGCTAGTATTGATTGTGTTTATAAAACATTCTCAACTGCACCTCAATTTCTGAAAAACCTTTCCTTCAAATTCTGCTTAAAAACACAGAAGGCATTGCTAGATCCAAGGGAAGGGAATGCATAAGGCATATTTTTGATCCGGTTTAAAAGGGGCATGAACCCACATAATCTTTTGATTTGCACTTGCAAGAAAGTATGTAGGAACATAGAGAATGGAATACTAAGTTAGATACAATGATGAAGTTCCCAGCATATAGTTAAAAGCTAGGTCGTTCAGTCTATGTTGCATTAAATCTTCTGGTATTGCCACAGCTCAGATGGACTACTGCATTCTTTATTAATTGCAATTTATGAATTAGATATGTTTCTGATCCTGCTTGCATCATACTGCAGAGGTGTATACATGAACAGCTAGCAATTGCTTAGAAAAAGGCTTTATGTGTGCTAGATGAAAGAAGAGTAGTGTCCCTCAATTTGTGACAGTGAACAAAAAAACTTTTAAACACCACCCTAAATAAAAGCTCAGTGTAAATAAAGGCACCCAGAATATTTCAAGTTCTTCACTTCTCCAATGTCAGAAGCAATTGATCAAACAAATAGGATGGCTGCCTTCTGTTAATAGCCTCCAATCCTTATTGAAAAAAGGTTACTTCAGTGTTACCAGCATGTATGTCTAACCCGCTAGAAACTTCTGATCATAGAGAACTAACAGGGCAGCAGTGCAACCAAAAAGATATTGTATTCTTAATAAAATGTGAATATAGTAAGAATAGGATTCTTTACCAGTCGTGTCTAAAGTATGTCCAGTAGAGCCTGGTCAATGTCCGATTTTCAGGACAATCAATCACTATGAAGGTGAGTTCCCTTTAGATTCACTGAATGTATATTCAACATACAGCTATGCTGAATAAATGGTCCCATTATTGACCTACATTGGGCATTCTTGATTGATGCTATCATAAAGTGACCCAATAATGGCGCTCGAGGAGTAGCATACTAAAAAGTCACTCCATTAGTATCTTGTTATTCTGTGTAAAAGGCCACATTAAGTTCCAATAACACCAAGAAGAGAACTTGGCCCTCATCCTTCCATTAAAGAGCTTTCTGATAAAATCTAGCTACAGAGATGAGAATGGGATTTAAATAATAGATTTACTGAATTGCTCAGTTGCGCGAACTTGCTATTTTTCATGATCTACTACTCAACAGACAGCTAGCCGCCTTCCTCGAGACCAACGGATCCCTCGACCACTCGCAATCCGGCTTCCGAGCCAACCACAGCACGGAGACTGTCCTCATCGCAGCCACAGACGACATCAGATCCCTAATGGACAACGGGGAAACTGCGGCCCTCATCCTCCTGGACCTCTCCGCAGCGTTCGACACTGTCTGCCACTGCACCCTGGTACAGCGCCTGAACAACACCGGCATCCAGGAGAAGGCCCTGGAGTGGATCACCTCATTCCTCGCCGGAAGAACCCAGAGAGTCCGCCTCCCCCGTTCCGGTCAGCGCCCACCGAAGTCATCTGCGGCGTTCCACAAGGGTCATCGCTCAGCCCCACCCTCTTCAACGTCTACATGAGCCCCCTCGCAACCATCGCACGTCAACACAACCTTAAGATCATCACCTACGCCGACGACACCCAGCTGATCCTCTCCCTCACCAGCGACCCGGACGCCGCCAGAGCCAGCCTACACGAAGGGATGAAAGACGTCTCCGAATGGATGAAGAACAGCCGCCTGAAACTGAACTCAGACAAGACGGAGGTCCTCATCCTGGGATCATCACCCTCCGCCTGGGACGACTCCTGGTGGCCCCCCGCCCTGGGAGCCACCCCCAAGCCAACGGACCACGCACGCAACCTAGGCTTCATCCTGGACTCCTCCCTCTCGATGACCAGACAAGTCAACGCCGTCTCGTCTTCATGCTTCAACACCCTGCGCATGCTTCGAAAGATCTTCCGGTGGATCCCCACCGAGACCAGGAAGCCGGTCACCCAGGCCCTCGTCACCAGTCGGCTGGACTATGGGAACGCCCTCTACGCCGGCACCGCCGCCAAACTCCAGAAGAAACTCCCACGGATCCAGAACGCCTCAGCACGACTCATCCTGGACATCTCCCGACACAGCCACATCTCCGGACACCTGAGAGACCTGCACTGGCTCCCCATCAACAAAAGAATCACGTTCCGACTCCTCACCCACGCACACAAGGACCTCCACGACCTGGGCCCCAAGTTCCTCAACAGCCGCCTGACCTTCCACAAGCCCACCCGCCAGCTCCGCTCCGCCAGCCTCGCTCTCGCCACCGTCCCCCGCATCCGCAGAGCCACCGCCGGAGGAAGATCCTTCTCCTACCTGGCAGCCAAGACATGGAACTCCCTCCCCATCCACCTCTGGACAACGCAAGACCATCTCGCCTTCAGGAAGCAACTCAAGACCTGGCTGTTCGAGCAGTAGCGTCCCCCCCCCCCATCCCCCAGCGCCTTGAGACCCTCCGGGTGAGCAGTGCGCTATACAAATGCCTATGATTGATTGATTGAATGTATTAATCATTTATCAAGAGAATGTATGTAGACATAGTGCAGTGCTTCTAACCATTTCACATAGCAGAGTATTTCAGCAATTAGCTCTTAAAGGAATATCTCACTCTACCCTGTGCTGCATAGGTAACGGTGGGAGGGGCAATAGGATGTCCCAAGGATTGGTTGCAGGTGTCCTGACTGCACAGGCTGTCAAGTCAGACATTTGACACGTACTTCTATGCTATGAAGAATTGCCGTTTGCTGAGACAAGAGCTATCCTGTTCAACTTTACTGAGATTTGCGAATTTTAGACAATGGTTATTTCATAAACTTGCACCGGATTTAAAAAGGAGATTCATAAATGTGCACCCAGAAGATGACACCCTCATCTCTGTGCAGATTTACAAATGCACCACACAATTTACAAAGGTGTTTAAAGATAATACATGGAAACCTAGGGCAGTCACAGGCTTTCGGTCATACAACTGGAAAATGTGTGGGAATTCAAAGTGTGACTAGGAATTTCTGCAAAGTGCAAGTGCACTCTTTGTAAAACTATCGTGATTGTGAATGGAGGCATGGCATCACATTAAGAAATACAATTGTGCAAAAAATGTTCTTTCGTTTTTGTTATTATTGAGAAAAAAATATTTGTCTACAACGAGGAATTCACGTGTTCTACCCCACTACCAATTTCAGGGGGTTCTGAGACAGTTCCAAACCAGAAAAGGGATTTACTTCTGATTTTGACAACAGTAAATATTTCCAGGATGAGAATGGGTCAGACAAATCTTTGCATATATGAATGAGTGTAAACTTTCTTGACCTGTAACTTGCGCTTCCTAACTCTGAAGAGGGGTGTACTCATGTGCAGTATTACGCCTATTATGACTAAGTAATTCTCTAATATTTTTCATGTACAAAATTACAATGTACTGAAGCAAAAGGCAATGATTAACACAAACTATTAATTTTAAATACGAGTTTCTATATTTGACATGTAGCATCGCCTATTAAATAATCCTAGACTTTGGGGTCTGACACCTGAATGCAGAAAGCCGGAGGGAAATTAAGTGGTCAAAGAAATTTCAAACTTGTGTTATCATTTACAAATATTCACTTTTCTCTTAATGTTAGTAGACCATGACATTCCTCTCTCATATAGTACAAGAGTGATCACTTGAAAGAAGTGCAGAAAAAGAGGTCATGGAATTAAACACAAGAGCACCGACAAAGGTTGGTTGGGAAGCATAATTTAGAATAATTTGCATTCTTGAGCTAAAATATAAATTTCATTACACTTTCTAACACGTTTTTAACAGTACTTGATGGATTTCTATTAACTTACTTTTTAGGCGACATTTAGAACTCTGCAAAACAAATTTCTGAGGAATATCTTTAGATATCTGCACATGCCAAGGGGCACCAACGACAGCCTTCGTACCTGAAAGCTACATTGCCTCACAACAGTAGCAATGTTTTAAATTCTTGCACCCTTGAAAAGGGTAGTTAATACTAGTGTGGATGATGCCTGCATTAGGAAGCATAGAGAGTTACTATTGAAGAATGTTAAGCAGCAATGAGACGGATGAAGTTAGTGGACTAAGTTCTAGTGTTAAGGGGAATGTTGTTAGGGATCACCGCAACTCACCACCAAAAAACTCAGTGTCACTCATATTAGCTGCAATTGTTTCATTCAATGCATCCACTGAAATAAACAGAATATCATGAAGATTGTGCAGCACAAAGTAAGGAAAATTATTCAACATTTTTAAATTGTAACAACCACACTAATAACACTCCAGAATTTACATTATTACTTCATATTTCAATTTTGATTCGGTCCACTGTGATTGATTGTCATTGAATAGATATTCTAAGACATTTTATCATGCTTTAAAATCACAGGAATATTCTAGAATGTATTCTGATTTTTGTTATTATACTATGTAATGGATATTGTTTCCTATCTTGCTTAATTCAACCTACTCCAATTCTTTCATACTCTTCCTCCACTAACCCCACACCTGCTACCTTAAATCGCAAATAAATTATGCAACCACAATAAAACCTGGTTGGTTCCATTTAATGTTATTTTTATATTGGTTTCACTATTTAAACATATAGAAAATGCAAGTGGATTTTGGCCTGACATAATATTATACTAATATTAGAAATCAGTACCAATATAAGTTTTGTTAAATGCATTTCTGGAATACTCCTATGATTTTATAACAATTCTGCATAAAGCATCAAACAGCATCATTTTAGGTACATTGCATGTTGTGATTAATTAATGTTGATTTCAAGTATGCCCACCCTCCCACTCCTGAACATGTGCTGAACAGTGTTCTAATCTTCAAAACCCTTTTCCCCATTATCTGCTAGAGCAGATTTGAAATGCCAATATCTTAAAGCAAAGAAATGCATAGAAATCTGTTGTATCACCCCATATGGAAGCAATTAGTAATGGCACCCTTACTTTACATTACTTATATTATTCCCAACTGAAATGATGCTGAATATATATGTGCATCTCTTATATAGCTCATAGGAGAAGAATCATTACGGCACTGTTACGTGAGTACTGCATTGATGTTAAAAATCAACACTATTGCATTAAGTTAACCTAAGGCAAAGGAAAGAAACCACAAAAAAATGTATACCTACTTGATAACACTTTAACAGCAATGGGCTGTTTTTGTTGTATGGTCTGTGTATGATTAAATCTCGCAAAGCAAATGTAGTCATCACGGGTGTCACCGGGCTGCACATTCGAAAAATAAAGATCGCCATTTAGGCCTTGAGAAACTCTCTCATTCTGGGATAACCTTTGGAAAGCTAAATGACAAAAAACAGAGAGAAAAAACATCAACAAGGTGAGAGGGCATAAGATATATATAGATGTATCATTAGATATATCCATACCAGCATGTACCATCACCCTCAGGTAATGACAGTATTTCATACTGATTTTATTTTTAAGAACAGTGGTCCCTAGAGAAACAACAGTATAAAGGGGGGTAATGAATATAGACCCAGTCAGTACTATATTTGTATAACTTGTCCAGCCGGACAGTAGTCAGATATTTGATATTTTAAATTCGAATAGGAACAATACAGACATGACAATTTGTAAGTGGGAGACAAGCCTGCATCCAACTTACCAAGAGGGACAAACAAAGAAGAACACAAAAGCCTCAGGCAAAGCTGTAGGTTTGTTAAACACACAATTTTCAATGTAACAAACAAATTGCAAGAGAACAATGACAATTTAGAGCAGTGTATAAGTTATATCAGGTGTTGATGGCGTTTCGATCCATATATGCAATAAATGGATCACCATCAGGACAATTAGAATAAGCATGCCTGTGTGCAATTGCCTGTAATAAATATTGGCAACTCCCGCATGGATAGTAACAGATATAGAACTGAGGGCACGAATGGTGAACAGCCAGACCAAGAAAAATACAATCAGAGGTATAGGGGAACCGGACCGCTTAGTGCATGAACCGGACCGCTTAGTGCATCAAAGGCAATGGTGCGGCATTAATGAGACCCATCCAGTGATGGGAAGGTGCGATGGCTTGAGTATCCCATTGGGTGAGAGAGGGTGCAGGGCAAACCAAATTACATGCCTTTTGCTCAGAGATATGGCTAAAAGCTGTGTGCAGTGGACCCTGGAAAGATCAGAACATACCTGATGATCGTGTCCTATCAACAGAGCTCACTTCTCAGGACAAAGCATAAGGTTTATGTGTTTTGGGTCTAGATTAAGAGGGTGAAGGATATAAGTGAAGGCCACACCCTATGTCAGGAATTTTTATATCACTCATTGTTCTAAAAAAATCATTTGCATTAAGAAAAGTAGGATCAGCAGATTGCTTTTATTCGCGAAATACTCACTAATCATTCATGAGAAGACACATCAATGGGCAAGACATAGACCGGCATGGAAACTATGTAAACTGGGAAGTTGAAACTAGGAAGGACTCTTTGTAGCTGGGGCAAAGATATCTTAATACTTCTGGATCATAAGGGCCGAACACACTCGTACAATTATCACGTCCAGGGCTGAAGAGGCTGCATCAGTTAAACAAGGTAATTCAGATAGTATTAGATGCTTTGCACCAGCAATTGATGAGCCTACTACATTTCAAACCAGTGTGCACCTTTTTGTTTTTGCACTGCACTTTGCTGCTTTTTCCATTCCTCAGTTACCCACAGGAGTTAGGTTTCATTAGAATAACATCACCGCTGATGACACAACTCATATTCTCCCTCTCAGACAAGACCCACAACACAAGAAACATGTATGCATAACCAGATTCACTAACTGGATGAAAGCATACTGTTTCAAGCTCGACACCAACAAGACAAAAGTAGCGATCTTCTGCAAGAATACCTTGCAATGGGATTCCAATTGGTGGTCGGCCGAACTCTGACCAACGCCCACACCCAGCACCCACGCCAGAAACTTCAGAATCATCAACAGCAAACCAGACGTGAAAGCGTCAATGCGGCTACTGCCTCTGCATCCCTGAAGACGTTGAGGAAAATCTTCAAATGTCTCCCAAGGCACACCAGAAAAACCTCCACTCACACCCTAGTAACAAGTAAGTTGGACAACAGAACATCTTTACGCCGAGCAACTCACTAGAAGACTGTAAACCATCCAGAACTTGGCAGCCGGACTCATCCTCAACCTCCCACACAGAATTCAGATCACAACACATCTCAGGGAGCTCCACTGGTACTTACACCGGCTAGGAGGTTGCTGTCATAGGGATACAGAGCAGACCATCTTCACCCTGATAAACAATGACAAATCTGTTGTTCTGATATCCTGCATCCAGAGCCCAACTGGCAAATACAAAAACTGTATCCTATGGGCTCCCACGTAATGGATGTGAAGGGTGTATCACATAACAAATGATAATTAATCTCATCACTGAAGTGGGTCAACATTACTATGCCTCTGAGCCACAGGCACTGTATGAAGGGACTGGTTTTCATTCTGATTTTTATGCAGGTCCCCTAGAGCCTACATTGCCAAAGCCTATTATGCCACACACTGCTCCTATTTACCCTATCTTCACTGTATGGTTGTGCTCAAACGTTGTGCTCAAAATGGCAGAACGAAGGCCTTGGCTTTCAGCTATGCACTGTAGTTACGCCTCGATGACCTAACACGTTTGTTCAGTATTTGACCAGTCCACATTGGGCCCACAGCATACTGGGCCTGGGCCTGAGATTGACATTTCATGTCCAGGGCACATATGCAAAAGAGAGTAGCTTTCAACCATGACCCGCACCGAGTCCACCTCTCCAAGTATAAAAATATGAAACTTGAATTGAAGAATTTGATCTCTGTGCAGATGCCACATTTGGTGTAATATATCCAGATATATTTTCTGCAGTTTGTCCTGAAATTTGCTTTGGGAATTAATATGGAGAAATCCCGTTTGTGACCCCTATAACTTTGCTCTCCTGCATCACTCAATCTACAAAAAACTTTCAAGGGATGACCAAAAGAGAATTCCATTTTTCTTAATTTTGTTGAGATGCCATAGGGCACAAAAAATAAAAACAAATGCTTTTCCTAAAGCAGGCATCCCAGCGCCAGGGCCTATATACGCATTATTTGGGCTGTCTACACTTTTACTGAGATTGAGAAATATATTGATATCTCCATGCAATGTCCATAGGAATATAAAACTACAGCGATCTGTAAGAAAAGTCCCCCCCGTACAATTTTTCAATGTGTGCTGAAAAACTAGCAGTATAGGAAATAATTGTACTTTCCAATACATTAGTTATTTTTACACTATGATTAATAAACTCATTTCATGAGTCGTTCAGAAAATTCCTGTAGGTCATCAATAATTCTAAAAAGAATAAAATCATAAAGAATTGTAAATGCTGGATTATATGCTATTATTCTCGGTTTCTCACAAGCATGCCTTGGTCTATTTCAGTATTTTGGATTCATTGTGCACTGTCCTCTTCCTTACAACACTAATCGTTTTATTTGATTATGTGGGTGATAGCACGGAACAGATGTAATAAATACCTGAACCATAGGTCACAAACCCGAGATTATCTGATGTAAGTTCCACAGGATGCTTTGGGCTAATGCTAATTAAAGATTTTAAACTCTATGTTTTAGCAGGTTTATTAAAGATTGTATCACACCGGATTTGATGGTCACAAAATGATAGGATCTTTAATACATAAAGCAAAACCAACCCTGACAGAGGTTTTTATTAACAAGTGAAAGCTCATCTTGAAATACAGTTCCACAAGTAGGACATGCCCTCTATTCTGATAAATTAAGAATTCAGACATATTTAGAATTCTATGGTCCCAGGAACTGCAGTGCCCTTAAAGTTTTGAAGGTGATTGTTTACAATGCACACTTAAACACATGGTTATTGGATGATTGGATTGGATTTTTGTTAAAAGGCTAAATAATTTGATTAGCACTCCATAATTTCACAATGTATGCATACAACACAGATGCACATTTTCAAGTGGAATGCTAGTGCTGTGATACTAAAAAAGATAGAATAATATTACTACTGCTTCCCAAAGCATCATGGAAACCATTTCTTGATTCCATTAGGTCAGTTCCCAATTCAAGATTGAGGCAGTGGTTTGCTGATGCAACTTCCTGTTAAGGAAGTATATAAGGGATGTTTTTCTTCTTTTCCTGTGCGCTGCAACACCTATATCGCCTGCTGGTGTGTTTCTGTGCTCCTGTTGATTCTTAAACCTTGCTGGTGTTTTTCCTAGCACAAGCTGATTCTTTGGTCCTGCTGGTGTGATTCTTCAGTCCTGTTGGTGCCTACTATTCTGCTAGTTCCTTGTTCCTGACTAGTTCTTCTCCCCTGTTGGTGTCTTGCCACTCCCCTGTGTTCCTGGTGGAACTTCTGGGTCCAGTTCCTATCAGCTGGGCTCCATATCTCAAGTCTTCATCATCTGTAGCTTTGTCATCTTCTCCAGAGGTTTTTTCCCTTCGGGGTTTTTCCTCTTGGGGCTCCTTCTGGAAGGCACTATCTGCTTAGACCCTAAACAAGTCGGAATCATCATGGCTACCGGTAGGGGTCGCCCATATCTCTGGCAGAGAAGAATGGCTAAGATTTGGACTTTAAGATCATCATGCCATCTAAAGTCTCGGGCCAGAAGCTCCTTAAATGAATATCCAAAACACATAAAGTTACTTGGGGGAAAAAAGAACTTTGGCTGCTGTATAAACTGTAACAGAGAAGGTTAAGCACATAGGGGCATAGGTGAAGCATACTGCAAGCGTGCTGCGGTTACTGAAAAGGAACTTTCACTGAATGAAACTGTTTTAGTTCTAGGCATGATTGAAGGAAATAAATAATTAAATCTTAAGTTAGGGCAGGCATTATGCAGGTGAATTTGGCAGCCATTATATCAGGGAGCTCTTGGTGCAAAGCATGATATAAAGTCTTCATGGCTTCAAACTTGACTCTTTGGTGTGCAAGCAAGGAGCCAATGCAATTGTTTGAAAACTAGAGTAATATAGTGCCACCTAGGTACATTGGATACTAGCCGTGAGGCTGCACTTTGTACTAGCTGATGAGGATGTAGTGATTTTGTGAAAACAGCAAGCAGAGTACCATTCCAGTAATCAATGTGAGACTGAATAAGAGCGTTTATCACTGTTGAGTTGTGACAACTGTCCATTACAAATGTTTTTTAATTGAGAGAAGCAATTTTCTTTATATGAGGATCAAGTGATAGGTTGGAACCTAGAAAGATCCCAAACTTAACCACAGTAGATGAGATCAATAGAGGAGACTCCATTATGGGTGGCAAAATGAGCGCACTGAAAGTCACTGCTCCTTAAGAAATAATGAGAGGTTCAGGATTAGAAGAATTCAATCTAAACAAAATCTGTGCTATCCACCAGCGGGGGCAGGCCAAAATGGAAGCCGGGCTGTATTCAAAGAGAAAGATCAGTTGCGTGTCATCTATATACATATACAAATGTGCCCAGTCTTAGATAACAGTTGGGCCGCAGGATGCATGTCAAAACAATAGAGCCCTGGGGGACACTACAATTGAGACCTCTAGGCTTCTACTCACAGAGTGGAGTTACTACAATTTGGTACGAGTCAGGGGGGTAGGAAGAGAACCACAAGGGTGTGAAATTCTTATTTCTTCAAGCCTGTAATTAAAGCTGGATGGACTATGGTGGTGAATGCAGCTGACAGGCCCAATACAAGGGGTGCTGCCACCAAATTATCCACAAGTTGGTGGACATCATTATCCACCAATACACCTATACCTCAATACTCCTGGCTGGTTGAAACCTGGCTTAAGAGGTTCAAGAAGAGCATATAATTACCATTGTTGCAATTGGTTGAACACAAATTGTTCAATCAATTTTGACCAATAAGGGAGAAGATATATTGATGATCTGCACCAGGTGTTTAAGAGTGGCTTCGCCTTAGCCATTTTCCACACAATAGGAACAACAATTGATGTTAGTGACTGGTTAAAAAGTCTACATAACTCTTCAATTCAGCAAAGCTGTGGCCTGGCCACGATCAAGAGGAGACCCAGATAGTCTTCATTGTCGAATAATTGTTATCAGATCATCATTCGTGATACAAGCTGTAGAACCTTGGCCCTATATTTTACCTGTCATATTAACTTTTCTTTCATTTTGTTTGTCTGACTTCACTGTGCCTCTGAACTGACCTAACTATACCCCACTTAGAGTTCATATACAGTACATACCCCTAATACTTCAAACTACCTGTCAAAACCTATCCTTCCCAATATTAGGTACCATTACTGCAGCAATGATCACCAAAGTTAGTAAGCAACATATTCCATAGATGTGATCTCAAAAACTGGGTATCCAACTTGCCTGAGACCATCCTAAAGCTTTTTCACAACATGAAATGCATCAATGGTGTAGGTGTGTAACTCTAATGCTTCCTGAGCAACTACAACCTTCACTAAGCACTGTGGTGTGGGTTTCTATAAGCCTATGGTAGTTGTTCATAATGCATGTAGAGATATATTTATTTTATTAGAGTTTTTGCAAAAACACTACTAGTCAGCAGCTAGTGGCCATAAAGAGTTTTGAGATATTGGGACATATAAGTAGGAGCGATAAAGTGCATTTGCAATATGCTGGTAGTGGAAAGCTTGCCATTCGACAGGCAGTAATGGAGTATACTGGCAGGGATCCATGGTTGAATTTGTACCAAATCAATTACAAAGCCTTGAAGAAGAGCAAAAGTAACAAGACTGAGTGAAGAAGGCAACACCAATCTTAGATGTGTGACCAAGGAGCATATAGGATCAAACTTAGCAGGACTGTAGACAAAGTTTAGAATATATAGAATTATGGATGGATATTACAAATACACTTGTACATTTACATTCATACACATTTTACATTGCACCTAAAATGTAATGTTGGTCAGACAATTATCTAACAAATTTAAAAATTAAATCATACAATTATATGCAATAGTTAAAAAACTTATATTTTAATCTAGGTCCGAGAGGGCAGACCCAAGGAAATTTTTAGGATATCCATGTTCGAAAAATGTACATACTATGAATCCAAAAAGAAAATTATGAGATGAGGGCCTCCTCACGAGTACTCTGATTACTTCTGAAGTGTAGCAATACCTGTTACTGTAAATATTAGTTATGTGTTTTTTTCACACTGGTGTATTCTAGGGGCAGAAGGAAAGAACATCTCATGGATACGTTTCGGCCGATAAAACCTGTCAATATTTAGCATGGGAAAAGTACCAGGGCACACAAATGTTTGTGCTGTAAGCCACTAAATCTGCATGTTTTGCCCCAATTTGCAAGCAAAAGTCGGAATAGGATATAATTGTCCCATACAATATATTCCATACACTTCAGTGTGGGTTTCTATCATGAGCTGTGGTTATCAGAAATAAAACCGAGCCACTAGTAATGAGGACTTTATGGTTATACTAAAAAATGAGCATGGATCCAGACATCCTAACCTACTTTGGAGACCCCAGTCTAAAGGTATATTTTTGATGACAAAGGTAAATGACATATGTGCCAGAATTGCTACTTTTCTGCATTTGAACTTTTTCTAGCGTTACAACTATGACAAAATGTGTCTATAATGCACCCTTAAAATATTGCATACTGTTTTTAATTTTTTTAATGGACATATGCTTAGGTTTCTTGTGCCAGATGCCATCACTACCAGCATAAAATAATTGCTGGTATTGTATACTCAGACATCCATCCTTAGCTCCAGGACATTCCATTTCAGGGTAGCAGAGCACTTTTTTTTACATTCATTCATTCCTTTAGAAGGAAGCTGAGTCCGCTGAAATGGCTTATCGGTGCTTGGTACTGTTAAATGTGCATTTGGAATGCATATGGGTCTGAGTTAGGGAGGGTTGTGATGGGAGAGTGTTTGTTTTCAATGGTGTTTGCGAATCATTTGCAGATGTCCTTGGTTTTGTGTCTCAGGAGGTCATTCACTTTGATGCACAGCTGTTGTAAAAGCAATATCCTAGGAAGTGAACCTAAGGGTGCTTGAAGGGACATATCCATTTGAACCAAGTGCCTGTGTTTGTTTTTCCCTCTGGATATTTTACATTGCAATCCTAAAAAGATTTGCATGTGTTTGGAAGGGATGCCTTTTACCACCCTGCAAGTAAAAAAAAAAAATTGTTTATCTTTCATAATGATTGTCCTGAAAAGGTTAACATAAGTTATCCTAATGTGTAATAGGTAAATCAAGATGGTTTCACAAAATAGATGCTGCAAAAGAATTCAGACCGTACACTAAGCAGAAAAGGTAGGTTTATAACCAAGATAGTGGACCAACTAGGGTAGTTTTGAGTTTTACAGAGCTAGAGAACTGCTATACAATGGTGATATTCCCACCCAGCCGAACTCATAGTTATCCAATCCCATTTGGAGGTGGGGACATCACTGGGTTTCTGTATACAAAATCTCAGTCTATGTGTCAGGAATCTTGCGCTTTCGCTAGGGAACGTGTCAACAGAAGGCAGGTTAGATAAACCCGCCTCATGCAAGCTAGGAACTGTGGCCTTTCAGTGAGTAAAGGATTGTCAGTATTCGGAAAGCATTCAATATAGCCTGAAAGTGGTCAAATATCCAGTTTTTTACAGGCTGAATCAAGTTTAAGAACATTATTGGTCTAAATCCCGTGAGATCACATAGAATCTTGAAATTTAATAAAAAAGAGTAAATCTTGGGGGCCATTGTAGACTATTTAATGGGACGGCACACATGATGCAATTATTAGTTTCTGAGATTTCTGAAGGGGAGCTGCTGGAAGAGAGACGTTTTGAGCACAATTAAAGAAGATTACAGAACGGGGTAACATTGCTTTTTGAAGTCTTCAGGAGTGGCATTTTAAGAGTATTGCTGAATGGGTGCCTCTAGAAGTATTAAACTATTAAGCTAGAAACAACTTTTAGTAACGTGCCAGTGGCGCAGCTTAAGATTTCGTAGAAAATGTCTGAATAATGCTTTCATTGCAAGGGTATTTGTAAAAAGAATCACATTTCTTTTGAATACCATTGAGTGGAACTGAGCAGCAACAATGTGATGGTATATGTTCAACAGTTGTGAGGAATAATCTGGGTAATTTTGAATTCTACAACAAGAAAAAAGGCAACAGTATGTGAACTTGAAAGAACCTTGAAACCACTGATGTAATCTCACCTAGAGTAGACAGTAAGTGTGGGTTATGTTATGAGTAAGGCCACTTTAATAATATGATCAGAGTGAAAACAGAACTCTAGCAGGGTATCCCTATCACTTTACATGTTTTCAAAGAGGTTACACTGTGAGACAACAGTAGGAGAATATTGTACAGTAGAGAGAATGCACACTGTTAAGACTCTAAACTGAAGGTTTTTCTTTTCAGGTAACAAATTGTACTACTTTGTACTACATTGTTGGGTGCAGGTCCCAGTGAAGGGCCTATCACTGAAAATCCTTCTTCACCTTGTCTTCTAGAGCTCCCTCCTGCAGTACCCTCCCTACATCCTTCCCATCATTTAGCCACACAGACTCTGGAGTACTTCACACTGCAGAGTCAGTGCTGCTTAAAGGTGAGCTTTGAAAAGTACAGTTCCTGAGAACTGAGAGTGCTGCTGGATGTAAACCCTTGAGCAGATGGTTCATAGACCGCTGGAATTCTGGGCCAGAATGGCAGTTACTCTGCCCCATTAAGGGCAAGGCTCACATCACTGTTTCTTCTGCACTAGGGCCGCCATGTGAGTAGTAGTCGTCGAACAAAGGAAAGTTTTTAAATGCCTCTTACATGAAGGGAACAAACCACCCACGCATCGTTGACATTTGACTTTTTGCTTTGCAGCAACAGAACGGTATTTGAGGTTTGTGCTGCAAAATAACATAGAGTGCCCAATGAGCAACTTTAACACTCATCATGCAACAGTAATGAAAGTGCATCCACAGCACCGGGCGATGCACTTTCATCACAGGAAGATGGGAATTTCTAAATAGGCTAGGTGATCCTCCACCGGGGGGTGGAAGTCAGGCGCTCTGCTGACCTGTGGATAGTCTGCTTACTTAAAATTGGCTCCTTGGCTCCTAAGACCTTCAATTGCATAGAACATAAATCACGTCCTGTTCATATTTTTTACATTTCTATCAGGTGCTTCTATTTTTATGAATGGGGATGCTTATGGAGTGGTTCTTTTTTGGCACATATCAAATGATTCCTCCATTGGGCAGTTGGGTAATAACTCGGCCTTCACTCCATCTTCCACTACTTGAAGGATTTTGCTTTCAGTGGGCAACCGAGGTCCAATAACTGTGGGTTCCTGCCAAACAGGGTATATCAGGCTAACAGACTCAGCATGCAAAACCACTTGAATCTGACAAACAAACTATCTTCCTGTAATTTATTTAAGATTTAATCTATGTGGTCTCTATTTTTTTTTATAGTACTAAGCCTTTGGTGAGAATGGAAACATGTCTCAATGAGGCTCGAGCAACATTTCATTATCTAGGACTATTCAATATTAATGAAGTGATGCAGTCGAGGCTAAAGTGCCTTAGTACTAATTAGAACATTGGAATGTTGAGCACTCCATTGATGCACAATGTAGCGCTCTGGGCTTCTAATGGATCGTAGAAGCCCGCAGCTCCAATGTTCCAGTGTTTGTTCACAGCTGTTGCTGTGAACAAAGGCCTTTTGGAGCCAGAGGGGATTTAAACCTCCTCGGGCTCCGAGAGGCCTTTGTTTTTACAAATTAGAATATTTTGCCCTCTAGAGGGCAGAAGGTATAGCCTCAGAGCCCTCTGTAGGGGGCTCTACTGTCCATTAAAGGCCCGCTCCCTTCTTAAAGGCCCTCGCCTTCGGCTCAGGCCTTCAATGCTGGAGTGGGCCTTTTATGGCTGGTAGAGCTCTCTACGTCGGGCTCTAAGGCTATAGGTACGTCAGCTGTTGAAGTGTCCAATCATGCAAATTTTGGAATGAGCATATTAGGTCATGTTCCCACAAACGTCAGTGCATACCCATCAGACTGGCACAAAGTTCTATTAAGTAATGTGTATGGGACAAATACACTCACATTTCCAGGGATTTTTTTGTGAAATTGTAAGGATAGAACCTCTGATCATTAATGTGGAATGTGGTTCTGGACTGCTCTCTTTCCTCATAACAGGAATTCGAAGATGCATAGGCAGGGATGCCTTATGCAATCCCTTTACAAGGTTCTTCAAGCTTCCAACATGGATGGGTGAGGTCAGTTACTCTAGCTCCCTCAAAGGCAGAGGCACCCGAGATGCCTGCACAGAGTAGCCAGTGAGACTGCCACATTGTGAGGTGGTGCAAGAAACTCCGCTGTCAAGCATTACCTTAATACAGTGAGACTTGTGTAGCAGTCCTAATGATTGCTATTTTAATACAACACACTATGGTGCTGTGCAGTGGTAAAATGTTTATGAAAGCTATCTAATTCCATTTTATGTATTGGGCATTTATTACTTCTTGACTTACATAACAACATTAACTATTTTGATGGGATTTTAGTCGGTAAGTATCTAGGTATCCCAAAGCAGGATCATGATTGTCACACTTACATTGGAGTGCATATAAGAACTTAACATAATCTTCTAAAAGTCAAATAATTCAGAAGACCTTACAAATTAATACTCACAATTATCCATCCAGAATATGATTGGAGGTGGTAATCCAACTGGTGGTCGGCACGGTAAGATAAGTGATGCACCATCTTGTATTATTATAGGCTCTAGTTTCTCTTTAGTCCACAAAGGAGATCCTATATTAGATATTGGACAAAATGAATAGTTCATTATTTAGTTAATAAATCATTATTACGAATTAAAAATCAGAGATGTTCAACAGTTATTTATCAGCCCAGGATCATAATTTTGCTTGTGGTTAGAGAGATAATGTTTGTTCTGATCCCGGGTTTGTCCACTGTTGTAGGCCGGGTATCTACCACATTTACAGAGTAGCTATAAAGTTTGTTTTCCTTCTTCTATAACCCAAAATGTACAGAAAATCTCTTTGTATGACATGTGAGGAGTGGAACTGTTTAACCATGACTGTTTTGTCTGTACAGCTCTTTTCGTACGACTCCTACAACCTACCTTATTCACCTTAATTTCTAATTTAGTAAATCTAACTCATAGTCTCTGTAAATACTTTTTGCTTCCTTCTACTTATTGTCATCTCGTAGGTTGCTTTTAATATCTCTAAAACAGTGCAGTTACTCATGTCCCTAACATTTGCTTAGTGCATCTCGAGTCATCTATCATCTAAAAGAGTTCATCTCCCTGGGTCAACTTTCTAAACCTGGATGATGGTTTTAAAACCTCTGATTATAATTTAATATAGTGTGATTGTAAATGTATATTTAATAATCATATAAACAAGTTTCTTACTGGTAATATTTCCACCAAACTGTATTCTAAAATGTTTATTTAGAGGATATGCATTTTACCCTTCTCTCATAATAAATACAACAATGTAATGGAAGTAGTGAGTACATTTAGCAATCCTGAGTTTCATTTTGCTTTCTGAATGATGGGGCTTATAATATTTTTGTCTTTACTTTGACAATATATGTAGGCTTATACACAGATATGTTTAAAGTAACTGCTAATTGAAATGGAGGATGAAGCAGAATGTCCTTACTCCAGGGATGTATGTCAGAATATTGAGATAGAAAATATCGATCTGCAATATTGACTCCAGAATATTGACTACAATATATCATCATAGTAAGAATGTATAGGTAAGTGTTGATTTACTATTTCAAGTCCACATTCACTTGGCTTGAGAATACACATAACTTCAAGGCAAGTACCTGTGGTGTTAAGAATAGTAAATTCACTCTTACCATCTATACGTATCTTGACCGTACAGTGGTAGTCAATGGTCTGAACTCTATACTGTTGAAGGTCGAGATTAAAAACTCAATATTGCGGTAAAACACCAACTCCAATCTGTACAGGTATGGTACAGGAAAAATATATCTGGGTAATGTAGAAAATCAGTGCTCACAGTGTGACAACTAAGAGAGAGCCATGTAAAAATAATTTCCTGGGCAACAGCATAAAGCTGATAGAATCTCTTTATATCGTTAAATGATTTTTAGTGTACTTTTGTGAGAGACATTACAGTGATTATTAGGAGTAGACTATCACTCCAGATAATCTTGTTTTTGTTAACTATAATACAACCTATATTATGAAGAGTGATACTTCATTTATTCCCTTTGCATTAAAACGTTTCTCAGTAAAGTCTGTTGATTGGAACTACATATAGTTAATATAAGATCAAGAGAGTTGATGCTATTCAAAGTCAGCAAAACCAAATTTGGCACCAGCCAGTATAGCAGGTACCATCACTGTATCAATGTTTACCAACAATATATACATTGTTGCAATGTTTTTTTACACTACCCATGAATTCGGTATTTGGGTAAATCAAACAAATTACGGAGTTGGATTAGGAAAAATATTTGTGGTCATCATTTTGATGGAATAGATGGGAAAAGGTGCATTCATGCAGCCCGGACATCGGTGACATATAGTTACCTTCTAACAAGATCTCTTTGATGATTAAAAAGATGTCTTTTACCAAAGAAAGAAAAAAGAGAATAATTAAACAGAAAGTTTCATGGAAGAACATAAGTTAAGTGGACATGTTAATTGTTCCCGCCTGACAGCATACGCCTCTAAGGGAAAAAATACTGCTATAACTATTTTATATATGGTGCAATTCAATCAAAATTAAACTGGGACCAAAAAAAGACTACACCTGCCTTGCCCCTCTACAAGGAGTCTTTACTTTCTCAAACTTTGTAATGCAGTCAAATTGTTTCTGCTGACATAAATCTGGAAGACGAAAGCTACAGCAACACACTGAAGGCAATTATAAGTGTTTAAGCTTCAAAAATATATAAGATCGGTTGGAAGAGTCCAGTTCCGCATTTGAGCCTAGTGACTACTATGAGTTTCTTCTCACTTGGGTGAAGAATTTTAGGTATCTTGTCCAAATATTGTACACTTCAACTGAATCTACACCAAAGCCGAGTCATAGGAGGCAACATTCTGAGTTGCACTTACTGGATTGACGAATCACGATATTGTTTGAAACTGCTGTGCCACGTTCATTTCTGGCAATGCACTGGTATTCGCCTACATACGCTTCTGCTTTGCTGCCATTCATAATGTTAATTACAATAGTTCCAGAGTTGGGCTTCATAGTTACGAGAGGGTCTTTGTCTATATCGAAATGTGTCCCATTTCGTGTCCAAGAAAAGCTGACAAAAAAGGAAAAAATAGTAGAATTAGGAGCACAAAGCAAACATCCAAAACGTGATACACACTTTGGCATTGGATTGATCCATTAGGTTTGGTTCACGATCATTTTAAACACACACAGAGGCACTGTAGAAAATTAGGTGCTCTCATTGCCTACAACCGACTGCGCTAGCTTACACTTGTCTTGTTAAAATCACCATTAATATGACGGCAAATATTTAAATTCAAACAGGTCCAGAAGTTCACAATCACTCATGTTCCGTATGTCTGTTCAGTTCTAACCCAAGCCCTCAAACTTTGGAACCCAACCCCTGTAGGCTTACTCTGATATTTGGAGTAGATTGCCTAAGTGTATGCAATTAATACAGAATGTGAGGAGTACTACTGGAAATCTATCACTGTCCGGGACTTCCGGGAATATTCTAAATCCTAAAGTGTACCAGGTGAAAAAGCCACAAGAATAAATCATGAGGAAAAAGTTGTAATTGTACAATAAACCTTTGCATCATGTCCATAGGGAAAATATTTGTTTCTGTAGAGAAACCACTTACCCTAGGCCATAACTAAATGTTAATTAATCTCATTCTAACCCATAAAAAGACACTTTCACCAGAGAAACTTCTCATTAGTTTCCAGATGTATCAACTGTGAAAAAGTGCCTGCAAGAAGTATGTATTTGCGGGTATTCAGCTTCTGGTCCAGGGTGTTTCTGCCTGAAACAACCTCCTTTCCCGACCCTAGCAGTACATTTATGACAGAGGACATTAGCAATAATAACAATAATACAGTTTTCAATATAGCATTAATTACTGCACTTATGTGGCTTCCTCACTGGTAAATAACAGGTGTTATTATTGCCAGGTATCATTAATTTAATTACCTCAGAAGGACGGACGGCTGGGTTGGTTTTGCCAGGAATCAAAACGATGTCAGCAGAGGGCGTTAACTCAGTGAACAATCCGGCTGACTTGGTACAAAATCGAGATCCCAAGGAAGGTGTGATTGAGGCCCCACATTTCTTAAATATCTCAATGTGAATGGCTACCTTTGTGATTATTTGAATTGCCATTGTTACGTCATATTTATACACCTCCATAGGAAAGCATGAGCTGCTTGGCTATTCATCAGTAAACCCACTAAATTCTCGACCTTCATCTTTTAGGTTTTGTCCAGCAACAGCCTGATTCACAGAATACATCAGCTCAAACCCCGCCAAACTGCACGCCGACATGAACGGTGGAAGGGACCACTGGGTAGCCGTGCGCTGCACAAGAACTCAACCATAATAATAGTAAAGGCACTGTCGATTGTCCAATCTGGATTTAAAAGGATGTTTCAGGCAGTGCGAGATAAGAGGTAGACTTCGAGTGACTGGACTGGATGGTGAGAACCAGCACAACTGGGCACTTCTTTTTTTTGTTTTTAATGGCAGGGTAAAATATGCTCACGGATTGAACCTCACAATACCCTAATAACCCAGCCTGCTAATCAGATCAATCGTCATCACAAATATTGGCAATACAAACATTAGGAATGTAATATTCTGCTTTGGAGAACGAGACATTTACACTTCAGAATGTGTGCAATTTTCGCTAATACCAGTCAGCCTACATTGTGTGTGATGTACAGATATTAGTTTGGACTTCTTGCTCAATGGCAATGGCAATCAGTATTAATCAGAAACTCAAAAATAAAGTACAGACAGCTGCTGCTGTTCCTTTCCAGTGGTGTTGAGTCCATGCAGGTTTTGGTGTGATGAAATGGGCGTCACTCGGGGCTAGCTCGGGAAATACTTGCTAGCCCTATGTGGTTGGTTGCAATTTGTGTGGAGGGTTTTTCAGCCAGGTCTGAGATGAATCTCATCTCATCACTGACTGTCGGTTTCTGTGCCTACTGTCAATCACTGATGAGGTTGACACAACCTCAAGTTTTCAATTAAGATCTCTCACGAATGCCACTTCCTGTAACATCATGCGGGGGTCAAAGGTTACATGAAGTCACTTCAGTCACTATTATGATTTTGGTAATAGAGTGATTTTCGGAGAACCTATGTTTACGGTAATACATGTGTTGTGAATTAGGGCCCATTGATTAATGTATAGCATTGACTTTGACCAAGGACATGCATTCTTGAACACAAACAATACCAATACTGACCTCGGGGGAGGCTTGCCCTTCGCTTCACACTGAATCACGATATTCTCCCTCGGATCCACGACATGATACTTTGGCGACTGGTGCGTAATGGTCGGAGGCTGCGGCACTTCATTGTGGAACATATTGAACAAACAAATATAGTCTTAAAATGCATGCGCATGGTACTGTCAATTTGTCAATCCTGAGGTCAAGTCTTTTCTCAACAATAAGACACAGGATGGGTTCCAATCTGCTCTAAAATGACAAGGCAGTATTTTTGCCAGTTTTGTTTATATATATGAAAATATATATTTTAATCTTTCTAGCAAAATTTAAAAATACATTAAAGGTATTGTCCTTAATGGTAACAAGTAGGGACCTGGATTACAAGATCTTTCAAGGTAATGTACACATTTATGCCACACATACATTAGAACGACATTTACTGAGCTATTCAATCACTAAAATACACCAGGAAACTTTTAGAAAAAAGGAAAAAAAGATCGTAAAATTAGGGAAAACACTTTAATTTCACCAAGAAAACAGCAAAAGCCAGCTGAAGGCATGAATGGTAATGGAGATGTAGTGGTGTTGATATGACCCCCTCAACTAGATGTGTCATGGGATAAAAGATAACTTTGCACGAACGGGAATGGGAGCCTCGATCAAGAACCTTCTGATAGTAAGTCTAAAGGACTCGCACCACAGCCATAAAATATTCTATAAGAAGTAAAAGTTTGAGTCTGTGATGCAAGCTTCAGGTGCTGGAACCAAGATCCCTTTAGAATTATTATTCAAAATCACAAGAGCAACCCTAATGTCCCTGCGAACCGGGTAAGTACAACGTACTGAAAAACAATGTTCACAAGGAACTCATTTGGAATTCATTTCCTATCACAAACAACATCAATGGTTGTCTTTGAATGAATCTTTCACCAAGTTAACATAAAGTTAACAAATCATACAGTAAGCCTAAACACAAAAATTATTTTACAAAGCCTCAGCCGAGGTCTTTTATTGAACTAGAAAATTGTCAAAACACATATAAAAACATATCATATGTACAATATTCCTCTCTTATTCTATTATATTTACAGTGCAAAGTGACCCCAGTGAAACCATAACCATACAGACACCAATATACAAAATACTTTGTAAAAATACCAAAAGAAGGTTATTGGAAAAATTTTTTAAACAAGGACAGTTTTGTAAATGTTATAATGATACAGTCAGAGCTGTCTCTTATTGTGTTTGTCGACGACGTTTCGACCCACTTCTAGATGCCGGGTCTCATCAGGACTGTTAATATGGGGACTAGTTTATGGCATACACATGTCCATGTTGGATCCGGTATGCAAATTAAATAATAGTATCCGCACTTAACCAATAGAGCATCTATTTATAGCTTCCACTGATATGGATGAATTGGTCGGAGTTGGACAGAATTCTTGGGATTCTATATTATGGGTAACCCTTATTTTCGTGAAGCCCCATCATTCTAAGGTAATGCGACCTGTTCTTTTGGCGCTTTAGATTACTGCTGAGTTGTAATGTTGCAGCAAAAGGGGGTTCCGTGATAATAATGGCAGATAAATTGCACCTTCAACACGCTGTTAGTTCGTGTCTTGCCTGCAACGGACCGAATCACGCTGGCTCCAGCGTGATTCGGTCCGTTGCAGGCAAGACACGAACTAACAGCGTGTTGAAGGTGCAATTTATCTGCCATTATTATCACGGAACCCCCTTTTGCTGCAACATTACAACTCAGCAGTAATCTAAAGCGCCAAAAGAACAGGTCGCATTACCTTAGAATGATGGGGCTTCACGAAAATAAGGGTTACCCATAATATAGAATCCCAAGAATTCTGTCCAACTCCGACCAATTCATCCATATCAGTGGAAGCTATAAATAGATGCTCTATTGGTTAAGTGCGGATACTATTATTTAATTTGCATACCGGATCCAACATGGACATGTGTATGCCATAAACTAGTCCCCATATTAACAGTCCTGATGAGACCCGGCATCTAGAAGTGGGTCGAAACGTCGTCGACAAACACAATAAGAGACAGCTCTGACTGTATCATTATAACATTTACAAAACTGTCCTTGTTTAAAAAAAATTTCCAATAACCTTCTTTTGGTATTTTTACAAAGTATTTTGTATATTGGTGTCTGTATGGTTATGGTTTCACTGGGGTCACTTTGCACTGTAAATATAATAGAATAAGAGAGGAATATTGTACATATGATATGTTTTTATATGTGTTTTGACAATTTTCTAGTTCAATAAAAGACCTCGGCTGAGGCTTTGTAAAATAATTTTTGTGTGTAGGCTTACTGTATGATTTTTAACTTTATGTTAACTTGGTGAAAGATTCATTCAAAGACAACCATTGATGTTGTTTGTGATAGGAAATGAATTCCAAATGAGTTCCTTGTGAACATTGCCCTTTAGAATTATGGCAACTAATGCCACTAAATAAAACATGCAGCCTCAAAGAAACCTAGGTATCCAATGGGACCTTTTGGTGTGATTCTTAGCCATATATTCCCCTAAAAAAAACTTGTTGGGTGCTTAATTTGGGCAGATAACAATTTCTCCATATTATTTTTTGGAAACACTTTATTTATTTATTCCCACATTTAGTTCCGGCTTCATTCCTAGTATCTTTTCTTTTATTTTATACTAATATAGCTACATCTCTGCATGATGATATTTAAATCTCAGAACTTGTGAATTGAAGGCATTTGGTATGTTGAGAGGACTATATACAATTTCATGCAGCTTTGCGCTAAGTAATTAGAGAACAACTTAGCTAGGGGGAAGCTTTAGGCATACAACTTTCTGATCATCCAGATATCCAACACTTGATGTGCATTATCTCTGTTCATTTATGACCGACCCCTCACTCTCCCCCCCACCCCCAATGGAAGCTGGATTTTGTATATGTAATGAGGAAAACCCAAATTATTCGTTAACCTAAATACCTTTCTCAGTAGTTAGACATGGAATACCTAAGCTCATTCAAGTATCTGTTGAAGAAAAAACATAACACAGGTGTCTCAAACAATAGCCTAGGGTATCAAGTAACTGGATACAATAAAGAAGCGAGTGAGGTGTGCAATATACTACATCATGCCCAAAAGCAAAAGATAAGCACAAAAACATGTGTGCATTAAGGTAAAGTAGATGTAGAGGACCTAACCTGTGCCTATCACACACCAAGCCAGATTAAAGTAATGTCAACCCAGACTCCTACGCATGCACATACTATCTTAGTGTGCAACTGCACAGATAAGTAATTGGTCACAGGCACATTGTTTACCAATACAAAGTGGTGATTTCTCATACTGTTTCATCATAGTTTGCAGAGACTGCAGAGAGGCCTCCTGCTTTTGGACAAAGTAGTCCATTGGAGGTTGAGGGCAGCCAGTCAGGCACTGCACCTTATCCTATTGGTGGGTGACTCATTTCACTCAGAAAGAGCCTTGGAAATGAAGGCCTAGGTTTAAGAGAGTGTCAGTCCATATCCTCTGCTGCATGAGAATGGTCCATGAATCACTCCTTTCATTTCACTTATTGTTCTGCAGGATGCATTGTAAAAAGTAGACCAATTTACTTCGTTCAACTCCAACAAGTGTTTTGCTCCAGTACATGTTCTGTGGTGGAGTCATGTGCTTAGGCCTCATTTGCACACTAAGGCCCTAGAATCATCTTGGGTCATTGTCCACAAAAGAGAAGTCATGCACGGTCTCTATTGACTAAATTAGGCCAGCCCATTCATCGTTTACCTACTTCTCTGCTTGGAAAGCCAATTTGCACAGTGAAAAATCTACTTTCCTAATTTGGAACTGCGCGTTTCCTAGCAACTTCACATGAGTCCCCGTAAGGTGTTGCTATTGGAATAGGGATCTCCAAATTTTATGATTTAAACTGGAGTTATTTTAAGGATACTTGCTTTGCCGTTGACTCACAATCACATATATGTCCAATTATATGTTAGATCATATGGTTTAAACTAGTTTCTTTCCAGGATCTTCAAGCATCATGCTGGCTGAATTTTTATCCTATTGTTAAGAATAGATGGTTGTGCAGAATATGGCTAGGAGGAATGGTATCTCCAGGCCCCTGTCAAAACACTGATAGATGATCCTACATCTTGAAAATTGGACCTACATCCAAACCATCTATTATATGTATTTATAGCACACAACCTAGACTGGTCCTAAAGTATCCCCCCACGCAAACCAAATCTCTCAATCAGTTCTCTTAACATCCTTTCTGGAGTGAGAAAGCCATAGCTGCATACCACTATGTCATCACACATTCAATTTTCCGAGGTAGGTCTTATTTTAGTTCAGGACCCTACTATCAACTCTAAATCATGTAAAAAGGACCTCTCCCAAATATTAGTTCTGACAGTTTCTTTCATGTGTAGGGATCCACCCATAAGCTATTACTGCATAATAAGACTTTTCATTCTGAAAGTCTACTTTAAAGAGGGGAGCCATTGATATGCAGTGATGAGGAAATCATGTGATCTTACAAAAAAGCCCGAAGTACTATATGTACATCTATTTTGTCAACAGAATACATCAATAATAATGGCCTGGGCGATCACCAAAAATGAAGGTAAATATTTTGGTGCTAGTTGGATAAAAATAATTGAGTCTCTTCTTATTGACATCAACCACAAGCGTCTGATACCCACAGAGTATGTCCTATGCTAATGTTAATGTTAATTGGGATTTCTATAGCGCATTATCACCTATTGGTCTCTGATCGCTTAGAGAGAGAGCCCAACCGTGGCACCTCAGAGAGTGTGCGCCCTGACTTGGCCTAGATTGTGCCCTAGGCTTCGGTAAAAAGGAGGGTTTTTCATTTGTTCCTAATTGGGAGGAGATCAGGCTCTTTGCGGAGCCCAGCAGGCAGTTCATTCCAGAGATGGGGGATCGTAGTAGAAAAGGCTCTGCCCCCTATAAAGGAGGTCAAGAAGCGGGGGCAGACCAGCAAGCCAGCACTAGTGGACTGGAGCGACCGTCCCGGAGTTTAGTTTACCAGGCGTTCCTTAATATATGCTTGGGCCTGACCATAGATGGCTTTGTGGGCTATGCAAAGCCCCTTGAATCTGGTTCTCTGCTTAACTGGGAGCCAGTGACGCTGCTGCAACAGGGGGTGGCGTGGGCTTGCCTTGGGAGCCTGAAAACCAGTCTGGCAGCATTGTTCATGACTACTTGGAGTTTAGTCAGCAGTTTTTCCGGGAGGGCCAGATATAGGGAATTCGCCTAATGCATGCGCGGCAAACAATTAAAGCTGACACTGCCATACGGAGTGCTGTAAATGAGAGTAGGGGGGCCAGTTTTCGTAGCAATCTCAGCAGACCTACGCATGTCCCCACCACGGTCGAGACCTGGTGGGACATAGAAAGTTTGGTGTCTATTTTTATACCCAAACTCTTTACAGCTGGGGCGGGCTCGGGGGTAGGGCCAAGTTCTTGTGGCCAAAAGTGGTCACTCCAAGGGATACCGTTCGTGGTGATGGCCAGAACCTCGGTTTTATCGAGGTTGATTTTGAGGTGGTTGGATGTCATCCAGCTGACAGTGAATTTTAGGACATTCTGCAATCGAATATGTGCCATAGGGGAGTTGTCAATCTGGATGAGGATCTGTGTGTCATCCGCGTAGGTGAAGACCTGGCACTCCATACAGGACAATTCGATCCCCAAGGGCTGGAGGTATACATTGAAAAGAAGGGGGGACAGTGCTGATCCCTGGGGGACACCGCACGTTAGCTCACCCACATCGGATACCTAGTCAACAATTTGGATCCTTTGAGATCGGCCTGACAGAAAGGACGCCAGCCATTGAAATGCTACCCCCTGGACCACTAGCTCCCTAATCCGCGACAAGAATAGGTTGTGATTGACCGTATCAAGTGCAGCGGACAGGTCCAGGAGAACCAGGGTGCAAGGCTTCTTTCTGTCGGCCATCAATCTCAGTTCGTCCAGGACTGCCAACATGACCAGTTCAGTGCTGTGGTGGGCCCGGAAACCAGCCTATGCTACAAGGGAAATCACAAGAGCCCTGAGTCTATCACAAAAAGACAATTGCAACATGATCTAATGGTGCCACAAATAGTGCTATAAAAGCTTCAGACAACCCAAAAACAGTCATCACTCACTCTGAATAGGAGAAAGATAAGTTATACTGCCCAATCCTTGAAAGACCTCCACTAGTTTTCTGTGGATCAAGGAGCACATTATAAAGTTGGGTGCATCATACACATAGCATGCAATGTGCAGCGCTAATTCAGTAAAAAGGGAAGAGATTATAAACAAGCTGAGATCAGAAAGTGCTAAGTGCCTCACCCAAGCCAAAGTCAGCTGGAAGAAACATTGAGTAAAATGATCAAGGTATGGGTTCCACACTTCATCTTGCACCTGCACCTGCACCTGATTATTGTCAACCTCTCTTCAAACATCTAAAGGCCAACCTCTGCCTCTTCCACCATGGGATCATGCCCTTAAACCACATCCAGGAACTCAAATGACTATTCTCTGCTGATGCTTCATTAAAACATACATCTGAGGATGCACAGGTTTTCCTCTTGTGCAGCAGAGTAATGATTGATCACTCCTATGCTATTGGCACTGAGTGTTGGCAAGTGTCTGAAACACAACATGCAGCCACGTAAAGAGATACCATAAATAAAGATCCCTTTAGATCATGATGTAAATGTATGCCATTATTTATCTTGTACTACTTTAACAACTGCTTTGCATTCATTACGTTACATGACCAGTGTACAATGGGCACACAAATTAAATCTAAATTAGAATAACGGTTGAATGGTGTGATGGTATTTACTGATTGCATAATGTTACTGAACTCCTCTGCAAATTGCTAATATAATAGTTTTCAACATTACATCACGGTCCGGCGAGACGTACAAGGGTGATTTGCATATAGCTGGATCTGAACTGAGGTGGCAAAGTGAGCTAAAGAACGATGATGGATTCAACCCAAATCTGTGACTGGGGGTGAGTGTCTGAAAAGTTTCAGTGCTCCACCCATCATCTCCTTGTATTTGCGACATTACTTTCAGCACTTCAGTCAAGAGGTGAATGAGTGTAAGCACTACGGACCCACTTAAAGTGAGCCAGAAGGAAGTACTAATGATTATTAATAAAAATGTGCACAAAAAGTACAATTGAATTAAGATTTGTTTAGACCATACTTATGCCTAATCGAACAGTATGTTAAGGTGGCAGCAGGTGAGTATTTAAGTAGCTCATTGTTTAAGCAGCCATCAGATTTACAGATGGTTGTGTGTGTTGTGTGTCTGGAAAAATAACAGATACATACACACACTGCTCTCACAGAAGCACTTGTATGGGAGGGCTGACAGTGATTAATTTGTGCCGGTAGTTGCAAGTGGTGAAGACCAGGACATAGTTCCCATCATCAGTCTTTGACCCAGAGCAAGACACAGAAAGGCTGAAAGGGTTAAAAATAGGAAAACTCTGACAAAGGGCAAAAGCAATGACAGAAAAGAACCTGCAAGAGTAAGGTAAAATGGCAGGAAGCATAGGAAGGTGGGAAAAGAGACATGAGCAAAAATCAAAACTGGTCAACTTTAGCATTGGCAAATCAAGAATTTTACACCACAGCAGTGAGAGCCTTAAAAACACTGAGGAGCTGCACTCGTTTTTTTCACAAAGTGTGCTTTAGAAGGGCAGCATCCTATCCTGAATTTTCCAAGGCTCGGCTAGTCTGCTTGACATGTGAAATGACAACATAGGGCCTCATTACGATGTTGGTCGGAAATCAAAGCATTCTGACAGACTCTGTGTCGGAATGGTTTCTGACCGAATCGGATTTGGGGAGTCCAACCGACCGATTAAGATGTTTCCGAACACAGTTCGGTCGGACTCCTATTGACTTCAATGGGAGCCTGTGTTCTGACCGACTACACAGGCTCCCATTGAAGATAGGGGTGGCTGCGGAAAACCTTTCACTCTGTGGCGGCCACCACATGGTGCCTGCCACAGAGTGCATGGTTGAAAAGACTATGGGTACCCTCATGGGCCCCAAACGGAGGCTCCTGGGCAAAGGGGGGCCTGCTACAGCCCTCGAAGTCAGTTTCTGACAGCCAAACCATGTCTGAAAAACTGATTCGGAATGGCTGTCCAAATCCAACATCGTAATGCATCGGTCGGAAACAAGGTCCATAGAGCCGTACTAGTCGGCTTCGACGGACTTGGTTTCTCCGAATACCTTTTGGAGGCGAGTCAGAAAGTCCGAACGGTTTCCTACCATCATAATCGGTCGGTCAGAAATGTTTCCGAGTCGTCGGAAACAAGGCCTCCGACACGGATTTGGACGAACCGCATGCCGTTCGGAGCCTTTCCGACCGACATCGTAATGAGGTCCATAGTGTCAAAGTTCCTCTCGGTTTTCAGACGTATGTGTAATTGTTACTGTCTTGTGTATGCTTGCCTAAAATTAGGTACACACTGAAATGTTATCAGCATGAATTCTCTGTAGATGGTTCAGCAACAACTCTTTGTCAACCTACAATTGTCATCTAAACACATTCTGCATTCAAGCTAGTTAATAAAGTCAGACTGGAAAATATGTTTCGATGAATCTTATCATACGTTTCAATTTACAGTATAGAGACATTGCAATGTGCATTTATGTAGCAGCAACGAGGCAATTGTATTGGGTTGCATGATGTAAACAGTGCATTGCTAAAATCGTACAGAATATTGCATGCAGTGTTGTGCTTAATGTAATCTCTGTTTAAAAAAAGTTTTGTTAATTTACTTTTTAACACCACCCATATTCTGTTTGCCACCAGTAGGTTGAAAAAAAGGAAAATAAAAATAATCTGACCCACACTGCATGCAATAGGGTATAGCCACAGCAAACACACGTGTGTAATAGTAAAAGCCACTCCCACATCACTTGGATGCTTAGCATAAGCACAGCAAAGAAACAGCATAACACACCAAAAGCCTGGGCTTTACGGACTGCTTGGAACAGACAGAAACTTACGTTCTTCTAGAAGTTTTGCTATTTATCCCCACCAGAATCCGCATGAGAACGGGTAGATAAAGATTAAAGAAAATCACTTGTTAGCAAGAAGAAAGCCGGAAGCACAGATATCAGGTAAATTTGTCTCATGAATATACATGTAACATTGACCTAAAAAAGACACAACTCATGGGAAGCGAGCGATTGAGTGGGAGTGCATTGAAGTAATCGAATGCATTGCCTGCGTGCTGAGGGGCACATCCATCCATCCTCCATGAGAGGACTGGAACAACAAAAGAACGGCTGGAGGGCAAAATGGCTCTCACAAAGGGGAGCCTCAGATTCTACGGCAGGCAGTGCATTGGACAAGCAATTACTTTGGGTTCCAATAAGCGAGAATTACAATTAATCATCATTTGCATGTGCATTTTGTCCATGATCTTATTAAAAATAAAGCTCCTTTATACATACTCCACAGTCATTACAGAAGCCAGAGAGGACAAGGGTTCTGAACTCATCATGTATTTAAATGTTTACCATGCAGCATATGCCTCGCATCCAGTCTTCTCCTATGTCTAAAGCTCTTGGAGGCAAAGGTACAGTTGTTACTATATATTTTTGATTCATTGTGGCAAACTGTGGCAAGTGTTAACCTTTCTCCTATACCGATGACACTCCCTAAACACAGTTTAATTTAAGATATTGCTTTGCCGATGGACATAATGCTAAACACAACATTTGTCATGTGGTGTAATGATGTATTTAAAATTATTCACATATTTCACATTCTGTGTTGCTTTATCAGATTATATTCTTAAATGTATTTTTCTTCTTGTTGGGATTTGTTACGTTGAGTATTCATTACTGCCCTTTGCCTAACAAACCGTGTTGTAGTTATAGTCTGTAATTGATTGAATTGCGTTTATGAAATGGGAAAAAAATGGGAACTTAATATTTGAACAACAACAAATGAGTTTAGAAAGGTTACCTACTAAATTACATCCCATGCTAACATGATCTACCAAGCTATGATTTCAAACATGTGAAAAAAGATAAAATCATAGGCATTTCTTCTGCCTCATTGGAGCAAAAACATTTTACTGCATAGGCCCACCCATACATTGCAATAGTAAATGGGAAGTTTGTTTTGCGGAAGGTTAGTATACATTTTAAAGTAAAAATACAGATTGAGGTCATATAATACAAGTACAATGGTGACTTCTTGAGGAAATTTACATAGTAGTTTCTGAAACTTCAACTCTCAGATGTAATAGTTTTCGCCCACTGTAGAGAGTGGTAAATATTCAGTTTGCTCTATATATACGCTTCTTTGCTAAATCATGATACAGTTTGGGGAGATTATATTGAAAAGAGGCCTGAAGGTACTCAAGCCACTTATTTAAATCAAATTTTCAAAAAATATTATTCATCTTGTTCCGAAGAAACAAAAACATTGAATAAAAACATTGGTCTACCATAAGGAAGTGAAATCAGAATTTCAGAGAAGGGCAGAGCACTAATGCAAGGATTTATATAAGACTCTGAGTGGGAGTAAGGATTAAGGGAAAGGAGAAGAGAAGGGTTAGTGTGAGGGTGAAAATTAGGTTAAAAGGGCGATTTAAGTTTAGGGTTAGGGTGAGGTGTAAAAACAGAAGCTATAAGTAAGATTAAGATTAGCCTAGGACCAAGGAAAGTGATAGCGTTAGAGTTAAGGTCGTGGTAGAGATTTGGTTAAAGGTTACATACAGTGAATAGGATTAAGCATGAGAAAACATGTGTAAGAATAAAAAAAGGAAGATGTAAGGTTAAACATAATCAGTAAGGAAAATGTGATGATTCATGTATGGGACCGGAATGAAGGGGTACAGGTGGTCTCTTGCTGTTTTAAAAAAGAAAAAAATAGTCTGATAAAAATATGGATGTCCTGAAATTAATGGTTTGAGTTTTTTTGTAATAAATTAAGGGACAGAATCCTGGCCATGATGTACTTAGGAGACGTCCCACACCACTCAGTGTTTTTGCATACTGGCTGATTTGTATCCTCGCCTTCATTTTGTGCACCAACTAATGTGGTAATCTGATGCAGCATTAAATGCCCATTACATGTGATCACAAAAATTCATGCTTCATAAATACTTATGAAACAGAAGTCTAACCTTGACTTTTGACGAATGTCTTCAATGCCAGATTGGAGGCCTGCGAGGAACAGCAGACTTCCATCCCTTCATTTGCATTCATTTAATATCTATTTTTTTTTTTAAGTAGGCCCGGCCTTTTAAGGGGCAGGCGATGTTTTCAAAAAAAAATGCTGGCATTCAGAGAATTGGAACCTAAGGAAGGCTTGGGTCTGTGAATGCTGGCATTCAGAGAACGGCGTTGGAGCAGTGGGCAGAGGTCTCCTGGACCAGTACATGCTCCCCCAATGCAGAAAGCAACAATTTACAAGAAACATTGCAACTGTGTTACCACCCTCTTCGGGTCATGGTAAGAGATCAATGGTTATGATCACAAATCATTCATACATTGTATAGTGATTCGCAATGGAGAGGAGGATCCCCAATGCAAGTCCCCTATCCATACAAATAAATTATTTATTTATTTATTTACTTATTAAGGAGTTTTATATAGCGCAGGAGTCTCCAACCTTTTCTATAGTGAGAGCTACTTCTGCTCAAGGAAAGTCTTCCTGAGCTACTAGCAAATGTTATACCTGTAAAATAGTGACTACAGTATGACCACCCAAAGCAAGATTTTCAGTAGTTACCACCCAAGTATACTAAGTGCGGTAACCAGCAGAAATGCAGGGAAAAAGTTCTTCAATATTAAATACCTCCCCTTGACTTATGAAGTAACATTCAAATCTTGACATGCTCAGTGGCACAAAGGACATAAGCACAGCAGTACATCTCCCCAGCTCAGCTTGATTTATTATTCACCAGTTTCTGAAAATTGACATTTTTCTTTCTAATACTACTTTCCACTGTGGGCAAACAAACTCAATTTTCCAGAAGAAACCCCATTTTTTTAAACTAAAACTGCCTTTAAAATATCCGTTTTCAGTTTTTGAGAAATGCACAGTCTCAAAAACATCAGCTTGTCATTATCATCATGTACTCCCATGTACAAATGCCTCATATGGACATACTACTTTGAATTCCCAGGTATTACAGTCATATGCCATGGATGCTCACCATTGGTATAGGAAACAATGGTCCTAGACTTCTTTAAAGCTAAAATTCAGTTATGAAAAACATTCATTAGTCAAAGGGCATCCGGTACATGTAGAATTAGCATTGTATCATTAATGTACCACCATTTTCTTTACAATGCAAACAAGTATATCCTCAAAAGACACAAAGGCACAAAATATCACTCCAATAGTGACTGTTTATTATTTAGTTACTTTTATAACAGATCACCATATTCAATGCTCGAAATAGAGAAAGAGGTTGCTCTAAGGTGAGTGTGAAAAAGGAAAGTGCTTGTGAGGTAGGACAGATATAAAGCAGGGGAATCCAAAAGGCAAATTCAAAATCCAATCAATTACACATTCTGGTATCCTTAGTAAAACTGGTCGTGGTTCATAGTGGCACCAGTTTTACAGATAGTCCTGTCCCTTATGGATTTACAAATATTTATTTCATGATTTTCTGATGACGCACAGAGACTATTCATATGTGAAAAGGCAGGGCTGGGATGATATCAGGTACAGGCCCACTGGGGGAGAATGTCGACGTTTTGACCCTGGTGCAATGAGGGTCATTTATATCCTCTGCAGGCGGGTCTTCCTGAGGACGGGGGGAGGAGAGGCAACCTAGGGTGAGGTACAGTAAGGATACAGCCCCGGCAGAGGCAGCCCTTCTCCAGGTTATTCCTTCTTTTTATTGCATGCTTCAAATGCCTACACACAGTGACAAGGAAGTGTTGCATCTTCCAACAAGCATTGGCATAGCGAATAGGTCTCGCCTTTGGGACTTTATAAGTATTTAGTTATGCAGCACAATATCCTTGTGGCAACAACATCAACTGTTGCATGGCTAAACACTTATAAGGTCCCAAAGGCGAGACCTGTTGTCTATGCCAATGCTTGTTTAATTTTGTGAAGGACAGGATAGTCCTGATACCGACTGGAATGGCGTTCTAGATTCTGGGTGTTTTTCCGGCGAAGGACCGGGCAGCAGTTTTTTGTTTGCGCGTTTTCATGGGAATGAGTAGTAGGGTACTGGAGCTCCTGAGGTTCCTTGTCTGACCAGCCCTCTTGAGTTTGGCAGGCAAATACTCAGGTTTTCCTGTGTGCAGGGCTTTATGTGTGAGGCAGGCAGTTCTGTATTTGGCACGTAGTTCGATTGGGAGCCATTTTAGTTCTCTGAGTGCTGGTGAGATATGATCGTATTTCCTGATTCCCGTGACCATACTAGCTGCTGCATTGAGAGTAGTTTTGAGGAGCGCTAGGTGCGAGTCTGGATAGCACCAGTGATTGGTTGGCTTGTTTGAGGTTGTTGGTTGGGATGAATGGTTTTATTTTGTTAGGTAACTTCAGGTTGACGAAGGCACTTTTTGCAGAGTTCACCAACTTGAAGTTGGTGGTAATTTGCGATTTCTTAAAGCCAGGTCGCAATTTTTTTTTGCTTCCTGCATTTCTTTTAAGGAATCACAAAATGCGATTCCTTAAATGCATTCGCAAAATAGGGAATCACAATTTTTGCGATTCCCTATTTTGCGAATGCCTTTTGAAATGATACATCCCAAAAAGCTTTTTCCCGTTCGCAAACGGGCCGATTCCGCAAATCGACCAGTTTGCAAATGGGAAAAACGCTTGATACATCTGGCCCTATGACTTGTTGCCTTAAGTTACTTAATGGCACGAGTTATAGTTTCTTCAGATAAGTTTAGCTATAAGTATAACTATAACTGCTGAATTTCTTTGGTTTTCTATGGGTGAAGCATCAGCCTAACAATAACAACCCTGTAATCTTTGGTTTAATCAGTGAATTTCTATGCTTTTTTTCCAGCTGGGGCTTAAAACAGCAGATAGTCTGCAGACTATGAGTTTGGGCGAAAATAAAAAAGGGGCTCATAAGCAATCCCTCTAACTGTCCTCACTGGTCAGGATGCCTGTATCCTAACTGCTTATATGTATTTCACACTGTACCCTGGCCGATGCGCTAAACAAAATGCTAACCTCAACTTTTCTTTAAAGCTGCAACTATCTATTCCTTTCCCCTCAAAATCCACGGATCCTCCGCAAGTAGATCCGCATCGCCAGATATATTTTTTGCCCATTAATATCTCTGAGACTACTGAATGGATTTACACCAAATCACAAAAAGTGTGCTTTTTGGACCAACAGCTAGCATAGTCGTGTTCAAAATCACTATGGGAATTAACATGGGGGAAACCTGTGTTGGAAACTTGTTTTGGGATCCCCACTCTTTCGCTTCCCCGTGCTTGACAGATCAACCCGAAACTTCCAACACAGCAGCTGAACCGACTAAAATATAAGTTTGAAAATCTCGTAAGATTTGTCCAGCGATGCCAAAGTTATTGGCAAAACAAAAAATCCTATGGAAACTAGGTCCTAACTATATCTAACTACTGGATCCCGCCAGTAGAATATGTATATATATACACACACACACACACACATTACCCAGTGGCAGTCGCCACTGGGTATTATAGTTAGGTCAGCTGTTGCATAAGAAAATGTATTTTTTGGGTTGGTAATATCTTTGGCCCCGTTTGAAGCATCTCCACGAAACATTCCAAAAACGTGCTACGCTTTGATTAGTTTGTGCATGGAATGTTATGGGGTGATCCGTCAAGCGGGAGCCAAGAAAAGAATTTCTAAAATGCAAAATCCCCATGCATTTTTATAGACTTCTTTATGAAGGGTACCTTATTGTAGAGGGAACACTCAATGTATCTAGTAATGATCTTATCGTGAGAATTCCAAACAGTTCATGAAGTCTTGAACCACATACAAGAAGGGAGCCATAATGTGATTTTCAAAGAGTGTCTTTATTTGTATTTCATCAACATTTCGCACTTCCGACCAGCTCAGCCAACGCATTTCATTCTGTGAAGGACTTCATCAGAGTTTGCAAAAATATGTGTGGTAATCAGGAATAGGCTAATCCTCAAGTGATTCAAAATGATTAGTATTTCCCTAGTGGGATCTGCAGAGTAATGCCATAAATCATTTGATTGCGCAGATACAGGGTAGCAGTCTCTCACATTTTAAATCACTAGATGACTAGCCTATTCCTGATTACCTCATGTAGTAAGATCATTCCAAAATACATTGAGTGTTCCCTCTCAATACAGCTTTGTTTATGTTTTGCAGTTCCCGAGCAGTGGAACTGCAAGAGATGGAGCACTACTGTTTGACAATATGCTAACTAGCACCAGTGTGGTTGCCCCAGGGCCAACACTGTTTTTAGCTGGGTCTGGTGGCTCAGTGGAGTAATGCTTCCACTGCAGGTGCCTGTGTTCAACCTCATGGTCATAGGTTCAAATCCCAGCGGGCCCACTCAGCCTTTCATCCATCTGAGGTTGATAAAATGAGTACCGTTGAGTAACAATAAACATCTGTTATTCAGCGCCAAGATACCTACGGGTGAATGTGCGCTTTAAAAATACTTATGTTCTGTTCTTTTGTGTTTGCTTTTCTTTATGAAGGGCTACAGCAAAAACTGCTGAATGGAATTACACCAATGTTGGCAGAATGCTAGATCTAGGTTCACAGATTGTGCTTTTTGTGATTTGGTGTAAATCCATTCAGTCGGTTTTGCGAAATTAAGGTTAAAAAATAATTGTATATCTGGGCGGTTAGGTCTGCAAGCGGTTCGAGAGACAACCACAGGAATGCCAATTTACAAATAGTGTTCTGATTTGCCCAAGCTACTTTATTTACTTTGGGCCATCACTGATTGGCTGACAGCTATTACAGGACTCAGGGACACCTGCATTAAACTTTTTACCAGTCGCAAACTTCCCGATTCGCAGAATCAGCCCGTTTGCGACCGGTAAAAAGCCATTTCCGATGCATCAAACTTAAATGTATTCGCAAAAATAGGACATCGCAATTTTTGAGATGACCTATTTTGCAAATGCATTTACGGAATCGCAATTTGCGATTCCCTAAATGCAATGCAAGAAGCATTTTCAAAATGCGACTTTGCATTAAGGAATCGCAAATTAGCATCAATTTAAAGTTGATGTTAATTTGCAAATCCTTAGAAGAATGCATCAAATTGCCTTTTTCTAATTACCATGTGGCGCATACACATGCCATCAGGGCATGTGTGTGCGCCCCATGTGCACACTTACCTGTTTTGAGAGTGCATCAGGGGAGCTTTAGGCTCCCTAGCACCCTAGCAATTGCATTCGCCATTTACGATTACCTATTTGCTAATCACAAATTGCTAATGTTTTCCCATTCATTCCTACGGGCCTCTAGGCCCATCGGAATGAATGGAAAAGCATTCCCTAATAGAGAATCGTAATTTGCCATTCACTATTAGGGAATGTATAGGAATCGCTATTCTTTTTGCGATTCCTACATGCATAAGGAATTGCGACTCCTAAATAGCGATTCCTTAAAAATTGCTATTAAGAAATCGCAATTCCTTATCTTGATGCATGTGCCGCTTAGCCCTCTGTCCTGAGTTAAAAATTAAAAAGTGATATAAGGGGGCAGGGTAGGGATACCCTGACTACCTAGGCCTAATGGGGGAGTCCAAAAGGGACCCCGTTAGATCCAAATACAAAAAAGAAATCAGCAGACGTTGCCGCGATACCGCGGGATCAGGTAAAAGAATTGCGGCTGGGCCAAATTCATTAATTATAAGCCCCGAGGAGCCACCCTCAGGGCCATATTCAATAAGCCATTAAATGCCCCTGGGAGCCCATCCCAGGCCCGAAATTTGCACATAAGGGGAGGGGAGCAGCGTGGCCCCCGTCTCCGAGGCAATGACAGGCCCCAGGGAGCCCACCCAGGGGGCCGGAATTAGTGTATATGGGAGGGGGCCACGTACCCCCCTCCCTGATCCATGATAGGCCTTGGGGAGCCCACCACCGGGCTGAAATATTTCAAAATGGGGAAGGGGGCCATGCTCCCTCCTTCCCAAGGTCTTTAAAGGACTCAGGGAGCCCATGCCTGGGGCCGAATTTACTGAAAATGGGGAAGGGACTATGCATCCCCCCTCCCTGAGGCCATGACAGGCCCTGGGGAGCCCATTCTGGGTGCCAGAATTAGTGTAAACTGGGAGGGGGGTCCTTTTCCCCGAGCCATCAGAAGACCTGGGTGGCCCGCCTCCCTGTGCCATGATAGGCCCTGGGGAGCCCATCCTGTTTTTCAAAATGTGAAGGGGACCATGCAGACACTTCCCCAAGCATCTAAAGGCCATTGGGCCCAAAATTACTGGAAATAGGAGGGGGTACATGGCCCCTCTCCCTGAATCCTTATTGTCTCCGGGGGCCCCATACCTCGGGGCTGCCTTACATGCTACATGCCATGGAGTCCACCCCCAGGACATAGCAGTTTTGTGGCCTGCACTGGCGTGGGCAGGAAAACCTGTGCTTGCTCCCGCTTGGCTGGATTATTTTTAAATCCCCCGCCAAGCGGGAGAAAAAACAAAGTGTGCTCTTAGCTGTCAAGGGCTTTAAAAATGCTCCCCACAGCTGGAAGCAGACCTTTGATCTGTTTCCCTGCTCTCAATGAAGTGGGCAGGGAAACAGATAAAAATATTACTCCCGCCCGCAGGGAGAAGCATTAGTAGCTGCTCCCTGAGGATGGGAGCAATGCCAGCTCCTGCTGCATGATGGGAGATGGATGATGCCACAAGGGCCTTTTGGCTCCCCCTGCATACCCCAACAAGAATATAGTGGGTCCCCTGGGTGGGAACTAAGTCACCCACCTTTAATAGTGTGGGCCCCGGGAGATGGAGTCTCTGGGGACGAAAAGGGCTTGGGGAGGGGGGCAATGTGGTAATTGTGGTAGTGGTTCTGGGGCACGGGGTCATTGTGGTAGTGGTTCTGGGGCACGGGGTCCCCAAGCCAAATAAGGCCTTTCAGAAAAAAGGACCTGTGAGATGGGGTCTCCAGCACATAATAAGGCTGAGGGAGGAGGGGGGCCAATCACCCCCCACCCATTTCATTTAAAAAAAGGCCCAGGAGGACGGGGTTCCCAGGGCCTAATAAGACTCGGAAAGGGGCACGTGGGCCCCTTCCCTTTAAAAAACATAAGGTCCTGCGGACAATCCCCCAGCCTTCGCCTGTGGGTGGCAGGGGTTTGGCTTTGCGTATGGAAAGAAAATATTACTTCACATTAAAAAACTAGAAATTCACTGAAAAAACTAAGGTTAAAGTAAAGTTATAGCTAGGTGTGAAACAAAGATATGTTTTTTTTTATTAAAAGAAACATAGAAATTCGTGACAAAAACAAAGGTTAAAGTAACACTATAGTTAGGTGACTATGACACCATTAATGTTTTGAACTAAAATAAAAACCACAGAAATTCAGAGCTAACTGTAATTTGCGTCCCCGCCATGCACTGCTTATGACCTCATATATTCCATCATTCCTGACATATTCTATGACATCATTTATGACATTACTGATAACATCTCAAATGACATCAATGTCATCACTGACGCCATCACTGATGACATAATCCATGCTTCTTTTTTACACATTGCTCTTTAAACGGGCATAGCATTAGAGCTATGAAAGTAAGTGCAAAACAGCTCAAAATATTATGAAGCATCATTACTGCTATCATACATACAACCCCCTTGGGTAAAGCAAGCCTGTGTTATGTGCAACATTGTCCCTATACCATACACATCATGGGTAGCCAATTTCATATTGACTTTAAAGCACAGATGAAAGGGTAACCTATCCTGCATATGGTGTTCAATCTGTATACAACTGTTCAGGGAAAACCATGATCCTCCAGATACTGAAGCCCTGTTACATATCTAATGCCCTAATATGGACAGTCTTTACTTGTATCAAACCTGACAGTCACTGAACCTACATTGAGAAAAGAAGTCTGATGTTAGACCGATTAGACCAATGTGCCAGCGGACGCGCAGCACTACTTGGGTAAGGCTGCTGCTGAACTGCTGAATACTCTGATCCTAATCGCTATCACTAACGTTTGTACTCACGTTTTTAAGCTGTGTTTTTATCTTGCTGCTTATTTGCACATTGAGTATCCTGTTTTTGGTGATTACTCTGGTACCCCGCTGGCTCCCTTGCCCCGGTCTACCACGGCTGTGTGCCGATTGAGTGGAGGGCGTTCCAGGGAGCAGCGGGTCCAATCGCCTGGCATTTCCGGTTTCAGGGAGGGCGGAGCTAGGCTGCCTCGCTCTCCGCAATATTAGACCGATGTGTCAGCGGAAGAGCAGCGGACGCGCTCAGCAGGCGCGCCGCTGGCGCACCGAAGGCGTGCCTAAGGCAAGCCCGTCTGCGCCCGTCCGCGGCCGGACGGGGCTAGGGGCGGGAAACCCTGCCTGTGATAAACCAGACCCAAGCACCACTCAAGGATATACGAGAGAAGCACTGTTAGCCCTTTCGCACCATACAGGCTTTGATCATACATGCTGCTCAAGAACTCACCCAGGAGATACGCATGGGCCGTTCTCATGCCTTGCCGGTAAATGGTGCAGTCTGGGACAAAGTCAGATGAGAAGGCAGATGGAACCTGACACCCTTAAATTGTCATGTATATATTTTAATGCAAGATCAGTCCCAAAGCATTCCGCCGATATTGGGGACACCCTTAATGAAAGGAACCCTGATCTTGTTTTTATCACAGAACCATGGCTGGATAAAAACAATGCCCCTGACATTGCCAGGGGGGGTAGCGATACTATTTAAAGACCATCTGACCTGCCGGCCCATACAAGTAGCCCAACAAGATGAGCACGAAACACTATCTTTCCAAATACTCCATGATGGTCTTACTCTACTGGCCGGCGCCGTGATATACAGTCCTTCAGGTCATCAAGCCGATCTGAGTACCAGGTTACTTACCCAACTCCTACCGGTTTGACTGAAACACAAGAACTACTTAGTGATAGGTGATTTTAATGTTCATTACGAAAAAGTTGATCATCCGGTGGTCTCACAACTGGAAAGTGACCTGCAAATTCTCCAATTAAAGCAATGGATCAAGGAGCCCACCCACATTGCTGGGCATACCCTTGACCTACTATTCTCTAACATTGAATCAACAGTCATCCAAGAGATTAAACCACTATTATGGACAGATCACTCGTATCATTCTCAATGGACCTACCGGTTAAACTAACTCATCCATGCAAGCCCAAACAGACAAATAACAGAGCGTGGAGGTTAGTTACTGAAACATCGTTCCAATTACACTTTCCCCCCCCAACACCATGTCCCTGAGTGAGCTCCCGGCGAGCACAGCTGCAGCTCACCTGGAGTCTGAAATCAGAACAACTTTGAACCAAATCGCCCCCATACTAAAGCCCAGACGATCGCAAAGCCCTCTCACTGAGAAATGGTATCCACCCCAACTCAAAGCACTTAAAAGAAAGTGCCAACATATCGAACAACAATGGAGACTGTCCAAACTGGAACCAGACAGATTTCGGTACAAATCTAAACTTAAAATATACAATCACGCTATAAAAAATGTGAAAACAAGCTACTATGCGCAACGAATAAACGAAAACTGCAATTCAGCCAAAGAGCTATACAAAATAGTTAAAGAACTTAGTAAACCAACCAGCATATCCCAAATCCTTCCCCCTTCTGTAGAAGCTTGCGGAAACATTAGCAATTTCTTCTCGGACAAAATAAGCCCAATATACTCCACTTTTAGTCCTACTACGGAAATAGACATTTCGAGCCAGAAATTCCAGACTCCACACCCAGAAGCGATATCAGAAATGAGTAAATTCGCTCCCCTCACGGATCTTGAGGTTCTGAAGGCAATGGGCGAAGTTAAGTCAGGATCCCCCCTGGACCCCTGTCCACACTTCATTTTTGCTCAGACAGCCCCTACCCTCTGTCCACATGTTACCCAGCTCCTCAATAACTCACTCAACACTGCCACTTTTCCAGATATTTGGAAACAGGCAGTAGTAACTACTTTGATTAAAAAGGCAGGAACAGACGTTCTCAATCCCGAAAACTATCGCTCAATCTCCCAACTCCCATACCTATCTAAAGTTCTGGAGAAGCTGGTGAACAGACAATTATCTAATTACCTTGAATCTAATGACCTGTTGGACCCCTCGCAGACGGGTTTCAGGGCTACCAACAGCACTGAAGCAACGCTACTGGCAGTATCGGATAACATCAGGTCCTGTACTGACCAGGGAGGAGCCGTAGCTTTGATACTTTTAGACCTGTCGGCAGCATTCGACACGGTCTCCCATAACAGAATGCTGGAAACCCTTCATAAAAAGGGAATCCACTCTACAGCGCTAAAATAGCTTGGTTAGTTTCTCAGTAACCGAACACAAACGGTTCAACTAGGTCATTTCCAATCCGAACCCAATACCATCGGCTGTGGTGTCCCACAGGGAGCATCGCTAAGCCCCACTTTATTTAACACCTACTTTTCATCCCTGGTGGAGATTAGCAGAAAGTGGGGAATTGGCATCTGCTCCTATGCAGACGACACACAGCTAATGGTGGCTCTAGAGGAAAGACCTGAAGTCACCAAAATAAAGCTACATAATTGTCTCTCAGAAATGGCACAATGGATGCAGAAGCACTGCTTGAAACTAAACACAGGGAAAATGGAAATCCTGCTCTTTGGAGGGGCCAAATGGATTTGGGACGCCACGTGGTGGCCACAAGCACTTGGGGCTGCTCCAATCCCTAAGCAATGCGCAAACAATTTGGGCATCTTCATAGATGACACCTTATCCATGAAGGACCATGTGCGGGTCCTTTGTGGCAAGGGTTTTGCCACCTTGAAACCGCTACACAGGCTTTTTCCATGGATCCCACTAGACTGTAGAAGAACAGTCACACAGGCGCCGCTTATGAGCCAACTTGACTACGGTAACGCCCTATTTGTGGGCATGAATGAGTCTCTCTTCACGCGGTTACAGGCACTTCAAAATGCCGCAGCCAAGCTAGTGTGCAATAAAAGCAGACTCAGCTCAGCATCAAAGTGCATGAAAGACCTGCACTGGCTTCCCATGCGCCAAAGAGCTGTTTTTAAATTGCTCAGCCACGCTCACAGAGCACTATTCCAAAATGGCCCCAAAATACTTCAGGGGAAAATTGAGTTCTATGTCCCTACAAGGAACCTACGGTCTTCATATCTAGCACTAGCCAAAACAAAACGTATAAAGAAAGTAAGATCCGGAGGGCGCTCCTTCTCATATCTGGCAGCCAAGAGATGGAATGATCTCCCCATAGACCTACGACTCACATCCAACTATCTGGAGTTCCGGAAAAAACTGAAAACTCATCTGTTCCCTAAAAACTAACACTTACTTGCCTGTACCAGCAGCCTATTACCCTCTTTTTCGCTATTAGCGACTTGATATCCCCTGGGATGAATGTCGCGCTCTATAATTAAATAGAATAAAAATAAGTGGATACAAGTAGAAAAGTGGGTACTGTTAACACGGTTTACTCTATGGAGAGAGTTTACTCTGTACCTCACTGTTTGCAGACAGTGAAACTCTCATAAGAAATAAGCCTCAGAGTATTAAAATGTATCTGCTGAGAACAGTATACACTCTAGGCAAAACTTGTCCCAAGAGTGACTATTCGCTTAAAAAAACAATGTCTGAAGACATCATACCATCTGCAACCTTCATACTGTGGTGAAAACCTTACAGATAGCCCATAATCTGTAGAAAAAGGCGCACATGTACATAGGTCAGTACCTGGTGTTCACAGTCTTCTATGTTAAGTAGAAATTGTCATGCTTAGAGGATTCTGTCTAATTACATAAGGCTGCTTACTATACTAAGTCAGTAGTACATAGAATATTTGCCCTGCTGGAAACTCTTTTTGCAGTATCAAAACACTTGTTTGGAACATAATAAACACAGGTCATCAACTGTCACCTGCACACACAGGTAATCTTCAATACAACGATTTATAATGTGTTGAATACCTCTGCGCACCTATAGAGCATTGGGAGCACATGCGGTTTGTAAACACTCACACTGATTCGCTGGGCACAGGCTATACAAAATTAAATAGAAAAGAAATATGGCTGTTACCAGCCAATATGTAAACTATAAAACAAACATACACACTCATTGGACGATGTCATCAATGACGTCATTTGAGATGTAATCAGTGATGACATAAATGATGTCATAGAGCATATCATGAGTGATGTAATATGTGTGGTCGTAAGCAGTGCAAGTTCTAGTTAGCTATGCTAACTATAATTGGTGAATATTTGTGGGGGTTTTTTGTTCAACACATTAATGGTGTCACTGACATATTCACCTAACTATAACATTACTTTAACCTTTGTTTTTTCAGTGAACATATATATATAAATGAGGATTTGAAAATAAAAAGAAGATAATTTGCCACCAACTTGTCCTGGTGGTCCGTTTCTGTCAGTTCGCCGCAAAGGAGGTGCTGAGAGGAGTTTGAGTGCATATATATATATATATATATATATATATATATATATATTATCTACTGGCGGTCGCCAGTAGATAGTTCTAGTTACAAACTAGTTTCCATAGGAAATCTCAAAATTCTATTTTGAATAACTTTTGCGCCGGTTGACGAATCTTCGCGAAATTTTCAAAACTAATGGGGCGCTCCGTTCAGCTCCTACCCTGAAAGTCTCGGGGTGATTCGTCAAGCGGGGGCCGAGAAAAAGGGGGGGTTCCAAAACGCGTTTTCCCCATGCATTTTTCCATAGGACCTGTAGTCGCAGCTACAGCCCGAACGGCTGAACAGAATTACGTGAAATTTGGCAGAGAGGTAGCCATAAGGTCAAGGAAGTGCCTTTTGCAGGTCTGGTGTAAATCTGTTTAGTATTTCCTGAGAAAATAGCATTTAAAAGCATATCAATATCTATACGCGCGCACCGTGCGCGCACTGTGCGCGCACCCTGCCGTGCGCGAGGGCAATTCTGATTGGCTGTTAGATGTCGGTAAACATTCGAATCGGTCGAAACCAGGAAGTGTCGGCCGCCATTTTGTATCTCGCAGTCTGAGGGGGAGAAAAAAAAAGGTGGAGAACGTGAAAAGGGGGCAGAGTGGACAGTTCCTGTCCCCCTAGCCTTGGTCAGGGGGTCACCGAAGGACCCCCAAGGGAGAAAAAAACATTTTTTTTTTTTTTAAATCGCGAGGTGCGTGCACGGCACGCACTGCGAACCATGGGCGCTCGGTGCGCGAAGTGCACCGAGTGCCCCAAGCGCGCGCACGGTGAAAAACCTGAAGAATAAAAATTAATAAATACATAACTTAGCATTAAAAAACCGTACAAATTCACTGAAAAAAACCATAGGTTTCACACACGTTATAGTTACGAATTAGCATTTAAAAAACCTTGCAAATTCACTTAAAAAACCATAGGTTTCACACATGTTATAGTTAGCTGGACATTTCACTCGTAAAAAACCAATGAAATTCCCCCGTTATAGTTAGTGCAGGCAACTATAACTCACGCGACCGCAATCCTCTGCTCATGACGTCAGATATTACATCACTGATGACATATGTGTCTTTTTGAACAATAAATATTTGTAATATATGTATAGCTAAAGATTAATTGAAGAAGACATGGGTAAATAAGTGTCTAAATTCAGTGATGTAATATCTGACGTCATCAGCAGAGGATTGCGGTCGCGTGAGTTATAGTTGCCTGCACTAACTATAACGGGGGAATTTCATTGGTTTTTTACGAGTGAAATGTCCAGCTAACTATAACATGTGTGAAACCTATGGTTTTTTAAGTGAAAATATATATATATATATATATATATATTATTACCTACTGGCGGTCGCCAGTAGGTAGTTATAGTTAGGACCACGTTTCCATAGGAAATCCGCAACATTCTATTTTGAATAACTTTGGCGCCGGTCGACGAATCCTCACGAATGTTTCAAAATAGGTGGGGTGCTACGCTCCGCTCCTACCCTGAAAGTCTCGGGGGGATTCGTCAAGCGGGGGCTGAGATAAAAGGGGGGTCCCAAAACGCGTTTTTCCCATGCATTTTTCCATAGGACCTTTAGACACAGCTACAGCCCGAACGGCTGAACAGAATTACTTGAAATTTGGCAGAGAGGTAGTCCTCAGGTCAAGGAAGTGCCTTTTGTAGGTTTGGTGTAAATCTGTTCAGTAGATTCTGAGAAAATAGCCTTTAAATCAATATATATATCTGAGCCAGCTTACGGTGCGCTTACGGTGCGCTTACCGTACGCGTACGGTGGCGTGCGCGAGCGCGATTCTGATTGGCTGTTAGATCTTAGTAAACATTCGAATCGGTCGAAACCAGGAAGCGGCGGCCGCCATTTCGTGTATTTCACTCAGAAAAAAAAGGGTGATATCTTGAAAAGGGGGCAAGGGAGAGAGTTACAGACCCCCTAACATTTGTAAGGGGGTCAAAGAAGGACAGAAAAGTACAAAGAAAACATTTATTGATTTTAAAAAAAATCGCGGGGTACGCGTACGGTAAGCTCAACGTACCCGTACGGTAGAAAAAAAATTTAAAAAAAGAAATGAAATGCAGATTTAAGAGTTTAGATATTAGGGGGCTCTAAAAAGAGCCGTTGTGTTTATGAAGTGATTTGATTTTTTAGTGGTACCTACAAGTAAGTACCGATGCAGAGTCTAAGGTTCAAGAGGAAGACTCTGTTTCCTTCATCATTGAAGTGCACACCATCTCCTCTATAAATGTCTTGCATGTCGTAACGCAAGTTGTTGTGGTAAATGGAACCCATACCATAGTCACGGAGGAAAGCAGAAACAGATTTGTTGACGTGCTTTCTTGCTTTGTCAATCTTCGGACAGAAATGATTGGACCAGTTCCATTTTTGCCTTTGGCATATGTTAGAAAACACAAAGGCAGTTTTAGGGAAAAGTGAAAACAGTTTTGCAAAGGTGTCCTTCATAAGCATTTCCAGACCTACCCCAGTCAAAGTGCCTAGGTCATTGCCACCACAGTGCACTATTATGAGGTCAGGGTGTTGGATTTGCATGAAGGATTTCACCAATGGCATCAATTGGTGCCACTTTAACCCTCTCTGACCAATCCATTTAATGTCTACATTTGGCAAAGCAAGGTCTCTCACCATATCTGTTTTCTCTGCATACTTTTCACTCCAGAAGACATAGCTGTGCCCTACAATCCACACTGTGAACATCTTCAAAGGAGAACTGGATGCACTCAGGAGGTGTAAATCAGTAGAATGGTAAAAAGAAATGAAAGACAGTTTGGAAATGGAGGCATACATATTTTTTTTATAAAAAAAAGAACTGATTGGCTGTTTCATACCATTCTAGAATAAAAACTAGGCTGCATGTGTAAATTAATAGAAGCATGTTTTGTATTGGTACAGAAAAATGTGTTACCAAAGAACAGTATTATGGATTTGCTGTTAGGTTTGAAAAGTCAAGCACTCTTGCTCTGTGGAATTGAAACATTGTTTGGTGAACTTCTGACCTAACTCCACACAGCAGTGTTCCATGAGCTGTTGCTATGGTAGCAGGCAGAAGTTAAGTTGGGGGAAGGGTACTAGGCAGAAGTCAAGTTGGGGGAAGGGTACTTTTGGAAAAGGGTTGGTTTTCAACCAATAGAAATGTGTGATTACATTTGAAAAAAAGGGGGAAGCACTGAGATTTGAAATTAACATGTATATGTGTGGAAAAAGAGAGGGAAAGTTTGCCATTATCTGGTTCTGCTGAGAGGAGAGAGGTGTAAAGAACAGAGATCCTGGCTCTGATAATCTGCTGTTTGAGTGCCACATTTCTTTCACAACTAACTAATTTTAAAGGTGAGTTTAGAGTTTGAGAGGGGATGTATATGGTAAATTAAGAAATGAATAATAGAAATGGAATTCCTTTTGTTGAAGTTGTGTTTATCATTTTCTGTTTTGGGAGAAATTTAAATGTGAGGAACATGTAAAATAATATGGACTATGTTTTCACGATAAATTAAGGTGAACTGGTAAAAATAAGGAATACTTTAAGGGTTTGAGGTTGCACTCAGTAATGCAAATACATACAGCATCAGTAAGGCTGGTTGCCCTTGCTGGAGTGTAGGCAGTCACCCAGGTTACAAATGGTGCTGGTTTGAAAAAGCAGTTTGGACATGTGCTGTTTTCAGAATCTGAAAAGTGGATTCAAGATGTGTCAGTCTGTAAAAGTGTTCATCACTTGCCAAAAAAAAGAAAAGTAAGTGTGCTTTCAAATTGGCAAAGAAATTTCGTTTTGTGACTAATGTGAAAACATGACTCTGTGTGCAAAGAGGAATTACAGGCAGAGATTTATTGCGTATTGCTCTGGTGATTTCACAGTTGTATTAGATGGAAAGGGTGAGCCATTTTTTTGTGTAGAAGCAGACGCTTAGCGCACACCCAGCTGCTTATCCTCTGGAATCATGCATAGTAATCACAACCGAGTGGGGTTTGAGGTTTCAGTCAGTAATGTAAATACATTCAGCATCACTAAGGCTGGTTGCCCTTGCTGGAGTGTAGTCAGTCACCCAGGTTACACATGGTGCTGGTCTGAAAAAGCAGTTTGGACATGTGCTTTTTTAAGAATCTAAAAAGTGGATTCAAAATGTGTCAGTCTGTAAAAGTGTTTATCACTTGCCAAAAAAAAGAGTAGTAAGTGTGCTTTCAAATTGGCAAAGAAATTTCGTTTTGTGACTAATATGAAAACATGACTCTGTGTGCAAAGAGGAATTACAGGCAGAGATTTATTGCGTATTGCTCTGGTGATTTCACAGTTGCATTAGATGGAAAGGGTGAGCCATTTTTTTTGTGTAGAAGCAGATTCTTAGCACACACCCAGCTGCTTATCCTCTGGTATCATGCACAGTATTCACAACCGAGTGGGGTTTGAGGTTTCAGTCAGTAATGCAAATACATACAGCATCAGTAAGGCTGGTTGCCCTTGCTGGAGTGTAGTGAGTCACCCAGGTTACAAATGGTGCTGGTTTGAAAAAGCAGTTTGGACATGTGCTGTTTTCAGAATCTGAAAAGTGGATTCAAAATGTGTCAGTCTGTAAAAGTGTTTATCACTTGCCAAAAAAAAGAGTAGTAAGTGTGCTTTCAAATTGGCAAAGAAATTTCGTTTTGTGACTAATATGAAAACAAAACTCTGTGTGCAAAGAGGAATTACAGGCAGAGATTTATTGCGTATTACTCTGGTGATTTCACAGTTGCATTAGATGGAAAGGGGGAGCTATTTTTTTGTGCAAAAGCAGACTCTTAGCACACACCCAGCTGCTTATCCTGTAGAATCATGCATAGTAATCACAACCGAGTGGGGTTTGAGGTTTCAGTCAGTAATGCAAATACATTCAGCATCACTAAGGCTGGTTGCCCTTGCTGGAGTGTAGTCAGTCACCCAGGTTACACATGGTGCTGGTCTGAAAAAGCAGTTTGGACATGTGCTTTTTTAAGAATCTGAAAAGTGGATTCAAAATGTGTCAGTCTGTAAAAGTACTTATCACTTGCCAGAAAAAAGACTAGTAAGTGTGCTTTCAAATTGGCAAAGAAATTTTGTTTTGTGACTAATGTGAAAACATGACTCTGTGTGCACAGAGGAATTACAGGCAGAGATTTATTGCGTATTGCTCTGGTGATTTCACAGTTGCATTAGATGGAAAGGGGGAGCCATTTTTTTGTGCAGAAGCAGACTCTTAGCACACACCCAGCTGCTTATCCTGTGGAATCATGCACAGTATTCACAACCGAGTGGGGTTTGAGGTTTCAGTCAGTAATGCAAATACATTCAGCATCACTAAGGCTGGTTGCCCTTGCTGGAGTGTAGTCAGTCACCCAGGTTACACATGGTGCTGGTCTGAAAAAGCAGTTTGGACATGTGCTGTTTTCAGAATCTGAAAAGTGGATTCAAAATGTGTCAGTCTGTAAAAGTGTTTATCACTTGCCAAAAAAAAGAGTAGTAAGTGTGCTTTCAAATTGGCAAAGAAATTTCGTTTTGTGACTAATATGAAAACAAAACTCTGTGTGCAAAGAGGAATTACAGGCAGAGATTTATTGCGTATTGCTCTGGTGATTTCACAGTTGCATTAGATGGAAAGGGGGAGCTATTTTTTTGTGCAGAAGCAGACTCTTAGCACACACCCAGCTGCTTATCCTGTAGAATCATGCATAGTAATCACAACCGAGTGGGGTTTGAGGTTTCAGTCAGTAATGCAAATACATTCAGCATCACTAAGGCTGGTTGCCCTTGCTGGAGTGTAGTCAGTCACCCAGGTTACACATGGTGCTGGTCTGAAAAAGCAGTTTGGACATGTGCTTTTTTAAGAATCTGAAAAGTGGATTCAAAATGTGTCAGTCTGTAAAAGTACTTATCACTTGCCAAAAAAAAGACTAGTAAGTGTGCTTTCAAATTGGCAAAGAAATTTCGTTTTGTGACTAATGTGAAAACATGACTCTGTGTGCAAAGAGGAATTACAGGCAGAGATTTATTGCATATTGCTCTGGTGATTTCACAGTTGCATTAGATGGAAAGGGGGAGCCATTTTTTTTTTGCAGAAACAGACTCTTAGCACACACCCAGCTGCTTATCCTGTGGAATCATGCACAGTATTCACAACCGAGTGGGGTTTGAGGTTTCAGTCAGTAATGCAAATACATTCAGCATCACTAAGGCTGGTTGCCCTTGCTGGAGTGTAGTCAGTCACCCAGGTTACACATGGTGCTGGTCTGAAAAAGCAGTTTGGACATGTGCTTTTTTAAGAATCTGAAAAGTGGATTCAAGATGTGTCAGTCTGTAAAAGTGTTTATCACTTGCCAAAAAAAAGAGTAGTAAGTGTGCTTTCAAATTGGTAAAGAAATTTCGTTTTGTGACTAATGTGAAAACATGACTCTGTGTGCAAATAGGAATTACAGGCAGAGATTTATTGCGTATTGCTCTGGAGATTTCACATTTGCATTAGATGGAAAGGGTGAGCCATTTTTTTTGTGTAGAAGCAGACTCTTAGCACACACCCAGCTGCTTATCCTCTGGAATCATGCATAGTATTCACAACCGAGTGGGGTTTGAGGTTTCAGTCAGTAATGCAAATACATTCAGCATCACTAAGGCTGGTTGCCCTTGCTGGAGTGTAGTCAGTCACCCAGGTTACACATGGTACTGGTCTGAAAAAGCAGTTTGGACATGTGCTTTTTTAAGAATCTAAAAAGTGGATTCAAAATGTGTCAGTCTGTAAAAGTGTTTATCACTTGCCAAAAAAAAGAAAAGTAAGTGTGCTTTCAAATTGGCAAAGAAATTTCGTTTTGTGACTAATGTGAAAACATGACTCTGTGTGCAAAGAGGAATTACAGGCAGAGATTTATAGCGTATTGCTCTGTTGATTTCACAGTTGCATTAGATGGAAAGGGTGAGCCATTTTTTTTGTGTAGAAGCAGACTCTTAGCACACACCCAGCTGCTTATCCTCTGGAATCATGCACAGTATTCACAACCGAGTGGGGTTTGAGGTTTCAGTCAGTAATGCAAATACATACAGCATCAGTAAGGCTGGTTGCCCTTGCTGGAGTGTAGGCAGTCACCCAGGTTACAAATGGTGATGGTTTGAAAAAGCAGTTTGGACATGTGCTGTTTTCAGAATCTGAAAAGTGGATTCAAGATGTGTCAGTCTGTAAAAGTGTTTATCACTTGCCAAAAAAAAGAAAAGTAAGTGTGCTTTCAAATTGGCAAAGAAATTTCGTTTTGTGACTAATGTGAAAACATGACTCTGTGTGCAAATAGGAATTACAGGCAGAGATTTATTGCGTATTGCTCTGGAGATTTCACATTTGCATTAGATGGAAAGGGTGAGCCATTTTTTTGTGTAGAAGCAGACTCTTAGCACACACCCAGCTGCTTATCCTCTGGAATCATGCATAGTATTCACAACCGAGTGGGGTTTGAGGTTTCAGTCAGTAATGCAAATACATTCAGCATCACTAAGGCTGGTTGCCCTTGCTGGAGTGTAGTCAGTCACCCAGGTTACACATGGTGCTGGTCTGAAAAAGCAGTTTGGACATGTGCTTTTTTAAGAATCTGAAAAGTGGATTCAAAATGTGTCAGTCTGTAAAAGTACTTATCACTTGCCTAAAAAGTAGTAGAAAGTATGCTTTGCAATTGGCAAAGAAATTTCGTTTTCTGTCTAATTTCAAAGCATGACTTTGTGTGCACACAGGAATTATTTTTAGATATTTAATTTGTGAAGGTGTTATTGTGATTTTCATTTATAGGAAAGGGGTTTATAGTATTTTAAGATTTCTAAAGAACATAAAAAATGTAGTAATATATTTAAATAAAATAAAGGATTTTTTTTTTTGTTTTTTTCAGGTATTGCTGAAGAGCAGTGAACAAAATTTAAGATGCCTACAAAATCCACAAAAAAACCTATATTTGAAGACAACTGGAGGACCTAAGTTAGTTGGAGATGCTCATGTTGGGAAAAAGAAAAAATCTTCTGGTAAGCAGACAAAAGATTTTTTAAAGAACATATTCAAAAAAAGGAAAAATGTACAAAATGTCTGTACTGGAAAGAATGTTTTCAATAGAAAAGGACAGGAAAAAATTGAGAATTTAGTTAATGCAAATATACCTTCTGTAACTATAAAGATTACCTTAAACAGAAAAACAGCGTTTAAAGAGATACGTAGAAAAATGTTTCAGAGAAGAGTTATGTCCAATTTGATAAAGGATGTGAAGAAATATAAGCAAAAGGCAAAATTTTACAAGAGAAAAAAAGAAATTGAAGCCATTGCAGCAAAGGCATTAGAATTAAAAAGGAAACTATTCATTTTAATTTTGAATAGGATGCGTACATTAGATAAAATGGTTAATGTACTGAAATCACAAAGCAAAAGGAAAAGAGTAGTGAACAGAACAAACTTTTGTAAAGTGTTTTTAGGAAAATGGATGCATAGTTCAAGTAGTGAACCTTTTTTTAATGAAGAGAGCTATTTTCAAAGTAATAGTTTGCTGCATGCAGTTGACACCAGAGGTCGTGCTTACGAAGTGAAAAATGGTTGCATAATGGAGAAGGAGATAATGGTTCCAAGAGATGAGGTACAAGTGATGGCGGATGAGGCTATGGGGAGACGTCCTAAAGCCCCAGTGTACACTTGGAATTGTAGTAGTATTTGCACTGTGCGTCAGGAATCTATTGATAAATTTCGTGAGTTTCTAAGAGAATATAGTAAAAAAAAGTGTAAAACAGAAGATTAAGGTGCTTCAAAGTCTAGATCCATGCAGAGTGAGAGAGAATACTGGTTTGCAGGGTCATTCTCTGGCTTGTCTATCTAGAAAAGTGTGTAATAGTGTTTTCCATCATTTTAGGATGCTGGCTGTTCATCATACTGAAATGAGAAAGTTTGTGAGACGGTTGTATTTTGCTAAAAGTCCAGCAATAAAGTTAGATGAATTGAATAGGGCTCTGTTCCGTGGATCGGTATCAGATGTAGAGAAGGTTGTTGATGAAATTCAGTTTTGTTACTTTGGTCCTGAACAAAACAGTGCAGAAAAGGACACAGTAAATGAGGAAGAAGTGGAAGAGAATGTAGAACCCTCTGTAAGTAAGACATTTAATGATCACATAACAAAATTTGCAATAATCTCTAATGAAAGACCAAATATTACTTGTATTTGTTGCCGCAGAACTCATTATAGAAAACAAACTAGGAATGTTGATCTCTACAGAAAGAGTGAAAATGAAGATAATTATAAGTGGAAGGATTTTGCCACATATATATTTCTTGAAAATTGTTTTGAATTGGGTGAAGATCAGCGTATTTGTAAATACTGTTACAACAAGTTAGAGGAAAATAGAATGCCGACCAGAGCTGTACATAATAATTTAGAATTGGATGCTATTCCTGCCGAACTTTCTGATTTAAATACATATGAGTCTATACTCATTCAATGTGTTCATCCGTTCCAGACCATAGTACGTATGGAGCCCAAAACTGGTAAATTACCTCCTTCAGATTTACTGAGAGGTTTAAAAGGTAGAGTGGTGTATTTGCCCTTGGATTTGAAAAAAAATATGGAAACTATTGATGCGGATACTTTGGAAACTGAACCATTAATTATTCTGGTTAATGGTGTACCTACAAAGAATAAGAAGATTTGGCAGGAGCTGGTAGATGTACGGAAAGTACAAAGAACAAATTTGTATTTGAAAAGGAATAACAAATGGTATGAATCAATTTATATAGAAGAAGAAGAAGAAGAAGATTTACAAGAAGACACAGAAACACCAACTGGACAAATTGAAAAAGTGGACAAGTCAAAGGAAGAAGAAATTTATGAACATTTTAGCATACATCCTCTTCATTCAAAAGAAGTTATGGGAGACAATATTGATCTGTTTCAGATGAAGAAAGCAAAAGGAACTCCCGTGAGTGTATGGGAGGAGAGCTTGGAAGCTCGATGTTTTCCCCAGCTGTTTCCTAAAGGAAAAGGAGGACGATACGATGAACGTCCAGAACAGATTCCAGCTTCTGAGTATCGGACTACAAGACTATATGCTGAAGATCCCAGATTTCGACAAAGTATTCCTTATTTGTTCCATCTTTTATTTGAAAGCGACTTGTCTGCACTGTCTTATGCAGTAAATCACATTTTAAAAAGTGGAGTACATTTACAAAATGTGTCTGCTAAGGATTTTATGGAGAAAGTGCAGCACCGAGATGATCATTTGGAAACACAACTGATCAATCTGATGGCTTGTCAGCGTGGGACAAATGAATATTGGTACCGACGCCATGGTGAATTAAAATGCATGTTACGGAATTTAGGAACACCAACATGGTTCCTTACCCGGTTAATGTTACCCGGTTAATGTTTGCAGATATTTCAATCATAGATTTGAGGCTATGATGTCCTTCATCTGCAATAAAAAAAATCCACCTCTAGGAGAAGTAGTGGATTTCTTTTGGAGAAAAGAGTACCAGGCAAGAGGTGCTCCTCATATTCATATGCAGTTGTGGATCAAGGATGCCCCAAAGTTTGGAACAGATACTGATGAAGCAGTGTTATCTTACATTGAAGAATATGCAACATGTGCTATACCAAAAAGCACAGAAGAGAAAAAGTTAAAGGAGCAAGTTTTACGTTTCCAAAGTCATCGGTGTGGAAAATACTGTCGACGGAAATACAAGAGCAAAGAAAAATACTACACTAAATGTCGATTTGGATTTCCTAGACCTGTTCTTTCAAATGGAAGAGTAAACAGTTTTATGTCATCTGTGAGACATACTATTACAAGATGTGGAATGCTAACATGGTATGTAGCTGACAATTCCATTGCTGTTGCTCGATATGTAACGTCTTACATTACTAAATCAGAAAAAACTGAATTGAAGGAAATGTGGGAAGAGATTTCTCACGAGAAGACTGTCAGTAAGAAGCTGTACAGTTTCAGTTTAAAGATGTTATCGCATCGAGAAATTGGATCCTACGAATGTTCAGATAGGTTATCTTCTGCAAGTCTCTACTCGAAATCAAGAAGAATAATTTGGGCAAGTTTAGGCCTTGCAGCAATGAGAAATCGGGTACTGAAATCTGTTGGAGAAATTGAATATTTGGCCGAGAATGACCCAGAAAGTACAGATATTTTGAAATCAAACATGTTGGACACATATTATCCCAAGAGAAGTTATCATCTGGAGAACATGTGTCTCTATGAAGTGCTGCAGAACTACATTTATTCACGGAAAGCCGCAGAAGACATCAACAATGGAAAATATAAAGTCATTGGTGAGGAAGGATGTTTGGTGAAGCAAACAAAAGGAAGTTTGATAAATCACAGGAAGCTGAGTTGCGACACTACTGACAAAAAGGAATTTTACTACTTGGCTCTTTTACAGCTGTTTAAACCATGGCGTACAGAGGATGAACTACTGGGAGAATTTCAAAGCTATGAAGATTCTTTTAATGCTTGCAAAGACAGCATACAATGCAGTACATTCTCAACTTATCTGCAAATGTTAAATGAAGAAATTGAACAGGAAACTACAATTGCAGCAGAAGTAGCTAGAGACAGTTCTCAGGACAGCCAAAGTTCAGGAACACTCAGTCAAGATCCCCTAGGACAAACAATCGTTGAAAATGAAGCATCAATAGCCATGAATGAAGTGGAAACCGCTATGAATCAAGCTCAAGAAGAATTTATAGACTTACAAAATTTGGAAAGACAACTGAATGAAGAGCAGCAACAAATTTATGAAGAGATCAGAAGCAAAATTGATCACGGATTTCTACATGAAAAAAAAGAGTGCTCATGCACATCATTTCATCCAATCAGGATGTATGTAAGTGGACAAGCTGGAACTGGAAAAAGTTTCCTAATAAAAGTCATCAGAAGCTACCTACAGCAAAAAACGGATTCTACTTTGTCTTGTGTGGTTACTGCTCCAACTGGGTTAGCAGCCTATAACATAAAAGGAATCACCTTACATCGTTTGCTAATGTTACCAGTGGAGCATGAGAACAAAATACAATACAACAAGCTAACTGGAGAAGCATGCTTGGAAGTTTCAAGAGTATTGAAGAAGATGCAAGTTCTCATTATTGATGAGGTGAGCATGGTATCAAACTTAATGCTTGCCTTTGTGCATTTAAGAATGCAGCAAATTCTAAGGACAGACTATGACGTGTTATTTGGTGGAAAACATGTCATAGTTTTTGGGGATCTTCTACAACTTACTCCAGTTAAAGGACAACCAGTGTTTAATACTGTGACACATGAAGACACAAAGAAGTCATTGGGAAGCATCGGTAATGCAAATATTTGGTCCTTCTTTGAGTACAAGGAACTTACTACTAATATGAGGCAAGCAAACGATGAAGAATATGGAAGTATTCTGAAAGATATCAGAATTGGACTACTCACAGAAGTTGGCAAAAAAGCATTACAGAGTCGGCTGCTACATAATTTATTTCCAAAGGAAGAAATAGTTGCAGAGAAGATATACAAGAACATTGCAGAAAAGAAAAGTGTCATCTGCTTAATGCCAACTCTACGTGAATGCTCAATATTCAATGAGGAGCTTTTGAAATTGGAAAAGGAAGATATCAGGAAATTGGAAGCAGTGGACAAAATTGAGGATGGAAGAATTACTATCACATTAACAGGCACACTGAAAAATAAATTGGATTCACTAGAGAAGAACATTTCCAAAACAGCTGGATTACAAAAAAATCTATATGTTTGCATGAACTGTAGAGTATTTTTAAGGAGAAATTTGGATGTTGAAAAAGGTTTAGTTAATGGAGCTATGGGAAGAGTTGTGGGTTTTATTAATTATCAGAAAAAAGATGGAATTGAATGTTTAAAAATAAAATTTGATCAGATAGAAGAAGTTAAAGACATTTGTCGTTGTTCAGTTCGTTTCATGCTTGTGAAAGACTTGTATGTACGTAGGAAGCAGTTTCCGTTTTCTCTAGCATATGCTGTAACTATTCACAAGTCTCAAGGATTGACTGTAGATTATGCATTTGTGAACATTGGTTCAACTGTGTTCAAAGAAGGTATGGCATATGTTGCTTTGTCACGAGTGAAAACATTATCAGGTTTATTCATGATAGACTTTGATGACTCAAAAGTTAGTGCTGATACAAATTGTGTAAAGGAGTATAATAGATTAAGAAGAAGCTATGCTCCTCATTTAGGTCAGTATCCTGTGTTGGAGAAACGTGTAGTTTCTCGTAAAAGGAGAAATGAGAATATCTGTAATGAAGATGTAGAGAGGAGGAAAAAAAAGAGGAGTGATGTAATTGCAAGCAAAAAGAAAAAGGAAAATGAAGAACAGGTTGTAGGATGTCATTTTGAAAATAGCTCTGGTGTCAACTGCTACGCTAATGTAGTGCTGAATGTTGCATTTTATCTGGAAAGTGTGCAAGAGCAGATAATAGTAAATCAGGGAAAAAGATTCTGTTCTGAGTTGAGTCTCCTTTTTCAAAAGCTGAGTAATGATAAAACTCAAATAGAAAGTGCTACTGAAATTAGAAAACTTTTAGATGTATGTTCAGGACGAACACAGTTTTCTCAAAATGTACAGCAAGACGCACAGGAATTCTTGATGTTTTTTCTTCAGGTACTGGAAGAAGAAGGGGTTCCCATTGAAAATGTATTTGGTCTCTCTTATAAATGGGAACATAGTTGTGAAAACTGTTACAATATATGTGGCTCTAATGTTGATTCTGAAAGGTTTATTTATTTAACATTGCCAGAAAGTAAAACAGTCACTTTTGCTAAATTAGTAAAAGATGCTAATCATAGCATGGAATGCAGTGAGTGTCAATCTGACATGTTTTCAACGTTAATTTTAACGGAATACGGACAATATGTAATTTTAATGATGCAACGCTGTAAAGCTGATGGTTCAAAATTAGATACTTTAATAAAGAAGTTTACAGGACAGCAATTATCAATTTCAGGAAAAACTTTTGTAACAGTTGCAATAATTTTCCATGAAGGACCTACTGTAACTTCTGGACATTACACAGTTTATCTTAAATGTGAAAAAGTCTGGACACTGTGTAATGATTCCCAATTGATTTTTAAGCAACGTTTGCCTTTTGATTTAGCAAATTCCTATCTAATCTTCCTGAAACCTAAATTTTAGAGAGATTTGGCAACATCTGTACAAAACAATTTTACCATTTTATTGGATTACCATTGGAATTTTCAAAAAAAATGATTTTACAAATTATCATTTGGCCTAATGGAAAGGTAACCAATTGTAATGTGGACTTTTTCAATTTTTAATGAAACTTTGGAAAACCAAAAATTTAGACAAAACCGGTAACATCTGCACAATTTAAATTTTGGAATGTTATTGGATTGCCATTGGAAATTTATTCAAAAAAGATTTTTAAAATTACTATTTGGCCATGCGGAAAGGTAAACAATTCTATTGTGGACTTATTTAATTATTAATTAATCTTTCGGAAACCAAAATGTTACAGACAATCGGTGAGATCTGTACAATTTAAACTTTAGATTTTTATTGGATTACCATTGGAAATTTAATCAAAAAAGAATTTTAAAATTACTATTTGGCCTAAAGGAAATGGAACCAGATGTATTGTGGAGTTATTTGAGATATATTTTTGTGATTATACTTCTGAAACAAAAATGTCAGACGGTATTTTAAAGAAATAAGTATTGATATTAGATGATATTTTTTAAGAATAATATGCATTTCTATAAAGTTATGTTTATGCAAAAAGAGATTGTGGGCTTTTTTAAAACAATCTTTGAGATTGTTAATTTTTTTTTTGCCCGCTGTTAAATGATGAATGCAATTGCTTTCACAATTTATAGTGAAATGCAATATATTCTGAAAACAGCAAAAAAAAGGCAAAACATTTTTTGGAAAATATGTAAATATGTGTACTGTATTATAAAATGTTTTATTAAATATTAATACTTTTTTCCTTTTTTTCAGATTGAGATAGAAAATTTTCGAAAACTTGAACCATTTTTAAAGCAATTAAAATTAAATTTAAATTAATAAATAATTTTTTGAGTGGGTATGGTAAGTCAAAAATTTCATGGTCCCTTTTTTCCACTTCTCCACAATCACATTTTCAGTTTTTCATTGTAGTCTCTCAAGGACCTTGTAATGTGATAATTGATTTTTAGTGTTTTTTAAAAAAAAAAAATAATAATTACGCGTACCATACGCGTACGGTAAAAAAAAATCAAAAAAAAGTTTTAAAAACATATATAAAAAATAGTTGAAAGGTAAGGTTGGCTCTTACAAGAGCCGTTGTGTTCATGCAGGGACAGAGGAAAGAAAGAATGGGAATATTAGTCGGTACGACAAATGTGCTGATCTATTTTATTGTTCACTAGGGAAACACTGGTCTCCCTATGACAAATTAGATCATGACAAGTGGCGCACCGTATTTCAACCCTCACAAACCGATGGTTTGTTTCCAGAGGAGTAGAAAAAGGAGATGCTCCCCCCACAGATGAAGGGCTCACCTGACCTGCCGAAGATGGACTCGGCCCTGCAGATGATGGACCAGGCTGAGCTGCTGTGGATGTGCTTGGATGACTTACTGAAGGGTTACCTTCAGTATGTCGAGCATGTGTCCTTCCGTGTACATCTTTAAGGTGTCTCAACATGGTGTGATTCCCGAAGGAATACTTCTTGTTGGGATTCCCTCTTGAAAGTACACGGCCACACAGCTTACAAGTCACTAAGGGTGCATTTACCTTTTTCTTGTCCTCTGGAAAAGTAAAATACTCCCATATGAAAGAGGTCTTTTGTTTCCTCCTTCTCTGCCTCAAGGTAGTGCTGCTAGCCTCACTCTCAGAAGAGCTCTGCTGTTCTGCCATCGTATCACAAAGACAACCCAGCTCCTTCTCCTAAGGGATCACAAGCAGAAATGAGGGGAATGGGTGTGGTGTAGGAGAGTTCTAGAACTGAAAGTAGTAAAAACCAATCAAAAGTCTTGTTTCTTGATCACATGACCCAACGTGCGCGTACGTTACGCTTACGGTGCGCTTACGGTGCGCTTACGGCAAAAATAAGCATGCGCGTAAAAAAGACACGCGCACGCGCGCATGCGCAAAACAGGCACGCCCCTTCACTTCCGCGTAACGTGCGCGTGCAGCGTATGCGTTACGCGCTGTGCGCGCGTGACGTGCGTCTACGCAAATTGCGTAAATGAACGCAAACAGCGTAGAAATCTAACGTAATGAAAGCAAGACGTGCGCTTACCGTACGCGCACGTTAAAAAAAAATTTAAAAAAAAAAAAAAAGGAAAAAAAAAAACAATATGTTATACTAATAAATCTTACCTGTTTATTTTATAAAAATGGTAAAAAAAAAAACATATTGTAGAATTTTTAAAATTTAACCATAGTCTTTAAAAAAGGATAGAAAATTAAAATAAAAATATGTAAAAAAAAAAAAAGAAAAAAAAAAAAAAATTTGCATTTAAAAAACCTTGCAAATTCACTGAAAAAACCATGGGTTTCACACACGTTATAGTTAGGAATTAGCATTTAAAAAACCTTGCAAATTCACTGAAAAAACCATCGGTTTCACACACGTTATAGTTAGGAATTAGCATTTAAAAAACCTTAGAAATTCAATGAAAAAACCAAAGGTTTCACACATGTTATAGTTAGCTGGATATTTCACTCGTAAAAAACCAATGAAATTTCCCCGTTATAGTTAGTTCAGCTAACTATAACTCGCGCGCCCGCAATGCACTACTGATGACGTCACATATTACATCACTCATGACATGGTCACTGACATCACTCATGACATCACTGATGACATCTCAAATGACATCACTGATGACATCATCCAGTGAATGTGTGTTTTTCTGAAAATTAAATATGTTTTATATTTATGTATATCTCAAGGTCAATGGAAGAATAAATGGGTATATAAGTGTCTAAATGGATGCTTTTTTTTTTAATTTTTTTTTGTGTAACTGACTGATTAAGTGTATCATAGTGAATACATGGCTTACTGAGTAATGTTTAAATATGAAAATATCTGTATCAGTTTCTCACTTTGTGTATAAGTGGCTGCATGGGTTGGTGAGTAGCTTCATGGGTATCTATATAGGTAAATAGTTCTTTTTTTAAGTATCAGTCTGAGTGTCTGTATGGTTCGGTGGGGGTATTATGTAGTGCATTGGTGCATGAATGAGTGAATCACTCTTTGTATGTGTTGAAGACAACATGTATGCAGGACTGTATGGGTGGATGAGTGTGTGTATGGGTGTGTTAGTGAGTGAATGACTGTCTCAATAGTGTCTTTATGAGTAACTACATATCTATTAAACTAGTATATGTGACTATTGGTGTATATAAGTGAGTATATGTGACAGTGAGAGATTGAAAGAGTTCATGTATGAATAAGTATGTGTTTCTATAAGTGATTGTTTTTTAGACTAACTATGTGTAAGTTTCCGTAGAAGTAAGTGTGGTGGTGTGTGTATAACTGTATAAGCTAATAAATGTATGTTTGTTTCTTTATTAGCATGAGTGACTATGTGTGAGTAACTCTATGGATGAGTGGCATTGTGTAACAGGATGTATAGATGTATGAGTACATATGATGAGTGAGTGCATGTATGAGTGACTGTACAGGACTGTTGGTGAATGAGTGGATGTGTATGTGGTTCTTAGAATTACTGAATAGGTTGTTGTAACTGATATTGGTATGTCCATTATTTTGAACATTTTAGTTTCTATTTTTGTATGTGTGTATCAAAGGTTATATTAGGGGAAGAGGAGGTCTGCCACTCTATCACAAGGATGATGTCATCAGTGATGTCATCAGTGATGTCATTTGAGATGTCATCAGTGATGTCATGAGTGATGTCAGTGACCATGTCATGAGTGATGTAATATGTGACGTCATCAGTAGTGCATTGCGGGCGCGCGAGTTATAGTTAGCTGAACTAACTATAACGGGGAAATTTCATTGGTGTTTTACGAGTGAAATGTCCAGCTAACTATAACATGTGTGAAACCTTTGGTTTTTTCATTGAATATATATATATATAATTATCACCTAGGCCTCTTACATCAACTAAGCACAAATATGCATCATGAAGCCATGGCCTCTGATGGAGCAGACAATAATAGCCCTAAAATAAAGACATTCCTGCAACAATCAGTCAGGGGTAGGGGTATGAGGAATAATTAACATGCTATAGAATAATATTTAGTTTCAAATATCATAAATAGTATTTCATAATTATTGAGTTTACTTCAAAAACATCTGATAAAGTTGTGTTCTTGAAATAAATATTTATACTCACAGGGTAATTACACCAACTAACCTCTCTCTGGATTAAACAGATCTTAATAGATCATATAGGATGCAAAAACTGAGATTTCTTCACAAGTCATGCTGTGAGAGAACGTCACAATCTTTTTGTGTGAAAATGGTTATTAATTATGTGGGGTATGTGAAACACTTCCCTAGCTCTTTCTTGCATAATTACATTTGTAGTATTTATAGCACAAATATGATATTAAGTATATAAATATGAAACTTCCCATTCTTTTGTTCCAAGATTATTAGTAAAATATGTCTTGTGAGAGTCCCTTTAGTGTACCTATACCTAAAGCTAGATTTGGATGAGTCCACTTTTTCACATCTGATATTCCCATCGACCTTCTAAAAGAAGGAATGTGTTTTGAAAAGTAATCATCAATTTGTTAGCTTTTTTATAGATTCTCCAGCCAATCAGATTTGGATTGTGCCTCACGAATTACTGTTTGAATCACTGTAAAGAGTGGTGTCTATACCAGGCCAAAAACTACACTCTGGAAAGTACTTGTTGCTTTCCTTCAAACTGGATTTGAGTTGTAAACAAGACAATATCTTGGTATATTAGTCTCTATGGGGCTGGGTCACTAACATGATATCATGCATCAGTGAGCCACACTTTGAGATACTGCACGCATATTCTGGCTTTCAAAACTGACATGGATGCAAGAGAAGACTGACAATGCAATGTATATGAAGCCCACATAAGCTGATATCCTATATTTTTGATGTCTATCCATTCCGTATACACTTGGTATTCTCTTGAGGAGGACTTCTAAAGCAAGTGTAAAGAGTAGGGGGTACAAGAGAGAGCATATGGGTCATTTCTTTGTCAGGTTCACCTTTGCAAGCTGAATTGAGAGGATAGACCTCCGTAAACAAGGATATTAGCTTTGGAGAAAATGAAGTTTGACTAGGATATTAAATATGACTGTTAGCTCATGCCATGATAAAGAGGTAGGGCCATTCCACACTATCAAAGATTTTCTCCCACTGATGATGATTCCATGCCATATTTATTCACTTTTTTAACTACTACTTATGATGTTGGGCAGACGTCTTGCGCTAGAGTATCTTCCTTTGACAAAATCTGTTTAGCGTAAATCTATTTAGATGTGACTAACACTTTTGCATTTGGTGTGTATTAAAGATATTGAGTGATAGTATCTTGTTTGCTCTCTTCATGCCTTGCTTTTGTATAAGGGTAATAGTGACCTGTGTGATGGGTCTTGCAGAGAGCATATGTTCATAACTTTCATAAATAATGAGTGACATTTTTATATCAACATTTCCTTGAGGCATATGTATAATATGTATGGGTCGCCATCAATGTCTGGTGCTTTCCATTAGTGTTAAGATCCTTTCGCTGATTTCATATTCTCTGAAATCAGTCCCACCCTTTAAATGGGTTGTGCTTTGCTACTGTCCTTCGGGTAATAGGGCATAAGTCATTTTCCAGATTTTCCCCTGAACATTTTGCTACTATATTGACCTTTACAGGCATTCTGGAACGTGGGCAGCATTTCTAAATCTTTTTACTTTATCTTCCCTGTATGCTCTCTGATAGACGTCAATCGTCAAATCACTCCCTTGGGTTATTATCCAATATACCTAAAAACCCAATGTAAGTGTTAGACATCGTAATGTATTCAGTACTCCACTAACTTTCATTTCAGCAAATTAGTATTTACATGCTCATGTAGGACACAATGCAGATTTAACTAGCTGTCCTCATCACTTAGCAACAGTAGTGGGAGAAATGCACTGGAATTGAGTCATGGTGTATTTCAACCCATCCTCTTGATTTTGAGTGATGCAGTAATGCCGTATTTTAAATATGGTAATACCACACCTTAGTAAAGACAAAAGATCCAATGCTACCATGAGTAAAAAGCTACTTGTAACTTTGTGCAAACATAAAGAACAATTTGAGTTGATATTATTACTTTATGTTAACCCCAAAGTGCATTCTTATGGTTACCTCCATGCTGCCCTTTGCAAGTGTCATGACACAGAAGGGAAGAAAGCAAATGACATGGGTGGGTGCAGAAGCATGCCAGTTTAGCTGAACAGTACTGCCCTCCATCAAAGTGCTGACCAAAAGGCGCTAATAACAGCGCTGTGTGCACTTATTTGCATCTTGCGCTCTCATAATTGTGCAAAGACTTCAGAGTGGGCTAACATACCGTTTTTATTCAGCTGTTGCCCCGATACCACCTTCTCTTTACAACAAAAGGTAAGAGAAAGTGGGTATGAAGAAGCTTAGCAGATCCATCTGAAATAGAATTCAGTACAATGTTCAAAGAAGTAAAATGTTATTCCTAGAATTGTACTACTTCTATTAAAGACTGCAAAGTGCTCCTTGAGAGTCTTAGTGCGAATAATGAGCAACCCACGTAAAAACACGTTTTAATATAAACCTCTTCCGCTGAGGACTAGTGTGAAACCACTCTTTGAGGACAATACTTGTCCCTCTTGTTACCATGTGTCTGATCTAGACTGTTCATGCCTCTGTATTAGCTGTGCCAGCTGATGCCCATATACAGATCAGGCTTTGAAGCAGATTAGATTTTCTGTGCCGGAGGCAACGCACATCTGCCCCAAACATATTGCATTCAAGTTTCAATTTCACAGTTTGATAGATTCTTTATATTTACATCTGCCCTCCTTGTCCTTAAACAAACCCATTTGATGATTTTATGAATAATGAATTCCCGATGAAAGTGGAGATGAGGAAAAATAGCTGCAAATTGCTCCACACTGGGGGCAAATCCTACACAACTCACACGGGGAGAAATGAGGGCGCACCTAAAATAGTTTCAATGTAGAATATATTTTTATAATAATATTTTCTATAAAATAAAGAATGCCAGAGATAGCGTGCATCGGTTTAACGTGTATATAAGCCTGTTTTAGGTAAGCCCACGCTGCACACAGTGTGAGTTGTGCTGGATTTTGTCTCACTGACCAGTCACTGCAGGCCCTCGGAGGCAGCCTGACTGTCCTGAAGATTTATTCCATGATTTACACTCTCCCTCATGACATACACCGTGAGGGGCACCAGCCTATATGCCAGGTCAAGGTTCATGGCAGTACAAACATCATAGCCCAAAATAACTCGCGAAAAAGGATGCCCAGATTAGCGAATAAACTTCAATATTTCATAAATAGTTGTCAAATGCAATAGAAAAATAACACACATAGAGCAAAAACTATAAGCTACAAAAATATCATTGTGATAGCTGCAGAATGAAGAGCAAAGCATGTTGCTTGCTACTGGTCGGACGTTCCCAGAGACTTACACGTGGCTGATTATGTTGAGCCCTGGGTCCTGACTCCAGGCGCGTAGCTACCATTGATGCAGCAGGTGCAGTGGCACTGGGGCCCTGAGCAGGCCAGTGAACCCTGGTAAGTGCTGTACTTTACTACCCAAGTAGCAAAGGGGGCATTCCTTGCTTGCACCGTGGCCCAAGGCATCCTTGCTACACTACTGCCAGACACTCCTACCGGTGACATCTCATTATTCTAGAAACCATGGCTCCGTATTTTTATAAGTTAGTGACAAACCATGCATCAATCTTAAGTTGCCACGACCAATGCAGGTACTATTTTTTAAACAAATCTTTTTGTCTTCCAAAGTCACAGATTGTAACTCTTCTCCACTGTCCCTAAACAACGTTATGGACCTCTCAAAGGCCCGCATGATGAACACTGAAGGTATGGAGTGTCTGATAGGCCCCTCTCCCTCACATCATTTGCAACGAGTGATGCTTACTCAAGCGCCCATCCCCAGTAATTCATCCTTTCACAATTCTTTCAGTAATATATTACCATTTTTCTTTCACCCAAGATGGTCTTTGTCAGGACTTCTGACTGCTAACCATCTTGAACAGGGACAACGAAGATACTCTCCAACAGTCTGCAGTACCCACTCAGGTGGGATATTCCCCGCGTGGCAGTATGTACAAGAGGCACATAATACTTAAATCTACAGATGGATAGGAGTTCATTTCAGTCGGTGCTTACATTTTCTCAGGCTTTGTAGAGGGTTACACTTCTTTTGTGAGGTCCCATGCAGTCAATTAAAAATGCACAAAGGATTCCTCGCTACAGCAGTGGGTCAGGTGCTGAGAACACTGCCCTTGAAGTTGCTTTTAACGTAAAATTAGCAGTAATGAGTACATCTCACCTGCAAAAGAAAACGATTTAACAATGAACATGAATGTAACACGGCAATACTTACGGTCAAGTGGTACTTCAAGTGCATTAATCACTTGGCAAAGGAGGAGAATCAAGGGACCACCGGAAAGGCACGCTCGCCTCCTCTTCAGCATCATCTGAGGTCCTGCGAGCCGACAGCCAGCTGTGAAACGCAAGCCCAACCTGCCTCTCCTCTGCCTTCAAGATGATGTGCTGGAAAGAGGTGGTCTTCGGCTAGCTAGAAGGAACGGATATCTTAATTTTAATGTGGTCGTTAAATCACTGAGTAGAGGTATTTAGCACTTGTATCAGAATAATACTGGCCATCACATTCAAAACATCAACTACATAATGAGAATTCAGGACACATACATGACCCAATACCGGATCACAGTTTGCCTTTTTCGACTGATCTGATTATAGTGATGATCATGATAACTGCACCGTTTAGGGTGAGAATCACGCTCTGTGTTCAGGTTTCCTTTCTACGTGTACGCTACAGTGGCGTATCACTATGCTTGAGGGGTAGCCCGTTCAGTCTAAACTCTTTGGCTAGTGGTGAGATGGGGGAGTCTGGGATCCCAATACCTTTTTCATGGGCCCTGTCATTTTGCGTTACCTCGCTGATGATGCATGGAGGACAAGTGAGAGCCTTCCCTGGCTGCAGCCTGTATCTTACTCTACTTTTTCCAAGAAAAGCCACCACACAGGAGACCCCTTAAAACGAAAAGTACCAGCTATAAGTTGGACCATGTCAATCATTTTAAAATGGCACACAAAAGGAATTCCCGCATTTTAACCCTTCCCAATGCCTTTGCAGTATTTGGTGATTGACAAATGTGTGTGAGAATTCTTTAGCGGGCTTCTCTCAGTCTCACCTGGTATTCAACGCAAAACATTCAGAGATTTCAAACATGTCAGAATATACATATCCTCTCTCTCCAGGCAAGTAAATGTTTTCAGCATTGCTCTCTCTCTCGCTTGTTACTTGATCCCTGCATTTACATTTAACCGCTCCTGAGAGTGGGATTAACAGATGAATGATAATGCCACCTGGGCCACAGATGCCAGGCTATGCGGGGCGCTCCTCAGTCAGACATAGCCCGTGGAGCGCATGGGACGTCACCTGTCATCCATCCCATGCTAGGAATCAGGATTATTTAACTGGACTCCGCACACAGGTTAGGTCCTCTGTACATAAAATCTACCTCGGCGTTAGGGCCCCAGTCAATGCGGAAAAAAACGGTGCACTTGGTTCAATCAGCAGCTAGCACAACAAGCAAAGCCCTTTATCCCTTGGAGAGGGAGAAATAAATGGGATTTGATGCAACCTACTTTCACTAAAGACAACATTAATCAATGCAACAGACTATCCATTTCTGCATGACCTTTATAGACACAGTGCTGTATCATATCATGCACGGCTGTCGACACACAATCACTGATGAATGAGGACTGATATACGTTGTGACACAAATCCAGGCACTAGGGGAGGATTTCAGCGGCACACGAGACAGGTCAATGGATGATGTGTCGATATGGTACAAATGAACTGCAGAACAGGATGGAATTGATCGAAGCGGTCTCTTTACGATCGCACAAATCCTATCTCTGCACTAGCCACAGCTGGAAGTGGCATCTTGTTTCCCAGTAGGTGTCTGCTAACAAAGTGATGGGTTCACAGCTCTCAGGGTAACCTGTGCAGAGTACCTGTGAAGATGGCTGGTGACCTCTTTCCTCAGGACCCAGACATATTATCACTCACCCTCCTGCTGGCCTGTTATCTGATGCGTTTGTGTGGGTCAGAATCAACGGAGCGTGTTACTGGCCAGTGGCCGTGACCATGGGGCAATTCTCAGCAAAGAATCTTACCCAGTTGACAGTTGTGCGTATTCAATATATATCACTTTTTCATTCACATTAGGTGAAAGATTTCCTGATCTCAGATTGCACATTTTGTCTCAATAGTTGTCAAAAGATCCTAAAAACCATTGCCTGGAATAAATCAGTGTATTTATTGTTCTATCCCCTTTTCAAGCGCATTCTCAGCCCCAGCTCCCTTGCAGGACATGAGTAAGGAATTTGTCACTTTCAGCATTGTCAACACAAATAAATATACAAATGTGCCTGGGGCTGAAATCTTCAGAGTGATTTTAACGCACATGGGATTCAAACCGTAGGCAAAGGCTTTCCTAAAGGTTTCACTTCATAAGACCTAGGGCCTCATTACGAGTCTGGCGGTCCATGGACTGCCAGACTCACGGGGCCGTTGTGGTGGCAGTCTTCCGATCGCCCTATTGCGACCAGGGCTGGCTGTCAGGCCGCCCTGAGACCACCAAAACTGCCAGGGTCCAAAGATCCATGGCAGTGGTCTTGAGGCCACAATATACTTGGCGGGACCGCCCTGGTCGCATCAAGTGTATTAAACGTTTCCTCTGCACCATGGTTTTCATGACGGGGAGCCTGCCATGAAAAGCGTGGTGGAGAGGAAACAAAGGGGGCCTTAGGGCCCCCTGTTACCTAGGGCCATGGGGTGCATAACAGGGGGCACATGTTGTGCCCCCTGTGTGCATGCACCCCAGTACTGCAGCAGTCCGTGCCGTGCAGATGCCGATTTTGACGTTCCCATTGCGGTGCATACTTTATAGGCACCACTGTGGGAACGCCAAATAACCCTCTTCCAGACAGGAGGAAACTCCTAATCTGGTGGGAGGTTCAACCATGAGTTTGGCGGTGCAGGAGCGGGGCGGTCCCGCACTGCCAAACTCATAATAAAGCCCTAAGTGCAAATATAAATGTGGGTGTGCATTTATGAACAGGGGTTCATCAAGTCAATGCTTTGTGAGGACATGGATTGCTACAGTTTTCAGTTATGGTCTTAGTATTCACATTTTGTTTGTGTCAGCACCTTCTGCAGTCACATTACAAATCATAAACGGAAACCCAGGAGAGAGAAAACAAAGGATAGAGAATAACCTGATTACCATATCAACTTTCCATAAAATGAAAGTCAGTTTCAAGTCTGGGGTTTGTATTCTGAAGTATGTAAAGACCTAAACTTAATTAAGGTGAATTAAAGGGGAAAACGTTATTTTTTTATGACAGTGTTTAACAAGCATTAGCAAATCTAATAGATATTTGCTCTAAAATGTCAAGCCAATGACTTTGCCAGTTTTTTTGCAATTGCATGTGTTTATGTGTGTAGAGCAATATGCAGGATTCCAATGGGAATTTTGGAATAGGTTTTCTAGTGAAGGGAACACATTTCAAGATGGCTTCCAGCATCACAATGCAGGTGCATTCATGTGTCATGACGCATGCAATGTGCTCCGTGCATGTGTCGTGATGCTAACAGCCATTTTGAATTAACCAGTCTAACATGACAGATGCCCATGTTGGATCAATAATAAAATATGAACAAAAAAGAAAAAAAAATGCAAGCAGCCGAACAGGGGAAAGCAGCATAAGGGATAAAGAGCAAGAAAACAAATGCACTCCCATTCAGTGCTTAGAGAAAAAGACAAAAGCAGTTCTCTGACTGCAAACAAGGTCAGCAATAGAGATACATTAGACAATCAATCAGACGACTATGAGACCAAAATGCTGCTGGGTGGGACAAACACATGATTAGGGACTAAAGTAATCAAATCAGGAGTAGGGAAGGGAGATAAACAACATCTAATCATGAGGAAAGGCCCGGTATGAAAGAGTAACCAGGTAGTACCATTTCCCATATTCATAAATGTTTTTGTGAATTATCTTAGAAAATTGAATATAAATGTATCTTCCTTAGCAGCAACAGTGCATAGTTGTAGGAAGTGTGAGAAGCTGCCTCCTCTTCGCAGCACTTTTAGAAGGCTGTTACACTTTTAAAATTGTGCTGCAATATTTTGAATGGGACACTGCTATAACATTTAGGCCTTTCTGATCAAATTTGCATTGGATAGTTCCAACACTTTTTACTTCTCATCATCCCTTCCTGACATTATTTTAGTTTTCGAAATCTGAGAGAATGAGCATTTCTCAGCAGAGCTGCTAAACGGTTACTGAAGAAACAAAGCTGCTAGAGGCTTAAGCAGGGCTCTTACACATTATTTGGAACTATTATTACTTGTTGGCAGAGCTAATGTATTTGAGCACCTCTCAGCAGAGTTTCTATGCATTTAATAGGGTAATACCTGCACTTTACAGTAGCAAAGCTCTACTCTTGGCTGGACAGTCCCTGCTAAAAGCAGTAAAAACCTTGTAAGGAATTAGGTTATTAATTTAGGAGGGGGAGACCCCTACCACCTTAATGAACACACTCTTGTTAGTCCTAAATACAGTTCATAGAGATTCCCTTTTTAGGTCTCGCCTGACCCAGCGCATGCGCTGGTCTGGCGAGACTTATTGAGAGGGCTCCAAAAAGTGCTACCAGGCCAGCCTAGAGCTACAGTGCATGTGTGCGGGCGCACGCGCCGCGCTTTACCGCAATTACTTTCACTTTCGCGGCCGCTTTGATGTTTGATCGCGATCACTTGGCATAGCCAATAGGTCTTGCTTTTGGGACCTTATAAGTATTTAGTTATGCAACTGTTGCATGGTTAAACACATAAGGTCCCAAAGGCGAGACCTATTGGCTATGCCAATGCTTGTTAACTCTTGGTACCTCTGGTACAAGCTGTAGACAATCCCCGTAGAAGTGTGTTAAATTCAAACATGAGCAACAATTTTAAAGTAAAAAGCCACAACGAAATAAAATTAGCAAATCAAGTTAGGGAAAAAAAGACAAGATTAATTAGCAAAAGGATGCCAAGTTAATTAAAATAGGATATGGGGCAAGTTTTACGGGAAAAAGCGCCAAGAAAAAGTAAAGGAAAACAACAGTTTGCGGTTGACCAGGACATAGGTATAATTTCAGATGATGATGATGATGATGATGATGGAGCGGAGATTGGATACACCAGGCGCATCTTCCGGTCAAAGGTTTTAGATTTGGACTTAGCCTCTGAAATAGAATTCAAAATCCTTCAAAACTGAGACCAGCAAGGATCCCTCAGATTTGGGTATGCCGTCAATAAGCTCCTGCTGAAGCGGTTGGTTTAATGCCAAAGGTTCAGAACAGGACATAGCTGGATTAAATAGCTCCAGATGTTGCTTCGCAGGTTGGACAGATCTGTAACCTCACCCTGGTCCAAGATTTTCCTTTGGACTTAGTTATCTTTTCTTTTAATTTCTCCAATGGGTCAAAGATAGAAGATGTAGCTAGGCAGGGTTCCACAAACCTACCTGCAAAGTCTAACTGAACCCATTTTCAGTGTAGCAATAAACATCCAGTGGGACAAACCAAGTTTTCTTGACAGCCTTGGGTGCTACCTTCCTGTGCAAGCCTCCGAAGCACGTAAAAGCCCTCGGGAAGTGAAAAAAATACTAAGTGCCACTTTTCTCCAACAGCTGTTCAGTCCTTCAAACCCTACTTCCTCAGGGCAGGCTTTTATGCATCAAACCTCTCTCTAGACAGGCCTCAGGCAGGGTCCACTCTTCTGTGGTCAGCTGGGCTATCTTATAGTGAAGAGTCTTTCTGCTTTTTGTGTCCCTGAAACAGGCAAACAGGAGGGCAACCAGTTGACCCTAGCAGAGCAATTGAAGACACAGGCTGCCAGGAGCCCTTGAGTCTTTGAGTGAGTCCTCTTCTTTCAGTAAGAATCAGGAGTCTTCTTTGCTCCAGCAGGGTCTTCTTTGTCAGGTGGAGTCTTCCCATGTCCAGGAATGATCTGAGGAGGTAGTGGAGGGATGCCAGACATATATTGTGCACAAGTCAGTATTAGGAGACTTTACCTTACCTAATCCTACCTACCATATTTTTATATGTCCACTTCATTTTGCTAACTTCCTTTTAATCTTACTGTACAGTTACCCAGAATCCCTAATTACAAAATGTCAGAACCTTTCTGCCACCAGGTAGGCCTCTCTCCTCAGCTCAGTAGCAATTTTCCTATTCATGAGCTCTCCTCTTACCTGACTGGGTCCAAACTTGTTCCCACTGTGAATAGAGCCTGGCGGTCTAAGAGTGCCCTGTGGATGAATAGCAGATGCCCTGTTAGGGTGGAAGAACCAGTTTCAGGCCAGTTCTGGCTCGGGCAACCTAAAGTATATTTTTATATAATTTCTTTTTCATTAATGTTTTCCAAAATCAGATTTTACCATTTAGTCAGATTTTAAAAATTAAGTGGAAAATAACTTTAAATTACTTTTCTAGCATTTACCTAGGAAAAGATGGGAAAAAAATATTTTTCTCACAACTTGGCCTGTCTTATAGAAAATGTAGCTGAACCTACACAGTGAAAATATATTTTAAGGCCTTCAGTCACTGTGAGAGCACAGTGTATATTTAAATGTTTTTAAATACACAGTGTGTCATTTTGTTATGTATTGGTCACCCTGCTATGTGGGCTTACAATTACAATTTATGGGTGAATAATTTATATATAAAATAGGTTTTCTGACATGACAATCATACTTTTCCTTGCCAATTGTTCCTGCAGTACATTTAAACTGCAGCCCAGCCAGAGCACATCAGTGTTTCTGGCAGCCATATTTTCACGTCTTATATATGGGTGGTATAAATACACACTGCCACACTCATATATGACACTTAACTTCCATGTCATTGGTGCATGTTCTTCACCATCTATTCTCTAATATGACCTTTCATAAAAGGCCAGTTGGGTGAAAACTATTTTACAAATAGGATAATCTGAACAGTACAACACCTTCCTAGCAAGGCTGTTAATTTTCTAATAGTGCAGCAATGATAGCTGTTTGCAGTCTCAGCAAAGAGACAAATAATTGAAGGAGTATGGACTCTCGTACTGTACAATCTTGAGTAGGTTTGATGGAAAAATGCACAGACTAAAAAGGGCAGCATCAGCAGGAGGTCCTCTCACAAATACAGAATAGAATCATCTTTGACATCAGCAAGGGAAGCTTCAGTGACACACACAAACATGTGTACAGAGCCCCCCACACATATGCATAAAGAAATTGTTCAGGACATGGCTGGTAGGTAACAACAGCAGGATAAGCCTAGTTTCATGATGGTTGTGAGAAGTTCATTACGTTTTGTTCATTTATTGGCACTTGCACCGCCCTGTGATTTACTTTTTTAAATAAGCTTTGTTATAACATGACCACATGGACCACGATGCACAAACTAAAGATAAGCTACTATGTCTGCCATGAGTCACCCTGAACTCTCTATGGCATTTACACACTGTAGTTAAATATTGTGGAATATTCCTCAACACGATATATCGCCAAATCGGATTTCCCCATGTTATATTTGGCTAGTTCATTCTGCACCTTTTTCTTTCCCTTCTGGTACTTGCAGTTTTATTTCTCTATAACAAATAAAGGGCTACAAGCATCAAAATGCAAAGAATACAGTACAACATATTTCTTCAGCATATATAAATATACATTGTATACAGTATATTGCATATATGTGATTCAATTTAGTTGGCAACTTGGTGAAGTTTAGAAATAAAAAACATTATTACTTAGTTCTTTTGTTTAATTTTTGTCCCTCTAGGGCAAATCACCAGGTGACCAGACAAAAGATGGATATAGAGCATTTGGTTCTCATATGCATATTTATTGATATATATAGAACACAGATCCAGCTGCAAGAGTAACTTGTGCTTTAGAGATAGGAAATGGGTACTACAGAAACATGTAATAGTAAACAATGTAGTTCAAAGGATAAGAGGACGGAACCGATAATCTAACAGAGAAGGAAGGTTCAGTTAATGTGAAAGGAGTAGATAGTGCATTTTGAATAAATAAGTCTTTAGGTTATTCTTTAAGGAGAGGATGTTCAGGGATTACTCTCTGGAATGGAATTCCAAAATCTTGTATAATACAGGAAAAGGCTTGAGTAGCAATTTTGCGTTCCTTAGTTTTAGGGATTTTGAGGAGGAATTTAGTTTTTCTTCTTGTTCTTTATCATGGTATGACGTTTGGAGTTTGGTTTGGAGGTAGGAAGAGAGAGCAGCATGGATGTCTCTGTGGTAATACAGGTGATTTTGAAGTTGATGCAAGCGTTTAGAGAAAGGCAGTGTAGTGGTCTACAGATTTGGGTTAAATCTGATTTTTTTCAGCATTGGAGACAGGCCAGGCTGCAGTATGAAGAGTGATTGAGAGGCAGAGTAAATGTTTTTGGTAGACCTGCTAAGACACCATTATTCCATCGATATGTGTTTATTCTTATTACCATAGTGCTTACAGGCCACATGTAGAAATGTAAAGCTTTGATATGATTGTGCCTTGTGGTACGACACATCGACAAGGTAAGAAGAGTATATGGAAGATATGAAGGTTTTGAACCAGTTTAGAAATGTTCCTTCTATGTTTATTCTGGGTGAGATGGCGATTAGCAGTGGGCCATAGTTAATGTGTTGGACACTGCCAAAGATCTAATAGTACCAGCAAGACATGGAAATCCATCATTATTGGATTTTAGGATATATGTATTAACATCATCATTTGTATGTAGGATATTATGAAGAATATGTAGGGATGTTATCTTAGTGCAATGTTTCGGTCTGAAACTAGATTGAAGTTTGCTCAGGAGGTTGTTCTTCCATATATGGTTGACACGTTGATTAGTGGCAACTTTTTCAACAATTTATCTCTGCAATGGTAGCTTAATAATATTCTAAAACTTCGAGGTAATTTGGGTTAAGGACTGCCTTTTTGAGCTGAGGGTATATTTGGCCAGACTTGAGTGCTGCTGAGAAGACGATTTCTTCTTGTGAGGAATTGATTATTTTGAAGACAAAGGGAAGTTATCCTCGGCGCAGGATTTGATTGCTGGCATTATCATTGGGTCCTTTGAGTAAGTGAAATGGTTAGTGGATAAGATAATGGTGATGAGTAAGTCTAGACCGAGGGTAAGGAATATTGACCAATGCTCATTGTTATTTACAGAAACATTAATTGAAATGCCTGTTCACTGCTGCCCACCCACTCCCAAAGACTGCCCAATCAAACATTAGGCAAAAGGAAAGCAGCATAATAAAATATGTAGTCAATTGACAAACCTGGCCATATTGTTCTACCTTCTGACAACCTTTGCTATTACGACATAATGGAATGGAGAGGGGTTGAGGAGGATTATGAGAAGGGTGATCATTGCAGACCACAGACAAGCAAAAGGAAACAAAAGCAGTTCTCTCTGGTGGCTGATGTAAGAGAGAGACTGTTGTGTCTGCAGCTCTGAGTGTCCCTCTTTGCTTGGCTCCCCGGGCCGCCGCCCAGCTCACTGATGCCTAAGGCTTACACAGGCCATGAGACATTAGCTTAGATAATGTTGACCTTATGTATTATTTATTTGTTATTACAAATATTCATATTGCATAGACCTAGCCACCTGGGAAATGGAGTGCTAAAACAAGGGAAGAGAAAAGGGGACCATTATTCTTTCATCTTCAGGTGGTTTTTGAAATGGTGAATTTGTAGACCCTTTCTGAAGACTAGGAAGTATGAATTCTGTCTGTGTTCTTCTGGGAGGAGATAGTAGGAACTAGCAGTGTTGCAAAAAAAGGCCTTGCTGAAAGTTCTGGACATTTATATGGACTTTGGGACTTCCAATTGGAGGCAGGATTTGTCTCTGAAGAAATATATTGGGAAATGTCAGTAAATAATTCAATGCATTCAAGAGACATTACTGTCCTTGTTTGATCACTAAATTTATAAATGTGCTTATCATTACCGTTTGATGAAAGAACACATTTACATGCTAGAAATCTCAAGAAAATAAGAAAATATATATTACAGCATAAGAGGGGTAAAATAGAATTGAAGTCAGGAGGAAGTAATACATATGTTACAGATTGTGTGTGCTTAAAAAATGTATTTTGTTTTACATAGTGAGCAAGATATGTCCTGAACTGTGTTGGTATAATTTGAAATGGCATACTATGTTGAATGGTCAATTGATGGTGCATAATAACGGGAGTTTGCAAAAATGTAAGGTGTAATTATATTTTACGCATATAAATGTTTGAAATGTCAATAGGGCTTTCAGAAACATTCGGAGTTCATATGCTCTAAAGATTATTATAGTCCAGAATTGAAGCGTTTTACAAACATCCCAATGAAGGAAATCAAACTTTCAAATAACTTATTTTACTATATTCTGAAATGCATTACCCAGAGAATTTTGCCTCAGATGCATTTTGCGGTTAGTTCAAGAATTCGGTTGAGTATTTACAAAGCATGCTCTGTTCAATGATTTAAACAGTATATTTTGCTAAAACCTGCACAAATACAGCGTTTTCCAACCTGTACTCAGGCTCCGAAATAATGTGAACAGTGCAAAAATGTAATGTACAGTCGTATCTCTGCATTACGGGTCACGCACTGTATATTGGCACTTGACTCATTTGTATTGATCTGTAGGAACCATTTAATGAAAAACTAGTAAACAAGGTTCCCTTCTTTCCGGTAATGAACATGTTTAGGATTCTCTTGACTCTGTTTACCTATCTATAATAAATGGACATTCTGTAGGACACAGGAATATTTTTGTCTTGGTGAACTGTCCAGGGATGGGGAACATTAAGTCTACCAACCTCTTCAAATAATCATGTGCGCCCCTCTTCAGATTATCATGTTATTTTTTTATCTCTTAGCTACATAATTGTTTGACAATTCAACCCCCGTTCTCCTTTCTTCTCGTCCTAACAAAATATTTCTCATATACATGACACAAGGCGTGTTTTTTTGGTTGCATTGTATCAAAAAGTTACAAAATATTTTAGAATTTTAGAAAAGAATTTTAAAAAAGGGACGAAAGAATCGGTTAATGGAAACAGAAGAGGATAAATATATATAAAATATATATACATATATATACACACACATATATATATACATATATATTCTTGGGAGCTACACAGAGTTCTCTGCTTTTTTTTGCATAAATTATGTGGCACTCTACACCAGAAAGGGTATTCTTCTGAGATATATCTTGAAATAACACACTTTCAGGCATAGAGTGCGGCATACATTTAGAGTGGTGGGTGTTGCACACACCTAAACTTGGGGACTACCCAGAGTTCTCTGCTTCTTTTTGCATTATTTATGCGGCACTCTATGCCCAAAAGGATTTCAGTGATACCTTAAATGATAACCAAATTGTAATCCTTAATCTAAATTTTAGCCATAGAGGTACCTAGCTCTAACGGAACCTAACCCTTGTCCCTGACTTTATCCTAACCATAACCCTGACCCTAATCTTGATACTAACTCTCATCCTGACCCTCATTTATCGCAATACTGACACTAGCCATGACTATAATTCTCACTGTAATGTAACCTGGACCCTAACTTTGTACCTAACATTGACCTTAATCTACCTCTAAACCCAACATGAGCCTATCAATAATGTTTGTTTGACTCCATCCTTGACCCATAGCCCGCATTTGCCCCTAACCATGCCCCTTGCCAAGGGTCAGAATAGCCTACAGGGCAATCAGGCAGTGCCAGAAAAGCTGATATGACAGGTCAGTGTGTGTGTTTGTGCTGGTTTTAGGCTGTTTGTGGGCTTGATCCGGTGGGCCGGTTCTCCGATAGTACCAATAACACTGACTTGCGCAAGCACAAATGGATGTAGTCTCCCATACCAAGCAAAACAGCTATACAGCATCTCTTTACAAATTCAAGAATGTCCCAATTTGCAAATGTGTACCAGTTCCTTAGATATGTGGTTTGCTAATGAGGACCACTTTATTTGGGTGGCTGCAGCTATTTTCCGTCCCAGTCCCAAAATGCCCTTCCATTAATCTTAACACTATCCCTTACCATATTATACTTATTTCGATTACTTGTATTTCTTGCAACCTTAACCAGGATATTCTTTCACTGAAACTTTTTTTGTAGGGAAAAATTGGATGAAATGACAGGACACCTAAGAGCCATGTGGAAATATGTACATTCATATCTACTTAAATAAAAGTATACTTCACCTAAAATGAGGCAAAGATGAGAGGGAAAAGGGAAAGGTGAAAGGGAATTACAAGATATTACAACAGAAATGATAGCTCAGTCTGTCAATGCACATGTAGCTTAGTCCACCAATGCACTTGTGAATGTAATGTTTAACAAACAAGCATTCATTGGACACATTTATTGGTGAGAGAATTCTTTAGATTAATGCACTAATAAAAGTGCATTGAGTATATGCACAGTACATTGTGCTCGCTGGTAACAAAGATCAACGTGTTAATGTACTGCAGGATAGCCCAGGAAATTAATGCATTTACACATTTTCACTATGATTTAATATATGCGTGGATACGTGCATGGTTAAAATATGACGCTGGTACTATATACTGTTGTAACAGCATAGCGATTTGGCGCACTGGTAGAGTAGTGTTGTGTAGTAACTGACTTGTGAGACAGCTCAGTTGAGTATTGTGCAGAATAAATTCTGTGGTGTCATAGATACAGCAAAGAGAAGTGAGTGAGTTCGTGCAGTGGTGAAACGGTACAAACGGTTCTCAAACAGCTCCGTGAATTGGTGCCGAGGTGACATGGCATTGTGAATGAATGCACTGGTGAGGAAGCACACAGGGTTAACGAACTGCTTGCAGTCACGGTGGGAGACCCTTCAAACTGCAAGAACGTGGCAGTGAGGTCTGCAGAGATGTCAGTCAACACGAAAACTGCAGACCCGCACGCTGTATATAAGGCAGCGCCAGCGCGCGAGCATCCAGCGGGCTTGCGTCAAACGCGGCTTTGTTTTGGCGTAAACAGACAGAATGACAGACAGAATTAGAACGATATGGAGAAAGAGAGCGGGGAGGGGGTGGTGAGAGGCACTGAGAGATCTATAGAATGATGAACAAGGGATCCAGTCGAGGCAGATGGGATTTGTTCTGATCATTGGATGCAAGAATGACAATAACCCCAACTCCGATGCAATGCATACGTTCTCTATGCACAGAACCGCAACTGTACTCGAAGCACATCTTTTTCTAATAGAAAAAAAATGTATACACCTGGAGCCATCCCGGCTCCTTTAAAAACATGTCTGCCGGTTTTGGTCTAACGAGCAATGCATGGAAATAGTTATACAAAAAACGCAAGGCATCATTTTGACAGAATGTCAACACGGAGCTTACCTCATTATGCAGCGCGATGGAGAAACCCTTTTTGGACGAGGGGAGCAGCTTTCATCTACTGTGCTGAGAGCAGCATTTCCCCCTTTGTTGCGCATCGCTCAGTGCGGACTGACAATGCTCCCTGCACAATGCCATGTAAGCCACTCTCCCAGCCGCTAAACAAATGTGCTTATGTGACTGCGCGCGCTCTGCCAGGCTAATTACTCTGGCGCTGGCCCATCGGTAGACAGCGTGATCGATCGGAGCCCAGCCCTGCGTTCTGCTGGAGGAAGGCAGAAACGTCCATCGCTGAACATCAACAGCAGCAGCACAGCCCCGGCCCTGAGATTCTGGCCACTGCCACTGTGCCACTGTGCCAAGACAGGTTTACTTGGAAAGCAATGTTGCGAAATAATACTTGGGAACTCTAATCCAGAACACTCCTAACTACTAAACATGCTAATTATAAACAACATTATTCCTTAGGGTTATAGTTTCGGGAGACCCATGTGTGATAAAAGTTCCATAATTATTTAAACTGCACGAGAATACAAAGCAGCCACACATTTCTGATGGACACAATGCGACTCCCCAATGCATTGCCATATTGTCCAGATGTCTAGATTCACAATCTGGCCCTATGGCGAGCTGGAGGTGGGGGCAGTAAGCAGAGATGCTACAATCACATTGCCAGTCCCGCCCTCCAAGCGCACAAAAGTAGAGGGCACAGCCCGGTGGTCAGCTGTGCATTGGTCTCTGATGCACCAGGGCATGGCGAGAAGGACCTGCTGATGTCAGTGGGCCCCACCCTCCTGTGACACGAAGAGGAGCAGCCTCCAAAGGCAGGGGCCTGGCAAGGTTTGGACATTTCAATACATATCTTTACCTTTCCACCCCTACCTGTTCAGAAGAGCCATAGAAATGGATCTTTATAAAGAATCCTAGTATTACTAAGATGTCTGTCACAAAGTAACCACCCAAGCTCTCGCTCGAGGCGGGAGTGGAACGTGCGTGTCTGCTTGAGACTAGGTGCGGCACTCTGCAAGATCCTTTCAGCAGACCGTTAGCTTTGGGCGGGCACCGGAGCAAGCTTCATTGGAATTCCCTCAGGGTTCAAATACCAGCATCACATTCGAGAGCCACAAGCTTCACCTCAGCCCTACTGGCAGATGCCATGCCTGCTGCTCTGCGTATGCCCCCGCAGCAGCGTGGCCTACCAACTGCAATGAGGATAGCTGAAGTCCGGTACAGGGCAGAGAATGTATTGCCTTGTACATTTAATGTATTCAGCCTAGAAGGTCTATCTCTCTTTAATGCTGTAAATTATTTAGTGTTTTAAGCAGCAGAATTGAAAACCACTCATGATCAGAGCCACATGTCCCCATTAACTTACAGCACGTTTGTTTCTAAACCACATTCAAGGAAGAGGCAGGAGATGTCGCTTGCAAATTGTGAATGCGTAATCCCTACTTTTGAGATTCAATGATACAAAACAAGGGTCTGGAAAATGTCATGAAATAAACAGTGTCAAATTACTCACTAGAAGGTAGATTACAGTCAGAGCTGCATTTATGGGAAAGGTTACTGCTTTCATAGCGATATCTGTATGTATGTATGTGTATGGTATTTGTGTAGCAGCGGAGTGCTGCGCAGACTAGTCAAATGCATGGATACAGTCAAGAAGTGATGGAGAACTCAGCATGGTTCTTGGAGCAGAACATCTGCACATACATACCCATGGAATAGGCTCTCCATGCTGCCCTTCCCACCTTTCCTAATAGTGTATTGGGCTGCAAATGAGTCTTGCTCTTAGTAGGAACATATCTGTTAATGGCCGTAGCACGTGGGACATATACAAAAATCTTCGTTTAATCCCACTCGGAATATCTACTACTCTAAAACAGCTCATTTTTCCTTCATGCCAGTTAAGACCCTTCTTTCGAAAAAGGCACTTATAAATGATTTCTGTCCTCAAGCCCTATCGGTAGAGCGGGTGAGGGATGTATGCAGGCAGGGATACCTCTATAAAGATACACTTTAATTTATAGCCCCACATAGCTGCTCTTCAATTTTACCTGAGCTCGCGTACTTCATACTCTTTTCAAAGCATAACCAGACGGAGCGTTGTGCACCAGTCTATAGTGACAAATGCCAAAAACAGGACCATTAATTATACTATTTTCCCCCTTAGCATGAAGTCTTGGTGCTACCACCATTTCCGTGGAAGAAGAGGAAGCTGTACTTTCCAATGTGGAGAGAAATAGGCCCTAAACCAGAATGACAGTGCAATGAAGGAACACATGTAGGAATCATGAGGATCTCGCAGCCAGGACTCACCCAGGGACGTCAAACTCATCAAAACATCACAGATTCTTCCAGGAGTGCAAATGTGGTGAGTCTGCAGTCCCTCAGTACCAACCTGTGCACCACTGGTGCTTTCAGTGCACTCAATTTTCTGCAAAGAGGAAGACGAGCACTTCCTCATCACTTTTGGACTCAGGCTAGCACCCTCTTGATTTTCACCACTTTCCCTGAATCATCCATGTAGGCCTTTTGATTATGGAGACATTGGAGTTTGAAGGCACAGTTGAACCTTAACACTGCAGTGATGAGGCAGTGAGGCATCTTTTCCGCTGAGTGGTCTAGAATCCCTGGCTTAAAAAAATATTCACGAAACACGTCTCCTGAGGAAGACACCAATATTAACATGTACTGTGAAACGTGTAAACACCTACACCGCTGGCACATCTATGTGAAATTCGACTTTGAAAAGAAGTCCTATTTTTTTGTGCTGGTGCTTTAACATGAAAATACCTATACTTTGTAACACATTATGCAGGGATATGTTCCTGAACTGTACTCGCCTAAAATAACCTGCCTTTAAATCTCATTATGAGAAATGGAAGCGATATGTTAGCTACCTCTGAATCCACTGTGGTAAATAAACATGGACAAAGAAAATGTTTAATGCACTTATTCCCCCTCTTAATGCATCAATTTCGAGTCAATTAGAACAATTGGGTACGTCATGCTTTCAGTTTCAGCTCTATTTAGAAAACCTGAGTTCGTTCAATGATAACCATAAGGGAGAGATCATTTCAAGTTTACTGTAATGAAGATGCTCTGCAATTGTAAAATGCCAATTACCACAATCTGCCGGCATAGATCTACATTCACAAGTCATTAAATGGAAGCCCCAGGGTAAATGCAATACTCATTAATGTATTAAGAGATAGCCCGAGTTGCTTTGCTGACTTGATATTATAAATTCCCAGGAGTAAGCGAATACCAAACAAGCTAACATTATTTCAGCAAAAAAGTGTTCCTTTACCAAAACTAGCAGTCAAGTGTACAGAGTATGTTTTCTGCATTTCGGTGTCAACATTCAGGACAAGATCTTCCCCATGAAGCATACAAAAATTGACAGTGTGACAACGGGCGTGTTTTTAAGGCATTTAATCAGCAACAATCGCACGCCATGCTCTCATAGAATAAGAGATTTGTTCATGGAAGGAGCACATACCAGGAAGCTTTCACTTGCCTCTTGGCCGAGGAAGAGGTGGCTCCTGGGCAGAGTACATGGAATGTACAACATGGGTGACATTTGTTGGTGGTGGCTAACCTACAGTTTGCTTATGCACCATTAAGCCTAAATGTTTACAGTGACAGATTTTTGCACACTTGAAGAAATGTGTGACAGATAGTCTTAGCGGGTACATGATGGGGGCTATTTACTAAGGGTTGTGCAGGCGTTTGTGTGGTGCTCTGCAAATTTACACTGTGCCTTCAGGCTTTTATAATGGTAAGTATATTGACACAAATGTTATGCTGCCTTGAGCCATTTTGCATTTCATCAGTGTTACGCCAGACATTCTTGAGGTGGTATTCTCCCAAACATTTTGCCTTCACTACTCCTGTTTTGCTGAATTCATTTTTGTTGGAATTACAACTCTGTGTCCTTTACCACTGCTAACAAATACTAAAATGCCTGTGTTCTCTCCTTCAAACATGGTGAAATTGGGTTTCACCTAATTGGCTCATTTAATTCACTGGGCTTGTAACTTAGATGCTACTGGTGAGCCTGCAGGACTCACTCTGCCACCCACTAAATTAGCCTCTTAAAACATGTCTCAGGCCTGCAACTGCAACCTGTACTGCATACCCATCCCAAGTGGGATGGGTATGCCCAGATGTGGGTCCCTTGCTCACTGTGCCACTGGATTCAAGCAAGCCTGGCTGATGAAGGCTAATACCCAGAAACCGGTCCCAGGAAGCTTGTTTCCGATCTAGGGAGGACCTTGCTTGGCAGTTCGGTGTGGACTGTTCCCATGATGCACAGGGTCAAGACTGATTTGCATATGGCTGTGTCTAAACTGGGGTGGCATGATGAGCAAACGAAAAATAGATTTAACCCAGATTTCTTGACTGGGGGTGAATGTATGATTTATTCAGCATTCGGTCCATCATTTGTTTGCGTAGCACTTTTCATCCTAAGTGGGATGGGTATGCCCAGATTTGGGTCCCTTGCTCACTGTGCCACTGGATTCAAGCTAGCCTGGCTGATGAAGGGTAATACCCAGAAACTGGTCCCAGGATGCTGGTTTCTGGTCCAGGGAGGACCTGAGTTGGCAGTTCGGTCAGGACTGTTCTCATGAGGCACAGGGTCAAGACTGATTTGCATGTGGCTGGGTCTAAACTGGGGTGGCATGGTGAGCAAAAGAATGATGGATTTAACCCAGATCTCTTGACTGGGGGTGAATGTATGGTTTATTCAGCATTCCGTCCATCATTTGTTTGCGTAGCACTTGGTATGGAGCTTGGCCCAAGTACAGCTTCCGGTCTCTGCCCTTCCACTAGCTACGCACTCTGAAGGTCCTTTTTTTTAATTTGCCATCTAGCACTCCAACGAGTGCATCTGCTATTGGTGGCTTTGCCAATGCTTGTCATTTTATTGTTTCAATACGCCTTTATAACAGGTCTCACGCCATACACGACGACACAACATTGACTTCTCACTTCCAGTAAGTCACAAGCGGTGTCTACAGAGTGCCTATAACCTTGTTATTTAGTAAAGAGAGGATGTGGCACAGCAGCCAGAATGGCTGACTTTGAAGCTGGAAAACCCGGTTTGAGTCTCTGCGGGAGGCTCAACATCCTGGGATTCTGGGCAAATGACTTAATTTCTCCATGCCTAAAAAATGAATGAGTCTGTCTGTTATGTAACTGGTACTCAAGTACAGCGCTCAGAGTTTTTGCTATGTAAAACTTCAAAAATAAAAGCCTTCCATGAATAGACTGCAGTGGATTGGGGCTTTTGCATGAGCCAGTAACAAACTGATTCAAATATCGGAATCTTTTTAAACAATTCCCACAGCTCTTTAAACTAGTCTTGTTGTTGTATAATCCATTTACCTGCGCATCAGTTCTCATGTCGGCTATGCCATGCTAGTAAGGGTCTGTTTACTAAGGTGCTTCAGAGGCGGTCCTGGAGCTGGCGCATCCTGTCAGGCTCCTGGGGTTATATAATCATCGATCCTCTTTTAAGATTTGTGCACGAGGTATGTGCGACATTCCGCTGGTAAGTTCTGCATCCAGAACAATTTCCCTCCTCACACTGCTTTCACGGACAGCCTGGCACCGTTTACCTTGGCAGAGACATAGCACTAGGGTTAGAATCCCATAAGGGTTTTTCCATTTTCTCAAGCTATTCATTTATTGATCAAACACACAGATGAAGCTATTGATTTATTGATAACATACACAGACGCACTGTAGATGCAAACCAACAATTTCAGCACGTTTTGCATTTGAGAGCGATATCTTTTTCCATTTGGCAGTACAACCTGGTTCTTGCTCCATGTATTACAAGTCCCAGTGACATTAGGCTGCTTTAGTTCACTGGGTGGTCTATCCACATGCATCGCTTTTTCTTGTATTTTTCATTGTGCTGAGTACAGTTATCATTGTTAGAGTTTACAGAGACAAAGCACGCAGGTAGGACAGCAAAGAAGCAGTCCAACTGCAGGTTTACAAGAGAACATTCTTATCACTTTTCCCCTCCCACATGTATTTGATTTAGCTCTCTCCCCTCCCTTCACCGTCCTTGCTGCTTTGTCTATCCTCCCACATCTCTTCATCCTGTTCCCTCCCTCTTCTGCTTTCTGACTTCTCTCCTCCCTATTCCTCTATCTCCTCTTTCTCCCTAGCACAAAAAGCTAGACAGAGTAATAGGAGCAAAATTACTGAAAATAGCGATTCTGCCAGCTTGAGTAATTAACAGTACTTTGGGGCAAAAATTCACCGCAACTAAGAGAGACCGAGCAGCTGCCGGCTACTGCTGTTCGTGTCCTGTGGAATTTAGTGCTATTTTGTTAGCGTAAAATGCATCCTTGAACCCATTCTGGATGCAAGGGTGCATTTTACACTAAGAAAGTAGCATTAAATGTTGGATTACACTTCTCACATAATTACACATTATTGTGAGTAATATTGTGGTAATTACGCTAGAGGGAATTACGCCAGTTATGCCCATCCCAACAGAAGTTTAGGTTTTTAAATTTTAAACTCATTTTGTAAGGTGATTTCCAAAAGTCCAGAAGGCCAGAAGTGAAGGTCACTCCTTTGCCTTTCATGCCCTGAAACCTTTGCCTACCAGCATACACAAGACTGATAATGAACAAAGTTTCGGGAAGATGTTGAAATCTTGACTATTTGTCTAACTCTGGTGGAACTAGGATCTGAACTGTTGTCTCAGTGCTGGGGGAGGCCCTTAGGGTAGACATGCACTTTACAAATGCCTAGAATAGAATAGAACTCAGTGTTGTTTGGAGACTTTCTGGAGTTTGTCCATGAATCCCAGTTTTTAACCTCCATGTTTCAGCTGTTTACCTTTTATATATGGTAGTGTGAGAAATTCTTGCTCTGCCTGCACTGTGTGTTATACCGAGGGATGGCAGTTTTTAGGCAGCTAGGAATATGCCTCCTAAATGGTGCATAGGATGTTTAATTTGAGCCTCACCTCCACTGGAAACAACTGTAGGGCTTTTTGGGCCAGTTTAATATGTTCCCGTCTCTGAACATTAAAGCTCAGCTGCTAGCCTGATTCTGAACCCACAAAAGTATTTTAAGACTTTTTTTAAGGACGTCCGTGTACATTATGTTGAGGAAATCCAACCGACCCATCATCAAGTCTGATCAGCTCTATGCAGTAAGTATTTGCAGGAGAGATAGGCATCCCCCCAATAGTGATAGCGGCAAGTTTAATGTTTTGACCCCCATCTTTAATTCGAGATTTGAAGGATAATTCTGTGGCAAAGATGATATTCAGTTTATATTTGATGTGCTGGATTTAGAGTAAGACTCAATGTTTTGTGGTCGTAAGAGCGGCAGAGTTCCATCCTTGGTACCCATCACTGACCACGTGTCTGTTTTAACACTGTTTAGACAGAGGAAGAGTTCCTATCTGTGATTAAGGCAGTCAGTAATGTTGTATTTGTTCCTTGACCCCTTATCCAATCATATGTAAATCTGTTTATTATCTATATACATTTGTAATTTGAGATTAGGACTCTCAATAACCTCCACCAATAGACACACTGATTTAATAAACAAAAGCAGAGACAGCGATGATACAACGCAAAAGACATTATCTATGGATGACTCTGTTGACCCTTTTCAAATTTGTTCCCTGCAATCATGGAAGAATTACTTCATCAACTATATGTTCATAGGAACCTAAGCATTTCCATTAACATTCTGATTAGCAATTTAGCCTTTATGTTTTTAGCCTTAAGGTTATGCTTTTAGTGCTTCAGAACTCATGAAACATGAGCGCTGTGATTTGTTATGTAAACGTTAATTACTTGTCTTAGAAGTCTTAGGGCCTATTTAATATGTTGGACTTCTATTGTATAGAAAAGAGTAACGTATGTAATAAACTTTATTTCCACTTCAACATGAACAGAAGATAGAATTGTATTTGAATACTTCATGTTTATTCATTTTATGTTTCTAATTCAATTCACAATTTTCAGCCTAATGAAGCAGGCTAATTAAGAACAGAAATTGATATTGCTCTTAAAAACATAACATATTGATAAAAGAATGCTTAAATACGTGTGAAATGTGCCCTGCTGAAAAAAGGACTTTACAGCAATACCTCATGGTGCAGAAAAGTCAGTGCCTAAAAAAATGTCTGTTTTTACAGCCGTTATGGAAAACTAAAAAAATACCATCATACCTTGCTTTTAAACACACAGACAAAGCACTCCTACAGGAGACCCACCTTTCACAAACAGAATCTGAGAACCTCAAGAGAGACTTGGTGCGAAGTCCGATCTGCATCATGCCGCTTACCCCATCTAATTATGACCAATCAGTTAATACTAATAGCTTTAAAAAGTAAAGAGTAGCCATACTAGTGAGAAAAACAGTACGCTGCACAATTCTCAAGACGTGGACCTATTACGAGGGACAATATGTGTTTGTAATGCTGACAGGCAAGAGTAGCATAGTAGAATGATCAATTTATGCACCTAATTCTGCAAAACAAATTCCTTTCTCATCTGACCAATTCCTCTCTGAATTCGGGTCAATTCAAGTGGCCATGGAGGGAGGCTGGAATCAAGGTCTAGACCCCACTTAGGACAAGATGGGACTGATAGCTATCCCAAAGAGTTCTTACGAAGTGATGATGAAAGAGGAAATCCTAGACATGGTTTCCCCCCAACTTTTTGCCTTTCAATCTCCTGTTTTTGCTGACTGTGCTATCTCCTTTAAACATGGTAACATTGGTTTACACCCAATTGACATTTTTAGTTTACTTGTAAGTCCCTAGTAAAGTGGTACTACATGCGCCCAGGGCCTGTTGATTAAATGCTACTAGTGGCCCTGCAGCACTCATTGTGCCTCTCAGCTAAGTAGCCCTTTCAACATGTCTCAGGTCTGCCATTGCAGCCTATGTGTGGTTTCAAACTGGCATTAACACATGGCAAAATAAAACTTTTGCCACGCCTAAACCTTCCTTTTTAATACATAAAAGTCATCTCTAGGGTAGGCCCTGGACAGTCACAGGGCATGGTACAGTGTATGTAAAAAATGTGATGTGTACTTTTAAGTTTTACATGCCCTGCTAATAAAAAAGTCTTAAACATCCTTTTTCACTACTGCAAGGCCTGCCTCTCCCATAGGATAACAATGGGTTGACTTATTACATTTAATAAGTGATAACTTTCAAATTGGGAGCGGTTAGGAAGGTCGAGTTTGGTGTCTATAGAATTGTAATTTAAAACCCTCTTTAATGGTAAAGTTGAATTTTTAAGTCACAATTCTGAAAATGTCACCTTTGGCATTTTCTTGCCCCAATCATTTGTTGTCTGCTGTCTGTATCCTGGGTCACGTGACTAGTTGTAGCTGACAGGTGGTCTTTATGTATTGCTCCCAAACAGTGAGACAAAGAAGCGTAGATGTTGGCAGGATGGGCCATCTCCGATCTGATGAGGGGGAGGAGCTGTTATCTACCACACTTGCACATCAGATAACTCTGAGCACATTCACAAAGGGTTTGGCACTAGTCTATTGTGATCCCAAACAATCTAGGGCCAGGGAAAGGAGCCAGAAAATTCCAAGTACCTCTGGAGGTGGAAACCTTCAGAACCCTCGCCTTATTCAAAGCGGGCACCAGGTATAAATACTGGACCCTCAGACCCAACCCTTCAATGCACCTCTAGACATATGGAAGACTCAGAAGGACTGCTGTGATGCTCTACAAGAAAGACTGCTATTGTGCTCACCTGCTGCCTGAGAGAAGGACTGTACCTGCTCCTTGAGCCCAGGAGTGACTCCCAGGGCCACCTGGCTGGCCTTTTGATCTGGGCCTCCAGGACAAAACAGGCTCCAATAACCTTGAACCCAGGACCTGCACTCTGCCAGCTGTAAGTCCTGCCCCTTCAAGTGGTGCCACCCCAGTCCTGGACCAATGGATATGGCCTGAAGGTGCTCTGCCAGCCCATCTGTGGTCCCTGCAGAACCAATGCATTGCCTTGCAAGACTCTGCATCAGAACCGCTGCATGAAGCATCCCCGATGCAGGACCTCACATTGTTGCCAACAGTCTCTCAGAAACACCGCTGTGCAACGCATCCCCATGCAGGACATTGCATCACCATGGCAGGTCCTCTAAACAGTTGCTGCATGACACATCTCCCCGAATGGACCTCACATTGCCACCGCAGCTCCTCAGAGCTGCTGAACAATGTATCTCCATGCATGGACCTCGCATCGCGACTGCAGCTCCTCAGAACCATGGCTGTGCAATGCATCTCCGCACAAAGACCATACATCGCCTCTGCTGCAGGACACATCCTTGATGCTCCACAACCAGGATTTAGGGTACTTTTGTTCAGCTGGCCTAACTTGGCTCCTGTAGCTGGCACACGCTCCCTAGCTGTCTGCCTGAACCTTGAGTTTGTCCTAGTAGGGCACGGCTAAATAACCACAGTTGGCGCTTTGTGCTTCCAGGCACTATTTTTACTTATAACTTTCAAATCCTACATCTTCGGTTCCTCTGATTGGATTTTAGTAATTTTGTCTCAAATAATGTACTTACTTTTACTCTATTTTTCGAAATTGGTGTGGGGTTATTCTTCTGTTTTGTGTTTATCAGTTTATTTCTGTTTGAAATGATGAATAAATACTTGCCACACCGCCTCTAAGTTAAACCTGACTGCTTTTGTGGCAAGCTACCAGAGGGGTAAGCACAGGTTAATTTGGGGATTGCTTGTGTTTCACCCTGACAGAGAATGTGGTTGCTGCTTGAGTAGGATTTCAACCCTCCTCTCAACCAGTAACCAGATTTCCTATACACAGGAAAACCAAAGACTCTTAGACATGCGTTGTCCCAGGCACCAGACTGAAAAAGGGTACATATTCTTACGAAGCACACACAACGTCTCTAAGTTAAACCTGACTGCTTTTATGGCAAGCTACCAGAGGGGTAAGCACAGGTTAATTTGGGGATTGCTTGTGTTTCACCCTGACAGAGAATGTGGTTGCTGCTTGAGTAGGATTTCAACCCTCCTCTCAACCAGTAACCAGATTTCCTACACACAGGAAAACCAAAGACTCTTAGACATGCGTTGTCCCAGGCACCAGACTGAAAAAGGGTACATATTCTTACGAAGCACACACAACATGCAATTGAGAAAATATTATTTTCTCATAGCCCATAGACTAGCCCCTCTCGAAGCCAACTGTGGCATAATGGGAGCTCTTTTACAGAATATACACCCATCCAACTGTTGCTTGAATGTTGCCTCAAAATGCCATTAAAAAAGTCTTGGAAAATGAACATCTCCAGATATAAACTACTTGAGGAAAACTAACCCTACTGAGATTTGTAATAGAGTGAATTATTAATTGGGTGGATGGTGGTCTACCACAAGCATTACGATCGCTAATCTGTTGGGTCCATTCAAAGGTTTCAGTAACTTAAACCTGAACCCAACCCCTGGTAGCTATGTCACAAAGCAGACAGGCTCAACTTTAAGAGAACATGTGAAGCATTTAGAAGTATCAAAACAATAAAAAAAATCAAAGATACAATACAATGATAATACCACTTCAATGCCCAAAACTAAAGAAAGATTTAGTAAGCAAAATGACACCAAAATGACAATAATCCAACAAAGAGAGCTAGAGATATGGGTTAAAAAAAATTGAAGTGGAAAAAGCGGTAAGAAAAATATAGTGCATGATGTTAAGTCAATGGTGCAGACTGGGACCAAGTTGCAATTACAGTCCAACTGCGATGGAGTCCAGATCGGATATACTAAGTGGATGTAATGTAATGTAATGTAATGTAATGTGAACTTATATAGCGCGGCTACCACTCCAAGGAGTATCTTGGCGCTAATACAACCAGATGAAGTAGTTGGCAGAGGCGGACACATTCACGCTAAACGCTAAATATCTACACCATTGCTGAGCAAGCTGCATCAGTAAGGGAAAAAACCCATGTTTTTAGCACCCTCCTAAACTGAGTTTCCTGAGACAAGGATCGTATAGAAAGAGGGAGCTTATTCCAGGCCTTAGGCCCCAATACAAAAAGAGATTTACCACCTTTTGTGGCTAGCTTGAATCTGGGGGTTGTGAGCAAGTTAAGACCCGCAGATCTTAAGCACCGTGCCGGATGGTAACGTCTAAAACCATTGCACAGATATTTAGGACCTTGGTGATGGAAAGCCCTAAAAGTGAGTAAGAGGATCTTAAAAAGAATCCTTTTACCAATTGAAAGCCAATGAAGCGCATTCAATGCTGCTGAAGCTGATGACTTACGGGGCCAGCGTAGTACTAAACGGACCGCAGCATGTTGGACCATTTGCAGTCTGTGGAGAACTGATTTATTAGCTCCAGCATATAAACTATTACAGTAGTCCAACTTGGAGGTAATTAAAGCAACTGCGACCGTTTTCCTAGCTGGCAAAGGAAGAAGATCAAAAAACTTCCTTAAAGCTTTTATTATGTGGAAGCATGAACCAGCTACAGTAAGCGCTTGTTGTTTGAAGGATAATTGGCAGTCAAACTTAATGCCCAGATTTCGGGCAGAGGTAATGGTCTTAGGAGGGGCTTCTGCATCATCAGGCCAACAAGTAATCGGAGAAAACAAATTTTGCTTTCCGAATGGGATGATTTCAGTTTTGCCAGCATTGCATTTAAGATGATTATCAGTCATCCAATTAAATGTTGCTGCTAGGCACTCTTTAAGATTTTTCTCGGTACCCGACCGCTCACTATCTAGAACTAGGATAAGCTGAGTATCGTCAGCATATGAAATTGTACTGATCTGAAAGCTTGAGATCAGTTTTACCAGGGGAACCATGTACAGATTAAAAAGTAACGGACTTAAACTTGATCCCTGGGGAACTCCAGAGCTGAGGGCCTTGGCCTCAGATTGGAAACCACCTAGCACTGTAGTTTGGCGTCTGTCTGTAAGGAAATTTCTAAGCCAAGCCAGAACCATCCCGCCTACTCCTGCGGCAGCCAGCCGGTTCACGAGGATATTATGTGAAACCGTATCAAAGGCTGCCGACAGATCGAGTAGGATTAAAACAGCCTTCTTTCCCTGGTCCATGGCCATGCGAAGGGTCTCTACTGTAAACAGCAGGGCAGACTCGGTAGAGTGATTTGACCGGAACCCAGACTGATTTGGATGCAAGATATTGTTTTCTTCCAGGAAGCTCGTAAGTTGGTAATTCACAAACTTCTCAGTTATTTTGGATAATGCCGGGAGCAGGGAAATCGTCCGTAAGTTGGAAAGGGTGGTCGGGTCAGCTAATGCCTTTTTATGAAGAGGCTTGACAGCAGCAAGTTTCCAATCATTTGGAACGTCAGCCGTGGCTAAAGATGAATTGATAATCCCATTAATAATGGGGTTAATTGCTATTGCTAAGGTCTGTAAGACCGAAGGAGGGCATGGATCAAAAGGAGATCCAGATTTGCATGCCAGGATAACTTTAAGGGAATCTTCCAAGGAAACATGAGAGAATGTTTCCAAGCCGGTTGGGCACTTCTCCCTTTCTATTTCTTCAGCAGTTCCTGAGGTAGGGGATATTGGAGGAAAGGTCCTCACAATATCCAATATTTTGTTCTCAAAATAATCTGATATTTCATTACAGAGTTTTTGGGATGGCGGAATTTCCTGTAAAAGAACTGAGGGATTCATAAAATCCTTGACTATTTTAAAGATTTCTTTTTCTTTTTTCCCTTGAGCTGCCATAGAAATAGCCTGTAGGTAATGGGCTTTCTTAGCTAACTTTATACCTGCATGGTATTTTCTTCTAGCCCGTTTATAAGTGTCGCGAGCAGAAACTTCATATTGCCTGCGCCATCTCCGTTCCAGTACTCTTAACTCTGTCAATTCTAATCTCAAGGCAGGTGAGAACCAGGGGGCCCTCCTTTTAGTTGTACTTGAACTCGAAGTCTGAAATTTGATAGGATCTAATCGATGGCCTGCCGTAGTTATCCAATCACAGAAACTATGGTTATCTGTAGATGTGTTGCCTGTTGTCATTGGTACACTAGATATAAGAGATTCGATCACATCAGGTCTTCTGGATAATTTCTTCCAATTAGGTTTGCGTGTTAAATTGGGAATGGTTATGTTATTTGTACTAGGTATCATAGTTCTATGATTTGATAAAATATGAAAAGGTATAAAAAAATGGTCGGACCAGATCTGGGGACAAGGTGACTTCACGGCAATCCTGGTAGAATTAGAACAAATGCAGTCCAAAGTGTGACCTCCTGAATGTATATGTGTATGTGATGTCCCAGTAAAAGTCTAGAAGTCAAAGAAATTCCTAAGTTCCACATTAGAAAGGGAGTTTGTAACTTTATGGGAGAAAAACATTGCAATTTCTTCTAAGTCCCAGTGCAGAACTGGTCTTTGTCTCTTTTTGAAAAGAAATATCCTTCTCATTTAGGTCGTCACTGAAACTGTAGCCATCGCTATAGACATGAAGGCTGGATACCTGAAACAACTTGTTCTCGCTGGCGCTCCGGAGATTTCCAGCTGAAACTTTTCTAAGTCCCAATGCAGAATGGGATTAAATCATTTTCCAGAGGTGTAGAAATATCTGAGTATGATTATGCTGAAGTCCAGTCCAATGCTGTGGAACCTACTGGTCAGATAAGTTTTCAAACGTGTCCAAACTTTCTTTCTGCAGCCAACTAACCACATGAGTTCACATCTAAGGCCACCAGGGCCCAACTTCAGGGTCCAGTCACTACTGGTTAGCTGGGCACTTCACGAATAAGGCCTCTTATAGCTTGTTGGGCTCCTGTAGCACACAGGAGGAAAGTCAGCTGACAATTGGAGTCTGAATTTGTGTCCTGGGTACAAGTGGGAGTAGGTCCCTTCAGGTCAGTTCACATGACTCCTTCTGTACTTTCAGTGGTCCAGGAAATGTTCGGAAGATGGTGACTTGGGGTACTACATTTATATCTGGCACCCACTAGTGGGTGGGGGTAACTTCTTGCTTTTCCCTAACCAATGTAGTAAAAGTTGCCAGGAACAATCATACCCATTGTTGCAGCAGTTTGTTTGCCCTACTGCAAGCAATCCCACAGTGTGCCTTTTTCCCAAAATCTACGATGGAGAAACTCTTCTACGCTTGCGTAGAGCCTAAGAGCCCATCCAGAATATGGTCAGGCTACTGAGCAGTCCCCTCCTCTGTGTAATTCCAAATTGGGTCTGGGGGTAGCTTTCCTCACACTGAGTTTGATGACAGGTAGACTAGGGTAGAAATGCTGGGCCTCTCCAGGTGTTACCTAACATTTACTTGTGACAAGGCAGGCCCTTTTGAAGTTAATTAGGTTTCTTGGGCTCACACCAACTAGTCTTCGTGCCAGGGGAAGAAAAACGCCTCCCCACTCTCATGCTATTGTCCTTGCACCGGGAGCAGTTTTCAGACCTTATTAAGGTCAAGCACTTTATTGAGAACTACTGGATTGCTCATGTATATTAACCTTTAAGAGCTTTAGGCAGGGAAAAGGCAACTTTAAAACTTTTTTAAATACATATTAAAAATCCAGAGATCACCATTGAAGTGAGCTTTTCATAAATATTAAAATGAGTAGTTGAATTATTTCTGAGATACAGAATTCATATTTTATTCAGTGCTCTTGTTTTCCTTATAGAACAGTGAGAGCCTTTCAAAATGAAAATAGCTTTTGGGGACTTGTCACTGCAGGGACATGGTAACACTAAATATCTACATGCCCCTATCTTAAATACTATGCAACCTGCCTTGTGGGCTATAATACCTACATAGTAGTAACCTATTAATGTTTAAAAGGAATGTTTTCCCCAAAAGGATTACTTTGACAGGCCAGACTGCAGGTTTAAACTGCAGCAATTAGGCTACAATGATGGGACTGAAGCCATATTTCTCTTGACACACTAGATGGTACAATAAGTGCTGGAGTCCACAAGCTGCATTTAATTTTCTATGCTATAGGTCTATTTTCTGCTCCCTGTACTACGGCCTTATAAACAAGCATTGGCATAGCCAATAGGTCTCGCCTTTGGGACCTTATAAGTGTTTAGCAACATTATTGTGGTGTCACTAGGGCTGTAAGTGGAAGCTTTTTCGATATTATATACAAGCATAGTTGCTGCTTATTTATATTATGCAACTTACAACCATTGACAAAGGCAATAGTCCTGACTTGTTGTAGGTATGACGTTACTTGTTGTATCATATATCTGGATGCAATGACAGAAACAGAAAAATACAAGTCGGGCGGCACACTATGCTAAGCACAGATTTTTAGCTTACGTGTTTCAAGGCACGCCCTTAATTGCATTAGCCTTTCCCCTTTGAGAGACCCTCCAGTTTTTTCATCCCACTTAAAGACATGGGTTTACATTTATATAGCGCTTGCTACCCCTAATGAGGTGTTGAAGCGCTTTTCAACGGGTAGCACGCCACTCCGGAACCCAAACAGGATTAGGAGCAGTGCAAGATGTAGGTGCTTTCTTTGGCGATATGTAAGTAAGCAGTTCACAAGCGCTATATACACACCTTGAAATGGACAAAATGTCTCTCATTTTATTCTACATTCCAAGATATCAGTCTTGGAATCGTGCACAATTTGCGCACCCCCGAAATTGTGGACCCAGTGTAAACAAAATCAGTGAGTGTCCACTTTGCACCTGACTTTTGAGGATCCGCGCCTACCCATTTCTGTCTTGTGTGGCCAAAATGCAAGAACTGGCTAAACATGTCACATATGACACAGGGCCACTTGGCAGCATGCTTTTAGGTTGTGTGTGACTGCTGCATTGTAGGGTAGAACATGTCGTCCATAACATTGTGCGCGGACAGGACTCCTCCCAGAAACCCTAGGATGTTGGTGGTTGTGAGCTGAGCAGGCGAATGTACAACACGATCGGGCACTCGGGCCGCCAGCACCTGTTTTTCACGGGAGTCTAGCAAAGCAAATCATTTTTATAAGCATTTCCTCACCATGTGGTTAATTCGAATGTGTTAATGGGAGAGGCGTATGTGAAATTCTTGGAAGTAAAAGCATTAATATATTAGAAGAACCGGGGGAGGGCGAGTGCGGGGAACGAGAAAGAGAGAAGGTGCTTAGCAAAAAAAAAAAACAGAGAGAGGTAGGGAGGGAGAAGAGAATAATTATTTTCTAAGGCTGCTGTTGTGGTCAACGCCCAACAAGTGCGTAGAGGTCTTACATAGAACCGCTTTGCAGTGCCTCAGGCAGAAATAGTGAAAATAGTAAAGAGCAGAGGCTATGAAAGGTGATTATGTACACTCTCTTTTCTACTGACCCCCTATTTTAGCATAAAGAAGAAGCACAGAGGAGGGCTGTGAGAAGAGAAAGCAGAGGGTAAGAGGGTCTCGGAAAGTGGGGATAGAAGGGTAAGTTAAACAGGGTCGGACTGGGAACAAATAGGCCTGGGTAACAAAATAAAAAAGGCCCCCATTAGTGAATTAGAAAGTCAAAAAAAGGGGTGTGTTGTTGTTGCACATCGGGGCAGTTTTGATTTTTTAAAGATGCGCTTTATTTGCGAGGTAAGATTGCATGGATATGAACGTGCTGAATGCAATGGAGGGGGAGTATGGGGGGTGCTGAGGGGCGGGGATTGGAGGCGATCAGAGACCTGCTTGGGAGTCTTGTGCGTGCATTCATTGAGACTAGCAGCAGTTGCAGACTCTGGGAGTCCCCCTTGCTGATGGGGTGCCTCAGCAGGAGGGTAGAGGCTGCTTCTAGTCATATCTGGGTCTGTCCGGTGGGGGGCGGGCGGGAGGTGATGTCTTGTCAGACGGGTGGGGTCTGCTGTGGGTCCCACTGTATAGCTCTGTGGCTCTTAATCTGGTGTCTGCCCTGTAAGGGTTGCTGTCACTGCTGCCACCGGTGCTATAAATATGCCAGGCTTGGGGCCCGGAGCTTCTCTGCTGACAGTAAATGTTTAAAAGGTCAGAGCAGTTCTCCCGGATTTAAATCAACAAGTCATGAACCTGAGGGGCCAAAGCCTGTCCTTCTAGCAGGGGGAGGGGTGCCTGAGATGACAGCCACCCCCCATGGGAAAGTGCATGCCGCCGGACAGCAAGGGGCTCCATGGCACTGTCCATCACCTGCTGTGCCTGGGACCCCGTGACCAAACTTCTAGCAGCCCGGCACGGGCATTTACAACACTCCGGCCATGTCTTAGGGACCCCGTGTGAGCTGTCATTTAGAACAACTTAGAATGGTGTTACCTGTTTTCTGCTAAATCCGGCCTAGTGTGGCCAATTAATATCGGATGATATGCAAACGTTTGCGCTGCAGAAACAAAACTGAGCTAGAAGAGACAGTTCACTTTCCCCGGGGGCCCTTGGAAAGTGGGGGGCCTAGGCAAGTGGCCACTTTGTCCACCAGACCATGCCTTGAAAGATCAGTGCGGTGTGGTTCGTGACGCCACTGTGTGACTTCGTCATCGGAGCCAGTTTTGTGGCAGGGCAGTGACAATGTTGTGATTTCTAAAGCATCTCATTCCCATCTAATCCTCTAGGCGCTCGGTGCAATGCAACCCGCTTCAGATGGAAGTTTCCTACAAAGGTTCACTAGGTTTGTTGCTGGTGAATGTCTGCAGGGCACCGAGTGCCTCCATTAGGGGCAGATGTGATCCTGTTCACCCGAGGGCGGCAAAGGTCACTGTACCCCAAGGTGTCAAATATCCTCGCAGCTGCCATGGTTACCCCACAGTGAGCTTGTGAGAGGTAGGTGCTAAGATACAGCGCCTCTTCTTTTGATGAAAAAGGCTGGGTCTCGGCGATACCTATCCATATGCATTCACAAGCCCCATTCCAAATACCCCAGGTTCCAGCCTCTCGTACTCAGTGAAACCACTGAAGAGGTTAAAGCGAATACCTAGAAAGTGGATCTTTGTCTTCCAGGCGACCTGCAAATTGTGCTACATGGGCAATTAGGAAGAGGGTTGGTAGCTGGCAAAAAGCCCCAGGGCATTAAACACACATGCCAACTACAGATCGAGAAGGTCAATCTTAAGTTTTTAAACATGTCCACTTACTCTTTTAAGCCCACATGCTGGACTCATGTTCACTTATGTTATCAGCAATTAAAGGATGTGTGTGGTTGGGAGACGGAACAGCCTGAAATATAGAGTAAGCTAGTCTAACAGTGGTCAGACAAGCATTCGGTCCTTGGTGTGGCAGTGTCTATCCTGCTGGCAGTATTTGGCCATCAGAAGGTCACTCTGGCCCATAAGTGCTACCAAAGTGTGCCTTATACCCCTTTGGTGCCACCAGTTTCAAAGCATTTGTCTTGATCATTTCATTAGGCACCTAAAGAGGTATCTCAGATATGCCCTGGCAAACCGACAGCTTTGCTGTGAGCATTGCAAGCATTCCCGAAATGTGTGTCCACTGCCTGCTGGTGAGTCCCATGATTAGTTCGCGCTATTAGCAGCGAGTGATCGTGCCAGTTGCTGCCCCTCCAAAAACCAGCATTGGCCGCGCGTGCGCCGCGCGTGCGCCGCGCGCTCAAAGTTAAAAAAAACAAGCAAAGGCGCGCGCGCTCCAGCAGGGAGAGAGGAGGGGGCCTGCACGATTCCCTTGCGGGAGCGAGCGGCAAGGCGTGATAATTGATACCATATGGCGATGCCGCTTGCTCCCGCAAGGAAATTGCCAGACGTGCACGCGTTACCATTGAAGGCAATGCAACGCGTGCACGCTTTTGCACGAAAAAGGGAACTGATGGCTTTTGATTGTAAAGCGCTCTGATATCCCTTGGGATCTTGTTCGCGCTATATAAAACTTTATCAATCAATAAAGGTCTCCTCCTATGTAGCGCATGCGCGCTGCGTAGGCGAGACCAAAAAAGTTAAATAAGCTGATTAGGAATTAGCCAATGTTAACATGTTTTAGGGATCAGACCACATGCACTGGACAGCAGTGTCCCAGTGTGAACAGTCTAAAAACCAGCAATACAATTCAGCAAAGATGTGAAGAGAGGCAACTGTGTAAAACCAATATGAAACTGTTGGACTTGGCCATTTTTGCAGGGACATCCCTGAACTTTTTGCCTTCCTCCTGTATTGTTTCTGACCTGTTTTTGTTGGTTTTAGGACTCTGACCAGTGCAAAAGTGCATACACTCTCTGTATAAAGTGTTATGGTAATAGGTTGTCCATAATTGGTATGTTTGCCTTACTAGTAAAGTCCCTAGTAAAGTACACTATGTGTGCCAGGGCTGGTAATGCAAATGCTACTAGTGGGCCTGCAGCACTAATTGTGCTACCCACACAAGTAGCCCTAAGAAGAGATCTCAGGCCTGCCACTGCAGTGTCTGCGCGCAGTTTGTTAACTGCCTTGTTGTCCTGGCAAGTGCACCCGCTTGCCAGGCCTTACCTTCCCTTTTTTATGCACATCAGACCCCCCTATTGTAGGACCAATGTACCCCCCTGGGCAGAGTGCAGTGTATGTGAAAGGTAGGACATGTACTGAGGAGTGTACCATGTCTTGACAGTGAAATACTGCCAAATTCGTTTTTCACTGTTGCAAGGCCATCTTGCCCATAGGACAGAATGGGAAATGCTGTGTCCCATGTTTCCAGCATATCTTCTCATAGGCATAAGATGGAGAAATGGAGTTCAGTGTGCCTGAACTCAGAATTTAATAACACATCTTTTTGTGAAGATGGTTTTTGAATTGTGTGTTTAGAAACCACGCTTTTATAAGTGGCTGGTTTCTTGTCTTAAACCATCCTGTGTGCCTGTGCCTTGTTGTGTATTGCCTGTCTGGGTTTGGATGTGACAGGGTCTGGGAAGTGTCCTGACACCAGGGAGGAGTAGGTGAGACAGCAACAGGCTGGCCTGCGTTTGATGTGGTGGGGGGAGTAGCCCCCTGGATGTGAAGAGGGCTGTGTTGCTGCCCCCAGAGGATGGCATCACCTCCTGCTGAGCGTCTGGACTCCAGACCCTGACTATCAAAGGAAGAGGGTGTGCACTGGCAGGAAGACACCCAGGTCTGGTTTGGACTGGGGCCAGAGCCCCCTGAACACAAACACTTCAAATGCATTTAAGGGTATACATGTCCTGAACTCAAGACTGAAATCCATACTGAAAAAGGACTGAAACTACTTTGTGATCAAGAGGAAACTCTGCCAAAGAAGAACAGCTGAAGAGACTGAAGAGAAGGACTGCCCTTGCTGTGTGTTCTGGGGCTGGCCTGCAGTTTGCTGATTTGACTGAGGGAGAGGACAATGAACTTTGCTGTGTGCTGTGTCCCCATGCTTGAGAGGACTTTTCTGTGTGCTGTGTTCTGAAGTAACTTATCTCCAAGGGCCCGAGGAGAGCTGGTCCCCTGTTGTGGAAACTCAGGAACATAAACGTTTCCCAGTGTGTCTCAACGACACTGTGTGCGTATGCTTTTTGCACACCTGAGACTGCTGTGTGGTCCGTGGTGCTGTTTACAAAGTGCCCCGTGACCGCATTGCCTCCACAGCGTGAAACATCATCCACGCTAATGCATTGCTGTTTGTGACCTGAGCCGTCATCATAACTGAGGTTGTGAGTAAAGATCGCCGCCGCCTGCCCGAGCCGCAACGTGCTAAAGGCTTACTTGAAACTAAGGACCGTGTCTCAGCGATTCTGTGTGCGTGTGCTTTTTGCATGCCTGAGACTGCTGTGTGGTCCGTGGTGCTGTTTACGAGGTGCCCTGTGACCGCATTGCCCCCGCAGCGTGAAACATCATCCACGCTGCTGCATTGCTGTTTGTGTCCCGAGCCGTCATTGTAACTGAGGCTGTGAAGAAAGATCGCCGCCGCCGGCCCGAGCCGCATCGTGCTAATGGATTTCTTGAAGCTAAGGAAGCTACAAGGTGAAAGGGATCGTGATCGTTGTTCGTCGAATGGAATCTGCCCAAGATCATCAACGAAGGAGAAGGCAGTGCCGGAACCCGTCCGGCTACAGCATCGCCTAGCAACAGAGCTGCAACGGGATCGGGATCGCCCAGCAGGACGTTCGATGAGCGGAGAGAAACAGCGAGGCAGCGAACCCCCCCAGGTAAGGCTTGGACTCCGGTCGGGAGTCGCAAGCGTGTGTGGCCTGGGGAGGCGCGCAGGAGGAGCACAGGAGTGCTCCGATCTCTCACCCACTGCACCACGTTATACGCGCGGAGTCCCCGAGCAGCCCGTACCTGCCCAGCAGTACCGGGGCCGCCCCTTTAAGCTTACGACTATTGCTGTTGGGGCCTAGTGGTGCCCGAGTTGACCGCGCAGATTGGCTTACCGCATTATTCTTGCATTACGAACTGCCTGATTCTTGTATTACAAACCACGTTATTCTTGCATTATGAACTGCCTGATTCTTGCATTAAGGACTGTCTTATTACTACATTACGAACTGCATTACGAACTGCATAGCATTGCATTAGGACTGCATTAGAGATCGTGAATTGCTCATTAATACCGCAAGAACCTACAAGTGATTGCTGGCCAAATAACCGGCGAAGCAAAATATTACGAATACGCATATGTTGGAATTCTATCGTTTGTTCTCATCGTATTCCGTTTTATAAAGATACCACTATTTTTTATGAAACCAGTGTGGTGTCCATTTGTGGTGTTATCACTGTGTTACTGGGAGTGTGTTTGCAAATACTTTACACATTGCCTTGGAGATAAGCCTGGCTGCTCGTGTCAAGCTACCAGGGGGTGAGCAGGGATTATCTAAGAGTGTGTCCCTCCTTACCCTGACTAGAAGCAAGGGTCCCTATTTGGACTAAGGTACCTACCTCAGCCAACTAGAGACCCCCAGTTATAACAGCTCCTCTGCTAAGGCGGAGGAGCGTTGCCCTACTGCCTATCAGCACGAGAAAAAAGGAAAAATAAAATTATAATAACGCAATGTTATTATCCTTCAATTATTCCGTACTGGGGCACCCTGTATGTTCTCCATCCAGGCTGCATTACAGCCTGGGTGGAGAACATGCCGAGGCTCCCATTCCCCATCTGAGCACCGAACCATGGTACTTAGACCAATCACAATGCTGCATTGCAGTGTTATGATTGGCTTAGGGGAGTCTATCCTGATTCCTGCTTCCTGTTCAAACGGAAGCCAGGAAGAGGATGGAGAGAATGGAAGACAGGCAGATGGCCAGCTGGCCGGCAAGCAAATAAGTAATTTTTATTCCCCCCCTTTCCCCTCCCCACCTTACTACTGATTCACGGGAGCAGCTTCGACTGGAAAACACCTCAAGATTTCTACTTGTCATCTGATCATTTAATTCCTAGGCATACCATTTGCTTGAGGCAGGGCCAATGCAACAGAGCTGCCCCAACATAAAAGAGGTGAACACAAGAAAGAGAAAGGGGCCATAATAGGCACAATACGGGACAGTGCCAGAGTTTGGCGCCTGTAAAACAAAGCAATGAAGTTGATGTGGAACAAAGGATGCTTGATGTGTAATGTTTCTGATGATGTATGATTTCTGATTCTGAATATACTACACACCTGATAGTTATTGTCTATGTCAGTCCTAGCTTTTCTGGATAGTTAAGGTCCAGAGCAATACTTGATCCCTCCTACCCTCACTTTCTTCTTTGTTCAAATCCCTCATCCTCTCTGTCCTTACCTCTCTATACATCTCAAGAAAGGACCGAATGAATTACCACATGTATAGCCTTGTTATCTTTATTACATTTCATTCAGAAGGTTAATATCAGTGCTGTACTGTAATATTAAGGCATATTTTGATCTCAGGAAACATTGTGTCTGGGTTATGGATAATCGCAGCAGTGCTTTCTGTTTCTACAGGAGAGGCACACTCATCTAGTCAGTCAATATCATCCAGACCCATTAGGGGACTGAATCTGTTGAGTGTAGAGATACAAGGGCAGGAAGTGGGTTCAGGATACTGGGGGAGCAAACCGTTCCTGACGACCCATGTACCAGAATAATGTTGATAAAAGTAGGCCAGTGGCCAGTTTGTAATGCACTTATTCTGAAGATTCCAGTAAGCATGTTGAGCACTATGAGAGCTTATCAGCCAGCTTGGGTCGGATTTCTGCAGTTTATAACCACACAGCCCCCTCTGAAATGTTTACTTGATGGCCCAATCCAATCAACTCTTCTGACAAAGATGATATTTTTGTATTCCAAAATACTATCATCATAGTTCTTAGTTAGCCAGTGGCACACCTTGTTCTTAAGATCGTCATGGGGTTCCTCCCAATCTGTGGGCAAACATGGAACATTAGTCAAAACTATTACACTACGACAGCACTCAGGAGGAAGGTTAAGATGTGGGTAGTTGATATCACTCACTCGTAAAGGCGGCCTTCCTTGTTTGGTTACAGGGTCGAAATTCCTGTTTAAAGTCCATACAATGATGTTCCTCATCCCTGTTGGATAAGATTTCCCCAGTGAGATTAGGGCTGAGGTAGCCATTGTAGTGGTTGCCAAGCCCTTTGCGTGCACCCTTTCAGAGTCTTCCAGTACGGGGACAATATTTGTAGTACGGTCTGTCATCACCTCCTCTGCCCTGGTAAGCACATAGCTGAACTTTTGTGGTGATTACAGTTAGATAGCATTTAGATCGAATGCTCCAGACTTGCAATTTTCTCTGCTAAAGGAGTAACACAAGTATGAATCAAATTGTTAATCTTATCAAATATCGTATCTCAATTGATTTCAACACTTTTTTCCACAGGGTCTAGATGCAAAACTGATTCTGGATGACTGCAAGCATGGGCAGCTTGATGTTTGGTTTTCTCTCTGCCCAAATTCCCCTTGGCTACTGTTCTGTGATGCATACCCTTACTCTGTCACTTCCTCTTTGCAGACAGACCTCCTATGCTAGTATGTGGGGAATCATGGTCGGATACATCCTGGAAAGAGGTCTCATGTTAACATTCCCCTCTACTAGTGTAGAATGTGTTGCTATTGAATCCCTTGGGGTGCCTGCATAATGGAGAGAAGAGATAACAGATGGGGCTGCTAAAATATTGCCTCACCTTGGTCCAGAGAAAACCACAAATGATAAAGGGCTTCAATATTGCCTCTTTTGAAAAAATCTAACTTTGATTCATCTGATACCAACAATTATCACACTTTAGCTGGGCTTCATTTCCCACCTAAACTGGTGGAAAAAGCTATGAGCGAACAGTTACCATCTTTTATTGAACAAAACAACCTTCTGGACGTATCTCAATACGGGTTCCGCAGCAGACATGGCACGGTGACTGCCCTTATAGCTGCCACCGAGGAGATTCGCGCCACTCTGGGTAGGGGTGGGAGAGCTGCCCTGGTTTTACTTGACTGCCGCTTTTGATACGGTCGACCACATTCGTGAAGTCGACCGACGAAGCGCACTGAGGGTTAAGGGTCAGGCAATTGCTCTACTTAAATCCTTCCTGAATTTTAGAGTTCAGTCAGTGAGTCTAGATGGATACACCTCTGAATCCTATATCTTACCATGTGGTGTTCCCCAGGGTTCATCTTTGAGTCCATCCTTGTTCAATGGTTACGTCACCCCGTTGGCAGTATTCGTTAGTTAGTTTGAGTTCTCGTTGGTATCATAACCAGACGACACCAAGATAGTGGTGTCCCTCTCCAATTCTAATCATAATATTGACAAACCTTTTGGTAATTGTATATAAGGAGTGAGGGACTGGATGGGCAAGAACTGCCTCAAGCTAAATACGGCAAAAACAGGGGTGATGCTGTTCGGCCATAATATATCCTTTTGGACCCCTTCATGTTGACCTGACGTGTGGGTTGAAAACAGTAGTCACTGCACTGGTTTTCTCATGTATTCACTACTGCAATGGCCTTTATCTTAGCCTGCAAGTCAAAATTGAAACCCGTACAAAACTCTGCAGCTAGAATGCTTCTTAACATGCCCAAATTCCAATCTGCTGCCCTAGCCCTTAACGAACTTCACTGTCTCCCAGTGAGAAAGCAAGTTGCTTTCAAATCTCTCTGCATTGCCTATAAAGCCTTGGCCAGAACTGGTCCCGAGCACTTTAAAATTAAGTTTAGTTGGTACACTCCCAACAGATCCGTCAGATCTAGTCTTGGGAAAAAAGTTGTTGCACCTCGACTCCTATTGACCACCTGGGATGGTAAATGTTTTGTGAAAAACACCGCACTCCTCTAGAATGAACGTCCTCTAGATTTAAAAATAGCACCTACTCTTCTCATCTTTAGAAAAAAATAAAAAACTAAGCTTTATAGCAAATAGTACTTTCAAGGTCAGACATTGGTCGCCACTGTTCTGCATATCCTCTTGCTTCAGATCAGTGCCAAGACACCTCCGGGCAAAAGAGCGCTTTATAAAACCCAAAATCAAATCAAATCTTTTAGCCAAATCAATTTCTTTCAAGATGATCTCAACTGCCCATGCCAAAAAAGGTGTCCAATGAAGAGCTTACTGCCACAGTTTGTATGTTACACTTTTCTCCGTCCAACATTTTCTGCTTATCCATGATTAAATTAACACAAAGGGATCTTTCCAACAGAAAGCACATGACAGTACCTTTAAAGAGGGCTTCTGTACTTCAGTCAGTGCCTTCAGGTTTTAAGGCAATTTTAGGCTTCAGTCAAGAGCGTTGGCCCAGCCCAGCCTCCTCTGGTTAAAGACGGGCCCACTCTAGGCCCAGTCTTTGCCTGGGTCGTGCCCGGGTGTGTTCTGTCTGCATCCCATGCTGCAGGAATTAATAGTGTGCTAAAAGGCACTCCTAGGCACTACTCCTCCTTCCCCTCCTTCACACACCATGGGCTTGTGGGTAATGAAGTTCTGGGTGCCCAGACAAAATAATGGGAAAATGCCCACGTGACCTGAATTGCTTCAATAATGGCTCACGTTGCCCAATGTCTTGACCACGAAGCTACACCAAAAACATCCGCATGACATGTAATTTATATGTTTTTATTTAATTTATTAATAATTTCTATGTTGTCACATTTTTAAACATCATTTTTGGTTAGCCAAACAAATGTTATAAAAAGTTCTGCTGCAGTAGCAAACAGCAAAGCACGGAGTACCACACTGCTAGAGTAAATATCAGTCAATCCATCAGGGGTTTATAGAGCGTTGCTACTCACCTCTGAGGGTCTCAAGATGCTGAGGGGGGGGGGTTGCTGATCTATCTGGTGCACAGTTTCAGTTAAAGAGCCAGGTCTTGAGATCCTTCCTGCACTGGGTCAGTGACTGGGATTGCCTGAGGTGGAGAGGCAAGGTGTTCCAAGTCTTAGCGGTGAGGTAGGTAGCGTGCTAAATTGCACACTAGGGTACTCCTCCTCTATCCCCTTCTTCACACAACGTGGGGTTGTGGACAGTAAAGTCCTGGGTGCCCAGCCCACAGCAACATCAGCAAACAGAAAAGCATAGCGTCCCGCACTGGGGAAGTGAGAAGCATGCTAAGTAGTCCATGGGGGCACTACTCCTTTCCCTCCTTCACACAGCGTGGGCTTGGGGGTAATGAAGTCCTTGGTGCCCAGCCCACAGCACCAGCATCAAACAGCAAAGAATGGCTTCCCGCTGAACGGGAGTGAATATTGTGCTAAATAGTGTTCAGGGGCAGTACTCCTGCATGCCCTTCTTCACACAGCATGGGCTTGTGGGTGGAGCAGCGTCATTTTGGCTCCAACCTTACAAGTCATAAATATGCATATATCTCTGCACTTAGCACTACATAGTTTTGTGTCCTAAAGTTATTAATGTAAAAGTGTTGCACCTGAACTCAGTACTGAAGTGCATTTACTGGAGAACTAGAAATCATATATGCTGGGGGGTCTTAAAATAATTAAAGGACATATACTCCTTAGAGATTCAAAACATCCACACTCAATAAAAATCTATTTACTTTGGAAACAAGAATGATTCAAGTAAACGTATCCACTAATGTTTTTGCATTGGTATTCATAACATAGTGACTGATTACGATGGCGGTGGGACCTCCACTGTCAGCCTGTCTGGCAGTCCCAACGCTATCGGACCATGTAAGAAAGTCTGCCACATTAGGATGGCGGGCGGAGGGTCGGGGGGCAGAAAGACTGTCCCACACTAATCCGACAGTCTCCGGTCTGTAATGCCTACAATGGTGGCGGTGCCTGGTGCAGCACTGCCATTGGCATTACAATGTCATTTTCCAACGGTCGTTTCGTAGCAGTCAACCCGCCATGAGATGGCTGGCGGAAAGTTACTTTGGGGGCCCTTAGCGGGCCCCCCTTTCACCCTGGGCCTCCGGTATGTGCCATGGTGCGATCCCTGCACCATGAGGCAGGCACCATATGGTGCCCACCACATAGTGCAGGGACAATGCAAAATATGCATTTTTTGTACTGCAGCATGTGCTGCATTGTAATTGTAATGGCGTGACCGCTGATAGATAGTCTGGTGGTCCTGTTACCGAAGGGATGGCGGTCGGACAAAAGTCCGACCGCTACCCTAATGAGGCCCATAGTTCTTAGTCACACTTTTATTCATGCATTCAAAGTTATTTCAAATATTTACTGAAATGTAACATGGATCTAATTCTGAATCTAGGGTTCTGACATTTCTTATTTATTTGTAAGTTGTATGTGCACATGCATATTAAATGTGCACCATTGAGTTAACATGTCAGGTTTCCATGAATAGGCCTGTATTTCTTTCTGCATAAAGTGCGGTTTTCCATTTTCTGCTAGTGTGACTTTTTCTTTGCAGGTATGTTCACATGGGTTGTTAGTTCGAGAATAGATGAAACTGTACTAGCAATAAAGAGTCTCAGAGGAAGACCTCTACAACGAACATGGAGAGCCAGAGCGCTAACTGCAGTAATGTATCAAAGAATCGCAGGTGACCAAGAACAATGTCGTTCTCAGAACTAGCCTGGGAGAGTTTGCTAATGTTTTAGCTTATAATTTGAGAATGGAAAGGACAATCAAAGCACTAATGGTGTGATCAATGGGTGTTACCCAAAGATTTGTGTGATATTAACTAGTATTCTCAAAGGTTGATGTTGGCAATTTTTTCCTTGGACTTTGAGAGGTACAGGCCTCCATGCTTACCCCTTTGATTCTTTGTTGAGTGTGGCTTAGGCTAACACTTATTTCTCTGACCCTAGAAGACTCTTGACTGTGCTTCTGGATACATTTCCACAACTTACCACAACTTGTTCTGCATTTCCCCAACTAGTTTAGATCCTTTTAGACTTAACCATCCTCATTAGTTTTAGATTCGAGATTTGAGGACTTTAGGCATCACTCATGTTTAAGAGAGAAGATCGAAAACTGTTCTCTGAGCAACAGATTCTGCTGTTAATTCTTTGTGTTGCTGTGACTGAAGTTCTTGTTTGTCTCATGCTGATGCACATGAACTTCTTCGGGAAGTTTGGCTATCCAGTTGTTATTCCGTACCTTTATAGCATGGTATTGAAATTGATTTACATTAATCTGAATGCTAACTTGCAATAAACATCTTGAATTTATTTACTGATTCCTGGACCTTATTGTGTAGCCAAATGGGTTACACTGTTAATTATATGTGTTTAACCAAGTGCAAACTCCCATCAAATCTCAGCTGCACAAAAGGATCCATCAGATAACTACCGGTAGGAGGGCTGGCCGGAGTGCCCAGCCTGCAGCAGCAAACACCAAAGCACAGTGTTCCCATGATAAAAACCACAACTAATGAGAGAGCTTTAACAAACAGGATAGATGGCTTTCTAAAGTATAAAACAGTTTACAACACTGCATCTAAAACAGATGCTTAATGCTAGGCACATCATTATAGAACAATATTTCCACTCCATTTAGTAAAACAACTTCACGCTCAGATATTATATATATGGCTCAGAGCCTGCAAAAAATATACAATTTTCTTTTAGAATTTGGGATGAACAACGTTATTCAGGAAGATTACAGATGGAAAATTGCGTTTTCGAGGTTGTCCATCATTCAAATAGAAAACTCTTAGACATCCGAGAAATGAAATGGACAAGCTGCTAACCGAAGTCTATGACGTGAGATATTTTCATCTGACAGACAGAGCTGCTGGAGCGAGGCCTGAGAGCTTTCTGGTTGCAGCGTCATTTGTGTCTATCGCACGTCTAGCTTTTCAAGCATCGTCTAAACGGGGTGCTTGGCTTTGCAGCACTGTCCAGCCGTAAGAAATTCTTGCTCATTAGCACAATTTCAAACACGATAAGATATTTTTAGGAAATAAACTTGATATACCACAAATGACTAGATATTTGAGGGTACATAGCATGTACATATTCTGCGTCAGGGACAGCCTCAGCTGATCCAGGGAGACTTTATGAGAGGTGTTATTAATGTTTGTTTGATTTTCGTGTGTCCTGTGGTTACATTCACAACATAGAAACGATATCCTCTTTATTGAGATAGTTAAAATCATACACAAAATTATTAAGGAGCGAAGGTCTGGCTTTCGTTTAGCCTTCCCTGGGCTGACTGTAGAGCACCCATTTAATCTTACAAATAGAAAGCATAGTGCAATGCACCAGGCTGCAGCATCCTTTCCAGGCCCACTTCTGAAGTGTGGAGGTTCCAGGGAGTTCATCCTCGCCTGTTCAGTAGACAGTAACCGCTGGCTTCCTGATGTGCAGCTTGCTGCCCAGGATCTACAGCCTCTTCTTTAATGTTGTAGGTTGAGAGGCCCACGTAATTTTGCGACATGGTGGAAGGTCAGTCCATGGGGCAGGGTACACTCTGGGAGGAACCCCGATGCCTTCTTTTCCCGGCATATAAGGTATTTTAATACAACTATGGGTTAGGTCGTGAAATTCACACCATTTTGACTTGGTGGTAGGGGGCTGCACACTTTATATGTCACTTAGATTACGGAGTGTGATGCTGCTTGGGGAACACACTTGCTTCTAAGGATTAAAATCACACCCAGAGGAACTATGTGCTGATTAAAGACAACTACAGATATTGAAGATACTGTAAAGGAGTTTGGTGTTTGTAAAACTGTATTTTTGATGAACTGACCTCTCCACTTTACCTTTCCAAAGTGCCTGAAAGACAACAAGCACTCGGTCACTGTGAAATGGTGGAAGTATTATAGTTATAAATCAGCGACAACTCACTAAATCTTTCTCAAGAGGCTCTCACAGAATGTACTTGCGTCAGACATGCATTTTTCAGCATTCCTCAATACCACACTGAGAGAAAAGTTCCCGTTTAACATGCACCCTAATGTATATGGACCCGACTTGACACCACACACTCCTGTCCTTCCACACGCAGACAAGCAAACGGTGCTCAGAGTTTCTGGATCAACAACTGTATCCCTTTTAGTTGTTTTTTTCCATTGCAAGTGACAATATTGCTCTCCTCCATACTCCCCTCACCGGCGCTTTTCTCATCTCCTTGTTTAGTGCTCTGATGCCACTTATGAGGTGTTTCTTTCTGATGTGCCAAACTATTTTTTGAACTGAAGAGGGATTTAGCAATCCTGATGTTTCCATGGATGTTGTCCCAGACTCTGATGGCATCGATGGAGAAGGCTGGCGACCAGGCTCGTATTTCTTTGCATTTCTTGAATTCTAGTCTGCCAGTGTCTTGGTTCTTTTTGTGGCACTGGCCCGCACAAATGTTCAGTGTCTTCACCAGGCAACCTGGGCAATGTTTCTGACTGCCTTGCATGTGATGCAACGGGTCTTGTAGATGATGCAGGCCAGTGGGGCAGCCAGTGAAGTTCTACAAGAGTGAAGTGTGGTGTAAGAATAAAGCTTATGGGGCCGATTCACAGAACTAATCTGAGATAAAATCCTAAACTTACTACTTTTGGTATTCACAGAAGGCATTTAGTAGTAGTAAAGTTAGGACTCCTAACTTTACTACTACTAAATGCCTTTTGTGAATACCGAAAGTCGTAAAGTTAGGATTTTGTGGTAGTAAAGTTAGGAGTCCTAACTTCACTACTTCTAAATGCATTCCGTGAATATCAAAAGCAGTAAATTTAGGATTTTATCTCAGATTAGTTCTGTGAATCGGCCCCATAGTGGCCTATTCATGGACCGTTTTGCTGCCTATTGCCTTACATTGTTCACAAATGCAGAATAAAGTAGTGCTTGACACTGGACATTGCTTATGAGGTACCTGGTAACTTTAGAAAACAGATGTCTATAAAAAACTTTCCAAAAAACCGTGAAATTGATATTGGTTTTATTGCACCCATCAATTTACGACTTTTTCAAACAATACATTCGTGCAAAAAAGGGGCCCATATTTGATTACACTCAGAGGTGCAATGGTTACTAGTGTGCTGTACCCGAAATTTGAGATGTTCACAAAACTTCACACAAAACTCTCCGCAAACGAGAGTGGGGTGAAGATTATGCCTTGTGGCAACAGGCACAGTTAGATGAAAGTTTGTTTACAGCATTTGCACCAGGCAGAAATCCCCAGTCTTTTTTTGCATCGGTATTGAATCGCTTTCCTTCAGCAGTACAACCAGCGGAAAGGAACTCTAAGGACTTAGAAACAGGCATGGTGAGAAGCAATGGTTAGAATTCGACTCGGCATACTCTGTACTTGACCTTTTTGCAGTAAGGCATGTGGAACAAATTCAGATCGGGATAGACCGGTATATATACAGCTGGAAATGGGACGGAAACACACACTGGACAACATAGCACATCGGAAGCAGATTATCAGAAAATAAATACATATTGTAGCATGAAACAATATTTTAGGAAAGACAGAACACGTGCAATATGGCTAAGAAAAGGGCAGGGACCGGGAATAGGTCCAAAAAATATAGTGAAATTGTCTTGAAAAATATATTTTTTAAATAATGGGGACAGTTGAAAACAGATTCATATTGAGATGATATTCTGAGATTTTGATTTGATTGACATAAAACTTAATATTTTGTCGGATCATCACGGAGATGGAAATGAATGCTTGTTCTAGCTGGCAGGTTTTGTTGGGGGTGATTTGAGTATTCTTATATGTGTGTGTGGCTCCTGCATTACCAAAACAGGTGTTTGCAAATATTTCTAATACTAATCTATTTAGTCAATCAGAGTCTGTAAACATGTGCCTGGCAGACAACCTGAAACAAAGCAATGCAGGCAAGACTATTTCCTCTTAAAAAACATAAGATCTTCACTCATGATACAATAATAACTTTACTGCACAAAAATTAACTCAATGGGGCCTCAGTGTAGTCCTTCCTTCCTACACTAAAATCTAAGCTATCATTTTTCCTTAAGATTTTTGGAGCCATCTTCTGAGCCAAGATTGTAGCGGAGAGGCTGCCCACCCCATAAACTGCATGACTGTATGACCATGTATTTGGTCAACATAGAAAGAAATACCCTAATCTGGATATCTAATCAGTGTGCTGTCCAGCTGACTTAGTGAAAGGTTTCTTCCTGAAGAAATTATGACTGCACTCACTGACTGGTAGCATTATGCAAATATGGCACAGCAGACTGAACAGAGGACTGGACTTTGCAGGCCTTGACTGGGTAATCGAGTGGTGGATGCCCAACATGCTATGGCTTTTGTAGTAGACTTGACAGCCACTGAACGTACGACTGCAAGTAAGTAGAGATGCATAATAACTGCAAGAGAGGCTGAAAGGCTCTTGGATGGAGGACCTACCCTGATTATCAGAGGATCTTGCTGCCAGAGAGCAGAAGAGTTGCGGGTCGGCGACAGAGGGGACGGGTTGTGCTGACATACTGACGCTGAGCTCGAGGGAGTCTGGCCCTTGTGGTACGTTAAAGAGAATCCTGGAAGAAGCTCAAAAGCTGCCCTAGAGGTGCCAAAGAACTGCCAAGGCCAAATTCCCAACCTACTGTCCAATGTCACTTTACCCACAGAAGAGTGCTCCACACAGAAAGAGAATCAACAAAGACAGCTGACTGTGTGCTTCGTTTTGGGGAATGCTAATATCAAAACACCGATAATTCATGATAGAACTGTACTAGTGTTGCATTCAGGAGCCAAATCAGGGATCAAATCAAAATGAAAATTGAGTAGAGGTCCTCAGTTAGTGCAACACAAGACGTCACAACAGAGGAAGTCGATAATCTAATGGCAAAGGCTATGGGGGATTCATAGACAACTCCATTACTTCCAATAGAAGTGCATCAGAGTCTACATCCAGCTCTATTTACTTGAACCAATCAATAGCATAAACAATTACTACACACACAAATGGGCAAACAGAAAAGCACAGCAGACTAGCCATTCAAACCAACCTACATCCAATAATCCTTGCAAGATGCACTTCAGGTTCCATATATTAAGAAAAGACCGAACAAGTGGTGGGGGGCAGCAGCAATTTAATCCACTCAATCACAATCTCTATGTGAAAAAATACAGCAGCTGACTCCAGCTAATTAGTCCAATAACGGCCCCTGTTAAACTCCCCTAATCAAAGCAGGAATCCAGTACCGATGAGGTAGCATGCCCAATAATTTAGAAGACCGTGATGGGGAAGTCAAGGAAAACAAACCTAATGAAATCGCATACAAATCTGAACAGAGGAAACAAAAGGGTCAGCACAGTATAAGCATTTTCCTGATACATTACAGAAGGCGAAACTGTAGTTCATAGAACTTTATGTACAACCTGGAGAACTCTGCCACCCTCCAATAACCAAGCACAATAATCTAGAGAAAAAAAGATCACCATGTGTTTGAAGCCATCAAAGACATAACCCATTGTCTAGCAGCAGCAACAAAGAAGACTGATGAGACTTCCAATGGCAATGAGGAGAGAAGTGCTTACATAGATGAAGAAAAATTAGGCATGAGGGACAGACATCAAACCACTGGGTCCCTTGTAGAATGGAGGACTTATAACATGACTAGCAAATGCCAGACTAGGCTGAAGTACAAACAGAAAATACAGTACCCATCTCTGTCCAACTTGCCTCAATAAGGCCTCTGTTGCAGCTTCAACATGAAGAGACATGAAAGAATGTCAGAAGTTATTTTCAGCTAGTATGGGCTTCCAAATAGCACTTGCACAAATCCAACACCAAATGCTTGATCCATCCACCAGGTCCCAAAACTTTAAGAACAACTCAATGAAAACAAAACAGCTGCGTCTCAACCCAACATGCATGCAGGTAGAATGAATGAAAGATATGCAACAAAAAAATCAATGATTTGGAGAAAAGACAGATGGAATAACATACAGGTATTCAGCATAAAAGAAGGAGCTGAAACGTCGGAGCAGAAAGGCGTAATGAGCAAGTTACCCACTAATACAATTTACAAGCTGAAATAAAGATAATTTGAGAGGAAAATCCAGACAGAATACTTCTAAAGGTTCCATAAGATCTACACCACATTAGACTTATTATAATTAACATTCAAGATTTTGCACTAAGATAAAAATTATATTACATGGCAACACCTAAGAATATGGCAATGCAGAGAGATAACTTTTTCCTACACTCTGAGTTCTTCTGTGGTTCCATGGAAAAACACTGGTGAAGATAAAACTTAACAAGTTTAAGGCAGTACAGGTTCAAGTAATTCTACAAAAACTAGCCAGAATAAAAATAATATACAAAGCCCAAATGACGTACTGCCTTACTAAAATAAGATCCAGAAACCTAACTGTAGAGGATCCCAAAAGAACAAAAGAGAGATGTGGGGAGCTGATCATCCTTAAAAAATAAGACATTAAGTAGAAGTACAGCACACAAGAGGAGAAATCTCACCACAGTTCATTGATGTTGCAATACTGTCAATTTACATAGTAATTAAAATATCCAGCAAATATTTAGGAAATCTATTAGAAAGCGATCAATCAGTTTAATCTCTCTGTTAACAGCCTAATAAGTAACTACAACATCAGATTTAAGGAAAGAAAAGCAGGGAAAAACAGCCAAAAAAGGTCTAAAATCTTTTAATTTCTTTTCTCCCCTTTTCTTATGTTGGTCTGAAGTATGGAAACAGCTAGCCTTACAGATCGTAAGGGTCATCAAAAGCTTTAGGCTTGAGGCCTGTGGAGGGCAACACTATGAGGGTGAAGTGGGTAAAGAATGGCAAGGGAGGAGATGTGAGAGGGTAATAAAACACAAAACCATTTTGACTGGCATCTCATTAAGATTTATACCCAGGTTAAAATACAACTTTCATTCTTAAAAACCAGCAGAAGGAGACAATTTAGATGCAGAAAGTATCCTGAAATGTATCATAAACAAGTCTGCCTCTAGATATCCCCAAAGGAAGAACTTGCTAAATACTTCCAGACACAAGTTAGCGATTTTTTTTGCAAAATAATTAATGCTCTGCTTACTATTATGGTATAGGGGACAAAGAAAACATACATTAGAGAGGCTTCTCGAGCATTTGACATCCTGGATACCAAAGAAGAAAAAGAACAAAAGTATATAAAGGCTATCACAGCAGAGAGCTCTGGCGCATAACAAGTTAAATAAATAATTCACAAAATAAAAGATCAGATAACAGGCAGCCAGAAAAGCTACATTGATTTCCCTAATCAAAAGATTTAAAATCGATGTACAAATAAGCAATAGAAATAATATAAGATCTATCCAAAATAAAAAGTGTGCAGCCTGTACTGTGCTCAAACAAGTGAGATTACAGACATATACAGGCAATATTATATGAAGTTATGTACATAAACACCTAATGACCCTTTGACAGACAGAAAAATCAATACAAAACTGAATAACTGTGACCTCCCAACACTATCCACATCCCAAACTCATCTCATTGAGGAAATACCAGCAAAAGATGTAAAATAAAAAAAGCCATAATGAGCCTTGCATCTTGCAAAGCCTCTGGGCATGATATGTTCCCAGTAGATATTGGACAAATGTCAATGCTCACCTTCATTGTAAGCTTTGACCATCTCATTAAAAAACAAAACATGGAATGTGAAACATATTACGCTATTTCTCTAGTAAATGCAGATTTTAAAGTCTACACTAAAACTATTCACAAATAGACTATCTAGGGACATACCTACATTGGCATCAGAAGTCCAAAATAGGATCATTAAAGAATATAACTCAACATCCCACACTAACCTGGCAACATGTTTGATAAAATATAACTACTAAGTAGACAGATCAGCTGCAATTGTGGTATTAGAAGCAGAGAAAGCCTTTGATCAAAACTATTGGCAGTGTTTATGTGAGAGACTGTGCTGAATTAACATTGGCACAAATGTTATTAGGAGGGGGTCAATATGCCTATAAGGATCCCTGTGCAAAAGTATTAGTTAACAGCACAATTTTGGCTTGTAACCCAGTAAGGAGAGTGACATCTCATGGATGCCCACTATCTCCCTTACATTTCACACCATATATATGGCCACCTTTATAAGAAAACCAGCTTCTGAAATAACATCAATAAAAGGCCCTTTTCATTCAACAAATATTACAGTATATTCTGATGGCATGATACACAGAACACTTGGGGACAGCTATCCAATCAACTGTAAAATTAGCTACTGTATTTGGCTAAGAAGTAGTATACAAATTGCATGAAGCCAAAATGCACATATTATTCAGTGGAAATACTTCAGAGGAACAAAGTTGTGAAGAAGAATAAGTAATACTAACCAATAACCCATAATATATGAGATTCCTTTAAAAAACTTTAGAATTACATTATTGTTTTGATCAAGAGGTGGAATCAATTCCCAGTATCTCTTCCAGGGAGAATTTGCAATATTAGAATGGCAGTGCTACCCAAATTTATTTTCTTATTTCAGACTCTTTGTCCCAATAAAATTAATTTGTGAATTACATGTTGTGGTCTCTGTCTCTATCTGTCAAAATAAACAAAATGCAGAAGAGATTACAAAATGCTACAAAGCCCATACGAAAGTGTTGGTGGGGCTTGGGCACCGGTATTGTTGGGCTGCGATGGGCAGAAAGATACACCAGCTTTCAGAAAATATTGTGACAACTCCATTCTTCTTTTATTTATTTCTACCAACTGGACAACATTATGTCCCATTTAAATTTGGTAAGTCAGTAGGTCAAAATAATTTATACAGGTGAAACTGAAGACTTGTATGTACCATTTTATCAAGTATAAGATTTTTTTTTAATTCCACTTTTGCACCATTTAAGTATTCCATGAGCACATTCAGATATATCATGATTTTTCCATAATTAATTGTGTAATATAGGAATAAAACACAACGCCTGGTCTATCAGTGACTTCCTTAATAACCAAAGGTTCAAACCATTTGTACAAGTTAAGCAAGAGTTAGATACCCAAGTATGGTGCGCCACTGAGGTGAAATATTTGGGGATATATGTTACCAGTGATCGTGAGGAGCTAATGAGACTCAATTATGGGTGCACACTCGAACACATCACCTGCAGTATCACACGTTGGAATGCCCTCCCCCTTACTATGGCGGGACGGATCTCGCTCATCAAAATGGTTATACTCCCCAAACTCTTATATTTGTTCTTAAATATACCATATGACGCGGGTAGGCCGTTCTTTTCTCAGCTTCGGTCAGAGCTCATAAGATTAGTTTGGGGCGGCAAACAACCGCACTTGCAGTGGGATAAACTCATGAGACCTTATTCTCAGGGGGGTTTGATGTCCCCAACTTAACATTATATTATCTTTGCGCTCAGGCACATTATGTTCATTACTGGGTCCATTCCCATATATACCCCTCACGTCGCAACGGAGAACTGGCTGGCAGACCCTATCCCTCTCGACGGGGCCATACTATCTGCCGTCACACCTCGGAAACCATGCCCAACATCTGTCGACTGCACAATCATGGCGTGAAATCGCATTGCTCATCACTTAAAAGCTCCCTTATTATATTCTCCATTGCTCCCTCCTAAATACCACTCAAAGATGCCTGTCTTGCAGGAGGGTGTCTTTGCAAAGACTAAAGCTGAATATAACGTTCATTGTTGGGGATCTCTACCTCAATGGCATGTTTCGCACTTCGCAGCAGTTATTTAAAGACAAACCGCCCTCCTCCATGGATCTCTTTCTCTATGTCCGACTAAGACAAGGCTTTAAGGAGTATACACCTTCCTACCCTCAGGAACCCCCTTTTGTAGCTCCTTTGATTCATGTTCTGCGTACTAGCAGCTCATCTTACCTGGTGTCTACACTCTATCAAAGCTTATACACAGACATAGATTATGAACCCAGCACATCCCGTGATAAGTGGGCCAAGAGGTCACAGACCAACAGCGGCTGTATTGCAGAAAGCAAACTGAGCAAGTTTCTTCCAGCAGTCGGCTTCGCATTACTCACTATACATTTTTACACCGCATCTATTACACCCCAGTCAAATTCGCATAGATACAAACTACGCAAAGCAGATCAATGCGATAGATGCGGAGCGGAAGCCGCTGATTTCCTGCACCTTGCGTGGAGTTGTAATTCAGTACTCACATATTGGCAGCAGGTTTTCACAGCACTGGAGGGAATGACCTCTCTGCATCTCTCACCTTCCCCTCTTCTCGCACTCTTGGGGTACACAGAGGAGATACCAGTATCGTACCGCAAGCTTGTTTCATTAACTCTCCTCATCGCCCGGCGTCGTGTGGCCTGCCACTGGGGCCACAACTGGGCACCTAAATTCAAGGACTGGATTAACGACATGACGCTCTGGCAGGATCAAGCAAACACCTATGCTGAGCTTCTCCCACTTTCGTCCCGACCTAGAGACATTTGGGACCCATTCAAAAAGTATCTCCTGGAGCACCCAATAGAGACTGGTGATGTGCATGAAATGACCCCCTACTTTTTATGTCCCACCACTTTAACTCACCTCCTCATTATAGAGGATTGATGATCGATGCCTTGCACTTTAATCATATTGATGCGATGTTTGGCTTGCTGCTTTGTACCATTGTCTTTGATATTTGCGGGAATGGGCTTACACGTCTGCTTTCCATATTGATCTTACGTTTCAGGTCCAATGCTGAGGCACTTGGAGGCTCAACTGTCATTGTATGTGTGCATGTCTACATACTGTTGTTATTATGCTGGTGCTCTCAATAATGTGTGCTCCTTGATGCCTCTGGCATCATTGCATTTTTTTCCTCTTTTTTTCTTATGCCTGCTTTCTTGGAAACACCAAATAAACAAATACATTTTTTTTTTTAAAAAAAAAGAGTTAGATACCCCAATTGCCTCATGTGAAAAAGTGTATTAGTTTGGGTGGATGGTAGTCCACCGCAAGTAATAATGGCACTATCATTGTTCCGGCCAGAAACGGTTTTAGTAATAAAAAACGCAGTTCACCCCTGGTAGCTATGGCACAGAGCATAAATGCTTAAACTAAGAAAATGTGTAAAGTTTTTTAAACTACCAAAACAGTGAAAATACAATACAATAAAAATCCCACTCTAATTCATAAATTTAGAGACTGTTTTAATTAACAACATGAGTCCAAAACGACATTAATCCAATAATGGGAACCAGAGCAATGAATTTGTAAAGATTTAGATCAAAATGGCACCAAAAACAGAGTGCCAACTGCGAACAACTGGTAGTTGCAGATTGGGACTGGGGTATTGTTTAGGGCCAACCATGATCGAATGTGGTTCTGATACAGAGATCAGTTTTATCTTTAGACATAGCCTGAAGGTAATGGAAGTCAAAAATCCTCAGCAGGGCAAGGCTGAGATGGGTTACACAAGGCCAGATAGCCATCAGACGAAGGTACTTCTCCAATAGCCACGTTTTATAATACATTACCGGGTGAAAGAGCTTATGACCTATCTAGATGGTCAAATAATTGTCTCACATGAGTCGTCACCTTCATTTCGCGAGTGGGACAACTTCAACGACGACTGTACACGTGACATCTTTATTGAGCAATCCAGAGGTAGCATGAGGAAAACCCAGAAAATCGTGCAAAGTTTCAAAAACCGACAATATTATGTTACAGTAAGAAGGCTGCATGCAATTTAAAGAGAGGGTCTGAGACAGGAGCTATCTAGAACGTTCACTGCGTGATGAAACGTATAAAGCATGTATTCATATGTCCTTTTTTAGGTCTCGCTGAGCCCAGCACATGCGCTGGCACGGAGAGACATTTTGGAGGTGAGTTTTCAAAGTGCTGCTGGCTGGCCTAGTGCTTGCATTCATGCAAACGTGCACGCGCCAGCAGGACTTTGAAAACTCGTGCTTTAGCGCGTCATCACGATCACTTTCACTTTCAGAGCGATCGCGATGACTTTCGCTTTTACGGCCGCGCGGCGTTACTTTAACTGCCGCGCGGCCAATGCTAGTTTCTTTTCCTTTACATCCCATTTCCCATTTTCATTACGTGTAGTATTAACCACACAAACAACCTACGCTCAAGCCATGAGTCGGATATATCAGGACAGCGCCCTTCAGAACACACCGGTGAATAACGACAGACTTCCAGCTCAATGGAATCCCTCCACCGACCAACGGTACGGTGGTTAGTAAGCCAGCTTGACTAGTTTGCCGTATTTATTATTAAGGGCCGTGGTTTATATTGTGGGAGGGTGCCCTCTGCCGGTCGGAATAATAAAAATCATAATAAAAGAAGCGGCAGCCTTCACAATATATATCTGCCGGCGTGTGCCCGTCTTATTCTTTGGGTGTGAATCTTTTCGAGCATCTTGGAGCACAGTATTGTTTGTCTTCTTATCCACTTTTGTCTGTGATGGTGTTCTAGTACTGCCAGAAGCTTGCGTTTCCATCTTTCTCTGGAAAAAAAATTACCTGCAATTTGTACATTTTGCTGTTCAGGAACAGCGAAGAGCTGGCAGATGAAAAACAATTCAAGTAAACTTATAAAAAATGTATTTGCTAAATGACCACTGTCAATCTGTTTGATTTGACGGTTATTTTTTAACGATTTTCAGACAGTTCTCGAACACTTTTGGCTGATTTCTTTTACGTGTTTGTTATTTTAGATTATTTTTTCCAAAAGATAAAAAAAAAGTTAATTTCACGGGTTTTCCCAATATTTCCAGTGGCCTGGATCTAAAATTGCAGGCCAGCCGTTAAAACACCTGCTAGATGGCAATGGCGCTGGAACAGTTTTCAGAGTGTGGGTGCTGTGGTCACTGTTATAACAAGGGGTTGTGAAAATTATCCATGTGCTATTCAAAGTGTAGTGAGTAAGCCACGTCCATTCGGCAGAAGAATGATTGGAAAGTAGTCCAGTGATACATTTTGAAGCACATTGCATAAATGTATGACAAAGCATGGCATGCTACATTGCGGCCTTTCACAGTGCGCACATTTTCCATTGAAATGGCCACTTGATATGACCATTCAGTCATGCATATGTACTGTAAACCTATTTGCCGCACAACCGATGAGTGTGGAAATCAAACTAATGTGCGTATTTATCATTTGTACTTAACACATGTAAAGTGTCTAGGTATGTTTTGATCCTTTTAAAATATTTTTTATGCTTTAGAATTACCCCTGTCACCTCTACTTCCAGCGCCCCATGCTCGATGTCAATCCTTCCAGTAGCCTATAAACTAATAGAAGGTTGTTTAATATCACCTGCATTCTTTTGTTGCACAGCACATTGGCCTCTGTTTGCTGTAAAATATAGGAATAATGTAGACGGCATTAACATTATTTTCATGTTTTGTTTTCTGCCTTAAGCTTGTTTCAAAGAGGACAATACCTGCTTTTTAACATTTCTCATCATTGTATATCTGTTTGGCATTACAATACAGACCAGGTCGGTAAAATACTGGTAAGGTGGCAACCCTTCCTACACCTGATAATTGTCTTTGTTCAGTTTATTGAATTTAGCCTAAAACCTTAATTCCCAGCCCAATTACCTTTAGGTCTTGTGATTTTTGCAATTCAGACTGATATGATGATAATCATAACATCCTATTAACATTTTTAAAAGTTAAGAATGGTGGATGCTTGTGGAAGGAATAACTATATTGACAACGAGCAAAACAATGTAGATTAAGTAATAATCTTGTTCAACATTGTTAGACATTGGGTTTCTGGTTGGCAGAGGTATGCACCCTGTCCAAGCAGGAACCACAATCCTACTCCTGGTAAGTCACAAACACATCCTAAATTTAACTTGTGCTCACCCCCGGTAGCTTGGCTCAGAGCAGCAGTCTTAACTTAAGAGGTAATGCATAAAGTATTTGTGAAAACACCACAAAAAGTCTCCATACCAGGTTAGGAAAATAGAGCGTAATTTAATAAATAAAACAAGACCAAAACAACAAAAGTCCAGTAAGTAGAACTTGAGATATGCATTTATAGAGAATAAACTGTGAAAAAGCGCTTAGCAATAAGCGCTTATGTGGGATATCTGGTTGCGCTGGACCAAAACAAAGTCAGGAGTTTAGGCTGAATGCAATGTCAATAATGTAGGATTTATTATTTCAGCTACATGAGCCAGCGTTAAAACTAGGGTTTTTGGTAACAAAGTGCAAACTGTATTGCAAGTTTCAATGTTTATGGGTAAATTTAACATTTTGCACAAATGTGCCTTCAGCCGCCTTCTTACTGCTTTTTTGTATCCAAATAGCTGCTGGAGCTCCTATTTGGCTTAATCTTTAGACAACATTTATTTTCTGTGGCTCTTGCTCTCTTTAACTGCTTCAAAAGTTCTGCTTCTTTTAGTTTATTAACCTCCCCAGTAAAAATCCCGGGATGGTGCTTATTGTGCAAATAAAGTACAATCATTGGCATTGCACCCACGTATTTACAAAAGGGGGTGGTGATGGACGGAGCATCAGAACCAATCAAACACTCACACCCAGTCAACAGATCTGGGTTTGATTCATCACCGTTCTTTAGCCCACTCTGCCACCCCAATTCAGACATGGCCATATGCAAATCAGTCTGACCCTGTGCCGCATGGGAACAGTCCAGTCCGAACTGCCAAGCCATGCCTTCCCTGGACCGGAAAAAAGCTTCCTAGGACCGGTTACTGGCATTTCAGCTGTCTTCAGCCAGGCTTGCTTGAATCCAGTGGCAAAGTGAGCAAGGGACTCACGTCTGAGCATACCCTGCCAACTTATGGCGAACAAAGCGGTACAAAAGGGGGTGGTGATGGACGGAGCATCAGAACCAATCAAACACTCACACCCAGTCAACAGATCTGGGTTTGATCCATCACCGTTCTTTAGCCCACTCTGCCACCCCAGTTCAGACATGGCCATATGCAAATCAGTCTGACCCTGTGCCTTGTGGAAACAGTCCAGCCCGAACTGCCAAGCCATGCCTTCCCTGGACCGGAAACAAGCTTCCTAGGACCGGTTTCTGGCATTTCAGCCATCTTCAGCCAGGCTTGCTTGAATCCAGTGGCAAAGTGAGCAAGGGACTCACGTCTGAGCATACCCTGCCAACTTATGGCGAACAAAGCGGTACAAAAGGAGGTGGTGATGGACGGAGCATCAGAACCAATCAAACACTCACACCCAGTCAACAGATCTGGGTTTGATCCATCACCGTTCTTTAGCCCACTCTGCCACCCCAGTTCAGACATGGCCATATGCAAATCAGTCTGACCCTGTGCCTCATGGGAACAGTCCAGCCCGAACTGCCAAGCCATGAATTCCCTGGACCGGAAACAAGCTTCCTAGGACCGGTTTCTGGCATTTCAGCCGTCTTCAGCCAGGCTTGCTTGAATCCAGTGGCAAAGTGAGCAAGGGACTCACGTCTGAGCATACCCTGCCAACTTATGGCGAACAAAGCGGTACAAAAGGGGGTGGTGATGGACGGAGCATCAGAACCAATCAAACACTCACACCCAGTCAACAGATCTGGGTTTGATCCATCACCGTTCTTTAGCCCACTCTGCCACCCCAGAGAAATGCCAGAAACCGGTCCTAGGAAGCTTGTTTCCGGTCCAGGGAAGGCATGGCTTGGCAGTTCGGGCTGGACTGTTCCCATGAGGCACAGGGTCAGACTGATTTGCCTATGTGATTTACGGTATTTACAGCATGTGCTCAATCTACTGAGCTACCTTACTAATGCTTGTTGCTTTCCGGTGTAGTGTGGGGCTTTATCATTTATTTTTAGGTACATTAAAATGCTGTATTTCTCAGTGTGATGCGGTGTGTAAAGACAGAACGATAAACCTCACGTGAAAAATATTGCTGTTCCCACGATGCGGTGTGAAATCCTGAATAACAAACGTCACGTTAAAAATGGGTTTTGAAAATGATTCTGTGCTAACCCCCGAACTGGTGTGAAAATGCATTGTCAACAATCCTTTTTTTATAACAGTTAGATTTCTTTGGTTTTCTCCCGAGGCGGTGTGCAAATATTGAACAACAAACCTCGCGTGAAAATGCACTTTACAAATGCATTTTTCGTTTGTGATTCTCTTCTCATGATGCGGTGTAAAAATTCTGAACAATTAACTTCACGTGACAAAAATGCTAACCCCCCATGCGGTCTGAAAATGCTTTGTCGCTAATAACGTTTTTAGGCCAGTTAGATTGCTAGTTACTTTATCGAACAATGAACCTTATTAAAGGATGCTGTTTTAAAATGCTTGTGCGTTACTTTTGTTTATTAATGCTCCCTGATGTCTGGTGTACTGTGGGGCTTTATGCTTTATCTTTCGGTAGGTCCAAATGCTCTATTAATCATTAGAATGCATTTTCTCCTTTTATGCCTCAAGGCACAGGAGTAGGGTGGCCTACGGCTTTGCGCAGCAACACCTGCAAGTTATGCTGGCAGATAACATCCAGTGTATTATCGAAAATAAGCTCAATTAAAGGTAAAAGCAGTGCCTGGAATTTCTTCCAACATAGCATAGCTTTAATTGAGGAAATATATCCAGTAGATTTTACTCAAGGAACTATTTTCAGTGGTCTGGGAATAGGCCAGATTTTCCACGTATTTTCATCTCCTAAATTACCTAATGTAGCTTTAAAACAATGTGTTTTTCGTTGCTTCTAAATATCAACTTTTGGACACTTGGTTACATTTTTTTATATGCCTAACAAACTGGCATTGGCATAGCCAATAGGGCTCGCCTTTGGGACCTTATAAGTGCTTAGCCATGCAACAGTTGATGTTGTTGCACCAAGGATAATGTGCTGCATTACTAAATAATTATAAGGTCCCAAAAGCGAGACCTATTGGCTATGCCAATGCTTGTTTATCTCTATTTTCTGCATAAACCCCTTCCTATCTTTTTTTTTGCTGCCTTCTTGTTTTTCCTAAGGCATGTAATTTATTCTTGTCATTGATTCTTTCATGATTTTGTATTTTCCCACTTTAAGATATCAACTGTAAAAAAGAAATCAAAATGAATTTGATGTTAATCAGAAACAGTTCAAATTCATTACACAGCATTATGTGTTCTCCCCGAATCCATATACATAAAACAATCCTTTTTGTCTTACTTGGCATCTGCTGGAGACAGTAAAAAAAAAAATTACAATCCATTAATTTCAACTTCCCCAGACACGCGGATAGTCTGAGCGCCGAACTGTGTGACCTAATTTGATCAACTCCTTCCCATTGTCTGTTGCCACACTGAGTCCTTTCGGCCTAATCGCTGGATACAACAAGTACTTAAAATGCGAATTACAGCGGCGCACTAATTTGAGTCCTATGCTAAAGCCAGGGGCTAATACGCAGATGCAGTGATAACACTGCCACACAGCATAAACCCTGGATTTAGTGCTTTACGCAAACAAAGGAGAAATAACTTTCAGATACGCTGCAACTGCAAGTTATTCCATGTTTATTTACTTTAGTTTCCCACATCCTCTTGCTACCAGAAACAGTCCGTCGCAAAACGTGGTATTACATTGTATGAATGCTAGAAAAGTGTGGCAATCTGAGCCCCGTGCTCTAAATGCCCATGCAGCTGCCAGTGTGCTGCAGTCCATTGAAGAAAGTGTGCATCAATCAATCAATCAAATCATTTGTAAAGCGCACTACATACCCACGAGGGTCTCAAGGCTCTGGGGGGCGGGGGGGGGGCGCTACTGATCGAACAGCCAGGTCTTGAGTATCCTCCTGAAGGTCAGCAGGTCTTGGGTCTGTCGTAGGCTCAGTGGGAGGGTGTTCCATGTCTTGGCTGCGAGGTGGGAGAAGGATCTCCCGCTAGTGGTTGTTCTTCGGATGCACGGGACGGTGGCGAGTGAGAGGTTGGGGGAGTGTAGCTGGCGGTAGGGGATGTAGAAGCAGAGCCATCTGTTGAGGTAGGCTGGGCCGGTCTTGTGGAGTGCTTTGTGTGCGTGGATGAGGAGCTTGAAGGATATCCTCTTGTTGACGGGGAGCCAGTGCAAGTTTCTCAAGTGGGGGGTGATGTGGCCGAGTCATGGTACGTCGAGGATCAGTCGTGCCAAGGCGTTTTGGATGCGTTGTAGTCATTTGATGAGCTTGGTCGGGGCTCCCGCATAGAGGGCGTTTCCGTAGTCGAGTCTGCTGCTGACGAGGGCCTGGGTGACTGTCTTTCTTGTATCTGTCGGGATCCATCTGTAGATCTTGCGGAGCATGCGGAGGGTGTTGAAGCAGGAGGAGGAGACGGCGTTGACTTGCTTGGTCATTGAGAGCGTTGAGTCGAGGATGATTCCCAGGTTGCGTGCGTGGTCGGAGGTGTCGGGGCTTCCCCCAGTGCCGTCGGCCACCAGGAGTCATCCCAGGTTGAGGGGTTGGAGCCGAGGATGAGGACCTCCGTCTTGTCCGAGTTCAGCTTCAGCCAGCTAATCTTCATCCAGTCGGCGACGGCCTTCATCTCTTTGTGGAGGATGGCTTTGACGGTGATGAGGTCCTTGGTGATGGAGAGGATCAGTTGAGTGTCGTCTGCATAGAAGATTATGTTGAGGTTGTGCTGTCGGGCGACGTGTGCGAGCGGGCCATGTAAATGTTGAACAGTGTCGGGCTGAGGGAGGATTCCTGGGGTACGCCGCAGATGATCTCGGAAGCTTTGGAACGGAATGGGGGAGGCGGACGCTCTGGGTTCTGCCGAAGAGGAAGGAGGTGATCCATTCCAGAGCCTTGTCTCGGATCCCTGCGGTGTGGAGGCGTGCGCGTAGTGTGCGGTGGCAGACGGTGTCGAAGGTGGCGGAGAGGTCTAGGAGGATGAGTGCTGCGGTCTCACCATTGTCCAGCAGGGTCCTGATGTCGTCGGTGGCGGCGATAAGGGAAGTCTCGGTGCTGTGGTTGCTGCGGAACCCTGACTGGGAAGGGTCCAGGATTCTGTTTTCTTCGAGGTATCGGGTTAGCTGTCTGTTGACGATTTTCTCGATGACCTTGGCCAGGAAGGGGAGCAGAGAGATGGGCCGGAAGTTCTTGAGGTCTCTTGGGTCTGCCTTAGGTTTTTTGAGTAGGGCGTTTATCTCGGCATGTTTCCAGCTCTCTGGGAAGGTTGGGGTCTCGAGGGAGAGGTTGATGACATTGCGCAGATGGGGTGCGATGGAGCTGCTTGCTTTGTTGAAGACGTGGTGCGGGAATGAGTCTGCCGGAGAGCCGGAGTGGATTGTGCTCATGGTCATGCTGGCCCAAGCTAGCAGGGGGTCGTGGTCGATGGTGTGCGGAGGGTCTGTTGTGTTGCTGTCTGTTGGGGCTGTCTGGGTGTTGAAGCTGTCGTGGATGTCTGCTATCTTGCGGTGGAAGAAGGTGGCGAGGGAGTCGCACAGGGCTTGTGACGGCAGGATGTTGTTGGTGTTGGAGCTGGGGTTGGAGAGTTCCTTCATGATGTTGAAGAGCTCCTTGCTATTGTGTGCGTTGTTGTCGAGGCGGTCTTTGAAGGAGGTCCTCTTGGCTGCCTGATGAGGTGGTGGTGGTTGCGGATGGCGTCCTTGTGTGCTGCGTGGCTGTCCGGAGTTTGTTCACTTTCCCATTCCTTCTCTAGTTTCCGGCAGGCTTGCTTGGAGGCAAGGAGTTCTGGTGGGAACCAGCTGGCCCTCTTGCTGGTGTCTCTGTGGGGGGGTTTCTTCAGTGAGGCGAGGATGTTGGCGCAGTCCTCGATCCAGCGTCTGAGGCTGTGGGCAGCGTCGTCGGTGTTGGAGGGTTCGATGGGTGGGCTGAGAGCGAGGTTTGCATGTAGTTGGTCTTCGGTGATTTTGCTCCAGCAGCGGCGGGGGATCTGTTGGTGCGGTGGTGTTTGGTGGGTTTCTGGAAGGCGAAGTGGATGCAGCGGTGGTCGGTCTAGAGGAGTTTGGTGGTGTGGCTGACGGAGACGTGCGGGCTTGAGAAGACGGGGTCAAGCGTGTGGCCGGCAGAGTGGGTGGGCGTTGTGACGAGTTGCTTCAATCCGAGGTTGGCGAGGTTATCGATCAGGGTTGTGGAGTTGTTGTCGTTGTTGTTCTCAAGGTGAAAGTTCCGGTCTCCGAGGAGGATGTAGTCGGTGGAAGTCAGGAAGTGCGGGCTGATGAAGTCGGCGATGGAGTCGCTGAACTGGGGACGGGGTCCGGGTGGTCGGTAGACGAGGGTGCCTCTGAGGGTGGAGTTAGGGTCTGTGTGGATCTGGAAGTGCATGTTTTCGGCGGTGCTGAGCACGCCGTCGGTGCTAGTTGAGACCCTGATGCATCTTTGGCTTGTCAAGTTTACGCAGCTGTTCCACTCTCTACATACCCAGGCGAGTCTTTTTAAATGTCATAGTCCCAGAGTGAGGCACACTAGGCGCCTTTTGAGGCGCGGAGCATGTGTAACAGCCGCGCACAACGAGTGAGTCAAGGGCGCAGGGGACATTTTCAAAAGGTAAAGGCCAAATGTAAATTCATCAATCTGAATATTAAGAAGATGGGGGGACGTACATTAAATGTCAGCTTTACTGAAGACACATGTATTTGTGAACGCTGAGGGGCTTCTTATAAGGAGTTCTAGGCGCGGAGTTGACACTCAGGAGGGAGGGCCTCTGGTGCCCTATCTTAGCAGTGCCAGCCCTGAGCTAAATTGACATCCTTCTTAGAGCTCAAACCCAGCAATTGTATTGTATTGTATTGTAATTGCATTTATATAGTGCTTACCTGACGAAGCGTCGAAGCGCTTTTTCGGCGAGTAGCGCGCTACTCCGGGACTCAGAAAAGATTAGTATTGAATTAGTATAGTGAAATATGAAAGTAATTAAAGTGGTGGATAGATTAGTCAGCTATTTGGATTCGGAAGGATAGCAGAAGGATAGAAGAGGAAAAAAGGTTTGGATTTATATAGTGCTTGTTACCCCTGATGGGGTGCTCAAAGTGAGTCACAAATCGCACGTAAAACACTATAATTTAAATTTACTGACTATGTCACGGTGATTATGCAGCGAAGTAATTGATAGAATTTAGGCTAAAATAAAACAAACGTCAAATAAATACCTTAATGGCTTAGACTAGAGCTTTGGAAATGTTGCTGTTGGTTCCAAAGGTCAGAGTGCAGATATTGCCACTGGTCACGTATGAATACCGGCTGCCTGGAGCCTAATATGGCCCCAGGACAGGGCAATGTACACTAGGAGTTAGCGGAAAGAGATGTTTCGTTCTCTGGTCTCAGGAGGACAATTACATTTTAAGGGTATATCTACAGTCAGCTTTAGTTTTCTGGGGATAAAATATTACTTTACATTAAAAAATCCCTAGAAGTTCCTGAAGAAACAAAGGGTAAAGTGACGCTACAGTTAGGTATGGTAATAATATCTTACAAACCTCAGAAATTCACTAAAAAAAACAAAGGTTAAAGTGACATTATAGTCAGTTGAAAATGTCAGTTTAAAAGTAACCTTTTATACTAAAACAAACACTGAAATTCAATAGTTATTTCAAGTAACGATAACTCGTGCTACCCTCACCAGCACTGCTTATCACCTCACATATTAAAACACTCATGACTTGTTTTGTGACATCACTGATAATATTACTGACTACAACTGTATTTAAATCATTGATGAAAAGACTGTGCTTGGCGAGGGTGTGAGTATAGTTACTTGCTTCTTATTTGATGTCATTCTTTCCTCTTATTGTGTTTGTCCATCCCCTATGGCAGAGTTTCTTTACCATCCTCTTGACTGAATGACTTGCACCCTTCCATGGCTCCACATCAGACAACAACTTCTTTTTCTTTCAACACTCCTTTGGAGTGCATGTGTTTTCTTGGTCTTTCTCATGTGTGCAGTTTCGCCCCACATCCCTGCCCGCAGGCTCTCCATGTTGATCTCCACAAGCTTGTCCATTGCTTCCCCTGGCCCTCCATATCCCACTTGGCTTTTTTGGCTTTTTTTTAATATAACCCCCTGATTCAGCAAATCTATTGCTCCCCCCTCCCTCGTCTGCCTTTTTCTCCTGCTGCCTAGGCGTTTTGCTACCGTAGCTCCCCCACCAATCTCTATCCATCTTTTATTTTTTTTAAGGGCATGGCAGATGCAAATTACTGGTTCTTTCTAAATAGTGTGCTTTTGCGCACTTTTTATATTTTAATGTACTGCTCCAAGATGGGCAGCTGCCATCTTAGAATGGTAAAAAAAAAGATGGCTGCCACAACATTACGATGCATAGAGGACGAGGCATATTCATCATTTCACTGGGGCATCCTTTTTGTTTTGCTGATGCCTTTCTATATTTCCACTAACCATTTATTTTCGTTTTGCAGTTGCAGAACAGCATCAGCAAAAAACATTGGTAAAGCCAACATTGGCGACCTATTGATTTTGCAAGTGCTTGTTATTCATGGATGCTGGCTTCGCTGCTGGAACAATTAACTGTTCCCCTAGGCTTTTGTGCTCATGACCTGCTATATGGTTCTCTGGTCCTCAGAGGAGTGGTCCCACCACCATTTTCTGCAACCACTGTTTTCATAGGGAAGAGGAGAAAGAGTGCGCCATGTACAAGAAGCGATTTTCTTTTATTTTCTGGACTGCCAAGAAACAACACCTTGTTCCACACTTCGAGGGACTCGAAATACCTTCACTGTTTAAATGTTCTCAGTTAGTGTGGCTGTCCGAATGGACATCAAAGTCCCTGATGCACTGAGTTTTTAATAGGGTATCACCAAGCAGCTGCAGTGTCAGACTCAAAGTACAGATGTGGACACTGCCATTACCTGGTCTGGGACATAGGCTGCCTTTCTCAAGAAAATTGTGTTTTTTTCTCTAAAATCTCACTGAAAAAGAAAATAATGTATTACGCACCCTCTCATACACGCACATATACATACCCTGACTGGCATCCAGGTTACCAACAATTTATGAGTAGGAGATATTCCCACCCATAACAATAAGTTTAGTGCTATTAACAATGTGAAGTAAACCTTATGTATTACATTCTTTTTTATACACAATCGCATCTCGAAAGTGGCCCTCGCTGCTGCGGCGCCACAGAAGCCGAGGTTCAAAGTTAAGAGGGGGGGGGGGGGGGGGCACGTGAGCTGGAGGTAATCAGCAAGAAATAGGGACTCGGCAGTCGCACGGATCCCCCTCGGACAACTTCAAATGATCCTACCTAAGAGGTTTACTGGGTAATCACTGTGACCAAGAGGTGTCCTCCGCCTCCTCCCCGACCCGCAGGACACAGGGAGCGGTGTGAGCACGACCACTTGAAAGCATTCTCATCATGTCTGAAAAGTAGCACAGCCTCACAGACTTCTAGGCTCCTGGGAAAGATTGCGGGTCAGCGAACAGAGCCTTACTATACGCGCCTTAGGAGTGTCAGTGTTTAGTGCAGGAAGACCCCTAACATTATCTTCTAAAGCCTGCTAGCCCGCAAATCGAGGAATAACAGTGCACAGTGAAGCATCTGTGGCACTTGTCCAGAGTATGACAACAAAAATATCAAAAACGCAGACATCTGCCTCTCTAGAAATCAGGTCTATCAATAAAGGCCAATACTGCATGTTTTCCCCTCTCAGATCTATGAAATAAATGCAGGCATATTGGTAAATAAAGTGCCTGCTGCAGTGCCTAATTTTAAATTTAAAAAAAGAAGTAGACGGGCTCCAAAGTTTTTCTTAGACCCTCGCCGCAGGAGCCACCATCGTAGAATACCGCTGTGTCTTGATTGCACCTCAGACCTTTTCTTCCACCAGCCTACACTTCCCATTTCCTTATCTCACTCTCGCAGGTGCTTTTTCCCTTTGCTGATGATTTCTTATCTTTCTCTTCCTCCTTCTCTTCTCCCTTTTGTGTTTTTTTCTGTTGCTCTGGGTGGACGTCTGCTGATGAAAAATAAGTCCTAGGCGCCCCCCAAAAGAGATTTGGTACCCCCCACCTAAACCACTTGCATAAATTAAGGACTGGCCTGCTGCTTACACTCTGTTTACGTTTCTCTTGCGTAATGTCAGTGCACGTGCTTTCTGTGATTTATGACAGGTCCTGTAGCTTTGGACATTCACAATTTTAGAATATCACGAACATCTGCCTAAAATTATTACATTTGACAAATTTGACAAACACCAAATTGTATAAATCTTTATTGAATGTTCTTGAATCGATTTGCCCAGAACTCAAACGCTAAAGGAAATACTTGAAATGTAAAGTCATAGCAAATGGTTGATTTAGAGCAGCATCGAAAATCTGGAAATGCTGTGTTAAAGTGATGCGTTAAATACATGGGAATTCTTTTTTTGGGCACAAATCTTATATTCCAGTCAAGACTCCAGTCAGTGAGGCAGTTAGTTAAATGTTGAGATACTATTTAAAAAAAAAAAAAACTGACCACCTTCCTAGCTTGAAGTAAAAATGGAAGTTCTAGGTGTACGCTTTGAAATGATGTGCAGTGGCTTACACAGATGTATACAGAATATATTAAATTCTTCTTACGCCTTGGACCAAATTGAAGCCAGGTACTGGGCACAGAACTCTGCACCTATCTGAATAAGTAGAATCACATAAGTATAAGGATATTCCGTAATCCAACTGCGACAAGATAGCATTTACCACAGTCGTCTTTGCATTCATAAGAAGGAAAGGATGACTCTCCTCAACATATGAAGATAGAAGCAGGATGCAGTCACAATCCCATTATTGGATGAAAATCCGTTTCATTTCACTTTAATCTTCAATTCTGAGCAGATGTGAATGTTCCTACAAGAAAATATTTCGGTGGGAAATTCCACTGCAATCTTTTTTGAAAGATACTTCAAAAGCACATGAAATTGCAAAAGTCCACAAAATTCAGAAACTGCTGCTGAGATATGTGAAATTCATCACAGCTGGATTATTCCTAGAACATACCTGTTTTTATAAGATGGCGATACATGGAGGGTCCATTTCACTACTCTTTCCCTCTGTTCCTTGAAGTCAACCTTTCAAAGGCTTACTTCAACAATATGAATTTCAAGAACTTTCAAAAGTGAGGCAAGCTTCAGTTTGTCTACCAGCTTTTGGTTTAGCTCATTCCAGAGTATGAGATTTAGATTCCAAAGGACCAGCCAACATGTTTTGTCACTTACATGTTGTTAGACCTGGCATCATTGGCATGAGTCTCTCCTCCATTTTTTTCTGTTTGCCTCCTCTGTTTACGATGTTTTTGCTGGATTATTGCTTTGGGCACTGTGCCACTGCTGATCAGTGCCACAGTGCAAGTGCTCCCTATGTTAAATTGTTACATTGATTGGTGTTACCATGATTGGCTTGGTTGACTTACTGTTCAGACCCTAGTCTAGTGCACTGCGTGTGCCAAGGGCGTGTAAGTTAACTGCTGCTGGTGGGCTTGCAGCACTGGTTGTGCCACCCACAGAAGCAGCGTGTAAAATGTGTCTCAGGCCTGCCACCGCAGCGCCTGCGTGCAGTCCCTGACTGCCATGTCGACTTGGTAAGGAAACCTACTTACCAGTCTCTAAACCTTCACTTTGCCACATTTCAGACACCTCTATGGTAGGCCCTAGGGCAGGGTGCATTGTTGGTAAAAGGTAGGTCATGCCCTGATGTGTGTGGCATGACCTAATAGTGAATTACAGCCATTTTCGTTTTTCACTATTGAAGGGCTACCTGCCTCCAATAGGCCAGACTGGGCAGACTGATTATTAACTCCATTATAATCTATCTGACTCAGGGAGCATGGTAGCAAGTCGAGTTTAGTATCCCTGAACTCAGAATTTAATAACACACCCTTTAGGATGGATGGTTTTTAAATTCTATGTTTGAAAATAGCACTTTTAGAAAGTGGCTATTTTCTTGTCCAACTATCTACCGGTCTCTGCTGGTTTGGTGTGTGTGTCAGGGGCTGGGTGGCTCCAGAGGTCTGAATGAGTCAGTGTGGGGTGAATGGGGCGTTTACACATAGAGTGAGGGAAGAGTAGCCTGCCCTGCCTGACACAATACTGGCTCCGCCTCCTGCTGGGCGACTGATAGCCCTGCTCCTGCCAGTGACAATACTGGCTCCGCCTCCTGCTGGGCGGCTGAGGACTCTGCCCTGCTCAGTGAATAGGCCAGGTGCCTCTGCCTGGCAACACCCCCAACAAACCTGAGCTGGTGGGAATCTCCCTGCTTGGACAAAGGGAACAAAGGGAAAAAGGGGTATAAGAGAAGGACCCCTGAACCAAGAACTCAGATCACTTCTGACAAGGAAACCTGTACCAAGGACAAGAAGCCTGCTGATCTAAGGACTTGCCTCCCCTTTCTGCCAGAGTGCTGTTTTGCTGTGGAGGAACCTGAAAGCTGCTTCTTTATTTTTGCCAAGGAACAAGGAGAGAGGAACTTGGTGTGTACTCTCTGAACACTTGCTAGGAAATCTCCAAGGACTGGAAGAGTGCCAGTCTCCTGTTGAAGTCACAGGGCCAAAGGACTTCACCATCTACTGAATTGCTGAATTGCTGGAAAGTGTTGTTTCCAGTACACAAGGGAAAATCTGCAGTCTCGACGCCAGCAGCAACGCCAGTGAGCAGTGGGTATCGGCCCCGGCTCCAAGTGACCCCGTCTCGACGCCGGTATCGACGCCAGTGAGGAGTGAGTATCGGCTCTACCTCCAAGCGACCCCGTCCCGACGCCGCTGCTGATCGCATCGACTCGACGCCCTACTCGACGCCGTGAGCGCTGCTCCGGCCCGACATCCCTCGACACCGCTGCGGTTTGACCCGACTCTGAGGCCCGATCGACGCCGACCTCGACGCCGACATCTCGACGCCGTGGATCCTCGTTTTCTCCGTTTCTCAAGGTACTGTACTTGTGGGGTCTGTTGCGACTCCAGGCTCGACGTAGCGCTCCTCGCGGTCAACGCCGAACCTTGGGAATCTTGTAGACTCAACGTCGTGTGACTCCTGTGGGGGTTACATTGTTGCCAAAGAACTGTGCTCAGAAGAATACTTTGCTAAAGAACTATTTGCCAAGAAGAAACCTTATTTGAACTATTATTTTTCCTTCCAAAGAGTATTTATTAAGACTGTGGTATATTTTTGTCGTTATTTGGTCTTGTGCTAAGCCTTATATAAAAATACTATTTTTATAATAACTTCTGTGTCGTGTCCATCTGTAGTGTATTCACTTTATTACTGTATGTGGTCATAAATGCTTAACACACTGCCTCTGAGATAAGCCTGTCTGCTCTGCCAAGCTACCAAGGGGGTAGCAGGGGTTATCTGAGTGTGTAATCCCCTTTCCCTGACTAGAGTTGGTTGGTCCCTATTTGTCAGAAGTGTATACCTCTGCCAACTAGAGACCGCCGGTTCTAACATTGGTGACAGCGGTGGGATTGAACTTTGCATTTATGACTCATGTGCAGTGATTAGTGTACGCTACATAGTGAAAGCAGACCATAACACAGCCACAATCTGTTTGGTAGGATATTCTATTTTTGTTCTCCGCTTTCCTGGAGCTTATTTTTTTAAACACTGCCAGTTTTGACCATGGAGAATGCCGGAGCTGCTACACCTGTGGAGAATGTTGTGGGGGAATTCGATAAGGAGAAGATAGATTCCTACACGCTAAAAGATCTAAAAGGATTTTGCAAGCAGTTTAAAGTTCCTACCACAGGTGTCTCAAAGAAAGAGGGCTTCCTCAAAGCGCTGAAGGCCTGGTTAGAGGCCAGAAATCCCTCTGATCCGGTGGTGGTACCGGAAGAGGAAGAAGAAGAGGAAGAGGAAGAGCCCACAGGTGGGCCAGTGTCATCTCCAGGCAGTAGTGCGTCCTCTAGGAGCCTTTCCCCCGAAGAATTAGAAGACAGGGAGAAGGAGAGGGGGTACAAGTTAGAAATGGCAAAACTTAAATTAGGAGGGCAGTTGGAATTAGAGAATGCGAGAAGCAAGAGAGAAGCTGAAATGGAGAGCAAAAGATTAGATTTTGAGAGAGAGAAATTAGCGTTTGAACGTGAGAAGATGGTGAGGGAGATGGAGCTTAAAACTAAGAGTTTAGAGTTGAATCCCTCTGGTGGCAGCACTCCATCTGTGCCTGCAGAAAGTAGGTTTTATTTTCCTAAAGATGTGATCAAAGATTACAGTAAGAATGAAGATATTAGCCAATGGTTTAAAGCATATGAGTTAGCATTATTGGCCCACCGGGTCCCTGAGAAGGATTGGGGAACGGGGTTGTGGAGCCGCTTTACAAACGAGGGGAGAGATACCTTGTTGAGCCTTCCTGCTGAGGATAGGATGTCTTATACTCATATGAAAGATGCTTTAATGCTGAGATATGGCTTAACTCCAGAAAAGTACAGACAAACCTTTAGAGAATGTAAGAAGTTGCCTGGTACTACGTGGGTTGAATATGTGTCTTTTTTCTGCAGAACCATGGATGGTTGGATAAAGGGTAGCAAGGTTGATAGTTATGATGCTCTTTATGATTTGTTTGCTTGGGAGCACTTGTCTAATAACTGTTTTCCAGAGCTACGCCAGCACCTTGTTGATAGCAAGCTATCTAACCCTAGAAAACTTGCTGAGGAGGCGGACCGCTGGGTCAGTACCAGGGTCCACAAGGGTCCAGTGGGAGACTCAGCCAAAGGTGGGCAGGGTCCCCAGCAGAAGAGTGGGGGGGCCAGGGGTAAACAGAGGGAGTTTCAGAAAGGGCCCCAAAGTAGTCCCCAAGGGAACCAAGGGAAGGGTTCCCAGCCTCCCCCTGTAAAGAAGCCAGAGGCCCCGACAGGTAAACCTGTTCACAGGGGCCCCATGACCTGCTATGCCTGTAAGCAGGTGGGACACCGTTATTATGATCCCCAGTGTCCCATGAAGGATTCGAATGCACCGCCGCGTGCACCCCCTCGGCAGGTAGCGAGTGAAGCCCTGGGAGGGGAGGAGATGGGTGCCCCCGGTGGGTGGGGTCCCGCAGAAATGTCCCTGGTCTCTTTAGGAGACGTGGAAATGGTCCCTCCAACCCCTCTGCCTAGTAACACTAAGAAATATAGGCAGTGGGTGACCATTAATGGCCATAGGGTGGAAGCTCTCAGAGACACCGGAGCGAGTGTGACAGCTGTCAAGTGTCACTTGGTGTCCAGAGAGCAGGTGGTCCCGCATGCATTCTACCCCGTTGTAGCTGCTGACAACTCACAGAGTCAGTGTGAGGTAGCTCAAGTTCCTTTTGAGTGGGGGGGGGGTCTCAGGTACTCTTCAGGTTGCTGTGAGGCCCGCCATGCCTGTTGATTGTCTCTTGGGCAATGATTTGGAGGACTCCCCTTGGGCTAAGGTGGAGATAAAATCGCATCTGGAAATGTTGGGTCTGCCTGAGTGGGTGTGTGCGACCACCCGGTCCATGTCAGTCAGTAAGGGTGTTGATGGGGCCCTGGAGCCTGAAAGTATGGCCCAGGTCCCAACCGTGAAGAGAAGAGGCAGGGGGCGCGGGAAACCGTCCCCCATCGTTCCCGCGGTCCAGGAGGGAGCAGACCCTGAGGGGGATGCCCTGGAACCGACAGGAGAACAAGTGGCCGAACTGGGAGACCTGCCCGAGCTGACCCATTGGCAGCAGGATGGTGGTCCCTCCCGGGAGGAATTTTGTGCTGAACAGAAAGTGTGCCCTTCTCTTGTGGGTATGAGGCAGCAGGCCTCAGCCCAAACGACAGGTGATCAGTCAGGATCACATTGGGTCTACTGGGAGAACGACCTCCTGTATAGCGAGCCTAAGGCTGCTGAACCTGGGTCAGCCCGTGTGCTGGTGGTACCCCAGCGCTTCAGAGCCTTCCTACTGGGGTTGGCTCATGACGTTCCGTTAGCTGGACATCTGGGGCAGGACAAGACCTATGACAGGCTTGTCACCCATTTTTATTGGCCCCAGATGAGAAGGGATTCAGATATCCATTGTAGGACCTGTCAAACTTGCCAGGCAAGTGGGAAAAGTGGGCGGAAGCAGAAGGCTCCCCTCCAACCTTTTCCCGTCGTCAGTACCCCCTTTGAGCGAGTGGGAATTGACATTGTGGGGCCACTGGACCCCAAGACAGCCATGGGCAACAGGTTTAGCCTGGTCTTGGTGGACCATGCCACCCGGTACCCGGAAGCCATCCCTCTCCGAACAGTGACGGCCCCCGTGGTGGGACGGGCACTGATGGGTGTTTTCTCCCGCATGGGGTTCCCCAGAGAGGTGGTGTCAGACCGGGGCACCAACTTCATTTCGAATTATATGAAGTCTCTGTGGAAGGAGTGTGGGGTAACCTACAAGTTTATCACTCCTTACCACCCTCAAGGTAATGGGCTGGTTGAGAGATTCAACCGGACCCTAAAAGGCATGATCATGGGTCTTGAAGAACCAATGAGGTGTAAATGGGACGTCCTCTTGCCATGCCTGCTGTTTGCTTACCGTGAGGTGCCACAGAAGTCTCTAGGGTTCAGCCCCTTTGAGCTTTTGTATGGTCACCCGGTAAGAGGACCTTTGAGTCTGGTCAAAGAAGGCTGGGAGCAATCTCCCAGGAAACCTCCCCAGGATGTATATAGTTACATGCTGGCCTTTAGGAACCAGACTCGGCGCTTCAGAGATCTTGCTCAGGCAAATCTGGAGGCCAGCCAGGAAGAGATGAAGCGGTGGTACGATCAGAATGCCACTCTGGTTGAGCTTCAACCTGGTCAGAAAGTTTGGGTCATGGCCCCTGTGGAACCTTGTGCGCTCAAGGACAGGTGGACTGGACCATTTGAGGTTGTGGAGAAAAAGAGCGATGTCACCTACTTGGTGGACTTGAAGTCTCCCAGGAACCCCTTAAGGGTCCTGCATGTCAACCGGTTAAAGCCCCACTTAGAAAGGTCCGAAGTGGGCATGCTCCTTGCCACAGATGCTGGGATGGAGGAGGAGAGTGAGCCTCTTCCTGACCTCCTGTGTGCAAAAGAAAAAGATGGGTCAGTGGATGGTGTTGTCCTCTCTGACACACTGACCCCTGAGCAGCAGCAAGATTGTCGCCATCTGTTGGTACAATTCCCTGATCTGTTCTCCTTAATCCCTGGTGTCACTCAGTGGTGTGTCCATGATGTGGACACTGGGGACAGCACTCCTGTGAGGCACAAGGCCTACAGGGTGACTGAAAAGGTCAGAGCATATATCAAGGAGGAGGTCTCCAAGATGTTTGCCTTAGGGGTGGTTGAGTCCTCTAGCAGTCCTTGGGCCAGCCCAGTGGTCTTGGTCCCAAAGGCTGCAGCGCCTGGTGCTTCACCAGAACTTCGGTTCTGTGTGGATTACCGAGGACTCAATTCGGTCACCAAGACTGACGCGCACCCCATCCCCAGAGCTGATGAGCTCATCGATCGGTTGGGGGCTGCCCGGTACCTTAGTACGTTTGATCTAACGTCTGGGTACTGGCAGATCGCCTTGACTGATGGGGCAAAAGAGAGGTCTGCATTCTCCACACCAGATGGGCACTACCAGTTCCGTGTGATGCCCTTTGGGATGAAGAATGCCCCTGCCACATTCCAGAGGTTGGTTAACCAGGTATTGGCCGGGCTGGAAGATTTCAGCGCCGCCTACCTGGACGATATAGCAGTGTTCAGCGCCAGCTGGGAGGAACACTTGCGCCACCTCCAGGAAGTGTTGTTGGCCCTGCGCAGAGCAGGCCTCACAATCAAGGCTAGTAAGTGCCAGATTGGGCAGGGTTCAGTGGTGTACTTGGGGCACCAAGTAGGGAGTGGCAAGGTGGCCCCCCTGCAACCCAAGATAGATACCATCCTGGCTTGGGAACCGCCCAAAACCCAGACTCAGGTGAGAGCCTTCTTGGGTCTCACGGGTTACTACAGGAGGTTTGTCAAGGGGTATGGCAACATTGTGCACCCCTTGACCTCGCTGACTTCCAGGAAGCAGCCGAGACGTGTGATCTGGACTGACGCCTGTCAGAACGCCTTTGACACCCTGAAAACTGCAATGTGTACAGCACCGGTCCTCCAGGCACCCGACTTTTCAAAAGAATTCATTGTCCAAACAGACGCTTCAGAGCATGGTGTGGGGGCTGTTCTAGCACAGATGAATGAGGAGGGCCGAGACTTACCTGTAGCCTTCATCAGCCGGAGGTTACTTCCCAGGGAACAAAGGTGGAGTGCGATAGAGCGTGAGGCATTTGCTGTGGTCTGGGCGCTGAAGAAGCTAAGACCCTACCTGTTTGGGACTCACTTCCGGGTTCAGACAGACCACAGGCCCCTCAGATGGTTAATGCAGATGAGGGGTGAGAACCCAAAGCTGTTGAGGTGGTCCATTTCCCTACAGGGGATGGACTTTACGGTGGAACACCGCCCTGGTACAGATCACGCCAATGCTGATGGTCTGTCCACATTTTTCCGCCTTAGTGATGAGGACTCCCTGGGTGAAGGGTAGTTCTCCCCACATTTCAGCTGGAGGGGACACGTGTTAGACCTGGCATCATTGGCATGAGTCTCTCCTCCATTTTTTTCTGTTTGCCTCCTCTGTTTACGATGTTTTTGCTGGATTATTGCTTTGGGCACTGTGCCACTGCTGATCAGTGCCACAGTGCAAGTGCTCCCTATGTTAAATTGTTACATTGATTGGTGTTACCATGATTGGCTTGGTTGACTTACTGTTCAGACCCTAGTCTAGTGCACTGCGTGTGCCAAGGGCGTGTAAGTTAACTGCTGCTGGTGGGCTTGCAGCACTGGTTGTGCCACCCACAGAAGCAGCGTGTAAAATGTGTCTCAGGCCTGCCACCGCAGCGCCTGCGTGCAGTCCCTGACTGCCATGTCGACTTGGTAAGGAAACCTACTTACCAGTCTCTAAACCTTCACTTTGCCACATTTCAGACACCTCTATGGTAGGCCCTAGGGCAGGGTGCATTGTTGGTAAAAGGTAGGTCATGCCCTGATGTGTGTGGCATGACCTAATAGTGAATTACAGCCATTTTCATTTTTCACTATTGAAGGGCTACCTGCCTCCAATAGGCCAGACTGGGCAGACTGATTATTAACTCCATTATAATCTATCTGACTCAGGGAGCATGGTAGCAAGTCGAGTTTAGTATCCCTGAACTCAGAATTTAATAACACACCCTTTAGGATGGATGGTTTTTAAATTCTATGTTTGAAAATAGCACTTTTAGAAAGTGGCTATTTTCTTGTCCAACTATCTACCGGTCTCTGCTGGTTTGGTGTGTGTGTCAGGGGCTGGGTGGCTCCAGAGGTCTGAATGAGTCAGTGTGGGGTGAATGGGGCGTTTACACATAGAGTGAGGGAAGAGTAGCCTGCCCTGCCTGACACAATACTGGCTCCGCCTCCTGCTGGGCGACTGATAGCCCTGCTCCTGCCAGTGACAATACTGGCTCCGCCTCCTGCTGGGCGGCTGAGGACTCTGCCCTGCTCAGTGAATAGGCCAGGTGCCTCTGCCTGGCAACACCCCCAACAAACCTGAGCTGGTGGGAATCTCCCTGCTTGGACAAAGGGAACAAAGGGAAAAAGGGGTATAAGAGAAGGACCCCTGAACCAAGAACTCAGATCACTTCTGACAAGGAAACCTGTACCAAGGACAAGAAGCCTGCTGATCTAAGGACTTGCCACCCCTTTCTGCCAGAGTGCTGTTTTGCTGTGGAGGAACCTGAAAGCTGCTTCTTTATTTTTGCCAAGGAACAAGGAGAGAGGAACTTGGTGTGTACTCTCTGAACACTTGCTAGGAAATCTCCAAGGACTGGAAGAGTGCCAGTCTCCTGTTGAAGTCACAGGGCCAAAGGACTTCACCATCTACTGAATTGCTGAATTGCTGGAAAGTGTTGTTTCCAGTACACAAGGGAAAATCTGCAGTCTCGACGCCAGCAGCAACGCCAGTGAGCAGTGGGTATCGGCCCCGGCTCCAAGTGACCCCGTCTCGACGCCGGTATCGACGCCAGTGAAGAGTGAGTATCGGCTCTACCTCCAAGCGACCCCGTCCCGACGCCGCTGCTGATCGCATCGACTCGACGCCCTACTCGACGCCGTGAGCGCTGCTCCGGCCCGACATCCCTCGACACCGCTGCGGATTGACCCGACTCCGAGGCCCGATCGACGCCGACCTCGACGCCGACATCTCGACGCCGTGGATCCTCGTTTTCTCCGTTTCTCAAGGTACTGTACTTGTGGGGTCTGTTGCGACTCCAGGCTCGACGTAGCGCTCCTCGCGGTCAACGCCGAACCTTGGGAATCTTGTAGACTCGACGTCGTGTGACTCCTGTGGGGGTTACATTGTTGCCAAAGAACTGTGCTCAGAAGAATACTTTGCTAAAGAACTATTTGCCAAGAAGAAACCTTATTTGAACTATTATTTTTCCTTCCAAAGAGTATTTATTAAGACTGTGGTATATTTTTGTCGTTATTTGGTCTTGTGCTAAGCCTTATATAAAAATACTATTTTTATAATAACTTCTGTGTCGTGTCCATCTGTAGTGTATTCACTTTATTACTGTATGTGGTCATAAATGCTTAACACACTGCCTCTGAGATAAGCCTGTCTGCTCTGCCAAGCTACCAAGGGGGTAGCAGGGGTTATCTGAGTGTGTAATCCCCTTTCCCTGACTAGAGTTGGTTGGTCCCTATTTGTCAGAAGTGTATACCTCTGCCAACTAGAGACCGCCGGTTCTAACACATGTTTGTTGGAAGTTCTTATGCAAGTTTGATGATTTAAGGACTAAGCTGGGTGTTTCATTGTATTCCTTCTTTTCTTGGTATGTTGGGCCTAATTCCTATCAGCATTGGTTAGGATACAGAATACTTTGAAGATCATTTATGGCACTCTTTGAAGCCAATATAGGGTTTTACAGTGATTTTTAACAAATCGAACCTTTCACACTCAGGCTCAGTGTGGACGATTTATTTTCTACTCATATTACATAAATTCGTTTTTCTAAGAGACTGGTATGGATCATATATATATTTATGAAAAGTATGTTTGACGTTCCAGAACATTACAGCAGAATCAGGGGGGGCTGAATCTAGAGTAAAAGACAAAATATATAACATAAGTAAAATAGCAAAGTGAAACGTATCATCTGTAAAAAATAATCTGAGTTCCTTACAGCATCTAATAACCGCGTTCCAGTTATCTATGCGGTCCCGAAGACACATATAAACACACTTGATCCATTGTTGCATCCTATCGTATCCATGATAGGCACAGCCACTGAACCACTGTTTAAATATATTGACGTGTTTCTCAAACCCATAGTTAGCCAACTATCTTCTTATATCATAGATACGGCCATCTAATCTTTAAAATAGAAGGGGCTCCATTGAATGACAAAAGAGAAATACTTGTGACAATGGACATTAAGGCCCTCTACACCAACGGGTCTGATAGAAAGGCCTTAGAAGTAGTCCAAGATATCCTATTAAGGACAGAAGACCATCATAATTATGAGTTTAAAACACAATGTCTAGAGATTGTCCTCAATAAAAATGTCTTTTAATTTGATGGCGTACTGTATAAGTAAACAAAAGGAGTTAGAATGGGAACAGCCAGTGCCCCAAGTATAGCCAATGTTTATATGGGGAATTTTGAGAGAAGATTCATCTACAATGAGATTGCTCCAATTCTTTAAAAACTTATTGTGGTATCATTTTATAGATGATATCTTTTTCATCTGGCAGGGAGAAGAGGAAGATCTCGATCAGTTTTTCCAATGGATCAACTTGTGCAACAGCAACCTCAGACTTACCCCAAAAAAGAGCAAGGTAAGGGTGGAGTTCCAGGATATCTGGATTGAACATGAAAATCAACAACTTTCAGTATCTCATTAGACTAAACCTACTGCAAAGAATATCCCTTTCCATTACAGTATCTTCCATCCACGCTGCCAAAAACAAGGGATTCCCTTTAGCCAATTTCCATTGCTTCGTAGGAATTGTACGAGCCTCACGGAGTTTATTAAACATGCAGAAATACCCAAACATAAATTGCTGGCTAGAGGCTTCCCCAAAAGATTAGTCAGTGGCTCTTTCAAAAGTGCCAAATATTTCAATAGAGACACCATGTTTCAGGCAAGGGAGAAACAGGTAGAGAAAAAACTGGTCTGTTTACACAGCATTACAACCTTGACCAGAAAATTAGGCAGGCAGTTAACTCTCAATAGCATTTATTTAACATTAAACATCAATAAGGATGAACCCAAGCTACCAAAACCCATATTTGCATTCAGGAGGAACCGGATCCTGAGGAATCTGTTCGTAAAACCTATACTTAAGACCCATGACCAATTTTGCCAAAAAGCTATCACCGGCTTCAGCTCGGTTAAGGGTAACCACAAATGTGGCACCTGTCAGGCAAGCGACAATGCCATTGAAGTAGACCAAGTGAAAGTTGGCAAACTGAAGGACCTTAAATGTTGTCTATCTCATCCTATGGCCATGTGGCTGTGGTTATGTGGGAGAAACAGGGAGAGAAATAAGGCTGAGAATAGGAGAACACAAGTCAAATATACGTAATCAGAAGACATCAAAACCCCTAATTAAGCACTGGCTTGATCATGGGGCATACAGATAAGTAACTTAGATGGACCATAATGGAAAGAATTGTGTCATTGAGGAGGACAGATGAAAAGAAGTGTCGCAAAAAAAAGAGAGGTGTTCTAGATCTTTCCATTGGACACACATAACAAAGGACTTAATGAAATGACACCTTGGGAAAAAGCACTGTAGGTTGACAGTGTCTGTTTTGATTAAAAGATTAATTCCGTATTGCCCTCTTCATTGGAAGAGGATTCTTATCTACTCTGATCTAGGACTACATGCCTATGTTCAGAGAGAGCCTCTCTAGATCTTAGATCTAGCGTGTTTCCTCTTTGAGCCCCCGTCTGAATTTGGCTGTTATACACTGCTTTTTACTGGACGGTAGCCGATTATCTATACATTTAGCCTATCTAGTGTCCTTTTGGATATCCTTTGTATGAGTTCTCAATTCCTTGGGATTTTATCCATGCTAATATAGGTATTCTCTCCTGCTCCCGGAGTGAGAAGGCGTGTCCAATTTTATATAAAAGAGGAGAAGACATCAGGGGTAGACTGGTTGCTTTTCTAATTGCTGATAGCCACTTTATTGTATATATAACTGGCCCACATTCTTGTTTGACCTTCCTAAGATGGCGGTAATAATGCAGTGCTTTTTTAGTGGTCCTTGATCAATACGTGCCTGAAACATTATCGCTTCATCCTATTAAGGAGACTGCAGCATTGACTCAGGGCATGTGAGCGGAACAGGACATTGGACTTTTCGGCCTCCGTCGAAGCCTAGCCTGTTCCACGCCCTGCTAATTTTGTGATAAAAGAGACCACTGGCATCGGCACCGCCAAGGCTGACCAGGGAAGAAATTGGCTCACTTGAGCCATGAACCGAGGGAGGATTTCGAATACCCATGCTACTTTTTGATCAAGATTCCACATAGGTAACCAGAATATACTAGGATCTAAAGTTCAAGCCTCTTGCCTCCCCGCTTCTATGTTACCACTTTGGCAAGACTTGGTGCATTATGCAGGACACTATTAACTATGCCCCACCATAACAAAGTTTGCGGATTAACAAAGCCAGCTAAACGTTCTGCTCTTACTTTCACAAGCATAAGTCGCATCATGGGCAGTTGAGTGTCATATTCAGCATTGGCTCCCTTAACGCAACATCATGGTGAATGATGATACATTTTGTTTCTCTTTAATTATAAGCAGACGAGGCAACTTTGGTCCTCGGCTTTTGCTTTCCAGATAGATTTATGACGATGTTGTAATTGGTACCCTTTCTGGCTTCTAGATTCATTTTCATACGTTCGTTGGGTTGTTCAGAACACTCTTGGACTGTGGCCATTTAACCTGCAACAGACTTGGGATAAAAGAATCAAGATACAGTACCCTCTCTTGAGATAGGGCCCAGAGTGACGGCTGTTATATGCTCAGCTTTTTATATGTTTGAGCAAGATTGTTTTTCTCATCCCTTTATGTCTTTCTTATTGTCTTGATTAGAACCAAGTCAGTCATATGCGGCTCATTATATATGGGCTGTGACCGTAGAATCGGTGTCTCCTTCTACCGATGCCCGTGTTAGGAATGGAGTATTAGGCGCTATACTCTTTATGTCTCTTTCATTTCTATTTTTTCACACATTGCGGTACCCGGGTCTGTTTTTCTTGCGTGTGGTTTTTAGACCTGGGTAGCTTTTTACAAAATGGCCTCTACAAGACTCTTGTTTGAGTGGCTATCTCTCACAGTTAACTAACCTGAGCACCACACCAGGGACCTTATGGGTTGTCATTGACGTATCTCGCATGCATTATATTGAGCACAGCTATTGGCTTTCAAATTTTCATGTTTGTCTGGCGAATCAAGTATGCTCTCCCAATATTAATTGGTTATGGACCGAGCCATTAATTAGATCATTGTGATCTCTTTATATATGTTTTGATCCTTAAGATCCTTTGTTGAGACCTGCAACTCCCCCCCCCATCTTTTCTACCCCACATCAAGTTATGGAATATTACATGTGAGTGCCCAGAGGGAGGTGTGGCCACTTCGGGGGCCTTATCGAAACACGCGTCGGCGCATGTCTGAACAGAAAGATCAAGGCCATAACATTGTACATTGTTTATACTTTATTTCTAAAAAAAATAATATATAAAACTGAATGCTTTATCTATATGATTGGATTTATGTTTTGCATCAGACGAGCGATTGAAATGTTCCTCAACGCATTAATTATATTGAAACTCTCTAAATGAAGAGAGCTCTATGTGATTGATCCTTCCGCATTGTGTCCGTTCCTGTGCTGTTTGAACAGATTTATCTATATTTAATGCATGTTAGTGGAAAAAGTCTGTATGAGGTATGTGTGACATGTGTGTAGGTGAGATTGAGTAGATTGAGTGACTGTAGGGGGACAGAAAAAGGAAAAATATGTACTTCTTGCAATCCATTAGAGTGCAGTTTTATAAGTTTTGATAATATGTGTATATAAGCTGTTGATACCTATTGTGATTTATTTTGTATTAAATATTGGAAATTCTTGAAACTAAATTAAGAACGTGGTAGCTTATCATTCAAGACATGTTGAAAATCTAGGCTCGATCCGCATGGTGAGTTGTCCACCATTTATGGCGAGGCATTCTGCTTATTTTGATCAGAGGCAGGTTCATTACGTTTTTTGCTTTCTTTTTATGCTTTCTGTATGGATTATATAGGAGACCACACTGGGAAGCTAATGGGATGAGAAACCTCCAACTTCATGCCAACAGTGCCTGAGCTCCAGCACAGGTAAACTGTTTTTTTACCTAGCACTAAACACTTTCTTCTATGAAGACTCCAGAAAGCACTAATCACCCTCACTGGTAATTAGCGCACTATACAAATCGACATAAACATAACACAACAAATATGTGCTGGATGTGAACAAAGGCATCAAAATTAAAGTAAAGAAACAAAAAGGTTATATTTCCCAAACAAGTTTAGCCACAAAGGTATAATGTATTGATTAAACAAGCATTGGCATAGCCAATATGTCTTGCTTTTGAGACCTTATAAGTGTTTCACCAGAGCTATTGGCTTTGCCAATGTCTTTAAGCTATGTTGTAGAGCAGTGTGGCTGCTGTACAGCATGCTAAAAAGTTATTTTTAAAAACTGTGATAAACCTTTTTGTTACCTTATATATAACCAAGAAGACATTATGTACAACTGAGCGACCCTATTAAAAAAGAATTAACATAAAAAATGTCATCTAGTGTGTTTTTTGTCCTTGCAGTGCTGGGAACTTCTTCCTGCCTAATGATTCCTTCTCATGGCTTTGAAACTTGATCATGACTGTCTGAAGCTAGCCACACACATCACCTACTTGCGCCAGTGTGGAGGACTACAGACAAACGTCACTTTTACATGTCTGTGGCTGCGTCAGTCATGGCTCTGCAAGGAGCTGTCTGCTCATTGTGGGTGCTGAAGGACGATTTTAGAAACACGTGTGCTGAGACCGCCGATTACGGTAAACACCTCCAGGGCCCTCAGCAGAACCCCTAACAGTGCCAAGAAGGCCCAGAGATATCTAATGTGCTTTAATGACCTGCGTGTTGAAATACTGGCGGGAGGGGCAGCCGAGAGGCTGAAAGGTGCATTCAAAGTCAGACTTAAAAATACCTGGCTCAAAGGAACGAAAACAGGGAGTTCATCGTGTAACGAATATTCTACACCCCAAATCTGACCAGACGAGTCTGTGGCCGCGAAGAATCATCAACAGAAATGAACTGAAAGATTTGCACACATGTTCATGCCCAATTAAACTGTTTTATTTCTACAGTAACTCAGCCTTAAAAATAACAACAACAAAAACAGAAAACGAGGCACGCTAGTACAAAATTGGGCAGTAAAATAAAAAAATAAAATGTAAATGTCTTTGATTGAGGGAACTTGTTTCTACTAAAATGCATCAACCGCCAGCAAGGTCCAAAATAAATTATTTAATTTGCATTAGTTTCGGCAAGCGCTCCAAGTTCTTATTTTAAGTGTTTATATATATTAAATCACCTAAAGGTCCCAGTTTCCCAAGTCTTGGCAGAGAAGGTTAGGTTCATCAACTTTCTGCTTTTTATTTATATATATTTAATTAGTTTTACAATTTGGTGGAACCTCTTACCTGTTAGTGCAATGATCCGAAGCCTCTGAGGAAGAACTAGGACATTTGTCCACACCGTAAAATGGGGCCAAACTTTGCTAATGTCGTTCCCTGTTCCTGGACTTCTTCAGAAACATCTAGGCGTTCGACGTCTTAGTGCATGTCAAGTTTTTCAAGAAAATATCTGAGATTGGGTCACTTTCTGTCCACATAAAAAGTATTTTGTTCTGTTGGAAAGATGCATTCCCTGAGCCAGGAAAAAGTCAATATTTTATTCCCTAGAAAAACAAGCATTTGCAATGCGTCTCGCATTTGCAATGCAATAGGTCTCGCATTTACGAGAGTTTGAGCTATTGTCATTGTAAATGACAATGCCTTTTATTTATGTGTTGATTTTTAAAACATAAATAAAAGGCATTTAACATTGCCACTAGCTTAAACTCTCACGAATGCGAGACCTATTGCATTGCAAATGCTTGTTTAGAATATCCATATAACGTACACTTCGAACAGTATCCCACGTAGGTACTTATCTACGACAAGAACACTTTCCAAAAGCAGAGACTGGTTTTCTTGTCTGCATTTTGTCGCTGAAGCTTTTCCTTGATAGCATATTGTGGGCGGGGCTTTGGTGGCAGAGGCATTAGGGGCGCAGGTGTCTTTGTACTCCGCCTTGGCAGCCAACATTCATAATTCGTGGGTGGGGCTGGGGCCGGGATGTCTGAACTCTCGGCTGCCCCTGTCTCTTTAAATTCAGCCTGCGCAAATGACAGCTGGAGCGTGAGGGGAGCTTTGTGTTGTATTTAGGTCTGATCTGAGGAAGAGGGGGCTCCAGGGGTGTCATCATGATGGAAGCTTTGCGTTGTATTTATGCCTGATTTGGGGGGGTGAGAGGCATTTATCAGACAATCCCAAATGAGGCCTCGGAGGGAGGGGGGCTATAAGCCTCAAGTGGAAGATATTCGAGGAAGGCTGGCTTCAGAGAGAAGGGCGTCTAGAGAGGGCCCCATCCCTTGCTGTTGTTGCTGACCCATTCCCAGGGCTGCTGCATTTCATTCACTGACAAGACTTTCAGTGGGCGGTGCATCTTACTGTCAGTGAGGAGGAATAATTGTTATTCCTAAAGTAGTGTACTGGGGTTAAATCCTTCCCTTGGCACGCCGCTTCTCTCTACCGGGGCAGGTCGTGCCCCTGTGGGCTGCATTGCAGAGCACTGCGACGGCTGTCGCCTTTCGATCCTCCGGTGGCGGGAGCGCGCACAGCAGGGCTGCGCTCAAGCACGCTTGGCGGTGGCGACACGGTCTCAGCGCGATGAAGCGTGCACTGTCCCGGCAGTACTACACTCGCATGGAAGCGCTGCCGCTGCAAGGGGACCCCGGGAACCACTGGAGAAGTGGGGGCGCCCTTCTGCCACCAGAGCCTCCTCCGAAGAACAGCGCCTAATCCGCCACCACCGAGCGAGGATTAATTATGGTGTGTGCCATGCAAGCGTGCACCGTCCCGGCAATACTACCCTCGCATGGAAGCGCTGACGCTGCAAGGGGACCCTGGGAACCACCGTAGACGTAGGGGCGCCCTTCTGCCACCAGAGCCTCCTCCGAAGAACAGCTCCTGATCTGCCACCGCCGAGCGAGGATTAATTATGGTGTGTGCCATGCAAGCGTGCACCGTCCCGGCAGTACTACCCTCGCATGGAAGCGCTGACGCTGCAAGGGGACCCCGGGAACTACCGGAGACGTGGGGGCGCCCTTCTGCCACCAGAGCCTCCGCCGAAGAACAGCGCCTGATCCGCCACCGCCGAGCGAGGATTAATTATGGTGTGTACCATGCAAGCCTTAATTATTATTTCTTATTCAAGTTTTATTATTATGAGTGGTAGTAGTGGAATGGAAAGTGAAAGTGCATGAGGCTGCTGAGGACGGAAGGGGGACAGGAGATGTGCACATCGCGTGGCTGTACGTGCACGTACACAGGCTCCAATCGCCAAAAGCCCTGCGCGTGCCCATCTCCTGTCCCCCTTCCAAAACAAGTCAGCAACAATAGATCTCGCTGGGGGACAGCGCTTTCGCGCTGCGTTCGCCAGGCGAGACCTAAAAAGGTTGAGCTGTTGCCTAATAGGAGCGGCATGACACCACTCCCTTAAAGAGAGCAATGCTGCACTGTAGGCGGAGTACACAGCACGAAAACTTCACAGAAGGGAAGCAAGTTGTATCACTGTACCTGGGGCAGGCAGCGTTCCCCCTTCCGCACCATGGTTCTGTAGGTTTCTATGTCCCAGCCTCAGTCCTGCCCCACTGCTGGGAACAGCAACCAGCCTTGGCAAATTGCTGCTCGACCAGCCCTGGGAGGGGGAGTGGCACCGGGAATCCAGCGGAGCTTCAAGGTCCAGTACCTGGTGCAATTTTATGCAGTTTAACCAGAATTATTATCTTCAATTTATTACCTGGCAAACAAATTAAAGTAATCTTTTTCTGTAATTTGATGTTGGGTAAAATAATCCCTGTAATATTCCTCTTTTAATTAATATATTGTGTAGTAATGAGTAATTGAATGTCAACTAAAAGAGGATAAAACAATATATGTGATCTTTTTCTAAAACAAGATGGAGTTTGTACCGCTACAGATTGTATCCAACATGTCTTTGTATGACTTGTATAACAGCTACACCTGCTCTATAAATTATATGAGCATAATTGTAATTGCACTTTTGCTGATGCGCGACAGATGCTTTCCCTGGTGTCCACTAGCTCTACATGTTTTGTCTGTGAAGATAACTTTCAGTCAATCAATCAGGTGTTTGTTAAGCATGACTACTCACCTGTAAGGGTCTCAAGGTCCTGGGGGGTCGCAGGTTCCAGTCCATCAAGGAGGGGGTCTGTCGAAGAGCCATGTTTTGAGGTTTCTTGCAAAGATGGGGAGCAATGTTATCTGTCTGAGGTGGAGCGGAAGGTCGTTCCAGGCTCTGGCCGCGCAAAAGGAGAAGGAGCGGCATCCCAATCTGGTCTCTCTGGTGCGGGGGACCACGGAGTAGGAGAGCTGGGCTGATCGTAGGGTCCTTTGGGGTGCGTGGAATTTGAGTCGGTTGTTCAGGTATGCTGGTCCGGTGTCATGGAAGGCCTTGTGAGCATGGGTTAGCATCTTGAAGATGACTGTAGCTTCAATGGGGAGCCAATGGAGTGTGCGCAGGTGGTGGGAGATGTGGCAGTTTCTTGGCAGGTTGAGGACCAGTCTTGCGGTGGCATTTTGGATGTTCTGTAGCTTGCGGGGGAGTTTTTTGTTTATTCTGGCATAGAGCGCATTGCCGTAGTCGAGCCTGCTGGTGACCAGGGCGTGAGTGACGGTCTTTCTGTGTTCGAGGGGGAATCCATTTGAAGGTCTTATGTAAGAGGCGGAGGGTGTGGAAGCAAGAGGACGAGACGGAGTTGATCTGGCATTCCATTTTTAGCTCTGAATCCAGGATGATTCCCAGGTTGCGTGCGTGGTCCGTGTGGGTGGGCGGGCATCCGAGGGCGGGGGGCCACCAGGTGTCGTTCCAGGCATCGGGGTTTGGGCCCATGATGAGTACTTCCGTTTTGTTGGTGTTTAGCTGTAGGCAGATGTTTTTCATCCATTTGACGACGGCTTCCATGCTTTCTCTAAAGTTGTGTCTGGCGGTGTTGGGTTCGTTAGATAGGGAGAGGATGAGTTGGGTGTCGTCTGCGTATGACACAATGTTGAGTCCATAGGTTCTGACGATGGGGGCGAGCGGAGCCATGTAGACGTTGAAGAGCGTAGGGATGAGGTAGAGACCCCTGGGGGACTCTACCTGTTGGTAGGTGTAGGGTCCGAGAGGAAAGGGGGGAGTCTGACCCCTGCGTTCTGCCGTAGAGGAAGGAGCGGATCCAGTCGACGGCCTTGTCTTGGATCCCTGCGTCGTGGAGTCTGCGTATTAGGGTGCGGTGAGAGACTGTGTCGAACGCCGCTGAGAGGTACGAGGAGGATGCTGTTATACGTGTCCTGTTTTAGTAAAACTTGAGAAAACATAAATTACACAAAAGCCAAAACTATTGGCTCCGGCAGTACATGTTATTAATTTGATTGTATAACTGTGGAATCGGCTCTTCTTGCTTCTGGGTCTGGGGCACAGACTCCCAGCCTGCCCTGAGGCCAATCCTGAAGCTGCTCTCACAAGAGAGCAGCTTCAGGGTTGGCCTGAGCGTCGGCAACTTGCACTCCCAAGCAGACCGGGAGCCTGTGCCTGCTCTCTCCAGCCCCGGGAACAGCAGCTGAAGCTGGAGAGAGCTTCACTGCGCATGAGGGGTTTGGCTGGCCCAACAAACACCTCTTGCACAGAGAAGTGAGTATCCACCATTCCCCCACCAGCAGTGTCATCCCCTGGACTCGCCTCCAAGACCCGTCAGAGTCCTGGGGAAGTGTCCAGGGGATCAAAATAAAACTATAATCAAATGGGTTTAAAACCCATTTAATTATCTTTTTATTTTTCTGGTGGTGGCGGGGGGGGTGCTCCTCCGCTCTTATGGAGCAGCCATCACTGCTAGTTAGCTAGGTCTTTAGTGGTGGTGTGTTTGTAGACTGCTTGTGCGCAGATGCTTCTTGATGAATTAAGAAAACACAACTTTAAAACCTAGCAGTGACCAAGGGGAAAGGCCAACAGATACTTCATTATTTAAAACCCAAGTATTCAGCTGACCTCTGAAAGAGAATTCTTTCTTCTCGACACCTCACAGGGAGCGTTCCACAGTTTGACTGCTGCTGTGGAAAAAGCAGGGTCTTCCTAAGTGATAGTTTTATTCTCAGTGGTGGCAATCAAGAATTAGTTTGCCAACCTAGAGGAGCTCGATGGTTGACTGAAAGAAAAATTATTGTACGGAAACGAGGGTGATTTGAGGGATGAGGTTTTATGCACAAATGTTTGGGCCTTAAAGGCTACCCAAAATCGTATGTGAATCGTGTGCAGAGATTGTAATACTGGGGACATATGCAATCTTCTGGCAGTTTTGCGAGCACCTGTGCCATAGCATTCTGTGAAGGATGCAGTCAACATGAGATTTTGTCTGGAGGTTCAAGGTAAAGAAAATTAGAGTAGTCAAGATGAGATTGATAGACAATGTTTACTGCTGGCGCATGCAAAGAGGGACCAATAAGGGGAGAAGCTTTTTAAGGTGGGCCATAGCTTTTCTAGCAAAACTTTGGACTTTCCTATTCATTCTACCTCTAAAGCAGAAAATAAAAAAATTCAAAGAATGAATCGCCATTTCTTCACCATTTAAAATGTCTTATCTCATACTTCAAAAGTATGCCAATGTATTCTTAACTGCATCCGTCAGCTAAGATGGCAGGCACAGTTGCAGTACTGTTGACTGCCACACTAATGTCAAGCAGTTTCAGTGTTGTGGCAACTAAGTAAATATGGGAAAGACTGCAAAGGGCAACAGAAATTAAACAGTATTAAAGCTCCGGTGAGCATACCGTCATTAACAGCTGTAATTAAGGGTGACGCCCTCTGGGACTGTCACAAATCTTTCAGAGACCTGTCTATAAAAAAAAGCATAATCTTGATTTTTTTTACAACAGCTTAATAAGGTTAAAAGTAGTGAAAATCTGCATAGCTGTTGCTTAACTTGAATCTTGATTGCTTGTTTAAGCCCCTGCATCAATGTCTGGGAGAGGGATGCAGATCATCCTTGCTACTGTTATTGTTACTGTTAATATTACTTCGCATTTGTGGTTTCCGATCTTAGCACGCAGGTGTAGTGTGAATCATTGACAGTGAACTCAATGAGAAGCTTTTGGTATTGTGTATGAGGCCCAAAGACATGTTTGGAGTTGTGTATATAGATGCTACATCTAAGAATACCGATGTGAATAAGAGGTTGAGAAGGACAGAGGCAATCACGTGATCAGCTGTTTTAACTCTGAGTTGATCAAGCATCCTAGGAAGGGGGAAACTCATTTCTTTCATCGGAATGGGACCCTGGCAATCATGAGCTAGAGGAGCATGAGCAAGGTGGGAATCACCAGGAACAACATGCAATGGCCTCTGGTGTAGGTCACCCTATGAGCGTTGTATCTGTAGCAGCATTAGTTCAGTAGTATCCAGTTGATAAAATAGGTCACAGCACCTCACAGGAATGGAGTGGGCTATGGACCAAAAGAGGAGCAATTACATCCTTAGTGAGTAGCAGTCATGTATCTCCATGGCAGGCAGCAGCACAGACTCATTACTGGAAAGAAGATATTGATCAAGGCTGGATGTGAAGAATGTTCTTTCTTTCTGTATTTAACACACTTTTGATTGGTTCAGAGTGCTTCTTGCTGAATAATGGATCCTTTTGCGCATGCAGTTTTTCTCAGTAACACCACCATCCAGCAATTGCAGTGATGCAACTAGTAATAATCATGTTACTGCAAATTTATCTTTAAATAGAAATACCATATGAAAATGTCATTTCTGCAGGATTTTCAACATTTAAAATTGAAAAGGTTGCAGCAGCATTTTGCACCAAATTTCCATGCAGTGAAGTGGACGGAAAATATTTCTTAATGCCGTAATAGCTCTTAGTTCTATATCTTAACCATATGTCATATGCACAAATATTTTCCCACTCATCTAACTTCAGCTTTTACACTACCTTACCAAATCTAAATGAGTAGTTCAATATTTAAAAATGAAGCACTATTGGCAATGCCTAGGTCTCCACTAGTGCAATATTCACTGGAGGTAGCTCCAAAGTCCCAGAGATGCAAAGCAGTCAGATTAGGGGTGTTTTCAACATATTGTGCTTCACTTCAAATATGTGTTGCCCAGTGCAAATATGATCCAAGTGAGGTTTCTTAATTGTATATTTGCCCACATTTTGCTCTGGTAGTAACTTACATTATGTGTTCTAAGAGGCAAACAATATACCAATAACCAAAACTTCTATTAATACAGTGATAAAAACAATGTCTTGTACAATGGCAACTTCTGGTTTGATAGGTTTTGCTTGTGTTTCAGCGTTTGTATTATCAATTTTTTAACTGAATATACAACCAAACACATCGCACGCAATTACAATCTCTTTACAAGACAACAAAATTGTTATGACTTAATAATGTAAAATACAAAGTACAAATTGAGTAATCTTAGCAAGTAATGTGATGACTCTAAATACTAGAAATAATAAATACCTAATCATGCCTCAACTTTTGAGCTACCTCAAGCGCACATTGCACTAGTGGACTCTTAAGCATTGAGAATAGTGCTTCACTTTTCCATATTAAACAGTTAAAGCTAAATTTTATGCACTTTACAAGGGCCCAGACTTAGATCAGTTCATACACCATGAACGAATAATACAAGGCAACAATGGAAAAGCAGTACAAATAAGGAAACAACAAGATTTGCACTTGGCAATTGTTGGAAAGCCGTAAAGCAATATTAGACTTAAGATGGGGAACATCAATCTCCCCAATAAAATGGGCCATTCTGTGTAAAAGACAATTGCTAAGATTTTTAAGCCTTGAAAATCATGAACATGTAAAACAACATAAATCAATGCACAACTCAATGGCAACTACAATTTCAAATGTACCCGCAAAGTAAGTGTCTTGGAGCTTGAGTTTGATGATTGTTAGAACACCAGTGATGGAAGCTTAATTTTGTCAGCTGATGACAAAAGGTTTGAAACAGACAGGCTTCAGACCTGACTGATCACAAATGGCACTAAAAATGGCTAGCTGTGTAGCCAACCTGATACTGGATTGCCGACCTCAGCAACGTCAAGGTAGTGACAGAGAAGTGGATACAATTAGAAAAGTTGATTCAGTGAGAGTTGTGCTCACCAGCCTGAGTCACTGTCCTCTCAACTGCACTTGCTCACCGTACATCACAAGCAGCCCATCTCCACCCTCTGTCAAGTATGATGGGCTCTGAAGATGTTCATGAATATCTGATAATGGTGAGATGATTTATCACCACCCTGCCTTCATTGCATGGATGGGGGCAGAGAAACACAGACTTTCTTCAGCAATGCAGGAACCCTTGGGCTGGCTAGGGGGATTCATGCAGGGCTAGTCAGCACCAGTAGAGAAACAGGTAAGAAGAGATGATATAAGAGGGCCACAGGTTTAGTTCCAGTCAGAAAGAAGTGTATAGCATGCTGAATACACTTTTTGGAGTGATTCTTCTACAAAGGGTGTCCATGCATGTCCTAAGTCTAAAAGATGGTCAGTAAGTTACTGAACAGCTCCAGTTTATATTCCTAAAGCGGGGCAGTTGGGCAGATACCTACTGCCAATCACAGTTCAGTGCCATTTTAGTGATCCAGCCTTTCAGGCTGGGTCACGGTTTCGCTCCCATCCCAGAAGAATCTGGGATAGGAGGCACCTCTGTTAATTTGCCCGGGCTCTCTTGACCCATCCAGTAACTCCTCAGTTGGGAAACCTTTTCTAGTCACTCCTGAGAGGTAAAAACAAAAGGGAACAGAGGGCCATGAAATAAGAGGCTGTCAATGGGCACACTCACCCCCCATCTGGCAAACATTCTTGTAAAATACAAGTTCACATGCAGTTATGGGTAAGTTTAAAAACAGGTGCATCAATAAAATTCTTAAAGCCATTTGTTTTACTTCATTTGTTCCAATGTTCATGAATTTCTGAAATCTTCATGTGCATCACATTTACTCAAGCCATACAAAAAACCCAGAAAGTCCTCCATCAGCACAGAGTCCCTGAAGTTGACTTTACACAGGGGGACCAGATGGCTAATTCCCTGGGTTCACCCAGGCACCTCAAAAAGTTATAAACAGCAGCCACCAGTAGGAACTCAGTCCAAGGGGGAAGGAGGCTAAACCCTTAGAACAAAGGGCAAGCACCAATCTACAGTTTATGGTGCCTTTTGAGATCATGCCCCTCAAAATGGTGACAAAAAGCAAACATCACAGGGGGGGGGGGGGGAGGGCACCAGCAGCAACGTTTAGTAGGGAATGTTATCCTGAAACAAACACTTTTAATTACCAGTTCCTAGTTCCTATAAATAAATATTTTTGAACTTCTATCTGGCAATCCCAAAAGCCAATATTATTTTTGGTGAAGCGCATGGTTCCTAGAAATAAATATTTTTGAAGTTCTATCTGGCAATCCCAAGAGCCAACATTATTTTTGGTGAAGTGCATAGAGCATGTAAATTCCGTAGTTAGCTTCTTTCACTCATATCAAGTGTTTTGGTAGGGGTTCAATGAAAATATATTTCTAAATACTGCTCAGGCTGTGATCCCTCTGCCACTGCACAATGTCTGATCCTTTGAAAATGTAGGTAAGATTATTAATTATGTTTATGACATGCTAACAACCATCACTACAATTCCTAATTTTGTGCTGCCAACAGAGTAAAGTAAGAGTTTAGAGATATGGCTTTAAATCCCAAGTACCGAATAATTACTCTTGAATCATCATGTAACTATCTCTGAGTTAGTTGGTAAATGCTGGATTTTTTCACATGCCAATTAATTTGCCACATACCAGACCATCATGATCATTAGGTAGTACTTTTATCATTAGAAGATCCTGGCTCTGTAGACAGTGAAGCTGTAGGTTTAACCGTCTTCTTTTGATATATTGAATTGATTGCACTTGGTGACATCCTGGCAAACAAGGTAACAGAGGCTGGAATCTTTTATGAAGGAAAAGGAGAAGGGGATAATGTGCATCCAACTAAAAACAAATCAATGTGCTCTGGCATAAATGTAAAAAGAAGAAAGCCTGTGCATGTCTTGTGGAGTGAGGATTTGAGTTTCACTATTGCCTGTTCAGTGCCATATGACTTTGTAGATTTAAAGACATGACGCCTACACTCCTGCACAAAAGAACTGGCCTAAAAAGACAAAGAAAATTAATCGGAGGCTGGGGAAAAATGACAGAATACTGGGGTAATAAGAAACCAGGTTTTGCTTCTGTACTTTCTGCTACTGACCTTGTCTCTTAATCTTGCTTTTGATGATTGTGTTTTGAAGATCTGTGATCCCTATTGATGATGCGCAACATCCGCTAACGGTATTTATATTCTAAGCAGGCGTGGCCAGCACAGGTAAGAGCGGTGGGGAAGGTGGGCACGGCAGGGGGGACCTCGACAGGTGAGGGGATAGGTAAAATTAAATTAAAAAAACACTTACCTTGTGCTCTCCGCATCACTGACTTGGCGTACGGCGAGCGCAAAACTAGTGGTTTTAGTAATTTTTTTAAAATTTAAATTTTACCTATCCAGTCATCTGTCTACTTTCCCCCCACCCACCTCATCCCGCCCAACCCTACCGCTCTTACCTGTGCCGCTGCACCTGATTCTAAGCATTTGATTTGTTACTTGAATCCCTGCATTAAAATTATGTAAAACATAGCTGCTTGCAGATCATGAACAAACGTCATACAAGTTCAGCTGCACTGTGGGTAGACATGGCCAGTTAAAACATGCATGGGAAATTCATAGGCGCAGAAGGCACTGCCCATAAATATTTTAAGTACATATAGTAGGCAGACAACAGGGACTTGATTACTTGTACAATAGATTCCATACAAAGCATACAGGATATAGACATTTGCTAATCATGGGACAGAAGAGGGAGATGGGATTAGAAAACCCTGGCCTGCGTACTTGGCAACTTTGACATATAGATTTAAATATGTCTCTGCAGTCCTTAAGACGTAAACAAAATTGCATCCAAAATAACTTCTAAGCATTCTCAAATTGTCGGCAGAAAGATAACGGGGCATATTTTTCTTTCCATCGTACACTGTACAGAGAGAGTCTCTTTCTGATAAGGCAAGGTGGGAAGCCCACTCTTCAAAACGTGACGAGTGAATTGGGTCATGTATGCAGGAATTCAAGATTCCACAATGGAAAAAGTGAGCTGAAGATAGCAGAGATCACAGCAGCAAAGGGCCTCAACATACCACAAGAGTTGGGTCTAAAGACTGCATGGCAGGACTAAAGCTTTAATGCAACAGCAACCTAGAAGTAATAAAGCAACCATCGACGTTAAAAGAACTTTGTACTATGGTAATGTAATAATGAATCATTAATGGTAACAGAAATCAGAAACACAATTACTGTAATTTAAACATATATTTTCATCTGTTTACAAACAAGAGCTCAGAGGCTTTAACATAAATAACATTGGAGTAACTTCAGTGGTTTTCTTGCAGTACCTTCATGATCTCAAGTACCTACTTATCGATTGGTATTTCCACAACTGCCTTCTTTTTACTGAAAATATGTGGTGTGTACCCAGTATATACCTAGAGTGCGAATGTGGCCTCTGTGCCTAGGCGAACACATGCTATCAACAGATTGGTACATTCTGTTTCCTATGCCCGAGTGTCAGAAATTAGCAACACATCGCCCTTTGTAGTCCTGTCGTCATTTTTCGATGAGCAGAACAAATGCGTTTTCCTTTTTTTGGTCAGAATTTGGGACCTTTGGGGTTGCCGTATACAAAGCGAACTGAAGTGAGCTTTACGAAGATTTTGAGAGCAGAATAAATAGAACTCAACTGCTTTTGTTCAGGAAAACAAAATGCCCAGACTCATTCACTTCCTTCCAAAAAGCATGCCTTTTGTGATTGCCTTCTAAGCCCGCCTCCTACTTTCGAGGCGTAAGGCTGGCATGGCCTTTACTCCCACGAGCAGGCTTTGTGAATGAGCAGAATATATAAATGAATCATTGAAAATCAAATTTCAAGAGAACGCAGCCTCTTGCAAAGTTGAAATCAGCAGGTTTGCACTAGCTGCTGGTTTCTGCTTCTTTCTTTATTGCACAGATGGCAATCTCAAACATTAGCCTTAAAAAAACACGCTTTTGGAGACTCTCTTTTTTACTTTGACAACTTTATGTTCTAGACTGTGCTACTTATCTCTGAATGCCATGAACCACAGAGTGAGAGCATTTGGGTATGTTGTTTTTAATAACCCGCTGATAGTAAGTGTTAGTGTTGACAGCATGAGCTTGAGTCTTGCCACATTAAGGGCACTCACTAAAGACTCATTCATCATCTGAGAGGGCTAAATACATTATTAATGGACCAAACATGGTATTTCTAAGCGGCCCTAGTGAAACTGCAGCATTTGCCCATTTAACGGCATACACCTCATGTTCTTACACATTACAGGCAAGGAGCAAGAGGCACAATCTGACACAGGCCGTCCACAGTTGAACTGCCAGGGCAATTCTTCCAGACCACGTTTTTTTCAATAGAAAGAAAGAGGAAATTGCTTGCTTTTTACCAACAGGCTAGCTTAACATGTGAATCCACGGTCTTCTGCCAGGCACCAGTCCTTTGAGTTTTGAATGAAAGAGGTGATATCTTTCAGACAAATATTTTCGATCTGAAATATAAGTTTGCAAAGACACAGCTTGGAAAGTTGTGCTATGCTTTGTATCCGTTGTCAATTTGCCTTTTGATTAACATATTAAAATTAGCTTTTGAAAATCTTCAGATCCTTGAAAAGACTTCTCCATCAATGACCTAATGAATTAACTCATGTCCCACACTACCATCTCCATGTCCATCACCCGAACTCTTCTAAATGACTACAACATTTTTGGACAACTTTGGGAACATCCACGCTGAATTAAAAACATGCAAGTAGAGGCCAAAACCTTTTATATCCTAATGCACTAAAAAAAATGCTGACAATAAACATTGCATCCGCAGACAGAAAAGAAAATGGAAGAAAAATAGAATCACAATGACCTCATGATACTGTTGTCCTTCTACGCAACAAGCAGACAGCTCATCTTATCAGCCAAAGCAAAGCACTATACTAACACAATCAATTAAACCACCAACAGAAATGGATCACTTTTCAAGACAATCAAGCACTGCATCAAGCCCCTGGGTGACCCACATATCCCACACTCCACAAGACAAGTGTAATGCCATCAACCTCTTCTTCAATGAGAATAAAAAAGATCCAACAGTAGAATCCCATAATGGTCACACTTTAAAGACCCATCTCTCACAGATCTCACCAGCATATTCAACTCCATTAAAGTCACTTCCTATTAAGATGAGGTTTTACACTCCTCCCACATCATAGCTCTCTCTGGGGAAGCTCTCCCACACCTGCTCACAATTCTCAATGCCCCTCGCTCAAAGCATCATCCAAAAAACTCTCACTACATGCCAGATTCTCCCACTCCCACAAAATAAAACGACATCAGACCCTAAAGAACACACTGATAACAGACCCAGCACTCACCTACTCTTCATTGGCAAGATCATTGAAAAAGTATCCTACTCCATGATCACATCAACTTCAAGATCACAACAGTGCTAACTATCTTCTGCATAGCAATCAATCTGGCTTCAGACCACAATGTAATATGAAGACTGCTATCTTACAAGACACCCTTCATACCACAGATGAAGATGATCCCTGTCTCCGGTCACGGCTGCACTTCTACACTGCCTCCTACACAGTCGGCCATTTTACATTCATACACATCGTGGAGTCTCAAATGGGATTCACGGGCAATGTCCTCCACTGGTTTTCCTCCTACCATTCCTATCAACAATAGTTTGTTTACATGGTGCTTCCAGGTCCTGAGAAATCCCTATCACTGCAAATTTCCCTGGATTCTATACTGTCTCCTGTAATCTTCAACTTCTACATCGAGTTGCTTGAGGCTCTACTCACAAATACCAGCACCCTTAGGTACCAATATGCCGAAGACACACAATTCAATGTGAAAATCTCCTTTTCTCCAGGCTTAAAATACCGTAAGCACAGCATGCACCCAGAGACGTTTTAATGCAGGGGCAAAGTGGGCTCTGGCCCAGGGCCCCAGCCTTTCAGGGGGCCCCCTGAGAGAGTCAGCTCCATTCTCCAGAGTTTTGCCCTAATGACCTTGATTATTTCTTAAACGGATTGTTTTAAATACTGTTGTCCTTTAATTTATGTTTTATGTGCCTGATGTGTATATGTTTCATGCAGTATACAGAAAAAAAGTTTCTTTTAGAGCAAAACAAGGCCTAACATATAAGAAATGGGAGGGCGTCACAGAGATTATTTGCAGTAATATTGGTGAGCTGCTGTGTGTTACAATTTTGAAAACACACATACCTATCCATGAATATTAGATGTAAACACATTTAGGGCCTTATTTATGAGAAGTGATGCATCGCTGTGTGAAAACAGGGATGTGTCATTTCTTAGTGCGCCCTCCTTGCGACATGACGGATGCGTCATATTTACTGTATGTCGCATCATGTCGCATGGAGTTAAAGATACGTCAGTATTTCTGGCGTATCTGTAGGCGCAAAATTGATGCATTGCTGGGGTGTGTCTGAAAATAGACACAAGTCCAGCAATGTGTCCTTTCACATGGGGGAAGCCCCATGTGTAAGTGCCTGCATCAGTCTTACACCTGCTGTGAGGCAGGCGTAAGATATTGACGCAATGGCCTCCTAGAAGTGGCGCACTGAGTTTTCATAGATTTCAATGTGCCACTTCTACGAGGCTTTTTGCGGGGGAACACCCACCCTGCATACATTATACCTGGCGCAGGTATAATGTGGTGCAGGGGTTTACAAAGTGACGCATCTGCCTAGATATGTCACTTTGTCAATAGGGCGCAACATGGCACATTTTTGTCGCTGCAGGTGAGTCACAAAAAGTGACACACCGGCTTCATAAAAGTGAAACAAGGCCTCATAAATAAGGCCCTTAGAACTTGGACGAGTGTTCCTTTGCACTGTCAGGGACCTAATGAAATTAAATTAAATAATGTATTTAATAAAGTGCGCAGCCACTCAGACCTGGCACATGACTGTGTCCTGGCACATGACAGCGGGAGGAAAACGTGCGTAGAAGACCCATCAGTTATTAAAAAGCCAGGTTTTTAAGTTCTTCCTGAAAGATAGTAGGTCTGTGGTTAGTCTCAGAGACTCAGGGAGTCTATTCCACAATTTTGCGCCTAGAAAGCAGAGGGATCTGCCTCCAGTGCGGGCACGGCATATTTTAGGCACGATGGCCAGGTAGGCATTGGAAGATCTTAGGGGTCTAGATGTTGTGCAGTGATTAACGCGCTTATTTAGGTAGCCGGCTCCTAAGCCGTGGAAAGCTTAAAAGAAGATGGTCATCGCTTTGAAGTTGATCCGTTCTTTTATGCGGAGCCAGTGTAGAGACTTAAGAATAGGGTTCATACTAGGTCTGGGTTTAGGTCTCAGGATGGCTCTGGCCGCGTTTTCTACTACTTGTAGGCGCTGGAAAAGGGCTTTGGGAAGACCGAGGTACAAGCTGTTGACATAGACAAGCTTTGATGTCACCAGAGCCTGCACCACGATCTTTCTACTCTCATGCGGTAACAGTGGCAGGAATTTTTTTTAGCATCCGGAGTATGCCAAAGCAAGCGCATGGAGAGTGTCTTGTCTATGACAATTCCTACGTTTTTGACTTTCTCCTTTTCAGCGGGCGGGGGCAGCAGATCTTTTGGCCACCAAGAGCTCCAGTCAGGCGTTTCTGGATTACCAAAGAAAATAACTTCAGTTTTGTCAGGATTGCACTTCAGCTGATTGATCTTAAGCCAGTTAAAAACCTTTGTGAGGCAAGACCTGATCATTGCACCATCAAAGTCAGTTCCTTTTTCACATGTAAAAATCAGCTGAGTGTCATCAGCATAGGAACCAATTTTGGCGCTCTCTTCCTCTACCAGAAATGCAAGGGGGGTAGATATATATTAAAAAGGGTAGGACTGAGAATGGAGCCCTGAGGGACACCTACATTCATGGCCCGGAACTGGGGATGAGAAAGGTGGGAGCCAGATGTCCTGAGATCTATTTGCCAAGAAGGATGACATCCATGTTAAGGCGCCCTCCCAGGTCGATGTCAGCAAGTCTCTCCAGGAGCCTCTCATGTGGGACCGTATCGAAGGCCGCCGACAGATCGAGCACTATCAGAACAGCCTTGCCTCCCTGGTCCAGCTTACCCTTGAGAAATTCAGTCACTTCCAGCAGAGCGGACTCCGTACTGTAGTTAGCCCTAAAACCGAATTGGGACTCATGAAGGAGCTTCCCATCATCAATGTGTTTTTGGAGGACCTTGTTTACATGCTTTTCTAATACTGTGGAGAGGGCACGAAGAAGGGAGATTGGCCTGTAGTTGGCAGGGTCCGTCAGTTTGGCGTTAGCCTTTTTCATCAGTGGAAGAATCTTAGCATTCTTCCATAATCTCGGCATGTTGCCTGAGGGGAGGGAAGCATTAAAGAGCTGGTTTACCGTGGGGTTTATGGTGGGAGCTAATAGGTTCAGGATATTCGCTGGACATGGGTCGGTAGGAGAGCCAGACTTAATGCTTTGGAGAAGGGTCAGTGACTCTTCAAGCTAAAACTCAGGGAAACTAGTAAAGATGGAGGATCCAAGAGGTGAAAGTTGCTATTGGAACTAAGGTAGAAGGTCAGTTCTTCCTCTGAGATGTTACTGAAGGCTTGTTAGATCACAGAGATCTTTTTGTGGAAGAATTGAGCTATTTGCCTGAACCATTCTTCCGTACATGGCCCTTCCTTTGTGCCTGCTTTCGGGACAGTAAAGGATTTAACTATGCTAAAGATTTCCTTACTCTTATTTTGGGCATTTTCTATTTTGGTTTGAAAGAAGTTTTTCTTGGCTGCCTTCACAAGAATGTAATGAGCTTTTAAGGTGTCTTTATACACCTTCCTGTCCTCAGGTAGATAGGATTTACGCCATTTCCGTTCCATTTTTCTACAATTTCTTTTGCTAGATCTGAGGGAACTGTTAAACCACGGAGCTGGTGAGGCCGACCTCTTTGAGGAGCGGGAAACAACTGGTACCACTGTACCAATGTTGGTACGGAGCTATGAATCTATTGAGAGGGTGTCCGAGTCGGGGCAGCCAGACAGCTCCAGTGAGGAACAACCGAGGGCATCTGCTAACATTGGGATGGATATTTTATGGAACGTCCTGTAATTAGGGACCCTCTGCCCTGTGTTAGCCCGAGGGGCTGTGGCAGAGTTGGGAATGACACATTTTAATAGGAGGTGGTCAGACCAGGTAATGGGAAGAGGAAGGCTTGCTTATATGTCAACGTTGTGAAAGATTTGGTTTATGGTATGGCCCTTCCCATGGGTGGCCGAAGAAATGGATGAAAACATGTTGCAGGCCTGCAGCGTCCCGAACAAGGAAATTGTTTGAGGGTATTTTCCATTGTCCATAAACATATTGAATTCTCCCAGAATAAGGCAGTTGTTGTATTTTAAGGCCAGGGAGGTGGTGGCTGTATTAAGCATAGTAATAACACTTCCAATTGCACCGAGAGGTCTGTAAATCAGAAAAACAGCTATGCTATGATGGGGGGATAAGGTACAGCAGAAGCCTAAGGACTCTGCACCCTCGATGTTTTCCATTGGTATGGGAGAGCAGTCTAGTTTTTAATTGTAAATTATGGTGACACCGCCCCCCTTCCCACTTTGTCGGTCTCTTCTAAAGATTTTATAACCCGTAGGGATGGCCAAGGTGATAATAGGGTTGGAGGCTACAGGCAGCCAGATCTCAGTGAGAAATAAAAGATCAGGCTGTTCGTCTAAAAGTAGGTCATAAATGTGTGGTTCATGCTCTTGCGTAGAACGACAATTTAAAAGGGTGGCCTTTAAGTCCTCTGTTTTCTTATTGTTTTTACACTTATTGTTGCGTGGGAGGATCTTGGATGCGAGTTTCCTAGGCTGGAGGAGAGACCAGTTGCACTTATTAAATCGAAAGTCTACCTCCAAGCTCGGATCAGCGGCTGTACACTGACATAATGTAGCCGCCAAAGGCTAAGCAGTTTTTCCCTATTGTAATATAGTGGAAGAAACTCACCGGAGGGGAACTCGGCAGCATGGCCAGAGCCAGACGCCTCCGGGATGCTGACGGGCACAGAGGGCCTTGCCTTTGGCACACCAGCGGCGCGCCGAAGGCACATGTCCGTTTGCATCGGGAATATATAGGCTAATGCCTTTGATGAAACTGGACCGCTAATGCAGCTGAGGAAGCGGAAAATACGTGGGCGGAAGTGAGGAGCCCGATAGCAGCCCCAGCCCTCCGCACAATCGGCGTATCAGCCACGGCGGACCAGGACTGGAGAAAAAGCGAGATGTGAATCGGAGCAGCTAAGGAGGTGCAGGCAATCAGAATCAAGTAAAGTGCAAGTGCGCGCAGGTAGAAGAAATTGTTAAAAAGCACAGAGTAATTAAGACACAATATACAATTTAAAATGTATTAAAAACCTAGTAGCAGGGCTGGAAACACTAAATCTTACCGCTGTCAGCTGCACGCGTCTGTTTGCCTATGATGCAAACTGGACCGCTAATGCAGCTGAGGAAGCAGAAACTGCGTGGGAAACAGGGGCTCAAATTGGATCATAAATTCAAAGCTGTTCTGAACAGGGGCCCCCAAAATATGTTTGGCCCAGGGCCCCCAAAATCCTTAAGATGTCCCTGCATGCACCTCATCCAGATCTAGATGTGCAGTGCCTACCTGTGGCTCAACCCATCCAAGACAGAATTCCTGTTATTTGTCCAGGACAACTAGCAAGAAATACAACATACCTCGCTCACTGACATGAACCTTGACTGCTTCAAACTCCAAAATTCACTGAAAGCCAAGTCACTTAGATTCACCTCGAATACCAACCACACCCTCAAGGAACACATTGGCAAAACAAAAAAGACGGCCTAGTACCAGCTCTTTCTTTTAATGAAAATGAAGCCATTCCTTCTGGAAAGTGACATCTGAACAGCTGTTCAAGCCCTCGCATCTCTTGCATCTGAATGGTTTATGGCCTCTTAGCCTCCACGCTGGTACCCCTTAAGGTCAAAATACAAGCCACAGCATGATGGAAGAAATATGATCACATTACCACCATCCTGATGGATCTCCATTGTTCTCTCCTGTGTGCCTGTGAAGTGGTATTGTGACCTGTGAAGATTTGGACAACATTTCACAAACCCAGATGATGCTTCTCGCCTCTCCACTACTTTGCCCTGTGCTGATGAAGTGCCAAACCCAGAAACACGTGTTGGTATAGCATAATAATGTAAATCAGTTTTCTGTTTCTTTTAATAGAAAGGCAGTACAGAACAGTTGCTTACCTATACTGCCTTTCACATACACAGTTACTGACCCATACTGACACAAGCACTTAATCACCGACACAGCCATATAGACACTCACTCACCCATACAGCTTCTCACACACGCACTCACTACCCCATACAGGCAGTGACTCACCCACTCACTCATCCATACAGACAGTCACACACCTCCTCACCCACACACACAGACAACCATAGATAGTCAACCAATCAATCACCCATATAGTCATTCACGTACCCACTAACACACTAATACACCCACTTAGACATCAACTGACAGATACATTAACACAACCAGTCACTCAGCCATACATTCACTGAGACACCTAATCACTTACCTTTACAGTCAGTTAAGCACCCACTCAGTCATCCAAACAGTCACTCATACACCCAATGATTCACCAATACACCTAGGTATATATATTTAACACTCCTAAAAAAATTAAAACACTCACAGTCACTGGATGATATATTCTGTGATTGCAGCAATTAAATAATTTTCAATGAGTGGTGAAAAGGGCATTACAGAAACATACCAAAACTTAGGGCCTGATTCACAAAGAGTTTGCTGTGACACGTTTTTGGAGTAACCCTGAGTTACTCCTGAATTCCACAAGTAATAATTCATGAGTAAGTCAGTAGAACCTTAAGATTAAGTCACAACCACTCACAGCAATGTTTTTGTCAATTGAGTCCTAGGAATATTTGTAAACTATTGAAAAGACTTACTCCCGTGTACTTTCCAATGCAACATCAACATAAATACTATATCATACCTGGGTTTGGGTGTTGCGTAAGTGGTGAACTCGGAAAAAATGGTACATGACTAAAAGATGCAAATTTCCAAGCCAATGCATCTTTATACATGATTATATGTGCATATGACACCCTTCTTGGACTATTACAGATAGCATGCGGTAAATTGTGAAAAAACTCACAATTATTTTATTTAAAGACTGCACCAAAAAAATGTATATCATTAATCTATGCAACGAAAATTAGAAAATCAGTGTACACTAAAAATAATAAGTATAGATGAGTAAGTATCTAGGTCCCTAATCTGTCAATTACGATTTCACAGTCTTTGTTCAACACAAATGTATTTGACTGGGCATGGCCTGAGTACGCTAAAGTACTGTGCGATGCAGGGTAAATGCATAGAGATAGCGATTCTTGTCTTTTGTGTAGATGGAAAGATTGAGCTTTTAAAGGGCATAAAATAAAGAAACCAACATAACAGTTTTTCTTCGGTGTAAACAAAACACTCCTCTGAAATTTACCATCTAAATTGCTATGTATTTTATAGACAAAAAATGCGTGGAGGCTTGCACCCCACCCTCATTACAGCCTTAAGTAGCAAGCATTCTACTTGTAAACATAATCGATCTAAAAATACCGCTGTGTAGCTGCAGCTGAAATCTATTTTGTCTTTTTTAATCCCCACTTCGGTCCTTTGAGCAATAGTGAAAGAAGAAATATACTTAGCCAAATTAAGCTAAAATATTGTTTAAAGGAGTAAAAAGGAAAGGCTTCTCAGAGCACAAACTAAAACATACTATTGGATGAAAGGGAGGGGACCTCCTTTTAGAACATGCTGAACTTTCAGGGATGTGAATAGACAAAGGAAATGCATGCTACTGTAAATAAGAAATGTTACTCAACGCTTTACCACTGGCATCAGAGTTTATTCTATTGTTAGTTCTTTCTACAGCAAAAGCACACCAACGAATATGAGAATAAAAGTCTAAGAAAACATTTAAAAAGAAGGCAAATTATGGAAAGAGTATTTACCCAGCGTGAAATGGTGACCTGACAGTATGGTGATAGGGCAGTATAATCTGGAATTTTAACATATGCGGATCAATGTAAACTCACGGGTGTGCGTAAGGCATGTAAAGCTATAGTGCGCCTGCATTGGCATCAATGCTAATAAAGTCCCCTGGGATGACTGATGAGGTTCAGCAGTCCTCTCACAGATAGCTGCTTGTCTGACTCTCCATTCAGAATCTGTAAGTGGTCTTTATGTGAAACACAGAGGCATTTACCAAACATGAGAAGGCCCATTGACCCTGGTAGTGTGCCCTCAATTAACCCCGGAGAGCTAGTGTCATGATGACCAAATGTATCTTTCCCAGGGTTACAAGAAATTCGCCAGTTTTTCAACATTTTCATAAATAGCCATTCTGTGTTGTGCTTGTGTCAATATTTACACAGACTACCGTCTGTGCTGGCAAACTGTACCAGCTGCCACACAGACACCCCTTCTTATTCTATTACTTTATATCAACATCTATGAAGATACACTTTAAAGAAATACGATTTTGGGTGCACATTCTACCCAGCCAACACTTCTATACTTACTCTATGAATCGACATCTTCACAGACATTCCTGTACTACCATCTTCACAGACAACCCTCACGTCTCGCACTTCAGGATGAAAAGCTTCATATGACTCTCTTGTGTGCTGTGTCAACATAGACGGCCATTCACTAATTGTGTTCTGTACCATCGTCTTCACTGAACATCCTTTTGTGGTATCAACGTTTGCTAAGGAATCTTACTTCAAAGCGATTCCTTATAAATATATTCATAGCGAACTGTATTGTGCAGTATTTTTGTACTAGCCTCAACACAGACAATCCTGTGTTGAAAATCGGTATGAACGTTGATAACCCTTCTTTATTGACATGGAGATTAAGCAGCTGTTCTGTACTGCCTTTCCATTAAAAGAAACAGAAAACTGATCTACATTATTATGCTATACCAACAATTTGGTTCTGCAGTTTCCTATCACCATGCACAAAGACAGGCCTTATTTTGTGTCAAATTGTCAAAAATAACCTTTTGGGGTGAATATGGCTGGGGTCCTGTTAAGAGTTTTGGGATGGAGCTTTACTCTCTTCTCCATGACAGCCTGTTGGGCCTGTTGGAAGACCTTACAGGTTCAAGGCACAGCACATAGTGCAGAAACCATAGGCAGGCCACAGCAAAGAGAGACACACACTGAAGCTGGAGGGCCACGCAGCCACTGGATATTGAGAAAGAAGATAGGAGAACTGGGTAAATGCACACTTCTGTACACACCCTTTTACAATGCAATGGGTCATCCTGGGAATCATGACAACATTTGAGGGCAATTTATGTCCCATTTCAACTTCAGCAATGCTACCTAGCTGAGCGATAACAAGGATTGGTATGAGGCTGTCAACTGAGGTTTGAGAGGATGCTGACAGGTGGCTATGTGGAATTAGGATGGTATCTGCACTCTCTATCTTATGGTAAATGTGATCATCTATATGCTCCTTATTTACATTCATTGCTCGTAGAGCGACTGTATTTTTGCATATGCCAACAAACTTGGTTCTGAAAAACATATACAAAGCAGAGCTCATGTACAGTGATTGTGTGCTAACATCTTCATCTTCATAGACAATCCTTCCAGAAATGTAACTCGATCCCCCCTACACATATAAGTACAGTGATGCTCTGTCAACATCTGCACGATCACCCATAACTGTGATTTATCTGATCCTTTCCCGCCAGTGAATATGCTTTCACATTATTTAGAAAAGGATAGGCATTCTTGATTCTTGTTGCCTGAGGACATTTTGTTCTAGCATAAACCACTCTTTGTGCAAAGACATTCTTCGACCTTTGCGCAGGACGGGCTCCTCCCCAGTGGGGCACGAGCGACCTTTAAGATGAGCAGTCCAGCATCTCTCACTTCTGCGTCGTACAGTAAATTGAAAGTCCGATATAAACAAATTATAACTGAAATCTATCAATTGCACGACTGACGGGACAAGCACCCAGAGAACCGGGAGCCGGCACTTCTAAAGAAGTGAAGCAGAATGTTTCTAAAATTCAGATAAACAGCCAGTCTTCCCTCTCATGGCCTAGTTATACATGCACAGAAACATGCAGATTCCAACACCCAGGCATAATGTGATCCCTGTAAACGTATTTTTAAAAGTAAATTACGTATAATGTCTTTTGGCAGTTCAAAAGTACATAACTTTTCTCAAAAATCTGTTTCAGATAGTGATGGCTAGGGCCAGATAAGAAAACATTTTTGACAGGTGCTATTTCATGCCCTAGTTGGTAAGAAAGGCATTGCTTGGTGCAAACACCTTTTTACATGTTGGTTACTGGCGGTGGTAATGTGTGACAAGAATGTTTGTGCATGTTTGCTCATTCTCAATTTGTTGTGGTGATGTGTTTTGTGGGTTTTTTGTGTTGTGTGCTTTTCTGCTGCATTATCGACCTGTACTGTTGCATTGTACTGTGGTTCTTGTGTTACATTCATGTTTTAACTGTTTTGTTATTTTGTACCAATGTTATGTTTGGATTGTATTCGTATGCTGCTTTGTGTAAATTATTGGGTTATGTTCTGTAATTTTCTTTAGAGAAATCAACAAATGCTGTTACATTTCCAGCCAAATGAAGCTCCTGCCTCTACATTTCCCCTGACAAGCAACCATTTACAACTAAAGCGCTACTGCAGCTCTGCCCCCAATTAAGACATGAGTAACCCCACAACTGAGCCAGACGCCATTCTTAAATTTCTACTCCCAGTGCTCACTTTGCAAAACAGCATTAGAGCATCCACTTCCTGGCTACCAAATATTAACTCTATATTTGATCAAGCACAGACAACCAATAGACCTGCCTTACAGTTAACTTTGTTACATTAATTGTTAGAATTGTAGATAAAGTTTGTGAAACTTAATAATATTGGTCAATACATTTTGATGACATGCACAATATGGGGAATAAATGGCAGCAGCGAGCTCCTATGAAAAACGTCTAAAACACACACACACACAAACACACACACACACATATATATATTCACTGAAAAAAACATAGGTTTCAGGCCTGATATAGTTAGGAATTAGCAATTAAAAAATCTTTGAAATTCACTGAAAAAAACCATAGGTTTCAGGCCTGATATAGTTAGGAATTCGCATTTAAAAAACCTTTGAAATTCACTGATAAAACCATAGGTTTCAGGCCTGATATCGTTAGGAATTAGCATTTAAAAAAACTTAGAAATTCACTGAAAAAACAATAGGTTTTAGGGGTGTTATAGCTAGCTGGACATTTCACTTGAACAAAACCATTGAAATTCTTCCGATATAGTTAGTTGTACTAACTACATCTCGCGCGCCCGCAATCCACTGCTGATGATGTCACATATTACATCATTCATGACATGGTCAGTGACATCATTGATGACATCTCAAATGACATCACTGATGACATCACTGATGACATCATCCATTGAATGTGGTTTGGTTCGTTATTTAAATATGTATTATATATCTAGCAATTTGCATTGAAGAATGAATGGATATATAAATATAAATATCTGGATGGAGGATTTAGTAGCAGTGTGATTGACTGTTTACTTGACTAATTTATAGTGTCTCACTAAATATATTGGAGAGTGACTAAACTGTGTGAATATCTGTATCACTTTGTCAGTTGTTGTGTAAACTGCTGCACCAGTTGGTTACTAGCTACGTGAAAGTCTATATTATTTATTGATTAGTAAACTGAGTATTTGTATGGGTGAGTGAATGTGTATGTGGCTCGGTGGGGGGTGTGTGACTGCCCAAAAATATGTGAATAGTTGATTCAGTAGGTATATGAAGTTAAAACTACATGTTATAACAGTTGTTTGGGTGAGTGAATATCTTTATGGGTGTGGCGATGAGCAAATATATGTCTCTATGGTACATGTCCAACAAATTAGAAAAATAAAAGCCAGTGTATGTGTCAGTTGTTGTATATAAATAAGTATACACGAGACTCAGTGATCGTATGAGTGACTGTATGGATAACTGTATACTTGTAATAGTGTTTTTATAACACACTAAGTATGAGTTATTATCTATATGAATAGATGAAGTGGTGGTTTTTATAAGTGTATAGCTAAGTAAAAGTAAGTATGATCCATTGTTTGCATAACTGAGTAGGATGACTTCATAAGTGATTAGGATGTGTGCTGGTGTGTAATGTCGATGTAGGTGTATAAGTATATTTGATAGTGTTCTATTGATCATTGACAGCATGTATGAGTGAATCTATAGGTAAGTGATTACATTTGTGTATAGATCTAGGAATCACTGAGTGGGTGTTTAGAAAGTTGTATTGGTGTGTCAATGGTTTTAAATCTGGCACTCTGTATTTTACAGTGAGTGATGAAAGGTTATACTAGTGTATGATGAGGTATATTCCTAACTATATCAGGCCTGAAACCTATGGTTTTTTCAGTGAATTTCAAAGGTTTTTTAAATGCTAATTCCTAACTATGTCAGGCCTGAAACCTATGGTTTTTTCAGTGAATTTCAAAGGTTTTGTAAATGACAATTTTTAATGTATTCATTGTTATACTGATTATTTTGATACTGATTTACTACATTTTGTAAACTGTTTATTTTTTGATATTTTATTTTTTTAATTACATTATACATTACAATACAAAATAAACTTTTTCAGAATGAATTACTTTAGTTTAAATACTTTGCAAATAGGCAATATACTTTTAAGTACAGTAGTTACAGTTGTTGCAATGGGCAACACAATTTCAAACACAAAGCAACATTGAGCTCAATGTGAATTTCTAGTCAAATGCAATTAGTTTCTTTATGGATTACTTTTCTAACCAGAGGACTGGATCCTAGATTCAGTCCTTGGACATCTCCTGTAAACAGTTGAGTAAAAGCCTTTTGGTTACAGTAGTGATTTTTAAGGAATATTATTGTATTTTAAAAGTTGACACAGAAAATTTTTCACATAGAATCACCAATGTTATCCTATGGCAGAAAATTCACTTAGCAGGTAAGTAGTGTTATCGTTACTTTTTTTTACTCAGTGGTGGATCCTGGATCCAGCACTGGCCAATCTCCTGTAAACAGTTGAAAGAATGTGTTTAAGTCATACAGACGATTTTTTAGGAATAATTTTAGTTTGTGAAAATAGATACTTTGAAACTTTTCTGGTGAAAACCACACAATGGATTCCTATGGAAGGAAATACAAGTTACTGGTAAGTACGCTTAGAATTATTTTTCAGGGTCAGTGCTGGTCTAAAAGATGCAGCACTGGGTTCTCTCCTGATAACAGCTGAGTAAATCGGAATTCGGAGTTCGGCTGATTTGAGAGGAATATTTTGTGAGTTTAAAAAATGGACACATAGAAACTCTTCTGGTGAAAACCACACAGTGGATTCCTATGGAAGGAAATATAAGTTACTGGTAAGTACGCTTAGAATTACTTTTCAGAGTCAGTGCTGGGCTAAAAGATGCTAAAAGATGCGCCAGGGGGCGCGTTTGCAGAGTGGTGTAAGGAGGGGGCGTGGCCTCCGGCCCGATCCCGGTCTTTTTTTTTTTCTTCTTTTTTTTAGAAGGGGGGCTGTGTAGCCCCCATTCTTTTTCCAATTTTGTGGCCCTGGGGACCCCATCCCCCAGGGCCTGCGTGGTCCCCCTCCCGAGGCCATAATTTACCCCGGGGACCCCATTCCCCGGGGCATGGCCCTTTTTCTTTTTTTTTCTTTTTTTATGGAGTGGTCTGCGTAGCCCCCCTCCTCTGGCCACTTTAAGGCCCCGGGGACCCCATCCCCCGGGGCTGGCCATTGTTTTTTTATTTTTTTATCTGGGAGGGGGGCCATGTGGCCCCCCTCCTGGGCCATTTATGGCCCCGGGGACCCCATCCCCCGGTGCATGGCCTCTGTTTGGGGCCATGGTGGGGTCCCCAATCCCCCCCACGGTCCCAGCCGGCTCCCGCGTCCTGCGGGAGCCAGCATTGCTTTTCCACATGAGGAGCAGCTAACATGCTGCTCCCCATGTGGAAAAGCAATCAGCTTTGCTTCATTGAAGCGAGAGCAGGTTTCCCTGCTCTCGCTTCAATGAAGCAAAGCAGTTTGCAATGACAGGGCGGGAGCCTCATTGCAAACTACAGTGTCCCGGGGGTGGGCACCCCGGGACACTGCAGGAACCGGCCCTGGGGGGTGGCGGTCCCCAGGGCCTATTCAAGGCTCCAGGAAAAGTTCAAGGCTCCGTTGAAAAGTTGTCCCGGGAGAGCCTGAGAGCCCCCCATCCCAAATTACTTCAAGCCCCGGGGGTGGCGGTCCCCGGGGCTTGGGGGGCTGCGAGCCCCCCCACCCATTTTCAAGAAGCCCCTGGGGTGGCGGTCCCCGGGGCAGTGTGGGGGGGATTGGGACCCCCCACACACTTTTTTAAAATTCTGCCCCTAGGATTTGGCCCCCCCGGTGGCCAATTTCTAAAGAAGCGCAGGAGCCCCGCGCTTCTTTTTTTAAAATTTTCGGCAGAAATTTGCACTGGGTGCGCGAATCTCGCCGATTTTTTTATTTTAAAAATGCTTTTTTGGCCCTGGGGGTCCTTGTGGGACCCCCTGAGCAGGCCTAGGGGGTCAGGGTGTTTTTGCGTTTTTCGCGTTGTTTTATAGGTTTATTGTGCCTCGGTTCTACCAAGGCACAAGATGGCTGCCAACACTTCCTGATCTGGAGTGTTGACAGCCAATGAGAATACAGCTTGTGCACGGCTGGGTGCGTGCTGGGTGCGGGGAGGGTGCGCGGATCCTCCGAGGCCTTAGATATATCTATGATTTTACTTTTGATTTTCTCAGGAACTACTGAACATATTTACACCATTTAAGCAAAAGGCATGAGTCTGAACTGAGGACTACCTCTTTGCCAAATTTGGTGTCATTCCGTTCAGCAGTTCCGGCTGTAGCTGCGTCAAAAGGTCCTATGGGAAAATGCATGGAGAAAATGCGTTTTGGGATCCCCCTTTTTTCTCGGCCCCCGCTTGACAAATCACCGTGAAATTTTCAGGATAGGAGCAGACCGGAGCTGGCCAAAAGTTTGAAAAATTTCGCGAAGATTCGTCAATCGGCGCCAACGTTATTTCAAATAGAATGTTGCGCATTTCCTGTGGAAAATAGGTCCTAACTATATCTACCTACTGGCGACCGCCAGTAGGTAATGTGTGTGTGTGTGTGTCTATATATATACTATATATAGACACACACATATACATATGTGTGTGTGTCTATATATAAATGCACACACATCAGTAGCGGTCCGTGGAGGGAGTTCCGTGGGGCGGTGAGACGGGGCGGGGGAGGGGCAGGGTGGCGGAATGTAAACACCGGAATATGAATGAACGGAGGTAAGTACACATTTAAATAAATAAAACGAATTCCTTTGCGCGTGCTGCATCGCATTTTGCGATGCAGCGCGCGCAACAAAATTTGTTTTATTTATTTAAATGTGTACTTACCTCCGTTCATCCATATTTCGGTGTTTACATTCCCCCGCCCCGCCTCACCGCCCCACGGAACTCCCTCCACGGACCGCTACTGACACACACATATATATATATATTCACTGAAAAAACCATAGGTTTCACACATGTTATAGTTAGCTGGACATTTTACTGATAAAAAACCAATGAAATTCCCCCGTTATAGTTAGTGCAGGCAACTATAACTCACGCGACCGCAATCCTCTGCTGATGCTAATACTGTATTTAGACACTTATTTGCCCATGTCTTCTTCCATTAAATTTTAGCTATACATATATTACAAATTTTTTTTTTTCATAAAGACACATATGTCATCAGCAGAGGATTGCGGTCGCGTGAGTTATAGTTGCCTGCACTAACTATAACGGGGGAATTTCATTGGTTTTTTATCAGTAAAATGTCCAGCTAACTATAACATGTGTGAAACCTATGGTTTTTTCAGTGAATTTGCAAGGTTTTTTAAATGCTAATTCCTAACTATAACGTGTGTGAAACCTATGGTTTTTTCAGTGAATTTGTACGTTTTTTTAAATGCTAAGTTACTTTACGCCATTCGTGGCGTGCGCGCCCACTTAACGCAGTTCGTTCTGTGCGCGCACGGTGAGCACGCGGTGCGCTTCGCGCCCCGCGCGCCCACTTTACGCAGTTAGTGCCATGCACGCACCGCGTGCCCACGTTACGCTGGATGGACCATGTACGCACGATGCGCTTCGCGCACCATGCGCACATGGAGGACATATTATGCGCTTTGTTGTGAAAGGGATTCTTTTACTTTTTCATATTATAGATATGCCATGCACAAATTTTGCCCTTCGGGCACCATTTGCACACGGGGTAGGGAAAGTGTGGATAATTATTTTTTTTAAAATAATTTTTACCGTACGCGTACGGTAAGCGTAATCGGCGATTTTTCAAAAAATAAACAAATTGAATTTTTGGCCTTGGGAGTTCTTTGGGGACACCTTAAGCAAGGCTAGGTGGTTAGGAGCTGTCTAAACAGCCCCTTTACAGGTTTTTTGCCTTTGTTTTTCCTCTCCCCCTCAGAGTGCGAGAGAGAAAATGGCGGCCGCCGCTTCCTGGTTTCGACCGATTCGAATGTTTACTAAGATATAACAGCCAATCAGAATCGCGCTCGCGCACGTCATCGTGCGCGTACGGTAAGCTTACCGTAAGCGCACCGTAAGCGCACCGTAAGCTGCCACAGATATATATATTGATTTAAATGCTATTATAATGCTGAACAGAATTACTTGAAATTTGGCAGAGAGGCAGTCCTCAGGTCAGGGAAGTGCCTTTTGCAGGTCTGGTGTCAATCTGTTCAGTAGTTCCTGAGAAAATAGTATTTAAAAGCATATAAATATCTATAAGCGCGCACCGTGCACGCACCGTGCACGCACGTGCGAGGACCCTAACGTGCGCGAGCGTAATTCTGATTGGTGGTTACATGTTAGTCAACGTTCGAATCGGTCGAAATCAGGAAGTGTCGGCCGCCATTTTGTTTGTTTTCAGTGCGAGAGTGAAAAAGGAAGGTGGCGAACATGAAGAGGGGGCAGGGTAGAGAGGTCCTGACCCCCTCGCCTTTGTCAGGGGGTCCCTGAATGACCCCGAAGGCAGAAAAAAAATATATATTTTTTTTTAAAAATCGTGAAAAACCAAAAAAAAAAAAATACTATTTTAATACGTAGTTTATTGTAAAATAAATATATAAAAAAAATAATAATACATAAATAAATTAGCATTTAAAAAAACGTACAAATTCACTGAAAAAACCATAGGTTTCACACACGTTATAGTTAGGAATTAGCATTTAAAAAACCTTGCAAATTCACTTAACAAACCATAGGTTTCACACATGTTATAGTTAGGTGGATATTTCACTCGTAAAAAAACAATGAAATTCCCCCGTTATAGTTAGTTCAGATAACTATAACTCGCGCGACCGCCACTCTATCACAAGGATGATGTCATCAGTGATGTCATGAGTGATGCCACTGACCATGTCATGAGTGATGTAATATGTGACATCATGAGCAGTGGATTGCGGACGCGCGAGTTATAGTTATCTGAACTAACTATAACGGGGGAATTTCATTGTTTTTTTACGAGTGAAATATCCACCTAAATATAACATGTGTGAAACCTATGGTTTTTTAAGTGAATATATATATATATATATATATATATATATATATATATATATATATTATCTACTGGCGGTCGCCAGTAGATAGTTATGGTTAGGACCGGGTTCCTATAGGAAATCTGAAAATTCAATTTTGAATAACTTTGGCCCCGGTTGACTTATCTTCGTGAAATTTTCAAAACTAATGGGGCGCTCCGCTCAGCTCCTACCCTGAAAGTCTCGGGGTGATTCGTCAAGCGGGGGCTGAGAAAAAAGGGGGGTCCCAAAACACGTTTTCCCCATGCATTTTCCCATAGGACCTTTAGTCGAAGGTACAGCCCGAACGGCTGAACAGAATTACTTGAAATTTGGCAAAGAGGTAGTCCTCAGGTCAGACATGTACCTTTTGCATATATGGTGTCAATCTGTTCAGTAGTTCCTGAGAAAATTGCAGTTAAAAGTACATAAATATCTCTATGCGCGCACCGTGCGCGCACGGTGCGCGCACCAAATGCCTGCGAGCGTAATTCTGATTGGTGGTTAGATGTCAGTCAACATTCCAATCGGTCGAAATCAGGAAGTGTCAGACGCCATTTTGTGTGTGACAGTGAAAAAGAAAGGTGGAGAATGTGAAAAGGGGGCAGGGCAGAGAGTTCCTGACCCCCTAGCCTTTGTCAGGGGGTCCCTGAAGGACCTCCGAAGGGTGAAAAAAACATTTAATTTTTTTTCAAAAAATCGCGGGGTGCGGGCACGGTGCGCGCACCCCCCCAGCCGCCATTTTGAGTTTTAGAGGCAGAAGAGAGTTAAAAACACAAGTGGAGAACGTGAAATGGGGGCAGGGTAGAGAGTCCCTGACCCCCTAGACCTTCTCAGGGGGTCCCTAAAGGACCTCGTAAATCAAAAAAACCCATTTGGTTTAATAAAAAAAATTGCCGGTGCGCGCACGGTGCGCGCACGGTGCGCGCACGGTGAAAAACCCTTAAAAATTTTATTAAAAAGTTTTTAGAATATATTAACTATGCTGTTCAACTTTATCCAAATTAAAAAAAAAAAGAGCTGAGCCATTCCATATTACAGGATACAGTCAATCTATAACTATATACATAGGTAGTTTATGGTAAAATAAATATATAAAAAATATAATAATACATACATAAATTAGCATTTAAAAAACCTTACAAATTCACTAAAAAAACCATAGGTTTCACACACGTTATAGTTAGAATTAGCATTTAAAAAACCTTGCAAATTCACTGAAAAAACCATAGGTTTCACACATGTTATAGTTAGCTGGACATTTCACTCGTACAAAACCATTGAAATTCCCCCGTTATAGTTAGTTCAGCTAACTATAACTCGCGCGACCGCAACCCACTGCTGATGACGTCACATATTACATCACTCATGACATGGTCAGTGACATCACTCATGACATCACTGATGACATCTCAAATGACTCACTTATAGAGTCAGTTACGCACCTAGAAAATCATCCATTCACACACTTGTACAGCCACTCATTCTTCCACAGGCCTTTCCCTATATATATTATACATATTTAAACTTTACAGAAACACACACTCACTGGATGACATCATCAGTGATGTAATATGTGACGTCATCAGCAGTGGATTGCGGTCGCGCGAGTTATAGTTAGCTGAACTAACTGACTAACTGAATATATATATAGATAGATATATACACACACTACCCAGTGGTGGTTATAGTTAGAATTGTGTTTCCATAGGAAATGCATTTTTTTGTGTCGCTTATAACTATGGCTCCATTTGGCGAATCTCCACGGAACCTACCAAAAAAGGGATCTTTTGTGCCTAGTTTGCACATGGAAAGTTTGGGGATGATGTGTGAAGTGGGGGCTGATAAAAAGGGGGGTCCCAAATTCATTTTCCCCATTCCCCCATTCATTTAACCAAAGGGACTTTAGGCACAGCTACAGCCTAAAATGCTGAACGGATTTACACCAAATGTGGCATAAAGCTAGAGCCAGCTCCAGAAAGAGTGCTTTTTGAGCTATTAATGAAAAAATAACTTTGTGTATATAGGGAAGTGGATACTCTGCAGATTCCGACAGATCTCAAACTGAGATTTGATTTTCCTGCCACCACCTCAACCAGGAACTAGTGGTAGCCATCTTAGGACACAGTTCTCGAAAAAAATGCAAAAAAAAGAGACAAGGGGACAGGGTAGGAATACCCTGACCCCTTAGGTCTGGTGGTGGGGGCCAAAGGCTGTGCAGAGATGCATGCCGGGGACATGAGTTATATTTACTTTAGGGCATGAGTCATAGGGTCTCGAGATAACTCTAACTATAAATTGGTGAATTTCAGTGGTTTTTAGTGTTGAAAACTGAACATTTCACTTAACTATAATGTTACTTTAACCTGGGAGGGGGGTGGGTGGGTCGTGTGTTTGCGTGTGTTTTATACATTTTTTCTTAGGAGCTCGTCGCAAGTGCTACCGAATATCAAGGATGTCAAATGCTATGGTTGCCTGTTCTTGATTCCACCTCATGCTCCTTTCTTCCTTCACCCTACGCTTCTAGTTCCGCAGAATTGCTTTTATCCCTGCTTTTTTCAGCCGGTATCAATTAAGTTCCTCCTCCATCAGCTTCCTTCTCCCTATCCTGCCTGGCTGCCTCGCTCTCTGTCAAAGCCTGATGATGGAAAGTGAGTGTAGGTCTCCAAAAATGCACCACCTGCAAACACCTGTAATGGACTTGCAGCCGTGTCTACACGCATCCAGTAGCCATTTTCGTTTGAATGCCCTTTATTTGGGGGTTATCTGCCCTGACTTACACACAAAGGTCACAATGTGACCTTGATTGCTGCAGGTTTTACACGCATCCGTCGAGTACAGTGTATTTCAGAAGAAAATAGAGACGTTGTTTGCAACATCATAAAGTACCGTTATCTTCTGCTTTTTGCATGTTTCTCTCTGCAAATTGCACACTTGTTGAAGTGGCAGAACAGAGAACGGAAGACAGGAGCTGGTGCCAGCGTCACTACCCACGCCATGACAGCTGGAGGACAGGAGTCGCCTTTCCTAACAGACCGAGTACAGTTCTTTGACGGCACTTGAGATTTCCACACTAGATTTTTCCCGGCATAAATCATGCATTGTCTCCCAGACGGTTTGGTTTCTCGGAAGCCTTTGTGGGCTGGAAGCAGGATTGCATCTCCGCTCTGCGGCGGTCAGACTCGAGGGGAGTCAAAAAAGAAAGAATGCAAATCAAAGCAAAGAACATGCAAGAGTCTTTTTAAAATGGGGGTGCCGTCTCAGAGACTCCCAGCCCAGGGCTTAGTTTATTAAGACATGCAAGTGCAGGGGTCCAAAGCAAGGGAGTGGTCGGAAAAATGAACTACCCCTCACTTTGAACCATGTCCAAAATAGCTCTCAGCAAGTAGATGAGTAAAGTGAACTCGAGGGAGCAGATGATAATTGTTTTAAGATTGCACTCCAGCGGGAATTTAGATATTCTTAAATTCCTTCCTTCCTTCTCTCTAACCTTCCAGGAGTCTTTCATCCTTCTTTCTCTCCATCCTTCTATCAGTCTTTTTCCATCTTCCATCTTTCTTTATTTCCATCTGTTTTGTACTTTCTGTCCATCAATATTTGTTTCTCTTTTCCACGTCTTTTGTTTTTCCATATTTCTTATCTTTTTATTCACTCTTCCTTCTCTCCATCTTTCTTAGTGTGATCCTTCCTTTTTTTTGGTCTATCATCCATGACTCTCTCATCCATACTTCCTTCTCTCCTCCACTCACCCAAAAACCCATCATTCTTTCTTTCTGTTCAGAACGCTATCTTTTCTCTCCATCCGTTCTTTTCTCAATTGAACTATCATCCATCCTTCTCTCTATTCACCCTTTTTTGCATCGATCTCTTCACCCTCGTTCCCATTCTGCATCCACTGCATCCATTCATCCATCTCCCCATCCATCCCCCTCATCCTTCTCTCCAGACATCATTTCATCCAAGCTGCTAAAGTGGAGGGTTAATGATGCCCCTGGACCATAATTGTTCTTGAGAGACTGCCGCCAATGTTGCTAAACACTGGGATTGCAGAAGAAAGAGTGCCTACTTTTGCTTCCATCTCAGCCTCTTCCAACACTTCCTGTCTCTTTCTCTCACAAGTTTTTTTTCATCTCTGCTTTCTCCCTTGATAATTTTTCCTGGATTTCTCTTTATACTCCTTTCTGTTACCTCTCTCATTACTGTGAAGCGCTCTGATACCTCTCGGGGTCTCGTTTGTGCTATACAAAACTTTATAAATAAAATAAAATAAAATAAAATGAATCCCTGTTGCCTTTCTCCTTCTGTGGGGCGAATTCTAATGACGAAAAATAACCCCAGTTCTCAAAAATCAGCGCCAGGGTCTGCAACCTACAACTACTAGCACAATTTAAGCGCTGCCCCAACCTATGTTTGTTTATACAGGGTATTTGTATGTTGCTTGTCATTAATTTCCGTATTTTGCCTCCCCATTAAATTTTACATTAACATAAAACATTTCCTACTATGAATGCTGAATCTTACACTTGTTGCCACTAGAAACACAACACTCCCATGAATTCCTATGTAATCACATGCAGCCCCTATCTTCAGTGTCCTTTCATCGTGAGTCGTCATTGGGCAGTTATGGGGTAATACTGACCCCTCATGTAGTAACAGGTGCACACACACTTCTACGTAAATGACACTAGTGCTGCGTATCCGGTGTGTTTATGCACATTACGACTTTGGAAAGTAAGTATTTGGGAAAATGCATAAATAAATTGTGTTTGCCCCCATTTTCTCTATTTTAGTATCCCTCTAAACCAATGTTTTGCATAGGCAATTAACTACCCATGGAAATATCGGAGTGCGATTTGTGATCAATTCATAATGGTACAAGTGCTTAAAGAGATGCAAATGTTATTTGTAAACATGTGAGCATATATTGTCACATCTAAAAGACCATATTAATCAGGGGTGGGCAGAATATTTAATTCCACCCATGGAATTGGTAGAATTTGGCAACTCCACGTCACTCTAGTAATGCGGAGTTCCGGCGAATTCTGCCAATCGCCGCGTGGCAAAATTCTTTTCCTGCGAGACGCCAGAAAATGCAAGCTGGACAGCGTGAGCAAGAGTTAGCATCCCCCAGCATGATCTAACGTGGGCTGTCACAAGCTGTCAGAGGGCTGCTTTGAGTAGATTTCTGTCGCTCGAGTAGATTTTGTACTCAAGGAGCCGCAAAATCAATTCGAATGACCAAGCGCTCTTGCATGATGCCACACCTGCTGATTTTTCAGTGCTGCTCACGGTAGAGCCACTAAATTTCAGCGCGAGCAGTGCTACTTGCATATTTTCCACCAGTTGGCAGAATCTTACAGAGTTTTTGAGTAGTTCCGTGTAATTTTGCATAGTGAAGTTCCACAATTTTCGCCCACCTCTAATATTATTCTAAGAGATCTGTTCAGTCCCTGGCCCTTCCAGTGTCCCCTCTCAATGGAGTTAAGGAGCCATTTTAGAAACCACTGTTAATAGACTGAACCAGGAAAGAATGTTGCCCAAGCAGACGTATAATAAGTTGGCGTTCGTGGCTTTGGTTTCCTGGCACACTGGCACGACATAGAGCTGTAAAGCCGATGGCCTTCAGCATCTTGTTGAGTATTGCAGCGCCCTGAATGTTTCAATTTGATAACACAACCCTGTAAGATTTACACATTTTTCAGAAACTTGAAAGCAGTGGCCGCAGCATCCCTGAATTTCAATTTTACTGCGATAAGCCTAGTTCAGTAATTTGACGACAACTAAAGGTGACATTTTCAAATTCACAATCTTGCTTTTGCCTTCATGCCTGAATGTACTACCAGCTATGTGGCACAAATGATTCATCGTGGTATTACTACAACACGGATCTGACATGGCATGTTGCGCTTGTCATGAAATCACGTCTTCTCTAAAATGCGGCGCGCAGATTAGAAAAAAGAAGCTCCTACCTTTGTGAAACAATTTCCAGCAGAAAATAGTCCTTTATTCCGCGAGTCTCGTTGTCATAACTGTGTCAGGTAAGCTAAACAGAAGGATAAAGATGGTCACTGAAAAGAAGCTCTCAGGAAGAAATAGCGAGAGAATGTTTTATCTCATCTTCACACAGGCATTTAGAAGTGCAATCCAACAGGCTGTGAGATATGGTCAATTGCAGCTAAAAGGTAAATATGTGTCAGGTTCACCTACGCGTCAGCAGACTTGTGCAGTCGAAATCCACGCAGATCGGCGTGAACAGCACCGAGCATGCGGGACTTGTATACACCAATGGGACCTGGCCACTTGTGAAGCCGTTTGTGCAATGCATCTCTGGACCATTACTAAGGAGGCAGTAACTGGGGTTGATGACTGGCCACGCTATAATTATAAATATGGTCATTAAAGGTGCACACCGATCATTTTCAAACGAAGCCAGTTTTTATTTCAGTCCTTGCTGCTGGGGTCGTGCAAGCAGCTCTTTAGTGGGGTCAATGTATACGACTGACGCAGTTTTGTGCGTGCTCTCACTTGCGCCCTATCGACCTTACCACCAAGTGACGGAGGGCTGCGAGGATAAGCATTAACATTACACCCAATTGTGAAACGAGGCATTTTTGCAGGTGTAGCCCACTCCCAAGGCCATTCCCTGTTTTTACGCAAATAACAATTTGAGCACGTTTTTGGATGCACCCACCGCCTTTGAGTAAACATTGATATTTGGCCAAAATACTCACATGTAACATTGTAGATTCTGCAGCAACCTATTCAGTGCTTAATATGTAAATATATACATGCCAGCCCCAAAATATTCCTGAGGAGGTGGTGTGAGCTCGACGGGAAGCTGACATTACCTGCAGCTAAAGTGCCATCCTTCGCAGAGCATCCAACAACCTAGGCATCCTGCCCACATGATCTTTAGAGAGAGAGAGAGAAATAGTCCTACTTTTATTTTCCATGTGGGACATGTAACTAGGTGATGGGCTGTCAATACCATGAAACGGTGAAAGATCACTTTATTGGCTGTCCTTTTACTATGTCAGTTGGTAATAAAAGAGGGACTAATCTGCCATTTTCTCTGTTTGACCATAAACTCAAATTAACTACTGAGGGTTTATCTACAAACTTTGTTTTGTATTATGTTTAGTAGTACTACAATAGTACGACTAATGTACTACAGAATGCTTTTCAGTATCCTACATGCGGAGGTCTATGCTTTGCCTCTGCTATCTTTTGTGTGCAGGGATCACCACCCCGATTGTAGAGATCTCTGCACATGCAGGTATATGTTTTAGTGAATGTGGAAGGGATGGGCGAGTCGTGGAAAATGTGTAACACTTACTGCTAAATGGGAGGGAGTTGGGATTCTACCCTGGGGGATGGGATGTGGAAGGTGCCCAGGGATTCCGATGAGGAAGGGTGCAATGTGCTGGTGGTTACTCACTGTGACGTTCATTAACAAACTAGTCACTTACCTCTACAAATGCTATGCTAAGTTCCTTTAATTTTTAGAACAGATCACAAACCCTTAATTGATTTGTTCAGTATGAAGGATGGTGTCAAGGCTACACCCAGGATCACTAAATGCCAGCATCACCTTCAAGAATACAACTACAAAATTGAGTATATCCTGGGTAGATAGAATGTAATTGCAGATTATTCTTTTTTATCTAGAATGACTTTGGATATTTTGGATAAGAAAATTGTACAAGATGAGAAGGTTTGCATGGCTGATCAAATCACCAACCAATGGAGCTCTGAAAGAGAGTGAATGCAGACAGCAGTTACTAAAAGATGCCCTGCTCAGGTAAGTCATGTCTTGGGTTGTGCAAGGTTGGCCCAACTCCAAGAATTTAGGCATGGATTTTGCACTATATGTTCAGCCCTTGGAGTCACTCTGGTGTCCCGGGTTCATTGATACAGGTCCAGTCCTTCTCACCCAGGCAAGAGGACGGCAGGTCTGAACAGCAGGGCAGCAGTCCTTCACAGCAGCAGTCCAGCAGAGTGGCAATCCTTTCAGCAGCACAGCAGTACTTCTTCCTGGCCCAGTCCACAGGTCCAGAAGTGTACTGAAGACGGAGGGTCTTAGGTCCAATACTTATACCTGGTGCCCAGTTTGAAGTGGAGGAAGACCCTAGAGTATTCTACTCCCCTGAGGTGTCAGGCATACCCTTCCTGTCACCAGATTATCTGGCGTCACAAAAGACTAGTGAGGTTAAGTTTAAGGGCAAGACTTACTTTTTTGAAACACTTGAGGCTGTGTGGGACTTGGTCGAGGATAGGAAAACTCTGAAATGCCCTACTGATTGACCTGGGCTAACTTTCCATACAGTAATAAGGTACCCATCACCCAGGAGGAACAGTACTCAACAACAACAACAGGGGAAGGTGCAGGGGGCTTATCTCAGCGCAGTAGTAGCAAGGAGGTGAGCAACTCTGCGGAGCACAACCCTGCGAAGGATGTTGTCCCCGCATGCAAAGAATCCTCTGGTCAGTGAACTCAATGCACTATCCCAGGTGTCAAATCAGTTCTCTCATAAGGTCACTAGTTTCTACATACTGTCACCTTTCCACAGTACCCAGAATCCAATGTTCACTGGATTGGAGAGGAAGTATTTGAGTGGGATCAAGGCCATGGTAATGCAGAAGTTCGTCTTGGCTATACCCCTACATACATCTCAGCTTAATCTTAAATAGTTTTCGCGGGAGAAACTTGCTTCATATGAGGAAGGATGGGGGGTTTGGGGGGTTTCAAGGCCTTTTGAAAGGTTATGTTTTAGTTTGGTGGTTCACTTGGTTTCATGACATCGCTGCGGGCTTTTTTGGGAAAGCTGTAGACGTGCAGATTGGAGTACAGCACTTCAGTTGAAACCTAGTGTGTGATTAGATGGTAACAAGAGGATCCTACTGCAGGGCCTCCACGTAACAGAGCTGCAGTGAAGGGCAACAATATGCTCCCTGTCTCATGCCTTGCCGAAAGGTCAGTCATGCGCACTTTGGGCTCCCCAAATATCATGATGCGCAATGTAACTCCTGGCAAGTACTATATTTTCTCTTGGAATGTGATAGATTAAACAATAAAATTGAGTCAGCAATATAATATGTCTAAAAGTATGCTCCCAAAACCCTCAGGAGACCCATCGTTTGAGCACTAAATGCAAATTTTTGGGCCGGCAGGAGTACACAGGAGTGTATCATTCGAGATTTATTCAGGGCTACCGGGAGGCGAGGGGGGCTATCCAGCTTTGGGAAACCTTTCCATTATTGGTATCAGCAGTACAAATAGATGCACTGGGCAGATTTCTGAGAGTGAATGGCATGCTGGGAGGGCATCTGTTTAAGTGTATAGTTCCCCGGGGTCTGGCCGAGGATACCCTTGCCTATAGGTCTGGTGCTCTGACTCCACACAAGCTGACAATCATGGGTGGTGACTTCAACTTGGTGATGAACCCATCCCTTGACATGCATACCTCCTGCAGCAGACCAAAGACCCACTCTGAGAGGGTACTACCACAGAGCACTCTGATATCCCAGTTAATGTATTCCTCTGGTTACACACAACGAGAACACCATAGCGAAGCTAACATTTAGCATCAGAAACTTTGACCACTGGTGCCAAGATAGAGAATCAGCAGGGGCTTCCTGCTTAGAGCCAGAAAAGTTATAAAATGATCTATGTGGGTTTCAGATTCTTTAACTTTCAAGATCCATAACACCTAACATCCACTGTCACACTTTACCACTCCAGCAGCTTACACAGGACGTCTGACCTTTGTCTAATTGTCACTCCTAGATATTGCCTTGCCTGCAAGGCAGACATATGGTTCACTGCCCAAACAGTCAAAACTTGGGATGCTCTATTTGTGAAACTTTGTCTGAGCCCAATAAACTGTTCTTTTGGTGTGTTTCAAAGAAACACATTTGTATGCAGTCGTAAATGGTCTCTCAAGTCCTAGACACTGCATAACAGTCAATGTGCTTTCATTCACTCAGTCGCTCCATTGTTCTTTGTCAATCTCTGATTGTTTTACAGTTTCTCCTGTGATTCCTTAAATTAAATTATGAGAAATCACAATTCCTTTCAGGCTGATTGGGATATATTAAACCACTCATCTACTTGCACTAAAGAATGCCATACACCCCTTTAATATTTATGTTTTCAAAATCAATTTCTCTGTCTTCTAAATCTCTCCCAGCATGACAAGATACTCATGCTATTTTATTTCAGGGTGGGAACGCTTATGTTCTATAATAGTTTCCAAGATGTCCAAACAGCCAGTGGTCTGCGGGAGCTTTTGACCACTACACATTTTAAACAGACTCAGCAAAGCCATGATCACAGTCACAGCTGCCACCAAGGACTCTGTGGCCAATAGGGCCAAGGGAATCAAAGGTTTGAAAAGGACAACGTGAACACCAGAATACAATTATTCCGCTCTGCTACACGACACCGCCCCCCCCCCCCCTTTCCGCTATTCATCTCATTTGGCTCAACTCCTTTCTCCTTTTCCTCCGTCTTCACCTTTGACTCATGCTCATTTCCTGTGTCCACACCATGGTTGTGGCTGTCTTATTTACATGATTGATTGTCCTTGCAAGGTCTCATGGATAGCTGGATTCATTTTCTTGCCTCTGGTCCAGGTTTGCATAGGGCCCTCCAGCAGGTCTCCCTCGCAGAGGTCCCCTTTAGTCCTGTGTCTGTCGAGTCCTAGAGTGAGTAGACAATCGCCGGGCATGCTCTCGTGCCCTGAATACTCCAAGCTGAGTGCAGGACTTTAGTAATAATCAGTTAATGCCCATCAAATGTAAAACATCCAGAGGGATCCGTTTTTATCTCTTTTATCTCCATTTTATCAAGCAACATTTCCTTTCCGGTCTAACAGAAAGAAGAGGGTATGAACCTTGGCTGTTGATAAGGGCGCTGAGGTAGGGATGCTGGGCGCGGACCAGCAGATGTTTGCTGTTAGTCTCGGTCCTTCCCTTTAAAAGGGTCATTTGAAGAGCATGCCTTATCAAAAACTGACAACACCCTTCATGATGTAAGGAAAATAATCTGAAATCATCCTAAATGCTACAACTATTATATCTAATCCATACTGCAAAACGACGTGTCTGAACGTGCAACTCGTTGCATCTTATTGCTTATGTATATTCAAGCCACATTCATGGATACAGCTAAGCTCTGTTAGTGTATAGTTGAGATGCTGCTCCTTTCGTAGAATAACAACCCGAATGCTTTGTATATCAGCACTCTCTGCTCACGGTATCATTTAATAATCCCCCTTTTCATCGCTGATACATATACTGTGCCGTGGATAGGAAGCTAACACGCCAATAGCCAGCAGGAAACACTGAAACAATAAAGCAATGATGTGCTGGCAGAGGGCAATTGAATGCAGCCATAGAGCAAACACAATAGAAAGTCAGAGGGAATGTGAAAAGCTCTTGGCGTCTTTTGTGCGGCCAGTGCGTGCTAGCTGTTATCACGAGTGCATGAACTGGCCTCAGGCTGCACTGGACACTATTACCACACTATAAACCCAATTCACATCAAGGATGGACAGAGTGAACCAGTATGCCCAAGAAGGTTGGAATGGTTGGAGAACCTTGCCCAGCCTCAAGAAATGTGGAGTTCCATCACGTCTCCTGAGGCGAAGGTCCACTTTATCCAATCTCAAGCAAAAAGTCCCCTATAAAGGGATGGGGCATCAGGATGAAGGGAATTGAGTGTTGCTGCTGTCACTGTGGCCTCCCTCGCCATTAGTGGAAGGAGGAAACAAAAAGGCTACGCAATAGATGTAATCACCTCCTAGGCTATTTAGCCAATGTGCTCTCCTCTTTCCATTGTGGATGAAAGGAAAATTGTGTAGTTATGTCCAACAGGTATTCCTGATCCTTACTATATATGCCCATTTAGCGCATTCTCAAATGTGTCTAATTTGATTCATTGGAGAATGTCGGATTCGTTCACCCACTGAGTGGTATGCTATACAGACTGGAGACACCAGTCAAATTGCAAGGTCTATTTGTAATTTTGATTTCTTTTAAGACCATTTTTTGTGTGGCAACTGAAACAATGTAAACAAATACTAACATGTGGCATAAGCATCGTGTCCTAAATATCATTAAAAAAAAATTCACCTCAATGAAGTTATTAATAGAAACGTAAACTCAATCCAATAATTTTATAAATTATATTTAGGAAACTATGGCCTTGATACAAGTTGCTCAGATCCCTGAGTAAATGACAGGAATTTCGAGTTGGTGATATTACCACATTGGATAGTTAGTGGGAGCATAAAATATCTCATTCTTTATTACATTTTGGCAGGTCAAAACTGCCGGAATTTAATTGGGGAAAAGTGTGGTACGCCCCAAAATTCACATGTTATTCCCCAGAAACTTGTAATAGGTGCTATTTAACACACCTGATCAATAACGTACCCTAAGATATTATCTAGTGCGAAAAAAAGCACCTGGATTCACGAAAAAAGGCCTATATTTATCTATGACGATATTTCTATGCATAATATTCTGACATTTAAGCTTAGTGAAGCATTAATGAATTTGCAATAAACAGTTCTTAATTCGTAAAAGAAATAAGTGCCTAGGCCCAAAGTTTTACTCAGAAGCCTGTGGCCGGCATTATCGAAGATTGGGGTGCTGAATTCCAAGTCTACATAGTCCTTACTCAAACAATTAATCAGGAGTTTCTATAGTGCGACTACTCCCTGTGAGGGTCTCCAGGCACTGGGGTGGGGGGTCTGCTGATCCGTCCGGGCGTGGAGGTTCAGTCGAAGTGCCAGGCTTCCACCTCATGCATTTTTAATCCACTGCTCGACACTCCCTGCTGTTTTATCTCACTCTTGCAGGCTGCCTTTCATCCCTGCTTTCACTCTTTGTCACTTTTTTTTCCATCTTTCTCTTCCTCCTTCTTTCGCTCTTTTGTATTTTTCTCTCTTTTGTCTACATCAGAGTCTTTAGAGGAAAAATAAGTGTTGGTCCCCAAAAATGGGCACTGATGGGCCCAACTTGCAACCACCCGCTCAAATTAAGTACTGCTTGTAAAGACTATTGCGTACTCTGCTCTGTCTACCAAGTCCACTATCCCATCCAGTAAACAGTGGCTAAATTCTCTCTAACTCAAAGACAGTCAGATATCGACAGATACTGAGAAAAACAAAAAGAGACAGAGATAAAGGAGTTGCTAATAAAGAAAATGGTTACAAGAGAAAGTAAGATCAAATATGTGTGTGTGGGTTTTTTTGAATCCATAAATGAGCAGGATAGGGAGACAATTATTGATTATACTTCCTGATAATTTGCTATTCAGCAAAGCAATGGAAACACCAGTAGTGTACCATAGGCCCCGCAGCCCCTGAGGTGCAGGGGGCCTCAAACTCCAGGGGTCCCTCAACACAGTACCCTGGTCTGAGTGCTCCTGGTTGAGTCCAGAGAGGGGGGGGTCCATAAACCTTGCAGGGCGGGCCCCTCAAGTTCCGTTACACCACTGGGAAACACACAAATATTCCTTATATTCAGGTAGAAAGAGAGGGAGCTTTGAAAGAGTGACGGACTAAGAGGGGAGGGTGGGACACTGGCTAAGAGCTATTAGAGAGGGGGGGGGGAGAGTAGGAACAAAGAGAAACGAAAGAAGGTAAAGAAGGAGAGGAACAATAATAAAAGAGAAAAAGAAAGGCACTAGAAGAGTGAACATGTAAATGAGGAGGAGGTGGAGTGCGAAAGCGGGAGAGAAAAAGAAAGATGAACAAAATAGGAGAAAACAAGCAGAAGAGTAGCAAAGAGTCTGTGTAATCGAGAAGAATAGAGAATAGTGGCATGGAGGGTGAAGAGAGTTGTGTAACCAACTACAGCAACAATAAGGCTAAAAGAGAAAATAATTGCAGCGTTGTTTATGCGATTATCATTTTGGAACTGTCAATTTTAGGAAACAGGAATAAAATTCATGTTAGAGTTCCTGAAAAGTTGCTATTCTGCAGTAAGTAGAAGCTGGGAGGAAAGATAATACTATCCCGAGGAATTCAGCTAGGGTCTGCCCCAGACTGTCAAAGAGGCACATTAATCATCAATTAGTTAAGGCGACATGAAAGAACACTTCTGGGATGTACATTGCTTGTACATAATCACCCAATGTCATACAGTGCTGTGACATTAGCCACACAAAAGGCTAACCCATCCCTCTGCCACTGCTCAGATTCATAGGACTAAACAGGACACACAGGGCTCAATGTCACTGATGAGATTAGTTCCAGTTCTTACTTTCCTGAGCTCGACTACCTCTCAGCTTGGCCTGGCCCTGGACTCTGGCACGAGATCAGCCGGGCTCATCCATATTCCATCCCTGTAATGTGCCAGCAGAGGCGCTGAAACTAATGGGGACGTTATAACCCCAGACAGCAGGCTTTGGGGTTCCTTCACGCCCATCAGAGACGTACGAGAAGACACATTTAAGTGCCCAAATTTCAAGAAAATCGAGGATACATTTTCCAACTGACCAATTTTCCGTAGGCAAAAAGGAGGATTCTTTAGCAGGAGAGGAGAGAGTTAGGGCCCGATGTAGATCCTGCGGAGGGATACTCCGTCAGCACGTGATGGATTTCCCGTCCACCCTATTACAAGTGCATTACATCCTATGGTACTTGTAATAGTGCGGGCGGATGTGTAATCCGTTCACGCACTCTAAATCAGGCCCTCCGTTCAGGATGAGTGAATGTACTTTTTGCAGGATGAAGTTTGTGCATACTTTACGTTCAGAATGTTTAAAAGGGTCTGTACCATTTTTCCATGTTATTACCGCATGTGGATCACACATTTGCCATTTTCCAGGACTCTTGACACTAAGAGAACCAGAGAAACGAGCAGACAAACAGGTTTCCTGAAGGTATGCAAATACTCCAGTTTCCGGTGAATATTGACAGGGCACTTCAAGGTAAAGCTGCAATAACCAAGAAGGCATGAAGCAGTGCATTGACATGGAAAGAGGAGATCCTTGCTGTTGACAAAGTAAAGGCCACCAACACTGTGCAAGAGAAGTTGGCCCACGCATAAGGCCTTAAACTAGACAGGCTATTTGTATACTTCAAAAGAGGCACATTTGCAGATTAGAGCCTATGCGAAAATGTAAAGTTTGAAAATACCTGCTCCATAATTCAAAGCTGAAAGAATCAGGCTTAGGACGAAGCAACGCAGAGCCCAGAATAGCTCACACCTTTAGACAGAGGACACTGGTGCATGGCTGACGAATGAGGCTGAAGTTGTGGTAGTCACACTTTCAAATATTGTGCCACACATGGCTCTACCCTTTTGTATCCTTCTTCCTCTACTATGCATTATCTCTGTTTTCTACATCAGCTTCCTCTTCCAAAAACAACCGCCTCCTTTATCTCAATCAAGTATCCACTGCTTCAGTTCTTACGCGTCACTTCTGCCTTCATCTTTGCTATCTCCTACCATGAAAGACCACAGTCCGCAGTGCCAGGGAAGTAGTACTAGCAAATGTGGGAACACAGAACACGTTTGGTAAGAACAATACATACAGTTTTACTGGATGTACTGAAGTGTCTGTTAGCTTCCTCCACTTGGAGAAAATGTATGCAAAAAAAACTGCATACACTAAATGTCAAAATATAAACAGGTCATGCAAGAAAGGAACACGTGATTGTGCCAAGGGAAAAAGTCTGCTAAATTCTGCATTAACATATTAATGAGATGAATCATGGACCAGGGGCGGCTCCTCCGTAATGGCGGAGGAGCGTCGACCCACTTGTCAGAGTCAGTAACAGAAAAAAAAATGATAATAAAACAATATTATTTTATTTTTCTGTGACTGGCTCTGACATCCGTGCAGGGCGAGGCTTGGCCATGACAGGCATGTGGTGGGCACTTAGAAGTGCACATATATGTTTGGCCGGCTGTCCTAAGCCGGCCAAACATATATGCACACTTCTATTTCTCCAACCCAGCTGTGTTCAGAGCCGGGTTGGAGAAAAGTTGCAGGCTACACAACAGTGTCTGAGCAGCCTCTGCCATTTCAGAGACTGCTGGGCGAGCTCTGAGGTGGCCGTCGGAGGCTGCGGCCAAAGATAAGTTAAAAAAATATATTCTTTTCTCCAGTGGGGCAGCAGGCAGGGGTATACAGTATGCAAGGCAGGACTGCCGCAGTCCGCCAAGTTGAACTCATAATCTGGCGGGCAGACCATGCACTTCTTTGCCGGTACTGTACCAACACTAAGTAGAAATTTGTAATTATGTTTCCAAATAAAGCTTTTTCCTCACATATTTTGTCTGAATTAATTCACAGCAGAAATGTATGTTGCAGTCTCTTTCACCATTAAAAAAGTATTTCTCTTCCTTTTTTTAGTTATTTCTTTTCTAGAAGGTATGAAAATACAGCCTTCTTCCAAATCCTACACCAGTTTTTTCTTCTTGATTTCTTGATCAACTGGTTGTGCGTTTAGAGCTAAATGTGGCATACAAAATTCGGTCAAGCTTACGAATTACCCTATATTTATCCCTGTTTGGTTCATGTATAAAATGTATGGCAAGCATCAATTCAATTTTACACTTGTGAACCCTAACTCTGACACCGGAGAGTCTTCTTCCGTCTCTGTCTTCTTCTCTCTCCATTTCTAGAAGTACTATAATGTCCAAGAAGGATTTCATCCCATCCTTTTTCTTTTGCAAAACCCCATACATTGGTCATTGGAATACTGCTGTAGCCAGGGAAAGACCAACAAAGGCATATGTGTACTTAAAGCTACCAAAATGTGTAATAAAAGGAGTTAACATCAGAACTGTTTCCGAAGTGGAATTTGATGATAACAAATTGGCCAATCACGCTAAACACAAAGGCTACTTCATTTGGAATAAAGGTTAGTTAGCCTTCAACAATGGCAATCTATGCAACCATTATTTAAACACCTAAGGTTCATGCATAAACTAACCTTGGCACAGGACATCCTGTTCAATCACCTAAGAAATAATCCATCATCATGATTGTATTGTTCTCATTATCCCTTTTCCATGCCTCTCTAACTCTTCTTCAACTTCCTTTCGTACAGATTTTTGAACCTCCCTCGGTTTATTAATTTTTGATTTTGACATATCTCCAAAAATGATTTTGTATTTTCGAATATCGAGCATCCATTCCATGCCTGAATACCTCTCAAATCGTTTAAATGCACGCAATTCATCAAAAACAAACAAGCTCTGCTTTCCACTTAGTCAGTAATTGTTTCGGGACCCACTCCTACAAAATGAGGGCTATACATTGCTATAAAGAACTTTCATTAACAACTCCTTCAAATAAAGCTCCTTTACAACTGTACCTCAATTCATTCTGTTTGACCGCATTTATAGTCAAATCATTGTTGGCAAGAGAACGCTCATCTCTGCCAACTTTTTTTTCCACTTCTACAATTCTAAAGAGCCCGAGTTTGCAACGATCTTCAAGCTTATATCCACAATACTTGTTTAGCACTCAATATAGCTTTACTTTTGAATCCCATTTTTCACAGCACTACTGTCTCACAATTTCTACCATTCAAACTCCTACATACATTTCACACTGCCCTTAAATCCACTACAAATAGGATTGCAGAAATGTAACACTCATGACATTTCTTTCAGTCCAGAACAACCCCCCCCCCCCACATTTCCAGAAACTCGTCATATACCTACAACTCCCATAATGATAACACCTCAAACTTACTACCCTATTTGGCTTATACTTAGCATGATTGATTACAGGTTTCCTCTTCTGGTTCTTTCTCTTTCGTATCAATATTACTTATTATGTATTCCATTTCACAATTTATTTTTAATTCCTTTTCTGCCTGCTATTAATCACCCCGATGCTTCAGCTCTGTGTGTGACTGCCATTGACTCCTATAAAGTTGGATTAAATTACTGAATCAATGTCCTGGTACAGCCACTCTATATAAATGCGGTATAATTAGATCTGTAATAGACAGGACTGGACTGGCCATAGCAGGCACCGAGCGTTTCCCCGGTGGGCCGTCAGAGTGGGGGCCAGTTTAGGGCCCCTAGGGGGGTCCATTTTTGTTACTGTGGGCTAGCAATTTCAGCCCCCTGTAACAAAATTGTCCGAAACCTTCCCTGGCAAACAGCACGGCCGCACCTCTACCCTCCTTCCAGGGGGGACCGGCCGAGCAGTTTGCCATGGCCGGTTTCGGTTCCCAATCCCTGTTAACAGACATCTGTATAATTCGCCTAATTTGCTTTTAGGTAGTTACTTAAAATTTTGGAGAATTTTGTGAAATCATGCTTAATTACTCAAAATGCACATCTGTGAAATAGGACTATATTTTTGCGTGAAATGCACCCTCACGTTGGTATTTGATGCGAGGACACATTTTGTGCTAAAAAATAGCATGAAAACCACAACTGCAACAAACAGCTGCTGTTCCTGTTCCATTTGCTTGTGTTGTGTTTTATTCTTGCACTCCCACATTATAATTTTACAGGGAACAGTGCCATATTTGCACAATGTGGAGTAATGGTGTAGTTTCAGAAATTTCGCCCGAAAAGCGTACCATGCTAGTGTTATTTAAATTTTGCCTAGATCTCATCGATAATAATCTTTTACTGTAGGAATGAAACCCTGAACTGACAGAAGAATATATTAAACTCAACACGTACTCATGTTTTCTATCAAACTTGCACTACTTTCTGCCAAAAGGCGTAAATCTGTCAATGGAAATGTTCGTTCAATGTTGGAATAGCAGATTTACATACAACTCTACTCTCCTCGTCCATTTTAAGATCGCTTTCTGTAAATATGCTGCCTTTTGGACCTAGAGAATACAGTAATATAGTGCTCCCCTGCTCTGCAGAGAGACTTCTACCAAGTGCTGGGTATTGCAGACAGTACTTCTTCTCCTTCCTTTTGAGTCCTGTCAATACAAGCTTCACTTAACACAGCAGCAGAAAAAGCAACAGTGGTGCTAAGTGTAAGACTTGAGAACACATTGTGCCCAGAAGGACCGTAAAAAGACTTTCTCCTCATTTTTCAAATAAATAACTTTCATTAGCAGGTACAAGCACACAGTTATTCAAACCCCTAAGCTACTGTCTGTAGAAACCATAAAGAAAGGAATCTTGCAAACACTGGTCTCTTGGACCTAGTGGAAGACAGACATACTGCCCATAAGAAGGAAGAGGTTCCACTAATGGAATCTGCTGCCTATTTAACATTTCCTACTGTCTTAAGATGATTTTCCATTACTGCTCACCTGGTAAATATGTTCTTAGACCTTGACTCTATTGTATTTCGGGACATTTCTCTGAAGCCATAGGTGCTGTGGACGAAAGTTCCATAATTATGAATGTTGCAAATATATGTGCTGTTAGACCTGACAGCCTGAGGGTGGTCTTTCCCCAACTTTTGCCAGCCTCCCTCCCTTTTTTAGGTTTTACCTGCACAGCACTTGCGCTGTGCTTATGAAATCTCTTGTATTTAATCTATCTTAAAAAGGGGCTCTTATCAATTCCCATAGCCAAATTACTGTGTTCATTTGTTTTTGTGTGGAGCTTTTATTTTGCTAACTTCCCCTGGCTGCACGCATTTTCGATAATTCTACTAAAGCTGTTCACACTGTTTAAGCCCCATTCTCTGTCAAGATAAGATCTCGTCATACAGAAAAGGCAGACAGCTTTTAACAGTATGCTGGAATGCTTGCTTTTTAATACTTAGTTGTGTAAAGCAGATGCTTTTGCCTTAGAATGTTGTTGCATTTCAACGTAATCTATTTGATCATTATGATCAAATTCTAAATGTTGTAATAAACTTGCACGTTAAAAATAAAGCAAATATACAACAGCCATGCTATATTTTACTACTAAAAGGCCAGCCACAAGTGCAGTTACCTTGCAGACAACAGGGTCATGTGTTTAATGGTGCATCAGGTGCAGTACCATCGGGCCCAAAAGTTGTCAGAACTCTGCTAAACACCTGATATTGCTATATTTGACTACTAAACAGGCAGTCACAGTTGCAGATACCTTGCAGTTAAAAGGGGCTTGATTTAAATGGTGCAGCGGGTGCAGTGGCACTGGGGCCAAAAACTCTAGAGACACCACTAAACACCAAATATTGCTATATTTAACTACTGAACAAGAAGCCACACAAGTGCAGTTTCGTTGCGGGCACTAGGGTCATGATTTCGATGGTGCAGTAGGTGCAGGGGCACTGGGGCCCAAATCTCTGGGAACCCCTTGAAACACCAAATATTGCAATATTTTACTACTTATCAAGCAGTCACAAGTGCAGGCAATAGGGTCATGATTTGAATGGTGCAGTAGGTGCCAAACGCTGTCATAACTCCTCTAAACACCAAATATTAGGGGATGTAGTAGAGTAGACACCTTTTTTCACACATTGTGGGACTGTCCCATGCTGCAGCGATACTGGTGCAAGATAACACAGGTGATGTCTGAGGTGTCGGGGCAGGTGGTCCCTCTAGATGCCCGATGGCACATATTATGTGTGACAGGGGAAACCACATGGCCAAATGATAGCAGATATATTAGCAAAAAGGAATATAGCTAGGGGATGGGGGTGGTCCAACCCCCTAGGGTCACGGAATGGGAGGTGGGCCTTGGCTGGTGCTGTGCATATGAAAAAGTTGTCTATCAAAGCCGTGGATGCCCTGGGAAGTGGGGTAAAGTATGGGGTAGGTGGGTGGAATAAAGAGGGGTTTGAAATGTTATAATGATGTAATGGACAGAAGGCGCGGCAAAGAGGAGCAGCTATGTACAAGCTAAATATGCTAAAGGACTTGAGACCCTGATGATTTTGATTACCTGAAAGGAACCTAGTGATACATAAGGGCTGAATCCGTCATTAAGACTGAGCATGAGATGAGGTGTTTTGTATATCTATGATGTGTTGCTGAACATCCGTTTGCTTGCTAAAAAAGAATTTAAAAAAAGAAATAACACCAAATATTTATCTTTTACTACTAAACAGGCAGTCACAAATGCAGTTATCTTGCAGGTACTAGTGGCATGGTTTGAATGGTGCAGCAGGTGCAGTGACACCGGGCCCAAAAACTGTCAGAACTCCTCTAAACACATAATATTGATATTACATCAATTCATTCTATTATTTCCCTCTTTCAATTTATTTTCAAAAATTAGCTATTACTTACCCCCACCATACCACTAGTAAAAGCACAATATATTGCATTTTTGTGCATAAACAAGTCATAACACTTTAACAGAGATTCTGTAACTTATATCGTACAACTAGTCAGCAAGCTACAACATACAACAAAAACAGCTTATTATTAATCACATAGGCTAAACCTAATGCATTTACCAATGCTTGTCTGTACACATTTTTTGCTATCTTTAGGAATCTGTGCAATTTACCACTATTAACCAGTAATAAAGTGCATGTGCTCTCTCCCAAAAACATTTCTCTGCTCTCACTGCGCTGTGCGCTTTGCAGCCTGTCTCCAATGCACGTCTGGGCTGGGGGACTGTTACATTTTGTTCATTTCCTCCAGACAGCCACAAGCACAAGAAGGCTAAATGTGGCTGAGTACCCATCTACATTCATCTGCATTCTGATGGCCCATCCTGGGCAGGAAATTAGGAAGTAGCCACACTTACACTTCAAAAGGTAGTGGCTGGACCCCACACAAAGGACTGATTACTCCCCACAGATAGCCTGACAGACAGTACTGGGATGAAAGATATACTGGTGCACTTAGAAGGCATTCTTTAAAGTCTTGGATAATGATAGCACGTTCCTGAATAGGAAAATGTCTTTCGTTTTGCACTCAATCTCAGAGATATGATCTCTTTTGTGAAATTAAACTCGGGTAAATCGGAATTTATTCAAGTGTAACTTGAGTTTATTAACCGTTGTTCAAAGTTAATGAAGTCAAAGAATTGTATTCATTCTTTATCAATGCATCATATATCCAACTGCCCAATGCATTTCGGGCTTTTTTTAAGCCCTTCTTCAGGGGCGGTACTAGTTGGTATGGTGATGTATAGGTTCTCCTGAACCCGGGAGAATCAAATTGGAAATGCTCCGGAAATTGGACCGGAGCATTTCCAATTTGATTCTCCCGGGTTCAGGAGAACCTATACATCACCATACCAACTAGTACCGCCCCTGAAGAAGGGCTTAAAAAAAGCCCGAAATGCATTGGGCAGTTGGATATATGATGCATTGATAAAGAATGAATACAATTCTTTGACTTCATTAACTTTGAACAACGGTTAATAAACTCAAGTTACACTTGAATAAATTCCGATTTACCCGAGTTTAATTTCACAAAAGAGATCATATCTCTGAGATTGAGTGCAAAACGAAAGACATTTTCCTATTCAGGAACGTGCTATCATTATCTACAATTTGAATTCCCTACTCAGGGGGATTAATTCGTTTGCACCAAGTAATTTTGCTTAAAATATTGACCTGGAGAAATTTTGAGTGCGCAACTTCTGTTCTAACTTTTCATTCTTTAAAGTCTCCCACACTTCAAAGGCATATGTGAGCATAAGTACTGGGTCTCTGACCCCAGCAAATGAGACACTTCTGGACATACTTCTGAAGTTCTGTCAGAACAACTGCTGTGTTGCTCAAAGGACTCAACTGGACTGCTAATCTGGAAGGCCTGTGTTTTTATTAATTGCCCTGCTGCCTGCGGTTCTTTAACTCTGCTGAAGGAGAGCTGGACTCTGCCTTTTTCAAAGTGATCTCCAAGGGCTTGTTAGCGTGCCTTCTGTTGCTTGAGACTCAGGGATATCAAAGTCTCAACCCCTTGCTCTAGTGCCTGGCTCACTGGAAGTGGCCCAGGTACATGCAACATGGATTCCAATGCATCTCCTGTATGCATGTAGCAGAACCGGCACATTAACCCTGTTGTGTGGGTAAAATCGGCGTATCGCTTCAGAACCAGCGCTTTGCCTCCATGGCACCTTGGTGAGATCAACACACTCCCATGACTGTGTGGCAGAAGCAGCTGCATCGCTTGACGCCTCTCGACTCCAGAACCCGTCTTTGGAACTAACGCATCACCCTCTCTGCGTGGAGAAGATTGACGCATCTCGCTGCTTGCAACCAGGAAAGGAACTTTGTTCACCAGGGCCTGAAAGGGTCTGTAGCCGGCCGATGCTCCATCACGGTCGGCCTGAACTTTGTCTATGTCTTGGTCCAGTGAGACCTACAGTAACCTTTTTAGCGCTACTTGCTTCTAAGCGCTTTACTGCATTTATTTATTTAAAATGTAATATCCAACTTCTACAAATTGGATTTTTGTCATTTTGGTTTTATTTATAATGTCATACTTTATTATTCTAAATTGTCTTGGATTCTTTTGTGGTGTTTTCACTGTGTTACTGTATGAGTTATTGCACAAACATATTACACATTGCCTTCTAAGTTAAGCCTGCATGCTCTGTGCCAAGCTACCAGAGGGGTCACAGGATACTTTAGGTTGCACTGTGACTAGGATTGTGGTCCCTTCTGGGGCAGGGTGCATACCTCTGCAAACTAGAGCCCCAATTTCTAACATTGGTAGCAGCGGTGGGAAAAGATTTATGTTTGTGCAGTACCTAGCAGTAATTTGGTGTACACTACCATTCACATCAAAGACCATTTCTAATGTTCCTTTTTTTACCTGCTTTGCATCTTTGATCTATCGACACATGTCTGGCTGGTTCTGCAATTGGAGCCATGGAGTTGGAGCTAGCCAAGCTGGAGGATCATGAGTTAACCAGTTGAAAAGCTTCTGAAAAGATATGGGGTTCCTGCCTGAGATGACACCAAAAAGTGGAGCTTCAAATGGCGCTGAAGCCCACTCTAGGGAGAATGATGGATTGCGAGAGTCTGGGAATGGCTCTTTTGAGGAACCACCTGTATTTCGGCTCCCTGCGAGAGCAGGAAGCAGTGTCTCTTCCAATTGCCTAACTCCAGAGGAACTGGCTGAGAGGCGGGAGGAGGGAGAATTCAAGCTGCAGTTGGCAAAATTAAAGATATAAGTGAGGCAAGGAAGGCTGAGGCTGAAAGTGCATTAACTGAGAAGAAACTGTTACCGGCTCATGAACTGAGTCTAACGGAGCTGGATATCAAAGCCAGACAGTCTGCCTCCAGCAATGATTGTGGCAGCATACATACAGTAACTGATAATGAGAGGAAGGTTCATGCACACAAGGACTTGGTGCCCAGCTATGTGGTGGGCGATGAAATTGATAAGTGGTTTTCTGCTTAAGACATTGCACTGAAGGTACACAGGGTTCCTGACGAGCACTCGGGTGTGGGTCTGTGGAAACAAATGCCTACACTGGGGAGGGACACACTTCTAACCTTAGAGATTGGGACCAAAACAGGTACACTACTTTAAAAGCCATTGTAATTGCTGTAGGAAAGTGCCCATTCTTTGCATGGTTACTCACCATTTTTGCCTGACATCTTATTCAACCCGAATTGGTGTGCCCTGGGTCCCTGCCAATCTGGTTCCCAGGGCCTGTATTCTTTCCCAAAATTGTACCTTTGTATCCACAACTGGCACACCCCTGTCCACAGGCAAGCCCCTTGTAAAAGGTACCAAGGGTACCTAGGGCACTGTGACCAAGGAAGGCCTCTGAGAGTTACAGCACCCAATGTGCCACCCTTAGAAGCCCTGCACCTTAACCTGCACACTCTGCTACAGCAGCCTGCATATTTTGGTGTAGAGAAAAGTGAAGAATCGACAAGACACACTCCCCTGCGTGCCATGCCTACAACTACCTAAGGCACCCCTCTACCAGGTTGTACTAGTCCTAAGGTGAGGTTACAGAGGCATGAGCCTTGTACCCCTACAGTGTCTTAGTGAATTTGTAGACATTGTAAGTGTAGTAAAGCCATAAAGATTATATGGTCAGGGAGCTCATCACTACAAACTCCACAGTTCCATAATGTCTTTACTAAAAACTGGAAAGTTTGGTAGCAAACATCTCAGCACAATAAATCAACACTGATGCCAGTGAGGGATTTAATGTAAAATGCACTCAGAGGCCATCTTAGAGATGCCCCCTGAAAACTGACCAGCCCTGGTGTGGTTCCTGGATGGCTGCCCACCACTGCCACCCCCAGACAGGTTTCTGGACCTCTGGTTAGAGGGCCTCTGCTCTCTGGGTCCAGAAACAAAGCCCATCCTAGAATGAGGTGTAACGCCTCCTCCCCAAGGATGGGCCCGCTCCCACGAAAGAGGAAGCTTCAAAGGCCTGCTGCCTTTGGATGCTATCCCTGCCTTTTGCTGCCCCCAGCAACTGGGTCCCACTGGCTCTGACCCCCACTTGGACATGGGAGGATTGGCGGAAAATCCAAGTTAGGAAGAGAGTTGTGCCCACCGTTGCCAACCCCACCCATCAGGTGAGGAAAGCAAGGTGAAGCACACATCTTAGTAACCTCTATCTTGAAACTGAAGGAACTCAGCCAATTAGGAAGAGGCTTATGCACCCTCACACTGGAGGGTGGCATAATAGGGAGTGTACCCAACTCTTAATGCCCCTAGATTTAGTAATTAGGGGTGACCCTAAACCTTGCCTCCTGAGATTCAAGGAAGAAAGAAGAAGGACCGAAGAGCCGTGCTGACCAAGGAAGAAACCGAGGACACCAGCTGACTTGGCCCCAGCCCTACCGGTCTGTCCCAACCACGATCTGCCTACAGCAAAGAAACTGGTGTGTCCTGCAGCAGCAGACCCCCAGAGCCCGGAGGGCATGTCCTGCACTCAACTAACAGACTCTGTCTCCTGTGAGCATCGGATTTGCTCAAACCAAAGTCTTACCATCAGAGTCTGGACTCGACGATTCTGCACCACCTTGTAACCAGCCGCCGCGGCCTGAGGTCGAGTGGCCCCATACTCCAAAGAGGGCCCCCCGGCGATCCTAAGTTCAAATCCGGTGACCCCTGACCTCCAACAAACTTAGAAACTAATCTTACAGCCTTTACTTGAAGGATCCCCCGACCGCAACCGAAGGCGGTAAGACAACTGCTCCCTTGACTGAAGCGGTCCAGGAAGTCTGACCGTGCCTGTCTGACTGACACCGACCGCGACTGATCGCAGCCTAAGGAAACTGACGCCAAAAGCACCTCAGCCCTTGACACCTTCCCGGCCTTGGGTGGCCCAACAGACGGTGTCTAAGCATCCTCCCAGATCCCCAGTCGCCTTCCCAGTTGTTGGCCACCTTCAAGAAGTCCTCCTAACCGAGCATGCAGCTTTCCGAAACAGACAGTCTCCACTGAGAAGCCCAGGGAGAGCGACGTCCGCTTCACCTCCTGCACCCGGCCGCCTCGGTGCCACTGGCAGTGCAGTTCTTGTGTCGGTCGTTGGCCCCTGCAGTGCTGAGCGTGACCTTAGGAGCCTTGCTCCCACACACAAGTGGCCTGCTTGCCAGCAGAACCCACCCAAAGGCCCCCTTAGCCCGTTGGCTAACGTTGGGCCATGGCACTCTGCACCCGGCAGCCCCAGTGCTGCTGGTGGTGTAACTAGAGTGTTCACTTGGACATTGGGGAACCTTGGTCCTACCCCCAAAATTTCAACCTTTTAAGTCCAATACTTACCTCAAAGTTTTTCCTCCCACAGGGACTCATAGTATGAGATTTTGGATCTAGAAAGTGTTCTATGTAGAACTGCTTATATGGGGGAAAGTGAGCACTATTGTAACGTAATCCGAAAGTAATCAAAGTATATTTACTGCGTAATGCCAAGTATTCTGAAAAGTGATATCAACCTGTAACTGTTACAGTTACAAGAACAACTGCATTTCCTTGAACAGTAAAGCATTTGAAAGTATTTATTACCTACCTGTACAAAGTCCTGCTTGGTTCTATAAATAAACCATAAGTATACCTTTTCTTATACTTACCTAATTAGTCAGGATTCTGCCTCTGAGTGTGTGACATCAGCCTTGATTGAGTGAATACAATAAATGCCTAACACGCCCTCCTGATAAGCTTAACTGCTCAACCACACTGCCACAAATAGAGCTGTTAGTGATTATCTAATTTAGACTCTGCTATATCTCTGGGGATCCACTACACTCTGTGCACATTATACCTTACTTTGGCTAACTACAATTGCCAAATATGGGCTGACTGCTGAAAAGTATCGCCAAAGATTCAGGGACCGACAGAAGCTTCTCAATCCGTCCTGGGTAGATTAGGGAATTACTCCACTAACTAACTGAAAGGTTGGGTGGGGGCAGCAAAGTAAATTATTATGTTGGGGTTTACAAATTGATAATGAGAGAGCAAATGCTCAGTATTTGCTTTACAGAGTTGCACCAGCACCTAGCAACTGTAACCTGACTGACCCAAAAAGCTTGCTGAGGAGGCGGACCTGTGGGCACCAGTGTCCAAAAAGGTATCTGGGCGGGTAGAGGGGGGGGGACACCCACAAATGGGGTCAGGGTTCCCAACAGAAGAATGAGAGTGGAGAAAAATCTAAAAATAAGGAGTTCTCTAAAGGCCCCCAAAATAATTCCCAAGGGATTAATGGTAACCAGACCCAATCTCAACCAAAGAAGAGGGGGTTCTTTGACCATAAGACAGGGAGGTTGGTACCCCATGTACAGAGTGCTACAAGTATGGTCACTCTAAGGTGACTTCAAATGTCTCAAGAGGGCACTTTGGTGGGCAGACACCTGGGTTGGTGAGTATAGCACACGGGGAGGAGGTAGTCCCAGCTAGTTTTGGGGAACAGAGAAAGGTTACCCTGGGTTCCATGGGTGATATAGAGAAATGGTACATGCCTGAAAATACTGCCAAGTGTAGGCAGCGAGTCATCATTAATGGGCAACAGGTAGAGGCACTTTGTCACACAGGAGCCAGTACAACAAATATCAAGTGTCAGCTGGTGTCAGCAGAGCAGGTCCTGCCGAACATATTTCACCAAGTCATAGTCGCCGACAATCGTGAGAGCCATCTACCGGTGGCACTGGATCCCTCTGAGTGGGGGCGGGGGGGTTCTCTGAAACTTGCTATGAGCTCTGCCATGCCTGTAGATTGTCTGTTAGGCAATGACCTGGAGCACATTACCTGGAGGGAGCTCAGGTCTGACTTGGAGATGATGGGGTTGCCTGGGTGGGACTACATGACCACACGAGCCATGGCTGTCAGACAAAGAAGTCAATGGAGTATGGAGCCTGGAAGTATGGCGAAGACAGCTGCCCAGGAAAGGGGCAAGGGGCACAAGAAACTGGTCTCTGAAGTTTTAACGGTAGAGGCTGACAGGGTTCCTGAGGAGCAGGACCCAAAGCCAACTGAAAAAGACATTGTCGGCCTAGGTGACCTGCCTGAGCTTGCCAGTTTTCAGGTTGAGGGGGGCCGCCAGGGAGGAATTCTGCCAAGTGCAGAAGGATTGTCCTATTCTTGAGGGCTTGACGCACCAGGCCCCAGCCCATGCAGTAGATGAAGCCTCTGTGGATCACCTTATCTACGGGGAGAACAACCTCATTTTCAGTGAACCTAAGTTTCCTGGTGTTTGGTCAGCCCGTGTGTTGGTGGTCTACCAAGGTTACCAGACCTTCCTACTGGGCCTGGCTAATAAAATTCCCCTGGCACGACATTTGGGGCATGACAAGAAATTTGCCAGGCTTGTCTCCTCTTTTTATTGTCCCTGAATGAAGACAGCCTGAGATGCAACCTGTAGGTCCTGTCTCACCAGCCAGACTAGTAGGAAGTCAGGGAAAAAGCACAAAGCTCCCCTGATCTCATTAACCATTGTTCGCACACCTTTTGAAAGGGTGGGAATCATCATCATTGGAACTTTGGACCCCAAGACCGCCATAGGCAACAGCTTTTTCCTGGTCTTGGTGGAACATGCCAACAGCTACCCAGAGGCAATCCCTCTGTGGACAGTGACTTCACCCATGGTGGCGTGAACTCTGATGGGGATATTTACACATGTTGGGTTCCCCGAGGAGGTAGTGTCTGAGAGACACACATGAAGTACATGTGGGAAGGGTGTGGTGCAATGTACAAGTTCACCACACCCTATCACCCCCAAACCAACGGTCTTGTTGAGAGATTCAACAAGAATTTGAAGGACATGATCATGGGCCTGCCTGAGCCCATGAGGCATATGTGGGACGTCCTCTTCCCATGCCTTCTCTCAAGATACAGGGAGGTGCCACATAAAGGAGCAGGCTTCTGTGCCTTTGAACTCCTCTATGGCACCGTGTTAGGTGATCTCTTAGCCTGGCCATGGAGGGGTGGGAGAAGGCTTCCATGAACCTGTGGTCAGCTACATGCTGGCCCTCCGCAACCAGATGTACCGCTTCTGGAAGAAGGCGAAGAGTAACCTAGAGGCCAGCCAAGAGGTGATGAAACTCTAGTATGACCAGAAGGTCACGCTGGTGGAGTTTCAGCCTGGCACAAAAGTATGGGTCATTGAGCCAGTAGAGCCCAGAGCTCTCCAGGACCGCTGGACTGGCCCATATGAAGTCAAGGAGCATAATGGGGAGGCCACCTACTTGGTGGACCTTTGGACTCCTAGAAACCCTGTAAGGGTGCCCCATGTCAACAGGTTGAAGCCTCACTTTGAGAGGTCCGAAGTGAACATGCTCCTTGTGACAGATGGGGGTGTGGAAAAGAAGAGTGAACCTCTACCCGACCTTCTCACTGCACACGAACACGATGGGTCATAGGAGGGTGTCAACTTCTCTGCCACACTGACCACAGAACAGCAAGGTGACTTATACGTTATTTGAACAGTTCCCCTGTCTTCCCTCATCCCTGGATGCACACATCTGTATGTCCATGATATCAACACAGAAGACAGTTCCCCTGTAAAGATCAAAATATACAGTTTGTCAGACAGGGTGAGAGCATGCATCGAGGAGGAAATCTGCTGGCCTTACAGGATAACTATCCGTGGTCCAGCCCTGAGGTGCTGGTACCAAAGGCTACACCACCGGGCACTAAGCCAGAACTGCACCAACTACAGAGGACTCAACTTAGTCACCAGGACGTATGCAATCCCCATCCCTAGAGATGAGCTCATTGACAGCTTGGGCACTGCCAAATTCCTCAGTACTTTTTATTTGGCATCAGGGTACCGGCAGATCGCCTTGGCTGAGGGGGTAAAGGAGAGGTCAGCATTCTCCAACCCAAAGGATCATTACCAATTCCAGGGGATGCCTTTTGTATTAAACAATGCCCCTGCTACCTTTCAAAGGTTGCTTAACAGGGTCCTAGCTGGTAAGGAGGCTCTCTCTGCCACTAACTTAGATGATATTGTTGGCTACAGTTCCAGATTGAAGGAAAACCTGCTTCAGGCCCTGCAACCGCCAACCCTGACAATCAAGGCCAGCAAGTGCTAGTTGGGAAGGATTCAGTGGTGTATTTGGGATGCCTAATATGTGGAGCAAGGTGAAGCCCCTCCAGGCAAAGATTGAAACCATCATGGCCTGGGGTCTACCTAAAACCCAAAGAGAAGTGAGAGTCTTCCTAGGCCTCACAGGCTATTACTCCAGATCTATTAAGAGCTATGGCACCACTGTTGCCCCCTTTAATTACCTCACTTCTAAGAAGCAGCCCAGAATGGTGTTCTGGACAGAGGCTTGACAGAAAGCCTTTGAGTCACTACAGAAAGCCATGTGCGCAGCACCTGAGCTCAGGGCACCTGACTTCTCCAAGGAATTCATCATGCGATACTTCAGAGCATGGCACAGGAGAAGTCTTACTGCAGCTGAATGAGAAGGGCCTAGGGCAACTGGTAGCCTTCATTAGCAGGAGGTTACTTCCACTGGGACAGAGGTGGAGTTCCATTGGAAGAGACGTTTTTACTGTGGTCTGGGCACTGAAGAAGCTGAGACCATACCTGCTTGGGATTCATTTCCAGTTTCACACAGACCACAAGAACTCTTAGATGGCTCATGCAGATGAGGGCTGAAAATCCCAAACACTTGAGGAGGTCACTCTCCCTACAGGGAATATACTTTACGGTGGAGCATCACTCAGGAACTGACCATGCCAATGCTGATTTCTCTCCAGATTCTTACACCTTAGTGAAGAGAGCTCCGAAATGGTAGGGTAGCTCTCCCCACTTTCAGCTGCGGGGTGGGACACATGCTAGACCTGACAGCCTTAGGGTGGTCTTCCTCCAATTTTTTGCCTCCCTTCCTCAATTTTTTTGTACTTGTTTTGCTAGATTGGACTTTGTGCACTTTACCACTGCTAACCATAGCACAACTATAACCTTTGTTCTTTTCAGTAAATTTGTAGTTTTAACTTAAAGTATTATTGTATTACCCTGCATGGCACCAACCCCATGCTGCACACAGCTGAAGGCCATGTTTAGAGCGGGGTTGGCCACAGGGCCTGGCCTGGTCCAGCTCTATGTCCAGGCCCTGTGTCCAAGCTCTCGCATGTAGCCACCCCCACTCGAAAAGGTGCATCACGTGTGAATACCTTTTACAAACATCATCAGTAACTAGTTATGTTACAAGAAGGACCAATGTAATAAGGCAGCATCTTACATGTCGCTCAACATGCATTATTTATGTGATTCAGTGCCAACGGCAAAGCTGTAAAAAACAAAATGTAGGCCAAACAGTGAATGACCTCCGTACACGATTCAGGAACCACAAATCAGCAATAATTAATAAGAAAATTTACCAGCCTGTAGCCAATCATTTTAACCTTGTGGATCATTCACTATCAGATTTGAAGATTTTCCCCGTGGAAAGAGTATCATCATAAAATGTGTAGGGTTGGTTTAATTTTTCTATAATCTGAAGGAGGTGACTGGTATCTTTAACAAATGATGGAAGTTCTTGTACAATGGGCTGGAGGTGCAGGTCGACAAATAAAGATAGTCTCTCAGTGGCGGTGTCATTGCCAGAGATGACTGGACGGCCAGGATTGTTCATTTTGGGAATTTTGGCAAGCATATAAAATCTCCCAGGTCTTGGTTTGGGATGAACAAGTATATCTGCTGTTGTTTCATCAATAAGGTTTAAGCTCCTGTACCTTACAACCATGTTTTTAATTTCTTTGTTCAAGTCTTCAGTGGGATCAGTTACTAAAGGTTTGTAAGTGTTGGTATCCATTAGTTGTCTCATTCGTTCCTCAATATAATCACTTACTTTCATGGCAACCACTGCACCACCTTTATCTGCCGGTTTTATAATGACATCCATTCTCTGTTGAAGGAGGTGGAGAGCTTTTCTTTCTTCTCGGGTAATGTTATCAAAAATCCTTTTAGGTGTTGATTCCTTGATGAGTTTGTTGATGGATAAAATGTATGTATCAAGAACAGGATTTCTACCACATTGAGGAGTCCATGATTTAGGATGGCGGAACTTATTAATTGGATCTAGAAGGTAGCTTGGCAGACCAACATTAGAATTAATGTAAAAGAATTCTGCAAGTCTGCATCTTCTCTCGAAGGTTTTTAGGTCTCTCATCATGTTGGCCGTATTATTGTCCTTCGGTACAGGACAGAAATAGAGGCCTTTGCTTAAGAGGTTCAATTCACCTGGTGATAGGAGCCCTCCAGTCAAGTCAGTAACTGGGTTGGATGTCTGGAAGGGTTGTGGCTGGCTGATGCTATGCAGTCTTTTTTGTCTTATAAATCTTCTATTCTTTTTATGCTGTTTACTCACAGGGCTTACACTGACAAGAACATTTCCAAAAACAGAATGATTTATGAAGTGGTTAGTTGGAAGAGGAGGTATATGAAATCTTAGCATATCTCTTTTTACTTTTGCAGATTTCATTTCAATAGCAACCTCGAACATAATCCAACAAAAGTACTGTGTTTGCTATGGTTTGATGTCCCCGTTAGGAAAAACACAGAGCCGCCACTCAAGTCCAATTTCTGCGTATAATTATTTATTCACAGGACAACAAAAAACCTAACGCGTTTCGGAGATGCGCCGCACCTTGATCACGGGATATATATATATTTATATATATATAGAGAGAGATAGAGAGAGGGAGAGAGAGAGTTACCTTAAATATACTTAACTTGCTTGCTTAACTTAACTTGCTTGCTAAAGAAAGGCATGCATGGTAAAGGATGCCATTCAAAACTCCTTCAACTGGGGATTCTTAACGCTCGTCGCGTTTTCCCTGAGCTCAGGGCCCTTCCATCCTCCATCACTCAGCCTGCCCAGTTACCTGCTAACATGGAGCTAGCAGTTGTATATCTCAACACCCGGTCTCTTATCAGCCACCAACACGATATATACCACCTTTTGGACTCAGACCGCCCCGACATCCTGTTTCTAACCGAGACCTGGTTGAAAGAGGACTCCTCTCCTGACATCCTGGCAGCTATTCCTCCTGGCTATTACATTCTTCAAGCCAACCGTCCAGCTGGCAAATCCGGAGGTGGCGTAGCCGCTATTATTAAATTTCCTCTCAGATTCTCTTCCCTCTCTCTACTCACTATCCCCCAGGCCGACTGCCTGGTTATCAGACTCGAATCCTCGGTGTCCCCGCTCACCTGCGTTCTGGTTTACCGTCCTCCTCAACCCATGCCCAATTTCCTCCCCCTTTTTGGTGACCTTCTATCCCAGCTCACACTCAACAACTCCAAACTCCTGGTTTTAGGAGACTTCAATTACTGGCCGTCTGATCCACTTGAAAGCCCCCACTCTCTGGCTTTCACTGACTTACTAAGTAGCCTCAATGGCTGTCAGCACGTCCACATAGCGACCCACTCTAAAGGCCACACCCTAGATCAGGTCTGGACCTACAACCTCGACATTACAGCACTCACAATCCTCCCTTGCCCCTGGTCGGACCATTCCTTAATTTCTTTCCTTCTTTTGGTCCCCCCACCGCCCTCCCGTAGCCGTGGCGCTAGCCTCCTGGCTCGCAACTGGAATAAAGCCAACCTTGACCTTTTCCTTTCCTCCCTAACATCCTCCGTCCCACCCGGCTTAGGCCCCCCAGATTCCCAGGAAGCTGCTCTCGTCGATTGGTTGGAATCTGCCAGTAATATAGTCGCCCCTCTCAAGTCTATCCGAACCAAGCGTCCTCACGACGCTCACCGCTGGTTCTCCGATAGCCTCAAATCTCTTAAACTAGGACTTCGCCAAGCTGAGCGCCGCTGGCGTCGAAACTACGACCCCTTAGATAAAGCCCATTTCCTCAAACTATCTGGAGAATACAAACACGCAATCTCATCCGCAAAATCTATCTACTTTTCCACAAAAATTCTCAACTCTGTGAATAAATCCAAAGACATTTTTGCGATTGTGGAGGAACTCTCACACCCGGACAGAGTGACCATCAAACCCCTCCCTTCTCAGGCACTCTGTGACTCCCTTAACCAATTTTTCATTGACAAAATCAGTAAAATCAAAAACAGTATTTCCTCCTGCCCTCCAGCAATGTCTCCCTCAGGGGCTGCTCCCTTTTTTAACTCTCACTCCTTGTCACAGCTGCCTCCTATATCTGACGAAGTCTTCTTCCCCCTGCTTCATAAAGTCTCATACGGTTCCCCCACTGATTGCTGTCCCCCAGCAATTCTCCGGACTGCTTTTTTGTCCTGCCCTGGCCCCCCACTGGCCCTCTTGAATAACTCCCTGCTGCTCGGCGTGGTCCCCAGCCAATTCAAGAACGCCGAAGTTATCCCCATATTAAAAAAACCCAATGCCGACCCCACGGTCTTGGGCAACTTCCGCCCTATTTCTCTCCTGCCTTACCTAAGCAAGGTACTCGAGACGCACGTGACCACCGTCCTCAGTTCCTTCATCGAGGACTCCAACTTCTTAGACTCTCAGCAAGCTGGGTTTAGACCTGCCCACTCGACAGAGTCTGTCATCCTCTCTGTTATGGAGGAACTCCGTAGAGGCGCCGACTCCAACACCAGTCAAGCCCTGGTGCTTTTAGACCTGTCAGCAGCCTTCGACACGGTCGATCATTCCATCTTAGTCGACCGTGTCGAAGAGGCAGGCATTAGCGGGACGGCCCTTAATTGGGTTCGCTCCTTCCTTGCAGACCGCCATCAATCGGTCCGTCTCTCTCAGTTCACGGCAAACCAGACGAGAGTCACCTGCGGTGTCCCGCAGGGTTCTTCCCTGTCACCCCTTCTCTTCAACCTCTACCTCACCCCCCTGATCCGCTCCCTCCGCGGTAGGAATGTCACAGCATTTAATTATGCAGATGACATTCAGCTCGTCTTCAATCTCGACTCCTCGGACGAAGCGGCTCTAGATTTCCAGTCCACCCTCTGCCACATCAGTAACTGGATGGGCACACACCATCTCAAACTTAACCCCGACAAGACGGAGCTCGTTCTTGTCGGAGGCCCTTCCAATCCCTGGAATTCCACCTTCTGGCCCTCCTCCCTCGGCCCTCCCCCCCACCCTGCTGACAAAGTGAAAAGCCTCGGGTTTACATCTCCCACGACCTCTCAATGCAGCATCAGGTCAGTGCCACCGTGTCCTCCTGTTTCTTCCAGCTCCGGAAGATTCGTAAAATAGCCCACTTTTTGACCACTGAAGCCCTCACCTTGGTACTACTGGCATTAGTCATCTCCCGCATCGACTACGCCAACGCCCTATACGTTGGCATCCCCCAATATCAAATCAACAGACTACAACTTATTCAGAACCAAGCAGCTCGCCTTATCTATCACCAACCGAAACACCATCACGTCCGTCCCCTCCTCAAGGCCCTCCATTGGCTTCCTATTTCGGAGCGCTGCAAGTTTAAACTCGGTTGCCTAACCCATAAATCTCTGGCAGGCACCGGCCCTTCCTTCATTTCCTCCCTTCTGCACCCCTATACCCCCTCTAGGAATCTCCGCTCCTCTCATCTTGTGCTCCTTCAGACTCCCCGCTTCAAGCGCAAAAAACACGGCGGTCTTAGGTTCTCCTTTCTGGCACCCTCTTTCTGGAACTCTCTACCGCTGGAATTGAGACTTTCCTCCTCTTATCTTCACTTCAGGTCCCTCCTAAAAACCCACCTCTTTCTCGGTATCTATTCATAAATCTCTTTCTCCTTGCCTTTGCTTCTGCCTCTCGTTGATTAAAGTGAATAGCGCCAAGAAACCGTCCGGTGAATGTCGCGCTTTACAAATAATTTTTACATTACATTACATTACAAAGGATGCATGTTAAAGACTTTGAGTGTTACACACTGCATGGTAAAGGCTGTTCTTTGTTACCCTTTTACTGCTGCCAATGTAACACTCAGATATACTCTTCGGGTTTTAGCCCAGTTGATAAAAACTGAAACATAAATTAACCTTAAGCACGCGTGCATTGCAATCATTCTAGTAGCGGTACACCATGCAGTTTGCAACCTATTAGGAGGCAGTGTATGCGCATCTTATTTTCAACTAAAGCTATAGTCATGTTTTCTTAAACCATATTCATAACCCACTGTTTTGGAAAGCAAAAATACCCAGATCAATGCATGGCATCGAGGCAACACCCCAAGTAATCCCAACCATTGTAATGGGAAACAAGCATTGGCATAGCCAATAGGTCTCGCCTTTGGGACCTTATAAGTGTTTAGTTATGCAGCACAATATAAACAGGCCATGGGTGGGACAAAGAGTCAGGAGGAGCCCAAGACCAGGTCCCTCCACATCAGAAGCATCAATCAGAGTCAAGAATCTTGCCGCAGCTCCCAGAGAGCCAAAACCTGAAACATAGGCCAGAATCAAATAACAATAACCAGACTTACAACTACTACTGTGCATCTTATGATGCATAGCAAACACATATGTATAGAACAATTAAGCAGAGTGACTCTTTCATGGAATTGTGACCAGTTCCTTGATGAAAGGGGGAGGGCAAAATAAAACAGACGGTCTCAGAACTAAAGACGCACAATAACATTAAACTACAACTAATATTAATACAGCTGCTGCTACTATTAATATTACCAATAATACGAAGAAGTAACACGTATCGTTATTGCTGTTGTTGGTATTATTGTTACATGTGTAAATGATGGTCCCTAAAATGCTATTGATGCATTTTCTTCATGTTTTACAAGTATAAAAGCCTATAATGGAGAGACGGCTGGTGGTGGGTGGATAGGAGAGGGAGTGTAGATTCCTGGGCTGGAGAAAGGATTGGCTGGCAGGTTGAGGCACCCAGTTGGGTAGAGCATCTGCGAGTGGGAGCTGTGCAAGTCCTGTTTTGTTGGGATACATTGAATATTGAGCGGTGTGTGAGGGGGAGTTTTCAAGTCAGGGGTGTCTTTTCAACAGATGTTTTCCTCTCCTGTTCCATGTCCGAATCATCTTTTGTTTCCCTGACATTTGTGAACAATGTGCTCTTGGCAGATGGGCGAGCCATTTACATGGAATTCTGCCTTTTTATCTGCTCCTGGTTCGTCGGCACAGAGATAGATGTTTGAGTGTTTGTTTACAGTGCTGCGTGCGCAGGTTGATGACTGGCATTAATATCATGCGGGAAGCTCCAAGTGACGTGACTGTGTCAAACAAACGAAGTTAGGAATAAAGCGGCTTTGTAAGAGCCGGCCAGGCGCGGAATGGGCAGCGGGACACCTCTGACTTTAAAGGGGATGTCATTCTCCTCCACAGGTCCAGGTAGTGGGAACCCCCAGGAAGAGCAGACTCCATTATCAATGGGGCATGCCCGCTTGGCCGCTTTACTTGAATACAAACAGAGCTGGCTGGCTTGGGCAGTGTGAGGAGAGTTTCTAATTGGTGTCTAAAGGGAGCTTGTCACAGCCAAAGAGGGAGTAAAGGCAATGCGGTATAATTACTTTCCAAGCTTCAAAAAAATCTCAACATTCAGTGCAGCCTTTAATAATTTCGAGTATAGCTCTACAAGTTTAATGTTATAAATATTATGAAAGATGTTCTGAAAAATTGGTGGTAGCAGTAGACTTGGTTGATTCATCGCTAACTAAACTTCATTTTCAAACATGTTCATTCAGTTTATTTTAAATTTCCTCTGCTTGGCATGTGCTATGTGCCATCAAAAAACGTGCGCACGTACACTATTTTGGATAAAAAACATCGGGATGGGTATTGCAACGTATGAGTGTTTTATAATATAGAGAGCTCGGTAAGGAAATGCATGCGGCTTAAGGAGGGAGACGGGAGGTGGTGGGGGAAATGAAGACATGCTCAACAGGTTGAGGGAATAGGAGATAAAGAAAGGAGATGCGAGCTGGGAAGACAAAGAGGAACAGTTGGGGAGAAAAGTTGAGCAACACATTGGTAAGGTAATGGGTAAAAGGGGAGCAGGAACGTCACAGAAGAAGGCAAATTGATGATTTCTCCTCTTCCAATAAATACTCCACTGGTCTGCCGCGCGGTGCACATCTTACAGGGCAGCCATCTCTGTGGAAGCATGCTCACTCAGGGTACCGCCATTTTCCAAAGCACATTTCCCCTCGTAGAAGATGAAGGGAAACTGACAGTGTGTTTAACAAGCGTGAGGGAGCGTGGCGCGGCCCCGCGACAGCGAAAGAGCAGGCAAATGCACTCGTGCTTGTGCTGGCATCCGCCTTGCGGGAGCGAGCAACGGCGGTGCGAGAGCCATATGTTTTCAATTACTACGCGCGCCGCTTCTCACTCCCGCAAGGTGGATGCCAGCACAAGCACGAGTGTGCTTGAAAAGGAGCAGACCGATGGCTAAAGGCCCTCCTAGGGCAGCGCATGCGCGCCGCCTAGGCGAGAACTAAAAAGGCTTGTGTAATGGAGCAGGGCTTAACATTGTTCTAAGAAAGGTTAACAAATGTCAAAATTATATTTTGATTACCTGGAAATTGCATACTCTTTTTTTGAAAATATTTGTAAATGTCGATTTGCCATTAATACACACCGGATGAAAAAAACAATTCCACTTTGAAACATGTTTCACCTTTTTCAATGAATGTGAAAATAGAGTTTGCTGAGCAGTGGAATTATTGACATCCAAGCGCATCTCTCATAGAAGGTTCCTCTGGATTGGGAAAACACCCACAGACATTTGAGCAATGAAGTAGAAAGCAGACAGATTTCAGGTCATTTATTTTCTCTTCCTAGGGCTAAAATCAGCTCCATTTAATTTGTTTATTGTAAAATGTGCCTTATACAAGACTTTGGGCTGACAATAAAGGCGAGGAGCAGAAAGAATTGGTGCAGTGTCGGTCTACTGCATCAAAACCCTACCACTTTGCTTTCTCCAGTCTAAAAGAGCCCCAGGAGAGGCAGTCATAGATTTTACTGGCGATAATGCATAAATATCAGTAAGAGCTATGGGCAAATAACGCAAGCATCTCATGCGCTGATTAGAGATTTTGGAAGTTTCAACTGAGCGGCCAGGGAAATTCATTGTAAATTAGATGATCACACACAAATGTATGACTTTGTGCGTTGCCAAATACATTTGGCACTTCATTGGCCACATTCATCTGCTCATTGAAGATATGCCTGTGTGGTCTAGCGCTAATTGGTGCTAAAAGTGTGAGAATGGGAAGGTAAACCAACGTATTCAATTTTCAAACGTGTCGGAGTAAGGTAAGTGATTCTATGTAAAAGTACATTCAGTGTGGTGAAATGTTATAGTTGTAACAATAAATAGCAATCTGTAATAATCCATATCCCGAGGCGTGTGAAAAATAGATGAACAGCCCTTATTACAAGCTGCGAAATTTGGCTGTGGGTGTAAGGGGTGAGACGTCAGAATCAGAAAATCTGGCTGGTATACCTCCATCAAAATATGGTCATTTTAAGTTATTTTCTTTGGAATGGGGAATATCATGCAGACCTAGAAAGAGTGAGTCCAATGTTATGTTTTCCCCAGTACTAAAGCATAACAAACCCAAATCCACATCACTCTACCAGGGGCTTTGTTTTGACACATGGTCTGGTGGTGTGGCCGGTGGTGGGTGAGGGCCAGGAATAGAGCAGGATTAAAGGGAGGAGTTGAGGGGAGCTGTAGGAGAAGGGTGGGTAAGGGTCGGGCACGGTAGTTACCCGCAGACCCAGCAGCTCCTCTACCAGGTCCAGGTCTGGTGTTTGGAGGCTTTTATTCAATGGGCCAGTTATTTTTGGGAGCAGTAGTCCCGGGCCTGGAGATATCAGAAAACCTGTAATTGCCCATAAATGTATCCCCATGTGGACCTCGATATAAGGGCCAGGGCAATCAATGTACATGGATATAACAAATATTCACACAATCATCATATTATGGTAAAGGGCGTAAAAATCAATCTTTCCATCAGTGATTTTTTGCAAAGTGTCTGGTTTTCACCCTTTCCAATATTTGCTGACATTTGCAGTTTAAATTCATCTTTGGAAAGCTTTTCTGTGCATTGTGCGATAAAAAGTTCATAGCACAGAGGAATAAGTTTCCCTCTGATCGAGCCCAGACAAGATGGAAAAAGTTTCTACACATTTCTATGCATGTTTACCTTTGGCAGTTTTTATTTGCACAATCCACATGTATGCAGGATCATCCATTTTAGCTATTGCAGCATGATTTGTGGCAAAAGTCAAGATTTTGAAGCAAACGTGGGAAAGCATAAAATGTTGCAACCTTTACGAAAGGCCTGCCAGGTGCTTTTGTGGCGCATGGTGGAAAAGCTTCTGAGGGTGCGCACTATTTAATAAGCCACAAAACATCTAATTATTAAGAAATAGTGGCTGGTGTTCGTCCCCAAAGTTCTCCGACAGCCCTAGCCTCCTGGTGGCCCTGCTCCAAGAAGCTGCAGCGTTTCCACAGATATTCGCTAAAGTTGCAAAAAAACATTGAAACTTTGCACTCATCTGGCGACGAGGAGTTCACATATGTATGGGAGCTCAATGTACACAGATATTGAGAAAACTTGCAAGTTACAATCCCCTTTATACACAATCAGTGCTTGCATGAAACTGACCTTCCTTTCTCGTACAGAACGTGCACAACCACAGAGAAAGATGCTACTGAGTTTAGCTCACAATCGTGACGCTATGACCAACCCAGACCCACAACATCGAATCTTTACACAAATGCAATAACTTTACAATGATCAGAAACAAGCTAAAACCATGCAAACCAAATCATGATAGTACTGTGCATCCTATCCTGTTTCTATATTACCTGCCAATGACATTAGCAATATTTCAGGCAATACGAGGTTTATTAGCTAAGGTGCAGACGTTGGAATCAAGAGGGCCAGGCTATATCTAGACTTGTCATTTTACCATCCCTGTGAAACTTGCCAAAAGTTACATAGGCTCATAGTTCCTAGATTCTCATATTAAAAATGTAGCATGCACAGAAACGAATATTTTCTAGATATATGTTGTACACTAAAATTAATATGTTCTCAATCACAATAATGCTTCTAGTTAATGTGAACTGGTCAAGTATCCAAAATATAAGCCATAATCCCTCAGCAAATCAGTGCAGTAAGTACGCCCAACTATGAACACTTCTGCACTGGCAGGGAAAGCAAAGTTCGGTATTTGGTAGAAAATATGTCTCAATTGGTCACTCAAATAAGTCAAATAAATGCACATTAACAAAGACAACACGTTTGAAAACGCATCCAGGGTTGTACGTTCAAAAGCGGCCCCAATACTGGTCGAGACAAACCACATGTGAGCCTCTGTGTGAATTGTCGAAGAGATGAGAAAAGTCCTTGTACACAGCTCCAGGAGAACACAAGCACAGATGCCCACGCACAGCCAACGGGCACACCCTGAACTTTCAGTCGATGGTTTCAGATTAAAAGGCTTGTATTAATCCTGCTGCTGTTCTGTTCCTTTACAACCATTAAGTGCTGCTCCGTGGTGCGGGGGGGGGGGGGGGGGGGGGGGGCACAGACTGGGCCTTCAGCAGCACATCACTGCTCAGAGTGGGGAATGAAAACAGTCAGTCAGCGCAAGGGGGGGGGATGACATTGTGACTTCGCATCCTCTTTTCTAAACATATTATCATTCTTGAATACTAAGGGTGCGTTCTCTTCTGTGCGCAACATACGCAAGGTCTACTATTCAAGAAAGCTGAAAATCCAGGGAGAATATTTTTTCCAATTGCACAAAAACAGTTATGTGAAAAATAAAACAAATAAACATGCTTCTGTGCCGCAATACAGTTCCGTGTATCAAATCTGTTTGTTTATTCGCATGTTCGTGGCCACGTTCGTTCATTCTTGGAATGAAAGTAACTCATGCAATGGCTCAACACTAGAAACAACTTCTATAGCGCTTGTCGCCGGAGCTTCGCAGCTCTGTAAACGACAGGGCTGGTTACTGCCCAGTTCAGAGGCACTCATCAAAGGCTATGAGAAGGCAAGAGCGGGACCTCCGCCGCACAGGGGCCGCGCAGATCTGAGCAGCTCGCGCTCCGTTCTGTCGCCCATCGCGCTACGAGCAGGTGCGCACACGCGCGTGCACGCACCAGGTCCATATCACCGTAACGTAGGCAAGAGCTACGTACTCAACACACTGTAAACACGCTTTCCAGACACAATGACGCATTTAAATGCGTTTTGTAATGAGTAGGTTTTGTTCAGATAAGTACGTCATCCTAGTTCTACCATCATCTTGATAAATATTGAATCGGCTTTAAACTTTGGTGCGCAGTTCTTCTGAAACGATATTTAACATTGTTATGATAACGAGAGCAAGAAAACACCGTTAGCTCACCTCGGACACTGCAGCAAATGATACCTTGCAGAAGATGTTTTTCCGGTCCTCGGTAAGGTAACAAAAAGTGGGAGGCTGCCCGGCGGAGACCCGCGTGTAATCCTGCCGTCAAAACGGTCTGCTGCTCAGCCGCGCTGCTCCCTGGCAGTGCGCGATAACATGTCGAAAGGGGTTTGTTGCCAGCAGCCAATCACAGGCACGCTGGACCTCCCAGGCGTCAGTATGTGATCAGCACGGGCTTTGTGCCCTTACAAAGCGGTTAAACATTCCCACGCACATGTCTGTGGACTCGGCGCAGTCTGCTTAGCTGCTGCAACGTCTCCTCTTATAGCAATCGAACATGTAACATAAACAGTATTCAAAAACTCAAAATTCACGGCAATCCCTAGAACAGAATATATTTTAAGGGGAGCATACGGCAAAACCCCGAAACAAATTAAACTGACAGGAAATTATCCGCCAGCCTTTTCTATACAGCTCTTTCCCTCAAGCAAAATGACTCTGCGGCGTGACCTGGTTTTCTCAATTAATCGCCCTGCTTTCGTTTTTCGCCACACTGTCTGTGATGGAAATTGCAAGCCAACGTCCACGCCCTCAGCTAAACGTGCCTGGATATCCCATAGGAAAACAGTGCTTCATTTATTATTTTAGAACACTACTAATAGACCAGAAATACTTTGTACGGTTTGCAAAACAAGCCTAGAGAACATTTGCACCGACATACATGAGTTCAAGCTCGCACCACACTGTAATAAAATACATTGTAAACAAATAAAGCTTTTCAAAATCCATCGTATTTTCTAAAAACCCTTATCAAGAAATCTTAATATACCAGAATTGCCACTTTTTGAAAGAAAATCCGGAAACAAGTTTCAGTGTGATAAGAGGACAGCTGCATCTTACATCCCGAGTCGAGGCAGGCTGAATGCTCAAAGGCCACTGGAAATAAAACATGTTTGACCGACCAGCCAGTGTTCTGGGGGAGGGCACAGAGAATACAATACGCACCATAAAGATGAATGCGTTCTCCCACACAGTACATCCACAGGGGGGCCCTTCATGTGATGGCGGGAAGGAGTGCTTCCCAGTTCCCAAGGAGTGCCAGGGCAGGTCAGGACACACTTAGAGACAAAGGAAACCAGTTCTTGATGGAAACAAGAGCTTCATGTGTGCATTCGAGTACTGCTGATAAAACACTGTAAAGAATAATGCGATTTTTTTTTCAACTCACTGTTTACATTGTCAATCTTCTTTTTCTCAGACATCTGCTTCAGAGCGCGGGATGGGGGACGCAGTCAGACCAATGAGGGCCTTGCGACAAACCCCTACTGGGGGCGGAACCGAAAGTGGGCAGCAGCTAAGTCTGGGAAAACACTGGGCGCTGATCGGTCAGCTAGGTTTGAAGTGACCAATCAGCAGGGGGCACCCCAGGTGCCCCACAGGGTTATAAGGGCATGGGGACCAAAGAGAACATGTGCCTTCGCCATTGGCCCACTCACCCAAACCTCTAACGCGAGCGTCGCAGCCACAGATAGTGGATGGGCTCAGGCAGAGAGGACACCGGCGGGGACAGGAAAAGGAGTGCAATAGCCAAAGGTGGAGCTGCTCAAGTGTGTGCCCCTGGGATGCCTGGCAGCAACTGCGGGGGGGACACATCCAGCCATTGAATGCAAGAGGGCGAAAGGGCAAGGGGACACCAGAAACACCGTCAAGAAAAAATAAGAGGCTGGGAGCGATGAAACTGGAAGCTGAGGATTGGTTCACCACACAATTGCCCACACCCATATAAACTGCAACATTGGTTACGTTGTTGGGCGGCTAGCTTAAGGATAAAGAGAAACAGTTACTAGCAGAAGGCTTCATGGTAGGGTTTAAGATCCCATACCAAGGCTCCCTAACTCCTCATGTTAGCCAAAACCTGGTCAGTCAGGGACATTCCGGAAAAAAGTAGACAAGGAGGTCTGCATGAGGTGGGTCACTGACCCCTTTGCAGCACCCCATGCAGCAAATTTGTGGTGTCAACACTGGGTTGGTACACAACGAGGAGCCCGGTCAGTTTAGACTCATTCACCACCTGTTACATCCAGCCAGGTAGTCAGTCAATGATTGACTGGATGAGGACAGCTGTTTGGTGTCCTATGCCACCATAGTTGATGCCTTCGACCAGATCAGGACAAGTGGGAAAGGGTCCACGCTGGCTAAGGCTGACATCGTATTGGCATTCCACTTGCTACCTGTGCACACAGAAGGCTACCACTTGCTAGGTTCCAAACTGTGGGAAGAGTAGTACCACAATAGGTGCCTGCCGATGGGATGTGTGATCTCCTTTGCATACTTCAAGGCCTTTAGCAGCTTTCTGGAATGGGCCTAGGGGGAACGTCATCCAGCTGGGGGACAGATTCATTACCTGTATGATTTTTTGTTCTTTGGCAAACCAGACTCTGCTGAGTGTGTGGGTCTGTTCGGGCAGTTTGCGGCTTTGGCTGAAAAGCTAGGGGTGCCCCTGTCTTGGGAAAAGACAGAAGGCCCTACTAAAGAACTGTCCTTCCTGGGAATTGACTTAGACACCATACAAGGCCAGTGCAGACTGCCATCAACAAAGGTGGAGGACCTGAAGCACACAGTAAGGGTAGTGATAGGGAAGAAGAAAGCTACGCTGGGTGAAATTCAACAGCTTCTAGGCAAGCCTAACTTCGCCAACCGGGTGATACCAGCAGGGAGCCCGTTTTCCAGGTGACTGGAATGGTTAACAAAAGGGCTGACAAAGAGGCACCACAGGGTCAGACTGGCACACAGCGTAAAGGAGGATATGTGGCAATAGGCAGCTTTCCTAGCCTACTTCAATGGGACCCTGATCTGACAGGAACCCTGGATGCCGTCAGAGCGTCTGGAAGTGTTAACTGAAGCAGCTGGGAGCAACAGCTTCGGGCCGATTTAGGCCCAGCAGGGGTGGCAGCCCACCGGCTGGCAAATGGAGAAAGGGATCACCAAGAAGTTGAAGGTACTAGAACTCTTCCCAATTATTGTCGCCTTCTCTATATGGGAAGAAAGTATCTCCAACAAGCAGAGTACATTATGGGTAGACAATCACGCAGTGGTCCATACTTTGAATTTGGGGACGGCGCATTGCCCAATAGTGGTCCACTTGCTGAGGCATTTGGTAGGCTCCCAGTTTAGGGCAAATATTGTGGTCTGGGCCAGGCATATTCCTGGCACTGAAAATGCGGTAGCTGACGTGGTGTCTCTTTTTCAGTGGCAGAGATTCAGGGAGTTGGCGCCGCATGCGGACCTTGACGGGGCAGCGATACCACAAGAACTGTGGAACCTAGTAGACCTGACCTGAACATGCTGGTGAACAGTGCACTAGCTCCCAAGACAGCGACCATGTACCGTAAGTGCATGGAGACTTTTAAGGCTATAGCCCGTGCCAGTGGTGGCTGGTGAGATTTAAAAGTGGCAGCGTATTAAAAACTGTTCCAAAGTTGAAAAAGCAAGCATTCATTAAAATTTTTGGTATATATGCCGCAAACTTGGCCCAATGAAATTGGACTGAGGTACTCTGCAAGAGCACCAGTTAAATTACACAAGGACTGAGTCCTTTTTAGGCATAAAGAGATTAAGTGATTTGCAGAGAATCACAAGATGTTCAGCCGATGCCGGGGCTTGACCACAGTTCCCCAGTTACAAAAAAAGCACATTAACACAAAGAAAAAGAAAATTAAACACTTTTCTCTCACCCGCCTTTCAAGAGAAAATATATTTACTGTGGTGACCCTGGAGCTGGGTTTCCAAACTCTGTGTTTATATCCAAGCAGTGTTCATGAGCCGAACAAACCTGCGCTGATCTTTATTCTTTGTGAGAGGATTAGCTCAGCAGATTCTCATTTCCACTGACCTGGCCAGCCAATCCCAATGCTGCTCTTTAAAATAAAGAGCCCAAAGTTCTTTCAACAGTGTATGGGCAAAGCCTCGGCATTGTCCTGGGCAGAGCACCTCACCGCTCCTTCGGAGGAGGGGGGCTGCATCACTGTGCACTTGGCTCTCTTATACAGAGCCTGTTTAGAGGCTTCAAAGTGCGCATGTCTATTTGGCAAAGTCCAAGTACTTTCCCAGCCTGACATGCGCAGATTCTTGCAGCAGCCCCTGTCACTCTCTTGAGCTGTGCGAGTAGGAAAGCTACACTTCCTGTTCTACGTGACAGCAAAGTTGCAGTGCTGATTCGGCCTAAATAAATATGGGGTAGTTAATGTTGATATTTCATAGTGTTTGTTCAGGTCTCAGGTGGCAGGGCAATGCTGAAGCATTGCTGAAGAAGAAACCGCCGCTGACCGGTGCCCAAGGAGTTGGCAAAGTGTTCAATAGGGACGTGGAGGAATTTATTCTGTGGGCCTTTTCCAAAAACAAAACTAGATCTTAGGAGCAAAACCACCATAGCGTAGATTATTACTACGCAAAAGTAGAGGGCATCAGCGACCCAGCCAGTAGTTTCTACTGTAGGGCAGCCACGAAGGGATGGGGTGTATCCAACCAAGACAACAGGACAGGACACGCCCCATATGTTTCAGCTCCTTACAAAAGGTGTTCAAGCAGCTTCAAAGGATCTGCACACATAGGCATGAACTACTACTCTTTTGAGCGGCTTTCTACCTGGCATTCTTTGGGGCATACAGGGTCAGCAAATGTGTGCCCCGACCAGAATCAACCCTGGGTCGGCCTGCTTAAGAAGGAGTGACCTGCACATGGAGGACAGCGCCATGACCATAAATTTAGGTAGATCAAAAACAGACCATGAGGGCAGAGGCAAGCACACATGCCTGTATTGCCTATCGGGCATACAATGCTGCGCTGTTTGCTTCTGAAAGAACCCAGCCCAGGGCGAGCAGCCACTTTTCTGCCATGAGGACAACTCATACCTTAGCCGCTTTCAATATAACGATGGTTTTAGAATGGCCATGAGCACAGTAGGGCTCCCACTGAAAAAATTTGTGCCACATTCCTTTCGCATAGGTGCAGCTACGACAGCTGCAGTCAGTGGCCTGGATGCAAAGTGCATCAAACAGATAAGCTGGTGGGCATTGGGAGTCTTTCGGGACTATATTCGACCTAACTTAAACTAAGTTTTCTATCACAACAGATTCCCTTGGTCAGGCATGCAGGGCGTGGATCCTCGGGCACTTGTTTGTCACAAGGACACAGTGGTAGGTGGTTGCACCAAGGAATAATGAAGGATTGTAGATGCTCAACACGAAGGTCTCATGGATGGGGAAGCCAGGGATGCAATGAGAACACCTGCTGCCTATTGTTCAAGAAGCAATGAAGCACAAAGGGAAACCTGACACATTAGTGATGCATCTAGGAGGGAATGATTTGGCTGACCTGGGGCATAGGGATTTAATCAGGACCATGATAGTGGGTTTGGCAGCTGTTGCCAGACCCATCAGGCCAGCAGGGCTAGTAGGGTCTGAGATCATACCACGAGATGTATGGAGGGGGGCTTTGGATAACGCAGTGGTAGAAAGGTCAAGAAAGAAATTGAACATCACCATGTCCAGAGTGTACAAGGCTAATGAGTTGGGTTTCGGGAGACATGGCCTCATTAACCTTAGAACACAAGGATACTACAACCCAGACGGGGTACACTTGTCGTACATGGGTATAGGCCTGTTCTCCTCAACATTGGAGGGGGCTCTCGAGTTACTAGGCTTCAGCTAGGGACAGTCAGGAGGCAAGCAGGTGGGGGAGCTGCCTGAGGTCATTAAACCACAGGCAGCATGGCGGGGACAGCACAAAGGGATAGCAGAAGGAGCACAATAGGCAAAGGTGGAGCCGTTCTTGGGTTGCCTTATGGCAGGGGCATGGGGAGCAGGCTATGGGTCAGCATTGGGTCAGCATATGGCAGACACAGCACTTGCAGCCCGTGTCAGGCACGGGGGCCACCCACAACACTTGGCAAGCCATGGGCTACTGCAATGATGTTTCCAGTTCTAGGCAAAAGGTCACCATGGTATTTGGCTGTCAACCAAACCTTTCTATTGTATTACAATTTCTTTTCTCTGACATGAGTAAATAAACGCACAACTGTGAGTACACTCATAGATAAAAACCACTAGCCTCATTTAGGCTTTGGAGGACTGGTGGAGACACCACCTCCAACCAATGGCAGCTGCTGTCAATGAAAAGTTGTGGGGCAGTGCAGGGGAAAATAAGGAAAAAAAAAAAGAAAAGAGCACTTACCTGCAGCTGCCGGCTTCTGCCGGTCGACCCCTCGGTGCTCTTCTGCTCCTGGGCTGGAGCGCACTGCACAGGCTCCCAGACGCCACTACGCCAATCCAGACGCTGCTCTCATGCTTGTAACACCATTACCAAGCATGAGAGAAGTTCCAGGATTGGTCTGAGCGGGCTGGTTTGGTGCTCGCTCAGGGAGCCGGTGCCTGTTCTCCACTCAGCTGTGCAACACAGATTGGGTTGGAGATATCTAAGCGAACATGTTGGATTAGCCACATTAAGACGGCCAGCCAAACTGGCATGTACACTAGTAGTGCTCACCACTCCTCTTCCCTGCTGCTGTCTGTCAGGCTGCTCAGTGAAAAATACTATTATGATAAAAAAAATATTATTATTATTTTTCCCTTCTTTGCATGTGCTGGCTCTCAGCAGAGGGGTGACGCTCCTCCGCCCTAATGGAGGAGCTGCCACTGCCTCCCCCACCTCCGCTGTTGCTGTTCCACCATACTTAAACGTATCCATGGTGTCATTCAGGGTCGGACTGGGATGAAAAATAGGCCCAGGCACCAAAATAAGAGTGGCCAATTTACAGAACCACATAACTAAACAAGTGGCCCACATTTGCAAATCAGGCCAGTTTTGAAATTGCAAAAACATGCTGTATGGGTATTTTGCAAGGTATTTGAGACTGCATGCATTTGTGTTTGCTGAAGACAAACTTTGTTAATATCAGCTAAAGCACCAGTAAAACCGGCCTACCTAGCCATAAAACAGGCCCACAAACTATAAAAAAAACTGGCCCACACACTGATCTGTGATACCGGCTCATCTGTCACAGCCTAATTGGCCCAGTACGCCAGTCCGACCCTGGTGTCATCAACCATTTTTCACCAGACTTCTCCCAATGCCATAACAGGAGGAGACTGCCATCCAGATGGGAACACACGGTGGACATAGGGTCAGAAGGCCAGCCCAAAAGAGTGTGGCCCAACAGCACAATGGCAGCTGACCACTGAGTGCTGGTCAGTGTTTCCGAAAGCAGAGAGAGCTGTGTCTCAGCTATTGTAAATTCAGCCCTTTATCCTGCCTCGATATGATACTGGGTACAGAATAGAGGTTAAAAAGGCTCCAGTGCTAAGTTCTGTTCCTAGATTTTCAAAGGTGTAGAGAGGTAAGTGCTGGCACCCTAGGCTACAGGTAGGGGAATACTGGCTATCAAGGATGTGGGAAAAAGCCAGAAATGTCAAGAAGTGACTAAGTGGCTTATGCATTATTGCTGGGGAATGGGGGTTAGTGGAGAGGGCAGAACTTTGATGCAAAGGAATGAAGGCCAAGAGGGGACTGGAGTGAAGGGAAAAGAACGAAGGACATGATATAGCCACACGCCTGTCAGCAGCACAATCCGATGATTAAGGCTTTCACTGATAGTACAAAACCACAGTCATGGAAAATCATAACACTAACAGAAGTCCTAACACATTAACTAGAGACCCTGTGCTGCTTTCTGATGCTTTAATGCTTATAAAACAACCAGGACCAATGAGGAAACAACATGTGGACAATGATGCTGTAGTGTCAGCGGACACAGACCCTCTTAGCTTAGGGCAGACTAATTCTAACTGTCTCAACTAGCCTATGTTACAGCCTTTACATTTATTTCCAGTCACTCACCCAGGGTTTGCAGAAGGAGAAACTGGAAGCCATGGAATCGGCTCAGGCAAGGGATTAAGATGTATACAGATGAGAGAAAATGTCTGCTTATTCTTTCAAGCCACCACCTGAAGGCGTGCAGCAACTACTCAGCTGTTGAGAGAAGCTCTAATGCAACACACAGATGTTGTAGTAGGTGTGTGCTGGGGAACAATTTACAGAGTTACATAATATACTTACTCAGGGTTTTTTTATGTCTCCTAGTCCATCACTGGTTCATAGGACAGCAGGAGCATTTGGCTTGGAGTGGGTTTATACAAAGTATCATCAGGGTCTCCAGGTCGTTTTAAAAGGTGATGTCTCGACTTGCTCCCTGCGTTCTCGTGTCCACCACCAGGGGGCTGAACTGTGGGACTCTCCAGTCTCATAATAAGCTACTGGACCCTCACGTTCATGTATATACTGACTTTCAGCCATTTGGAAATTAACATCCATTCCCAATCCATGCCGGGTTTTGTGGAAGCCAACCTGCTCATGCCTGAAACTCCATTACCTAGAATTCCCTGCTCACTGCTTCATCTCCACCCCTACAGGCCAAGGATGGGTGGCGGAATTCAGCTTACCTGTGGCTGGCTGCTGCTAGCCTGCTCCCACCTGATGCATGTGATTACTGTGATCTCTTTTAAGGCCCCGCTCCCTTCAGTCCAGGGTTGGTAATTGTAGCCGAGTTCCGGTGAGACTGATCCTTGTTTCCTGAGTTTTTGATAATTCTTGATTTCTGAGCTATAGTTAATCCTTGTTCCTTGATTCCTGAGCTACAGCTATTCCTTGTGCCTGAATTAGCACTGCCTGCAGTGCTACATTGCTTCCTGAGTTCCTGAGCTATAGTTATTCTTTGTTCCTGTTCCTGAGCTTCAGCTATTTCTTGTTCCTGGCTTGCACTGCTTGCAGTGCTCTATTAACTCCTTGTTTCCTGACCTGTAACTCTTTCCTTTTTTCCTGAACTAGCACTGCCTGCAGTGCTACCTTATTTCCTGACCTATAGTAATTTCCTGTTCCTGAACTAGCACTGCCTGCAGTGCTACCTTGACTCCTGACCTATAGTAATTTCCTGTTCCTGAACTAGCACTGCCTGCAGTGCTACCTTGACTCCTGAGCTTTTGCTCAATTCTTGTTCTTGCTCCAGCACAGCCTTCAGTGCTACTTTGTTTTTTTATACTCCTAATTCAATACTATTCTTGTATCCCCTTGTAGCCTCCCCTTCTGTATACCCTTTCCCAGTTGCTGCTTTTCTTCCCATTTTCTTGTTTCCAGTTCCTAGTTTACTGTCTTTCTATTCCTGCTGTCCTGCTTCTATTACCTTGTATGTTTGGTACTTGCTTTCTGCCAAGTGCACCCTGTGATTTCCTTCCTTTCCTGTTAAGCACTCCTCCTTGCTAGCCCTTTGTCTATTGTGCTTGTGCTTAGTTCTACCCCCTTGCTGTTACTGCCTTGCGTGTTCCTGTTTGATCGCCAGGATCCATGGGCACAGCTGACTACCTAGGTGGTGTTTCTTGTTCACTGTGAGTATTGTCTTTGAGTTACATTTATAACATCACCATTGATATCAGCTCCACAGACCCTGCCTTTGAATGTATATCCTATATGTGGGCATTTGCAGTAAGTATCTGTAACAGCAATTGTGGGAGAGTAACTTACTGAGCTTCAGTCTTACCGTGTGGAGCTCCCGAGTGCTTTACTCCACATTCCCTTTATTGTTAATGTTGTTTTATAAATAAGTGTATTGCACATCCGTCCTGGGTGTAGTGATTCTGAATGCTGGACCGCCTCATGAGTGCCTGTCCTTTCTGAGTCTTAGCCATCTTGTTCACTTGTACAGGCTTCCCCTTTGGATCCCTTTTTCTTCTCTGACTTCCTATGTGATCCTGGGCAGCGCTGTACTACTCTTTCTGTGTACGTTTTCTACCCATTTCCCAGTCCTTGTCCAAGTCCCTGACTGTGTTCCTGACATAGTCCCAGACAGTCCCTAACAGCTGATGAGAAGAGTGTGCCAGCAGATGTCGAGGATTAGCTGCTCTAGAGTGAGGGGATTGGATGGGGAGTATTGTGTCAGCTCTTTCTAAGTCTCATGTTTGGGGGTGGCAAGGGTGAGATTTGTTCTATATTATATTGGCCAATGATATGTGCAGTGCATAATCATGTGTTTGATGTAGGTACTTCAGTATGCCACCAGCATAAAATAAGCCATTGGAATATTGCCAATTCTAATTCGTTTTACAGGTCTTCAGAAGCCCCACTGTTGCAGATTGGCAGACATATCATGAAATGGTCTTCAGCTTTGCTGAATTGGGTAGAATGTACTTCTTAAATATATTAACATAAGGCTTGGCAAAGCCAATGGGTCCTGAACAGGTATGGTAAAAAGCACAATACTTGTGCAAATGCTGTTTAGCACTGTCATAAAACAACAAAGAATGCAAAGAAGTGGCCACTGTTAGTGGTCGCGTCATTATGTCACTATGCCTATGCGTGCTTACACAGTGACACAGGCTCAACTTTTCTTTTCTTTTTATTGACTGATTAGGATGGCAGGTGTCACTTAGACTGATCATTAAAAAAATAAATTTTAAGTGAGTAAACACACTTCTGTTGAGGGCAGGCACTTTTGCTGCCTGGTTCCCCCCTTCCACCCCCCCCCCCCCCAAAAGAATGTAGTTAAAAAATATAACCATGGTGGTGGACGGGAAAAGGAGAGGAAAGAAAGACAGCAACAAGTAATGAGCAGGGGACACATTAAAAATGTATCTGGGGAAGGAGGGTACAACCGGGGGTGGGGGAGATAGGAACACAGAGCACTTGGGGGGTTTGGGAAGAAGCGCACGGGGGCAGGGGCAGAATCACACTGGAGAGGAAAGTTCAACATAGAGAGTACGCTGGTGAGGGAAAAAGCAAAATAGAAAGAGGGCTGGAAAACACATACAGTCTGGTGGAGTGCTTAACCGAGAAAAAAAAGTACTCCAAAAGTGAGAAGTGGAACAACACAAGTCAGCTTGTCAAAAGGATGTAAATAGGCTGAGCCCGGGGGGTTAGGGAATCACAAGGTGGACAATGACAGCCATTGAATAAGAAGCAAGGAAAGAAGAGTAAGTTCTTAGTAAACCTAAAATAAGTCTTTTGCAACTAGGCTGCTTGTGCTGTCGGGTCGGCATGACCTAAAAAGGCCAAGAACCTTTCCTAACTTGATTAACTCCTCCAACTGTATTGTTTTGCCTATACTTCTGTGTGTTAACAGAAAAGGACAATGTTGTAACTTTCATTTAAGGAACTCAATTTCTAACTACTAGGATCACCCTAGTTCTTAAAATAAGCACTATGTGCTAGTCCTATTGCAAAAGTAATACTTGCTGCTAAGGTGCTAGGGACAGTTCTGTGTAGCAACACCCAATCATTTGTTCACTTTTAGAAGTCAGTGACCATTCAGTAGGTTTGGCCATACATCATTTTTCAAATCAGAGTAGTAGAATTTACGTGACATAAAGAGCATAGTAAAAACCAACCGGTCTGCCTTGGCAAGCTGGCCAGACAGTTACATTTATTTTTATTGGAAAATATGCTGTAAATAAATAAATAAAACATGATGCCACTTAAAAGTGATAGCTATGTGCTTGAAATACAAATTATTTTAATAATAGTTTAACAATAAGATATAAATCACATATAAATGTAATAGAACAGAACAATTGCTCTCTAGCAGGCAGATGTTTTAGAGTGGTATAGAAACCCTTTTTCGTTTTAATGCCCATCAAAGGAACATGTGAGTGTTACTGGCAAAAAACAAAAGATACTGTAACCTGAAGACGTAGTTTAAAAATATGTAAGAAAGGCTAACAAAATAAAGACTGAATAGTAAAAAAAAAAGTTTGAAAAGTATTGGCCCACCAGCCCCGGAACTGAATTACGCTTTTCCCTTGGTTGATCTGCACAAGTGATCCGACAAAATGCCAACACTCACAGTGGAAGAGAGCCAATCACTGAAACGGGCTGACCCTTTGCCCCATGATGTCTGAGGAGGTGGGAAGAAGACAAAATGTGAATGACAGCTAAGACCAATGGATGAAGAGAGTGGAGCCAAAGTCCCTATATTGCATATTTTTGCTTGATGACGTTTTTTTGATTACATGAGCCTGGTACATCAAGAAGCTGCCTCCGGGCCAGAGAGGCTCGGTTATGAATTATTGTACATAGGTGTAAATGAGACATTACCAAACCGTCTACAGAAGTGGTTCCCAAACTTTTGACTCCTGAGGACCCCACTGAGTCACCACTGGAAGTCGGGGACCCCCAAGCAATTTGTATAATTTAAATTTCAAACGTTAAAACAGTAATTCGAAAACAATAAACACATGTGTGCACACAAAACAAATACTCGAATAACTAGCTGGCACATGCATCAACAATGCCATTTGCGATTCCTTATTAGCGAAAAATAAGGATTCGCTAATAAGGAATAGCAAAAGGCTATGCAAGTAGAAATCGCTTACAAAATAGCGATTTCTAAACATTCCTTAATTGCGACTCGCAAATTGCGAGTCGCAATTAAGGAATACCTCCGCATTCATTCCTATGTGCCTAGAGGCCCATAGGAATGAATGGGAAGACTTTCTCAAATTGCGATTCTCAATTAGAGGTTCGCAAATTGCTCATGCAATTTCAAGGGTGCCAGGGTGTCAAAAGGACACCCTGTTGCACCCCTGAAATCTGCATATGAGTACATCTTGCACACATACATGCCCCAAGGGCATGTGTGTGTGTAAAATGGAAATCTCAAATTGAGATTCCTTAAATGCAATTGCAATTTAAGTAATCGCAATTTAGAGATTACTTAAATTGCGATTTTTGCATTTGGGATGATGCATCCCAAATGCAAAAATACCGGTTGCAAAGGGGCAGATTCTGAGAATCTGCCCGTTTGTGACCGGTTTTTGCTTTGATGCATGTGGGCCTAAGGATTTTAGGGGCATATTTACAAACCCCTACCACCATGGAAACATCACTTTTTGCAACGTTCGCGTGTCGATGAGGGCTTTGCCTTATTTACAAGGCAGCGGTAAGCCACTTAACATGGCTTAACACTGCCATGTAAATAAGGCCCTCTTTCGCGCAATGCTTAGCGTGAAAGGGGTGGGTAGTGGGTTTTGCAGTGGGCGTTCCACCGCAAAACCCATTGATTTTGATGCTGCCCCCTATTCACAGGGGCAGCGTAAATCGAAGGCAGTGCCAAAATTAACACCAGGGAAAAACAGGTCTTAACTTGGCAAAACGAGGAGAAATGCTTTATTTCTCCTCATTTTTGCTTTTTCCATGTGTGCTGCCTTGTGCAGCACACATGGAAAAAGCAAAACGCCTTGCATTGTTTATGTTCAGGAAGGTGACCCTTCCTGCACATAATCATTAAAAAAAATGGCATTTTGTAACTTCCATGTGTGCTGCATTAAGCAGCACACATACAAGTGACAAAACCCCATTTCAAGATTGTTTATGTGCAGGAAGGGGGGACCTTCCTTTACATAAACAATCTTCCCCTGCACGCAGACACCCTTGCACTGTGTTGCAAGGGTGCCTGCATTGGCGCTACACTGCTAAGTGTAGCACCAGCACAGGGCGATATGTAGGGCTGCACTATATTCTTGTAAATATGGTGCAGCCCTGCATTTCTGAAGTGGCGGCGCGTGTCGTTAAGCCACAGAGGCAAACGACACGCTCCACCACTTCTTTTGTAAATATCCCCCTTAGTATTTTATATTTGAAAGAATTTGCAAAAAACTAAAATTTTAATGGGAAGGTTGGTGCTGCATCTCTGTGACTAACTTTTAAATGGCTGGTTTTATTTCGCAGTACGAGGCTCCTACTCCTGCCACGGCCAGACTGGAAACCCAAAGCAGCCCTGGCAAATGTTTTCAGACCAGTCCCCATACGGTGCACACCAAGTGCATTGAGTGTGCCTGACCACTACAAAGGGGGCTTTGGGAGGCTCCGTCTACCCCAAAGAAATTTAGGAAACAATGGTGCAGTCTATAACAAGTTTATCACTTTACATCACACACATATAGAGACAATTAATCATAAGTGTAAATCAGTGTATAGAATATGTTACATAAGGCAAAGGGGACTACAAGGTGTAGGATTCACATGTCATTTATACTGGTAGGCATTTTTAAAGAGTGCTTGGTCTGGAGAAGCACAAAAAACTCGGGATTCAGAACATAAGACAGTGGTTAGCATTGAGTTTAACAATAAAAATGTATTTCCACCCTGATAAACCTTTTTAGCAGCATCGGGATAATGAAAGACGGGGAAAAAACATAAGTTACTAACTTGTACCATGCAGTTTGCAAACAGCTCTTTGATGACAGTTTATAGGTCACTGTGCTAGATTACGGTTGTCACTTATGTACTGCACAGTAACAAAATAATCTTTGTGACAAAAGCAGTAACCCACTCGTCTATGCACATAAAATAATGTTATTTAAAATGCATGGTACACGTTCTTTGCAATAGGCATATTAACCCTCTGTGCTACATTAGATAACTCAAAGCTGCCACAGGACAAAACTCTCATCTCTCTCCAGCAGGTACATTAATCACTGGTGTTATCTTGACACTTTTATTGTTGCTGGAAAACTGCTAATTATACAAGTGCAGTGCTTTTTAAACTGCTGCCTGCGGACCCCCTGGGAAAGTGTCAGGGACCCCTGGGGGTCCCCGGACCACAGTTTGGGAAACACAGGGTATGCAAAATCAAGCTGCTGGGCTCCCTATTTCAGCACCTCTGTTTGCGGAGTCCATCCTCGAAGAAGTACACTGGCTTCCTATTCAGACCAGATGTTTTGTTTCCTCTGTGCAAACCTGCACAGTTACTACCCCTTACACAGCCTCAGAGCAGCTCAATTCGTCCCTTTACTGCCCCAGCTTTTCCCAGATCCTGAACGAGGGTCGTCTTTCCTCAGTTATGGCTCGCACAGTCGTTGCGCATCAAATTGACATCATTAGAAAAACGATTTTTTTGTTCCACTATTGTTTTGCCTCACTGTAAATGTAATTTTTTTAGTGCCAGGAGACCCAGGGGTGTGAAAGTGCTTTATACATATATTTAACATAACGGCACGATGAGTTCTCTTCGCGTCTGAATTGAGACTAAGGCACTGAGTATGAGTGACTTGATAACTCTAACAGGGCCGGTAACAAAATCCGGGGAACTCGACCCTGAAGAAACGATCTCCTTGGTAATTCCTCATTACTTAGAGGATTTTTGGGGTCCAGCTCAGAATCCCTGTTGATTCTGTAACACCAGAGTTAATAAGACC